>NC_086444.1:839710729-840910729 GCF_028390025.1 Pseudophryne corroboree
TAAAATACATACACTTGGAGATCAGTGGATTGTAATGGATGAATAACATGATCTAATGGGATGCAGTCAGAATGCCGGCTGTCAGGATCCCGGCAGTCGAAATACAGACGCTGGAATCCTGACAGCTGTAATTAGTCGTGGTAAATTGCCGTGCATAATAGGACACCGCCCTAAGGGGTCTATTCATGAAGCAGTAAAAAGAGTGGAGAAGTGAGCCTATGGAGAAGTTGCCCATGGCAACCAATCAGATGCTCCGTACAATTGTATAGTATGAAAATGATGTTACTTCAATGCTGATTGGTTGCCATAGCCAACTTCTCCACTGGCTCATTTCTCCACACTTTTCACTGCTTCATGTATAGACCCCTATGTGTTAAAATAAATACTGTATGTAAATGTGATGTATAGAGAAAATAGACATGGAAGTTGAAAATTTAGAGGACATAGCATAAAATTATTATTTTATTATTTATTTTAGATAGATAGGTAGATAGAGATTTACAGTATATATATATATATACTGTAAATCTCTACCTATCTATACACATATCTATACACATATCTATATATATATATATATATATATATATATATATATATATTGATGAAGCCTACAGATTTACCCTATATTAAACACTATAAAAGGTTAAGAGACACAGTACGCAATTGGCGCACGAGGTACCGTAAGGGTACGCCCTTAGCGTAGCGGACGCTGTATCGGGAGCGAGCCGCTCGAGCGACACAAACGCTCGCGAGAATACGCTGTTGGTATCAAGCACACCATAGGCTGCCGATTACCGTAATGATACGCTACC
Source organism: Pseudophryne corroboree (assembly GCF_028390025.1). Classification (NCBI taxonomy): domain Eukaryota; kingdom Metazoa; phylum Chordata; class Amphibia; order Anura; family Myobatrachidae; genus Pseudophryne; species Pseudophryne corroboree. The sequence goes on from NC_086444.1 coordinate 839,711,545, forward strand.
AGCGTAGCGGACGCTCGAGACCACGAGGAGATCACAAGCGGCGCTGACGCTCACAGAATTAAACCTTAATAACTATACCATAAGTAATGTACTTATACTGTAAACCTTTGTGCAGTGATAAGGTGTAAATGTAACGCAGTGTAACCTTGTTAGTTTAAAAGCTGTATGAGCGACTGAGACGCTCAGAGAACCCTTAGCAATATAATAAACACTCAAATACCGGTCTAAGGTTCTAACACCTTTTAAGGGAGAGAATGAACGTTCGATTGCAAAAGAATACACAGTACAATTTATACACTACCAAACTAACATAAACACCTAACAGAATTACTACACGTTAAAATACAATAGTGACACAATTACATTTAAGGGGAAAGAGAGAGATAATGGCTTACAACATTAATAGGAGGTAAAATGGTTGCAGAGAACTTACGCACAAGGGGAAACAATCGCAAGCGCCTTCCTGGATATCCAGCTCCCGATTATCAGTGATGAGAACCGTTGAGAAGAGTAGAGTGGAGCTGGCCCAGGTCGGCTTGTCTTTATATACACTTACACACAGTACAGTACAATGGTCCCTACATTCTGTTAGGGTCTCCTGCCCTGTGCTGCCACGTCGTCATGGCAACCGGGAGACAAGTGCTAGCGGAGTAACCTGAGCGCAGCTGATACTCCGGTTCGGGTCTTTTGCTGTGCAGTGGTTATAGGCTCTGTGCACGGCAGGGGATCCGATGCTGGTTTTTGTGCTCACAGTCTGTGAGGTCTGAGTGGGGCGTGGACAGCACCTGCTTTATAAGGCCTCTTCTCAGGGTAAGCAGATGCTGCTGAATCTTTGTTGGTTAGTCAGTTCCTGAAAGTCAACCAGTACTGTGTAGCTTTGTATTTGTTTGTTGCTTACTGCAAATAGGCCTGGGGATTTGGTATTACACTCTGCCAATCCAGACCTAGCAGTAAGACTGGAGTCAGTCGTTTAGCTTGCTGGGGTTCTGTTACTACTCTGTGAACTTAGCAAGTTTGCGGCTGTATTCTAAGACTTGCCTGTCTAATCCTGTCTCACTGTGCTAGGTGTCAGGGGTCAGTTTAGTGGCAGTAAGCTGAACCTGTGCACTGCAAGTGAGAATTAGGATTGTGGAGACTCTCCTTGTGTCTATCATTCCATCTCTGACCAAGGAGTTTACTGCCACACCCGTTGGTAACCCTTTAGGGTTTTGCTGTTGCCCTTAGCAACAGCATTTCGGGTTCTCTACGTATTAAAACACAACATCTTGCTTTTCCCATCTGAGCAGTTCTAATACAAGGGAGATACCCAGTTCCTTAGCCTCTGGGCTTCTCTGTTCACCTTGTGTGTATTTTGTTACCCTATCACCTTCTGTGTACGTTATGTCATATTCCCCAGTCTGTCTGTGAGTCCATTTGTTTTGCATAACAGTTCAAACACCAGTACATTCCTGCAGGCACTGGAGTGCATAACAGTTCTGACACCAGTACTTTCCTGCAGGCACTGGTGTGCATAACACATTCTTATTGTTCATTGGACACAGGAATCCGTCTCCGCATTATAACAAAAGGTCATAGGTTGGTTCATACAGGTGGGCTGTGACTATTTCAAACTGCTCAGGTGGGAGGGGAACTCAGGTTTCCCGCCGCATGGATAATAAACTGCAAATATAGTACATGTCCATAAACTTCTTATAGTCATAACTATACGCACGAGCGATTAATCCGTTTCTAACCAACACCGGAATATTGCTAATTATATACCCTTCCGATGGATACTAAACACCACTGTGTAACCCCTGTCTGACCCTTCGTATCAAACAAAGAGGGATCTCTCTGTCTCTGAACATGCTACATTAACTAAACTTTCAGATTCTATCAACGGGACCATAATCTACAAGATACATTATATGACTAAAATATGTAACGATTGAGTCGCCCGCTAGACGCACACAAACTCTACCGTAAATGCACATACCGTGCGCCTGCGAGTGCACGCGACTGCGAGTATATGCACGCACGGGAGGGCTCATGCACGTGCAGCGGGCACACGCATGAGGTGCATATATGGCAATGTGCAGCGTGATATTTTTCTGACTTTGACAGTCCACCCTTTGGCAGTCACCAATAACTGCCACTTCCTAAAACAGTTCAAAAAGAGAAAAATATATGTCATGTATAATACATTTCTATGATTGGGTAAGGGAGAAGAGAAGAAGGTGGGAAAAAGGTATGACCTAGTGAGATAGTAGAAGCATGTATGTATGAGTCCATGTTTGAGGGGTCATGTATCATCGTGCCGTACGTGTTTTAAATCAAGCTTCGAGGTATTGCGAAGTATACATTTGAATTCCTTCTTATCCCGTGGTACGGGTCTGTGGATGGGCTGTCAAACTTTACCGAGCTCTTTTCGGCTTTTGGTTGCAACAAAATGGGGGAGCACATTTTAGTTGATGATACATGAATGGGGGGGATATGTGCGTGCTGATATCTGTGCCTATATTCCCTATCGACTATGTGTGTCATTACCTGAAGGTTGTAGAGATGAAGATAAGGAGCAATTATGGTAAATGCAGTCATAAACTATGTGAGTTTAATATACATTTGTTGATTGAAGTCTTGTCTGGTGTCTTGTCTTGATGTACATGTTGACTGTAGTCTCCCGATGCTTTTGCTATAATTGCTTGAGCAAAAAGCTTTCTCAATGTCCATAGACTTACAAAAGTGTTGGGCTATCGTAAAATTTTAAAATCGCTAGGGATATTGGGGGTCTATGGCATTGTCCATCAATGGTCTGTGTAAAAGGTTGTCAAATTCTTCTTCCAAGCGGATGTCTTTTTACCTTGGAGGAAAACAAAGGAGAAACGGGTGAAAGAAACGGACCTTAGAATCACATTTTATCACAGCGTGGTCTCAATGGTTGGGTCGTAAATCAAATCAATTTTGTTATGCGATACAGTCATTACTTCAGGCGGTACTTTTCCAATATAACATAATCCCTCTGAGTTTGGGGCAAGCCGCTCATACGCCTTTCTCCCGCATATGAAGTATGCATCATCGGGGAGAACATATGGGACGGAGTGTGACATAACCATATTACACATTTTCCATGTGGACTCTCCTAACCCTAATTCTCCCATCTGTCTAGTACACGTATCCGGTTGTATGATATGTGCACAGTATCCTGGTGATACTTCTCCAACTCTCATGGTCCTACTTCCTAGGGTATACCTATATCGGAAATATTTTCCACTATCGGCTATGTGGCGTATGAGCTCTGTATCTGTGGGCAATCTATCGGCTCTATGTGAAAAGGTTATGGTTTTGTTATTCCATGACACTTCCCAATTTCCCGGCTTTCGGGGATTGGAAATGTTAAAGCACACGAAGGACCTATCCACATGGTATTGGTGGAGCTTCAAACTAGGAGGACTAGAGATATTAAACCTCTTGTCCACCGGCCTCCCACCACTTAACTCAAGTACCTCCCCTATCGTTAAAGGAAATGGTACTAGTCCTGACTTGCTGTGACCTTGAGGTACTTGAGAGCATACCCAACAGTCTGTTTGGTTTAACACCTTACCCACTAATGAGTGATAGTCACCCAATGGATGCCGGTCCATGTTAATGTTAAAATTGGACTGACATTTCTTGATGCACCCATCCTCAACTAAGTTATCACAATGCCTACAGATGCAATTCTCTTTAGCTAACAATCCTTTACAATGTTTACGAATAACATGGCTGCTAGATCGTTTTCCGGTACTCGCCTTTGCTCGGTGATTGTGTTGTTATTGGAAATTTACACCTCCGTCTCAGTCATCAGAAACCCATTCTGGATCCTTTCTCGACCTCACTGGTACTCTCACCGAAACAGACTGCTCTGGTCAACAGGAAAATCCATATCACAGTCTCTTGGGGCAAGTCCATCTTACAGGAGGAGAAAAGGAGAAATTTGTAATGGGGGTACAGAAAAACAGTTTGAGGGGGAGAGAAACTTGTTACGATAATTAGTTCTCTAGTCTTGTTGTTCTTCTTGTTCTGCTGTCATCTCAAAGATGCTGTCTCTCAGTCTTCTAATCAATCTGGTGATACAATATTCCTTCTAGCTCAGTGCTCTTTCTGTAAGGAGAATAAATCTTGCATTACCATTTATCCAACTGATGTGTGACATACCATCTATAACGTTATGAGAAGAACATGAGAAAGAAGAGAGAGAGAAAAAAAAAACAACAAGAGAGAGAGAGAATCGTTCATATATATATATATATGCGTCACATAAATCAACAATAAACAACAACAGGAAAAAAAAAATTTTTTCAGGAGAGAAAAAAAAAACATTGTCAGATCTTCTGTCAGGCTGTCACATCTACATGTCCTATGGTATCCTTGCGCAGTCCCTCCCACCAGCATTTCCATACTCCACCCTTTGTATCTGGCCAGGATACATTGATGCGGGTAGGTCATGCTGGGGTTTGGTAGACTTCTGCAAAGGTCAAGTAGTCAGGTGATGTTGGAGCTGTTGTGGTGAACGTCAGAGATGGGGAAAAAGAAACATTTTACAGATACATTACAATTTTTACCCGGTCATTCCTGTGTCTTCAAGGAACGACCTCCCAATTTGTTAACTGTTACCTCAGGCTTTATCAAGATTAATGATCAACTTTCCTAATCATAAATTATATGTGTGGACCAAAATTTGACATGCGTGATACCTGATTATACTTCCAAGTGTCGTAACTCTGCTCGTGTTCTTGTCTAGGGGGTCTGACGTTATGTGGGCTGTTACAGTTGCTGGCATAATGCCCTTCTCTTTTACAAGAAAAACAAGCCCTGGGCTTCCTCCAAGTGCCAGTGACCTGAGGGCTTGGTTGATTTGATGCCTCCTCAAACGCTTGGATGCTCATCACCATCAACCGCTTTCCCTGTACTTCCCTGACTCCTTGGATACCATGGTTATGTTGTTGTCTAGGGGGTTGATATACCTTCTGTAAATTTCTTGATCTACAATCTCTTGCATAATGGCCTTCCTTCTGGCAATTATAACACCTTATCACCTTGGACTTACCCACAGGGATCTGAGGCTCCTTACGTCTCTGTGTTTCCCTGTGCTTGCTGATGTTTTGCTCATGCCCAACAGCGGACTTTCTTAGTGCAGCCACCGAGATATTTCTCCAGTTTGGGTTGGTGGTCTGTACCCTTGTTCTCAACACCTCCTTTAAACCATTCATTAATAACTTAACCGCTACTTCTTTATGCTGTGCATTTGTTTTGATGTCTGTGATCCCAGTGTCTCTAGCCATTACTTGCAGTGCTCGATTGAAATAATTAGAAATACTTTCCCCTTCGTTTTGTTTTATGGAGAAGATTTCTTTCCACTCGACAACGGCTGGGAAATATACTCCTAACTGTCGGTTGATCTGCTTAATACATTCCTGATTGTGTTCCTCCGTACGAGGTACCTCTGTGTCTAATCTACAATCAGCAATAAATTTCGCAGGGTCAACGCTGGAGGGCAAACATGCCCTCAGCACTGTCCGCCAATCTTTGTTGGTGGGTTCTGTGGAGTTTCCTAGTTCTTTAATAAATCTCTGACATGCATCTAGATCTTTCCTAGGGTCAGGGAATTCAGACATAATTGACCTTAATTCTGTCCGAGACCAGGGACGGCGCATTGCACTGTCCTTGACGGGAATGATTCCCTGAGCGTCAGTCTTCCCATTGGGGACTGTGATCACCCTGACAGGACTAAATTCAATTACATCATCTTGTGTTGGTTCTTCAATATGAGGTACATTTGTTTGTGCATGATATATAACACCGTACGTACCTGTGGACACGACCTCACCTGACCCTCCGTTAGGGGGTTTGATTATTGCCTTTACCGAATTGGTCGCGTCCACCTGGATGTCTTGTGTGGTGGCTGCTAGAAAAGGTGCCGACATCGTTCTGGGCTCACTTTCTTGCTGGTAATCCTGAGGGAAGTTTAACATGGGGTGCGACTTGCACAGGTTAACAGTTGTACATTAAACAGTATTGCAATTATCATTGTTACGTTTATTACAATTATTCTTATCATTTATAATACAGTTGCTAAGTGCATTTTTATCATACACCAGTGTGCCATTCTCTGTAACCACCTTCTCTCCCATTGCCACATTTCTCTCACCAAGGTGAGAGTCAGCTGTATGAGCTAATTCTCCTTGTATTTCACTTTCCCGTTGCCATAACTGTAAACAATCATTTTGTCTAATCCTCTGCTTGGCAGATTTTATTAGACCTATCCTTTTTCGTAGGTTCTGTAATACCTCAGGGTTCAGACTGCCTACCCGGGGAGACTGTTCCCCATCATCCTCTGTCATTCGTTCCCATTCTTTGAATACCTGATACCTTGCGGACCCTTTGGGCCAGCAACTACCAACGTGAACCCTTGTTGGACGTCCCTTCTTTGAACAACTGGCCCCCATCGTTTGTAGATATTGCTGTCTTAGCTAATTCTCACAAACAGACCTGATTGCCCGCGGTAAGGCGACGGTGAAAGTTCAACTAGTGCCTTCACTCACTCTCCCCCCCAATTGGCCTATCCAATCCGTGGGATCTTTTGTAACCTCTATTTACTGGGGCGCGTGGGAGTATGCGATCCCTCCCCAGTAAGTATTGGTTGTTGGAGATTTCCTTAGTGAACAGCGAAACTCCCTTAAAATAACAAAAACCTACACAAATCACGTTAGAATGTACAAATAGCGTTTATGATCCCACAATAAATTTTTAATGGGTATCAAGGTAACAAACTAATGCACACAATTACGTGCGGTCCAGTCGCACAGCGCATAAATAACTAAATATTTATACGCTTTACGACCAATGGAATCGGTTGTTTAGGCTGCGAAACCTTCAGCCGGAGCTTTAACTTGACTATATGGGTGCTACGCCAAACCCCTCGGGCTGCGCTTAAATACCTCGCAGTCATTTTGTCTGCGGAAACTACTTGCTCCTTTTACCTTCTACAATGTTAACGCGGGCAAGCCAGTCTACGCCACCAAGTGTCCACTCACCTGATGTGGTCTCCGACGGGATCCTGATTTGTGGGTTCACAAAAATAATACCTTAAGTTCCACACTCACTCCTACTCACTCATATGCATACTGATCTTTCTGTACAGAAATTCCTTTCATACAGGCAGGAGTCCAATCCCTGGGTTTTGCAATAGAAAAAGGTTCTCTTTTAACTAATACTTTTTTTGGAAAAACTGAACAACCGTGTGCTATTATCAGGTGGCTGTACTATACCGCCCACCCTAAACAAGGTTATTGTGTGATTTTAGTCTCTGTGGGCGTATCCGTACGCTCCGTTGCGTAAAACACGCCGCGTGCGTATGCCTTTGCGTCACGTACGTGACCTCGCACGTTGTCCGAGACACGTATGCACAAAGTGCAGATATACCCACAGCGACACAATCAACACGCTTCTATCAATGTAAACGATATTCAACTATGATCGCTTACCGTACACCACACAGTATTTGCTATGCTGTTTGCGTGTCCTTTACAATTATTCCCTTAAAAATTATCCTATTTAATCTCAACTAAATAGCACCAGATTTCTTCAGCACGTGTCTACTAATCAATTCTGATGGCAACTAGAAAGTGAGCTGCAACAATGTAGATGTGTGCGTGCGTGTGTGTGCGTATGCAAAAACAGAAATAAACAGTTTTAAAAGATAATAGCGTATTGTTCTTACCTCCGGTTCCGGATTCCCTCAGCACTCCTTACTAAGCGAAGCAGACGCTTATCTGGTCAGCACTACGAGGGATACCACCTTCCCGCCCTTTGCTGACCGATAATGTCTGCTAAAGTTACCTAGTGCAGATATGTGAAGAGCGGAGGAGCCCCCAATTGATAAAGCCTACAGATTTACCCTATATTAAACACTATAAAAGGTTAAGAGACACAGTACGCAATTGGCGCACGAGGTACCGTAAGGGTACGCCCTTAGCGTAGCGGACGCTGTATCGGGAGCGAGCCGCTCGAGCGACACAAACGCTCGCGAGAATACGCTGTTGGTATCGAGCACACCATAGGCTGCCGATTACCGTAATGATACGCTACCAGCGTAGCGGACGCTCGAGACCACGAGGAGATCACAAGCGGCGCTGACGCTCACAGAATTAAACCTTAATAACTATACCATAAGTAATGTACTTATACTGTAAACCTTTGTGCAGTGATAAAGTGTAAATGTAACGCAGTGTAACCTTGTTAGTTTAAAAGCTGTATGAGCGACTGAGACGCTCAGAGAACCCTTAGCAATATAATAAACACTCAAATACCGGTCTAAGGTTCTAACACCTTTTAAGGGAGAGAATGAACGTTCAATTGCAAAAGAATACACAGTACAATTTATACACTACCAAACTAACATAAACACCTAACAGAATTACTACACGTTAAAATACAATAGTGACACAATTACATTTAAGGGGAAAGAGAGAGAGAATGGCTTACAACATTAATAGGAGGTAAAATGGTTGCAGAGAACTTACGCACAAGGGGAAACAATCGCAAGCGCCTTCCTGGATATCCAGCTCCCGATTATCAGTGATGAGAACCGTTGAGAAGAGTAGAGTGGAGCTGGCCCAGGTCGGCTTGTCTTTATATACACTTACACACAGTACAGTACAATGGTCCCTACATTCTTATTGTTCATTGGACACAGGAATCCGTCTCCGCATTCTAACAAAAGGTCATAGGTTGGTTCATACAGGTGGGCTGTGACTATTTCAAACTGCTCAGGTGGGAGGGGAACTCAGGTTTCCCGCCGCATGGGTAATAAACTGCAAATATAGTAAATGTCCATAAACTTCTTATAGTCATAACTATACGCACGAGCGATTAATCCGTTTCTAACCAACACCGGAATATTGCTAATTATATACCCTTCCGATGGATACTAAACACCACTGTGTAACCCCTGTCTGACCCTTCATATCAAACAAAGAGGGATCTCTCTGTCTCTGAACATGCTACATTAACTAAACTTTCAGATTCTATCAACGGGACCATAATCTACAAGATACATTATATGACTAAAATATGTAACGATTGAGTCGCCCGCTAGACGCACACAAACTCTACCGTAAATGCACATACCGTGCGCCTGCGAGTGCACGCGACTGCGAGTATATGCACGCACGGGAGGGCTCATGCACGTGCAGCGGGCACACGCATGAGGTGCATATATGGCAATGTGCAGCGTGATATTTTTCTGACTTTGACAATATAGAGAGAGAGAGAGCAAATGGATCGGCACTCTCCTTATATGAGTAGGAACATTTGTAGGTGTATCCGTAAAACAGGCAGCAGCACTCAGGAGATTGTTTCAGAATCAAAGTATATTTAAAAAGTGGTCACAGTAAACCAACGTTTTGGGGCACAGTGAGTAACGAAATAAGCTTACCTTATAAAGAGGAGAGGTGAAGAAACCCGCCGAGCATGCAGCTAGTGACCAGGGGCCGGGGGAGACGAACTTCTGGCCCAGAACTTCCAGGTGACATTGAGCCTGCATGTGTGGCTGGTAACCATGATGTCCGGCTCATCAACTCCACTGCACCCACGTCTGTTCCAGCTATGAAAGAAACGTAAAGAATAGCATCTGCTACCACTAAGTAAAAAAAAAAAAAAAGTATGAGCAGATGAAGACACCAAGTGTGAGAGTCTATTTAAACCAGAATTGGGGCACAGAATGAAGTAATTAAAGTAACAATTTGACAGTTATAAAGTGTAACAATGATCCATTAACTTTATGCTAGAGGGGGGTTTCCAAATGCAATTCACAATCTCCCATTCTGCTGAACATTGGAGCAAGTGCGGGAGTCTGGGGAAACAGTAGAAGAACCTAGTACCGACCCTGGACATTATTGTACATATTAGTATGTTTATACACTGGATACTATATTAATATTTAACAATATAGGTGGTCTATGCTGTAAGCTGCATCAAACATATTTAACCTTTTCCTGATCACTTATGTTATTTACCGTATATTAGTTAAACATGCCATAATACTTAAATAAATAAATAAATACACAAAGATAAAAAAACCAGTAGGCGACAGAACTACACTTTCTAAGAACCCACCTTATGGTAAGGCTCTTGCCTCTTCCTTCTGGCAGCTACTCTCTGGTCCAGTGCACTGACTGAGTGCTCAAATTCATACACACGCAACAAACTTGGTAGAAGCAGCTGCTACCACTGGGCATGTGCAGTAGCTCTTCTCTGTCCCTTAAATTGCATGTTGTGGTGGAAGCTCTAGTAATCATCTTTTATACTATTGCTGTTGTCATAATTTGAGCTGCTGACCAAGAAGGAAAACCCCTTTGCATTTGCCTGTAGTCGTTGGTCAGTGTAATTTTCCTTCTGTTTTCAGTGTTGCTATTCCAAGGCTTTTGGGTACACAACATAGTGTATTTTGTCTTCCCATCTCCATTTCTGTCAGTTATTTTAGTTAATTGAATTATGGTTATTTCAGTCCATTATTTCAGGTCATTGAATCATGGTCATTTCTGTCAGTTATTCAGTATTCAGTAAAGTTTTCATCCAAATCCATCAAGTGGAAGGCCCAGAATAGCCTCCCTGTGTCAAAGTTCTGCCCAGCATATACCAACGGGAGGTCAGACTAGGTCCCCAACCCCCTAATATTTCTTCTGAGATCCAATGTTACCACTCTGTAAAGTTTTCCTCAAAATCCATCCAGTGGAAGACCCAGAACAGGCTCCCCGAGTCAAAGTTCTGCCCAGCTTACAACAACGAGAGGTCCGACCAGAACCCCAACCCCCTAGTATGTCTTCTGGGATCCAATGTTGCCACTCTGAAGTTTCCTTCAAAATCCATCCAGTGGAAAGGCCAAAACTGGCTCCCTGAGTCAAAGTTCTGCCCGGCGCATTCCGCTGTGATTTCCAACTGGGACCCTAACTCCCCTTAACCACTTAACTGGTGTGGTTTTTTTTCTCTGAAAACTGCTCATAAAATGTTGGTTTTTTTTTTATAAGTGAATTAGGTGAAGAACATGGTTTTAAAGTTCTCCACAAAGATTTTTTTTTTTATAATTATTTTTTTGAAATAAAAGAAATACTGAAAATCGATTTTAAATCGGTCACCATCGGAACATTGCTAAACATCGCGACTGATACCAGTAACGGGGGGAGAGATGTGGGGTGAGAATGCAGTGATGCTTTGCTGTCTGTTTACTGCTGGCCACAGTAATCAGGACGGGATGGGGGGGGGGGAGGGGATGTGTGCAGAGCCGTGGCTGTGTTTTTTTTCACTCACATCTGAGGCCAGCAGGAAGGGGTGAAGCTGGGCTGTTTGCCCGATCGCTGCTGGCTGGCAGGATCCAACTGGACCACCTCGTGTTGGTTTCATCCCATTTGATGCAGGAGTGTCCGAATTTTGCACAGATGTCAATGTGAATCAAAATAATAGTCTTAGAAAGGAACCATCCTCCTTTGACCCTTCCAAAGGCCAGATCTGTAAATAATGACACAAGAAAAGCAGCACATGTTTGGGGGCGGCATTTGGATGCTTGTGTTGGTACTGTCAGCCTAAAAAGTACCATTAACTGCAAAATATTTCCACTGTACTGTACCATATGCCATCCTCAATGGAGTATAAACAGGTAGGACATGCACATACTGCCCCTGTAAGCTGTCCTGCTTAGTAAATATGTATACATAATTAAAAATAAAAAGATAATAAGATTTTAAACCTACCAGTAAATCTTTTTCTCCTAGTCCGTAGAGGATGCTGGGGACTCCGTAAGGACCATGGGGTATAGACGGGCTCCGCAGGAGACATGGGCACTCTAAAGACTTTAGAATGGGTGTGCACTGGCTCCTCCCTCTATGCCCCTCCTCCAGACCTCAGTTAGAGAAACGGACAGTACGAGGAAAGGATTTTTGTTAATCTAATGGCAAGATTCAAACCAGCCCACACCGTACAACATGGAAAATACGAACCAGTTAACAGCATGAAACAAACAGCATCAGCCCGAGACTGATCAAAACTGTAACATAACCCTTATGTAAGCAATAACTATATACAAGTCTTGCAGAAATAGTCCGCACTGGGACGGGCGCCCAGCATCCTCTACGGACTAGGAGAAAAAGATTTACCGGTAGGTTTAAAATCTTATTTTCTCTTACGTCCTAGAGGATGCTGGGGACTCCGTAAGGACCATGGGCTTTATACCAAAGCTCCAGACCGGCGCGGGAGAGTGCGGATGACTCTGCAGCACTGATTGAGCAAACATGAGGTCCTCCTCAGCCAAGGTATCAAACTTGTAGAATTTAGCAAAAGTGTTTGAACCCGACCAAGTAGCCGCTCGGCAAAGTTGCAATGCCGAGATGCCTCGGGCAGCTTCCCAAGAAGAGCCCACCTTCCTAGTGGAATGGGCCTTTACCGAATTTGGTACCGGCAATCCAGCCGTAGAATGAGCTTGCTGAATCGTGTTACAGATCCAGCGGGCAATAGTATGCTTAGAAGCAGGGGCGCCAACCTTGTTGGCTGCATACAGGACAAACAGTGCCTCTGTTTTCCTAATCCGAGCCGTCCTGGCTACATAAACTTTTAAGGCCATGACTACATCAAGAGACTTGGAATCCTCCAAGTCCCCCGTAGCCACAGGCACCACAATAGGTTGGTTCATATGAAACCACCTTAGGCAGAAATTGAGGACGAGTCCTCAACTCTGCTCTGTCCACATGGAAAATTTGTGAGACAAAGCCGCCAATTCGGACACCCGCCTCGCAGATGCCAAGGCCAACATCATGACCACTTTCCAAGTGAGAAATTTCAACTCAACTGTTTGAATAGGTTCAAACCAGTGTGACTTAAGGAACTGTAACACCACGTTAAGGTCCCATGGTGCCACTGGGGGCACAAAAGGAGGCTGGATGTGCAGCACCCCCTTTACAAAAGTCTGGACTTCTGGGAGAGAAGCCAATTCCTTCTGAAAGAATATAGATAGGGCCGAAATCTGTATCTTAATGGAGCCTAACTTCAGGCCCATATCCACTCCTGTCTGTAAAAAGTGGAGAAAACAGCCCAGGTGGAAATCCTCCGTAGGAGCATTCTTGGCTTCACACCAAGAAACATACCTCCTCAAGATACGGTGATAATGTTTCGCCGTCACCTCCTTCCTAGCCCTTATCAGAGTAGGGATGACTTCCTCCGGAATACCTTTTCCAGCTAGGATTCGTGTTCAACCACCATGCCGTCAAACGTAACCGCGGTAAGTCTTGGAACACGCAGGACCCCTGCTGCAACAGGTCCTCCCTGAGAGGAAGAGGCCATGGATCTTCTGTGAGCATCTCCTGAAGATCTGAATACCAGGCCTTCGAGGCCAATCTGGAACAATGAGTATTGTCTGCACTATTTTTCTTCTTATGATTCTCAATATTTTGGAGATGAGAGGAAGAGGAGTAAATACATATACTCACTGAAACACCCATGGTGTCACCAGGGCGTCTACCGCTACTGCCTGAGGGTCCCTTGACCTGGCACAATACCTCCGAAGCTTCTTGTTGAGGCTTGACGCCATCATGTCTATTTGAGGAAGTCCCCAAAGACTGGTTATCTCTGCAAACACTTCTTGATGAAGTCCCCACTCTCCTGGATGGAGATCGTGTCTGCTGAGGAAGTCTGCTTCCCAGTTGTCCACTCCCGGAATGAAGACTGCTGACAACTTTTTCAAATAACTCATTCAGCTCATGAGATGGGGGAAAAGTTACCTCAGGTTTCTTTTCCTTAAACATGCATACCCTCGTATCAGGGACAGAGGGATCATCTGTGATATGCAAAACATCTTTTATTGCAATAATCATATAATGAATACTTTTGGCCATCCTTGGGTGTAACTTCGCATCATCGTAGTCGACACTGGAGTCAGAATCCGTGTCGGTATCAGTGTCTGCTACTTGGGACAGTGGACGTTTCTGAGACCCAGAAGGGCCCTGTGATACAGTCAGAGCCATGGATTGACTCCCTGTGTTATCCCTGGACTCTGCTTTGTCCAATCTCTTATGTAATAAAGACACATTTGCATTTAAAACATTCCACATATCCAACCAATCAGGTGTCGGCGTTGCCGACGGAGACACCACAATCATCTGCTCCACCTTCTCCCTAGATGAGCCTTCCGCTTCAGACATGCCGACACACACGTACCGACACCCCCACACACTCAGGGATATATCTATATGGAGACAGTCCCCCAAAAAGGCCCTTTGGAGAGACAGAGAGTATGCCCGCACACACCCAGCGCCACCGGACACTGGAATAAAATCCCAGCTAGTACAGCGCTTTTTTTTTTTTTAAATTCAGTAATTTTTTATTGATAGTGTTTTACATATACAAACAAAAACAAAAAAACATAAAGCAGCTAAACCTAGCTCAACAAACAGGTCAAGTACAAAAAATAGTATATCAAAAACATCAATGACATTGGATTTACAGTATACCTGTTAAACAAGATATGACATGTAGCAGGCAACATATCGCATATATATAGTCAATACAACAATGAGGAGTCATTTCTAAAGCCTCCATGCTTCCCGCACCGCCCCAGAGCAAACAGGCATAATATCACATTCCGTATTAGCTACAGTATACATTACACAGGATACCTTCCCCTTTCCATCACGTCCCACCCACTCCAAGGGCTGACGTATTCCATCTATCCCATTTATTAGAGTATTTAACCAGCATGTCACTAGATCTAAACATTGCTCGTTCATGGCCAGAAACCTCGTTGACTAGAGCCCGCCAATGAGATATATTGGCTAATTCAGGGGAGAACCATTTTCTGGCTATTAAGACTTTTGCCAGAGTGGTTAAGCATAGTACATAACGATATATGACCAGAGAATGCGTCTCTTCAAGGTCTAACCCGAACAGGCACAATCTAGAGTTCATTACTGGCAATGATGGTTCTGTAAGGACAATATCATTCCAAACTGCAGCCCAAAATGGTGCCAACCTTGGGCATGACCATAATAGGTGCCAAAAGTCAGCACCCTCCCCATTGCACTTCGGACAGCAGGTATCAGAGCGAAGATGTGCACTATACAACATTACTGGGGTACGATATGTTCTATGTAAGGTATAAAAATATACCTGCTGATATCGAACACACGGGGTGGTATAACGAATGGATCCCAAAATCTGTATCCATTGTTCATTGGAGAGATCGACAATATTTCCTTCCCATTTAAGTTTCAAGGGGTCAAACAGATGAGAATTAACCTGCACATTCAATGCGACATAAATCAGAGATATGTGTCCCCTGGACCCCAACGAACGGAGCAATTTCTTGACTGGAGACACCGATATAGTTAAGGGGGCCATACCCAGCTGCGCCTGCAGTGCATGACGCAGCTGGAGGTAGTGAAAAAAAGCAGTATTAGCAACAGCATAGTCGCCACGTAGCCGCTCAAATGATTTAAGAATACCATTATCATAAAGCTAAGCAAATGTTGTAACTCCCATCCGCCGCCATAAAGTATCCGAGGATAGGGGCAGTAGCTCCCTATAAGAGGCATTAAACCACAGGGGTGTATCAGTATCAATGTCTTGCCAGTCAAAAAAGGTGTGCGCCAATCGCCAGACCAGAAGAGCCTGTCTAAGAATAGGGGGAAGACCAGAGAGAGTAGAGCCAGATAGCAAAAAATGAAGTAGAGTGAGAGGAGACTCCACCCACTCGGCATAGAACCCCAACAATGTGTCCCCACCTGCATCCAGGAGCCAACAAGAAAGGTAAACCAGCTGAGAGGCCAAGTAGTATAGTCTCAAATTAGAGAGGCCAAGACCTCCATCTAACTTGGACTTAACCAGGGCCTTCATAGCCACCCTAGGCGCCCCGCCTCCCCAAACAAAAGAGTTCAATACGCTGTCAATAGAGGAAAAAACTTTTTTAGGTATGTACACAGGAGAATGTTGCAGCACATACAGATACCTGGGTTGGATAGACATTTTAAATAAATTAATACGGCCCATCACAGTGAGAGGAAGCTTCTTCCACAGGTGAGCCTTCTTTTTAAAATTACGTGTCACAGGCTCCACATTTAATGCAACATAGTCCTGCGGACAAGGAGAGATCCAAATCCCCAAATATTTAAACTGGAGGGTCCACTGCAGCGGGCAAGAGGAGTCCGTCACATCAGGGAGAACACAAGATATGGGGTAGATATTGGACTTGTTCCAATTTAGCTGTAAACCAGAATAAGTTCCAAAATGATTAACTAACTGCAACATAGTGAGTAACGAATTCTCAGAATCATTAAGAAATAAAAGCATATCGTCAGCATATAGTGCAATAGTATCAACATGGCTCATAACCTTAATGCCTACAATGTCCGGGGACATACGTATGCAACTAGCTAGCGGTTCAATGGCATGGGCAAATAGGGCCGGAGAGAGTGGGCAGCCCTGCCTCGTACCCCTCTCCAGTGAAAAGGGTCGTGACACATGACCATTGACTGAAACACGAGCAGCCGGGGAAGAATAGAGCAACTGGACCCACCGAACAAATTTAGGACCGAACGCAAATTTATGAAGCACTTCCCACAGGTACCCCCATTCTACCGAGTCAAAGGCCTTGGCAGCATCCAGGGACACCACCACTGCCCCCGCCTCGGACCTGTCCCCTCTCTGCAGATGGCAAAAGAGTCTTCGGAGGTTCTGTACCGTAGACTTCCCCGGCATAAAACCCGTTTGGTCACAGTGGACAATAGATGTAACAACTTTATTTAAATTTTTACATCTGTAGATAATAGGGCGATAGGAGTCTGGGGAGGTGGGGTCCTTACCTGGCTTAAGAATTACTATTATAGCCTCAGACATCGAGGGGGGCAAAGAACCATAGTCAAACAAAGTGTTAAATAGTTCAACCAAATAAGGGGTATAGAATTCTTTAAAGCGTTTGTACAATTCAATGAGTATTCCGTCACACCAGGGAGCCTTATTATTGGGGAACGATGCTATAGCAGCATCTAATTCCTCAGTGATGAATGGGGAATCCAAATATTCAACAGATTCCGGAGACAGTTGGGGCAATTGTATATGGGAGAGAGAGTCTCTCATTTGATCCATTGTATAAGACACTTTAGACCCGTACAGCGAAGAGTAGTAATCAAAAAATACTTCAGTAATATCAGGGCACGAGTGCTTCATAACACCCTGGGGATCACACACCTGTTGGACAGAAATACTACCCCTCTCTTCCCTAGATAGGAAGGCGAGATAACTACCCCCAATCTCCGCCTGTGAGTATAGAGAATGCTTGGAGAACAATAACCGACGCTTGGATTTATCTAAAAGAAACGTCATCCACTCCCGTCTGGCCATCTCCCAGCTAGCATGCAAGGAGGGGGATTTGTGCAAAATATAGTCGGCTTCTAATTGACAACAAATTGTTTCAAGGCGGGATTCCTCTTCCCTACTAGACCTTTTAATAGCAGCCACCCTTTTAATAAGGGAGCCACGGATAGAGGCTTTAAATGCATCATGCTTAACAGTAGGGGTAGGGCAGGAGGCGTTAAAATCCTGGAAGTCTAGCCAGTCAGCAAGCAAATCAGCTCCATCACCCATTAAGGACAGCCAGAATGGGTTAAGTTTCCAAAACAAGATTCCCTGGGGGGAGACAAAGGATCTAAGACCAGTAAGACAGGTGAATGGTCAGAAATCCCTCTGGGTAAGTATTTAATCTGAGTTACCTTAGGGGTCAAATCTGGTGATATGAGGGCCAGGTCAATACGGGAGAATGTATTAAAAGTAGCCGAATAGCAGGAGTATTGGCTCTCATGGGGAAACCGGACCCTCCAAATATCAATTAATCCCAATTCAGTAGTTAAATTAGAGAAGGGGGTAGGAGAAGGAGATGATAGATCAGTATGGGGGCTCTCTCTCCACCTATCTAAAGATAAGTCCATTACATTATTATAGTCACCAATACAGATGGTGGGAGTAGATGGTGACAATGCAACAAATGACATAGTTTGTCGCAAAACGTCATTATTGTAAGAGGGGGGAACATATACTGCAAGAATATGTAGAAGGGTGGAGTTAACGAAGGCTCTAAGAAAAACAAAGCGACCATACTGATCCACCTGACTATGATCTAAATGAAAATTTACAGATTTTCTGATAAGTACAGACACCCCCCTGGCATTTTGTGAAAAGGTAGAATGAAACAGCCATCCCACCCACGGTTTTTTCAGGGCCATCGTCTTAACACCAACCAAATGAGTCTCCGAAAAGCAAATAATATCCGCCTTATATTTTTTAGCTTGCGACAGGACCAATGCTCTCTTTATTTTATTATTAAGGCACCTCACGTTCCAGCCGAGTAGGTGAAGCCCCTCAGATGCTACCAACATTGAAAGACGTTAGACTGGAAAACAGGAGAAAAGAAGAGAAAAGGAGAAAAAGGTGAAATGACACAATGACAGAGAATACCTCATCAGAGCACATGTAGATCAGAGCAGCAGGCGTACAAATACGCAAAAGAGAGGAAGAGAAAAAGTTCGGAGCAATCGAGAAACAAGGACGCCAGAACACATCCACCATGACTATAAAGATACATTGCAGCCTTAAATCACCAGCAGTACTTGACCATAACAAAAAATACCAATATTTAAGCAAAAAAACAATAAAACAGCAACAACCCAACCACCCCCCACCCTGTACATCCATCAGGAACCTAGATATAACTATATCCCCAACCAAACTTCCCGTTACCTAAACTAAAAAAAAAACTAAATAGTAAAGGTCGTAAAAAGGGAACAGTTAGGAGTAGACACCCCCAACTACTATATCACAGCAAGGGTTCCCTGTAAAGGATAGTGGCCCCCGGTAAAAAGACATACAAATAAACCTTCACATACAATAGTCAACCATATGAACTCTCACATAATAAAAAAAAAAGAAAAACCTAAGAGAGAGAGAGAGAAAAAAACCACAGAATAAACTGGCGGTACAATAGGAGCTCCATTCAGCGAGGTGCACGGGGTCTCTGCTCCAGCCACACCTCGGCCTCTCTCGGAGAGTTGAAGAAATGGGTAGAGCCCTCATATATCACCCGCAGTCTGGCAGGGAACAGCATTGAATACTGAATCTGCCTGTCCCTCAGCTTTCATTTGACCTGAAGAAATTGGGACCTGGATTTCTGTACGTCCATAGCAAAGTCAGGGAAAACAGACACAGAGTGGTTATCAAACTGCAACGGACCGTGCAACCTGGCCAGGCGGAGAATGGCATCCCGATCCTTGAAGTGGAGCATGCGAGCAATAAAGGTGCGCGCTGGGGCACCGGGAGGGGGGGCCTGAAAGGGTAAACGATGTGCGCGCTCCACCGCGAATTGCGCACTAAAATCATCTTTTTTTAAACACACTGAGTAGCCAGTCCTCCAAGAATTTTTCTGGATGTGTACCCTCAGCTCGCTCAGGCAGCCCCACAAAGCGTACGTTATTTCTTCGTAAGCGGCCCTCCATATCCGACAACTTGGTTTTAATAGCAGCCATCTGGGATGAAAGGTCAGCGACACTACCCTTGAGTGGTGCAGTCACATCTTCAATGTCAGAGACACGTTGCTCTACACCCCCCACACGCTCACGCAGCCTTTGCATGTCATGATAAATGATTGAGATATCAGCCTGAACCTGGCCGATCTTGTCTATCACCCTCGTATCAGACGTATTGATGGCTTGCAGAATTTGCTGTGTGGATTGCATAACATCAGTAACAGAGGTTTCCTCCGAAGCGTGCTGCGGTGCGGGAGGCGGTGTAGCCTGGGTACGCGGGGGTGTCGGCCCGCGTGGATTTCTAGCAAATCTTTCCAAGCGCGCAGCAGTGGCAGCAGCATTGCCGGTTTTTCCCATACTACTGCAGGAGGAATAATCGCTTCAGGAAAAAAAGTGTAAATAAGCACAAAATGAGTGGCAAAGTCTTATATAGTGAAGCTTGGAGTACAGCAGCTGCTTCAGGGAATTAAGAAACACAAAATGCACCCCTGAGTGTGATCAAACAGGATCCAAGATAAACAGGGCACAGTCAGTATTCATAGAAGGCAGTGCAGCAAATCAGAATTGTAATCCAAATATGTTGAGAGAGACTCAGGCAACCAGCCCAATGCAGGGCCCAGGCATAAACATATATACTGCAGCACACTGGGTGGGAAGCAGCAGGCCTCTGTAATTGCCAGCAGCAGTTAATAATGGAGCATGTGTCCCAGCACAACAGAGAGGGGAGGGGAGAGTACCTTGTGCAGGGAGAGGTCACAAGCAGGGCAGAAGGCGCTGCTGCGGGCTGGGCAGGTCCCTCCACAATGTCCAAATCTCTGCAGGTACAAGGCGCACAGCGGCGCCAGACGTCTCAGGGGGTGCAGGAGAGGTTCACACAGCAGCAGATGAGTGTGAATTCCAAAAACACTGGGGTTAAGGATGGGTTCAAGGATGAAGAATAGGGAGCTACAGCAGCCTGCTGCCTACTCCATGCTGTGCCAAGCCACGCCCCCAGTACAGCGCTTTTATAGAAATATATATACAATAACACTCACTGCGCCATTAATGTGCCCTCCCCCTCTGTTTTGCCCTCTGTGTTAGGTTCCTGGTGCTCAGAACAAGGGAGATGTTGCGTAGTGAGTCCTGAGCACCTTAACGTGACGCTGAAACAAGGTGTGGTGTGGAAATAGCCCCTAGCACCCTACCTCCGTTGTTTCACCCGTGTGGTCTGTTCACGCCTGAGTGACTATGGTTTCTTGGGCCCACGGCAGCCGCGTTTGAAGGGCGGATTAGGTCTGCCCAACTCTGATGCCCCCAGGTCTTAGATTGAGACAAGGCGTGAACCGAGACAGGATAATAACAAGGGGACCTCTAGCTAAAACAAACAGAAGGCTAGGGGCTACTAACAACCCTAAACCTAAATATATGTGCGGCACGCCGCCAAAGGAAAAGAACAACAAAGGAAATGCTGTCCACTCGCCGACACAATACCGTTGTGTACCGGCGGTGACAGCACAAGCAGAACCCTCTGCAAAACACCAGAAACAAATTATAACCAAAGAATACTGCGGCCTAGGCCGACGGACGCGGCAAAGCCGCTACTCACGGAACCGGTACAAATACTGGCAAACGGACAGGAACCCCAATGTAGCCGACACAGACTCTCAGAACTGGAGGGCAGGCAGAATCCCAAACGACAGACCGGTGGACACCAAGAAGCCAGATATTCGACCAGGCACAGACAAAGCCACAGGACTTCTGGACAGGAATGCTTCACGGCAGGACACGGGATCAGACACTGGAATCGACACAGGAACAGACACTCGAAGCAGCTAGACAGACACTGCTAGACAGGAGCTCAGGAACTGGCAGAGACTAGCTCAGAACTCAAGAACTCTGGAACTCTGGAAATCTGGAAATATCACCAGCGTCTGTGAATTGCACTGAGCCAGCATATAACAGAGAGTCTTAATTAATTATGTCGTGCAGCTGCCCTGCTGCACAACTGAGAGGTGCAATCAACAGACAGGTGAGGCTGAACACATGGGAACAAGCTGCAATCACACAGACTCACCACTGGCAGCAAACAAGAATCTTCTCAAACCAGAGCAACTGGAAATCCTGGCCTGCAAGACTACTTATAAACATAAAATAGGAATGAACCACTACCTGTGGTTCATAACACTCTGTTTTGCCCTCTGTAACCGTGTTCAGCAGGGGAGAGTCCGGGGAGCCAGCTTCTCTGTCAGTGCGCTGTGGAGAAAATGGCGCTGGTTAGTGCTGGAGGATCAAGCCCCGCCCCCTCAGCGGCGGGCTTCGGTCTCGCTCAAATTATTTATACTGGCCGTTTTTTTTTTAATATACCGCCTCCGCAGTATATAATCCATATGCCAGTGTCCCCTGAGGTTTATATTGCTGCCCAGGGCGCCCCCCCTGCACCCTTACAGTGCCCGCTGTGTGTGTATGTGTGGGAGCAATGGCGCGCAGCAGTAGCTGCGCGTTACCTCAGTGAAGATCTGAAGTCTTCTGCCGCCTTTGAAGTCTTCTTTTCTTCTCAATACTCACCCGGCTTCTATCTTCCGGCTCTGTGAGGAGGACGGCGGCGCGAATCCGGGACGAACGGCGAGGGTGGGACCTGCGTTCCGACCCTCTGGAGCTAATGGTGTCCAGTAGCCTAAGAAGCGGAGCCTATCATTTAAGTAGGACTGCTTCTCTCCCCTCAGTCCCACGATGCAGGGAGCCTGTTGCCAGCAGTGCTCCCTGAAAATAAAAAACCTAACAAAAAGTCTTTTTCAGAGAAACTCAGTAGAGCTCCCCTGCAGTGCACCCAGTCTCCTCTGGGCACAGGATCTAACTGGTGTCTGGAGGAGGGGCATAGAGGGAGGAGCCAGTGCACACCCATTGTAAAGTCTTTAGAGTGCCCATGTCTCCTGCGGAGCCTGTCTATACCCCATGGTACTTACGGAGTCCCCAGCATCCTCTAGGACATAAGAGAAATCATAGTTAGTGCCTTTTTTATTATTCAATTAAATTGGCTATCATCAACTTAGGGTTTATAACCAATCAATAAAAATAATAAAATGAGGCAGACGTGGGGCGGCCATTACTGTTGTGTCTAGGGGCGCCCTCATCCCTAAATCTGCCCCTGAATACAGTACGCATCTACACATCTGTATATACCATACCTCCCAACTTTTGTCTTTTTCGAAGAGGGACACTCCGCTCCGAATGCACAAGGGGCAGAGCTTTGGGTAGAGGGGTGGGGCCTCTTGGTGAGGGGGCAGGGCCTATTGTCGCGACACCCGTTTTCGTCATTTTGGGGGCGTGTCCAGCGCTCCATGAGCTGCTGGACAGCCCCCGGCTCTCCTCCTTGTGCTGATAGATGCCGTGCGCATGCGCACGGCATCTATTCAGTGTGATCACCGGCTGCTTTTCAAAGCAGAGCAGCGGTGATCACAGGATCTCCCAACTGACCCCTCCGCCCGCAAGACACTGCGACCCGCGGGAGGGACAGTCCCGCTAATTGGACACTGTCCCGTTGTAAATCGGGACAGTTGGGAGGTATGATATACTGTATACAATAGGACCAAGAAAGTGGCATTTATAGGTCTAATAAATATAGGATTCACACACATTTCATGCTAATCAGTGTCTCGGCTTTATTTCAATCAGTCATCAGGTGTTCGACATTAAATCACAGATGGCATTGCTGACCCTACTGGAATTTATCTATCTATCTATCTATCTATCTATCTATCTATCTATCTATCTATCTATCTATCTATCTATCTATCTAGATATCTAGATATACAGTATATGCACATTGTGTGTATGTGTTGATTCACTAATTTTACATTTCAAAATTAAATGGCGTACTTTATTACAAATAATGTATTTCTCTTAATACACAGGTCCTGTCTGTAAAGCCAGTGCTGAATGAGTAAGTTCTATTTTACTACCGTTTATATGGTTTGAATATGATGCACTTTCAGAAAGTTTCTTTACCTGAAATACATCTGGCAGCCAATTACTGTAATCTCTTCACAAATATACTAAATTCCCAATGTTTGTACCACAGTACATGACTTATTAGCCAGAACTAGACATCAATGTACACATCTTAGTGGAAATGACTCCCTCATGTTGCAGCCCCACCCCTGCTGCTTAGCTTATCAGATGTGGGGCTAATTGTAATAGGGTGTGAGAAGCCGAAGGTGCGGGAGTTTGTGTGAGAAGCCGAAGGTGCTGGAGAATGCCCGTCTTTTTAAAGTGGCAATCATTTACAAGGCAAAACCAGGTTTACATTGTAAATGATTGTGCGGGAATGCAAGTATATTTAAAGCAGCAAACTCCCGCACCGCCGGCTTTTCGCACCTGTTACAGGGTAATTTCCTTATATCCATTTTGGAGACATATATTATATTTTACTATTATACAAAGAATTAAACTGGTAACATTGGTTTCTTCAGCCAGGCCTAATTAACATATCTATACAAGTGGCCTTGGTCTAGATAGCATTTGAATAATCAAGCTCAGCTCACTGATAAAACTAGCCCACATGCTGTTAAGACACACACTTCCTGTGGATCACACACCCCCATAGCTGGAACTCAGGTATAACATACCTCTTTGAAATGAGGACACTCTCTCTCTGACTCCCACACTGGCACACCCACCGCTACAGAGCTCTCTCAGAACCATGGGCCTTGATATGCCTGGGATTGCTTAGAGGTCTTTCCTCATAATGGCTGAGTATCATTCTCTCTAAATCACATAGATAAATGGGATAGCATAGCTAAATATGTGTTTGTTATATTTATGTTTATGGATGGTGATTTAGGATTGATTGTGCTGGTTTGTGAATAGCATATCTTATTATATGATTTCTATGTAGTTGTAGCAATGGGATTTGTGATTGCATGGTGATCTGGTCTTGTGATGATTCCTATAACATGGACAGTATGCAATGTTGGTCTTGGAAGGCTGGAATAAGTTAGCATAAAGGAGGATGTGTTTGTCTCAAAGGTACTGACTGGAATTGGTATATAATTACTGGCTACATTATATAGCATAGCCAGCATACAATATGCTCTGGTTGTTGAGATAAAGTGTTGGCTTGGAATTGTAAAATCAGCATGTATGCAAAATTGGTTAAGTTGGATTGGAATCGTGGAATATAATTAGATGGCTTGGATTGTGAAATCAGCACATATGTCAAGATGGTTATAGCCATGTGCCTGGACCTGGAAACGAAGGATGGTGGCATTGTTATAGTTTTGTGATGTGATAACTATAACCATATGCTGAAATCAGTGTTTTTGGATTGGACATGGAATATAATTAGTTGGATTGAAAAGTGCCTAAATGAGTTAGTTAATTCATACAAAAATGGTTGCTGCTATGCGGCTTCTGGCATCCCCTTTTGAACCATGTGTTGCAGGCTTTGGAATCATGGGAGTTTTCCCAAAATGGAGTCTAGCTTCTGTCCCATGCAGTCTGTGGACCATGCAGTCACATGCTGCCCTTCCCCCGCATACACTCCCACACACATACATAAGCCAAAACCAATCCCCTTAGATATTGGAAAAATATCTAACTGAAGAAACAGCTATCAATAAATCTAGGGTTTGATTTTATGGAATCTGATTTGTCAAGTACATGGAGTAATATTTCCCCAGTAATAAATAAATATACACACATACATACACTTCTCACACTTCTTTCATACTATTTCTTTCTTCTATAGTTTGAACCTGTGAAACTATTATATGGTGACTTGCATTGTATTTGACCAATACTGTTTAATGA
The DNA here is from genome assembly GCF_028390025.1 of Pseudophryne corroboree. Taxonomy (NCBI): domain Eukaryota; kingdom Metazoa; phylum Chordata; class Amphibia; order Anura; family Myobatrachidae; genus Pseudophryne; species Pseudophryne corroboree. The sequence continues at coordinate 839,736,903 of NC_086444.1, forward strand.
TAAAAGTGAATTCTATGAGTAGCAATTGTTTGTTGAAATACATCCTTACGATTTACATTCTATATGACTGGCGTGCATTCTACCATGAATAGAATATTCCTAATGATTTAAAGATATATATGTCTAGATGCAACCTCTGCGGGTTTGTTATTAAAAGGTACACAATTAATGATGAATTATTATAAATCACTAAAGGGTTAAAATTATACATTTGCTTCAAAGATATGAAATATAGTAATATAATACAAACAAAAGGGACAGACAGAGAAAAGGAGGGGACTAGAAGAGAATAAATACTCCCCTTATCAGCAACCTATTACATTTAGCAATTGAGATGGATGTGGCATCCTTTCCTCTCCTAGGGCTGAGGGTGTAGATCTCGGCTGTGACATCTTAGCTAAAGGCCACACTTCTGGGATAATAAACCAGCAATTTCACATGTACAGAGCTGCAATCTGATTCTCCTTCATGTCAGCAGGCAGCACGCAGTAATGTGGGAGCACCTCAGGTGTTCAGTAAAAACACTGGTTGAATGATAGTAAGCAATTAATTCATTGTTTTAGGGACCCCAAGTCTGACATCATACCAAATAGTAGCGCTGGTCCAGTATCTCATGTGCTTTTGATTTTGATTGTAGTATCACCATCTACACAACAGTGATGAGTGCTGCCTTCCCAGAGAAATACACAACTCAGATCAGAAATAAAAACTGAAATAAAGGTTTGTGTCTGATCTCTCAATGTGTTTTTTTTTGTTTTGTTTTTTAATCTATTTTAAGGAATCTGGTCACAAACTATGAAAACAAGAATTTGGATCTTTCTCAAGGCAGTGATATGTTTGGATGGGCCTGTCAGGTGGGGAGTAATGGCCTAGTGGGCTTCTCATATACACCTCCCATCAGTATTGCACAGATGGTCTGATTCTGATTTGGAAGTAAAGCAAAAAAAAAAAAAAAAAAGTAACTTATGGCGTTATTTATCAATGAGTGATAAATTTCACTGTGAGTGATCAATTGCACCAGCCAATCAGCTCCTAACTTTCAGTTTTCAAACACATTCTGTAACATGGCAGTTAGGAGCTGATTGGCTGGTGCAATTTATCCCTCACAGTGAAATTTATTACTCATTGATAAATAAGGGCATTTGTATCTGTCAAACCACGAGGTTTATTTACTCAGGTGGGAGTTTTTTTTAGAACTGGTGATGTTGCTCATAGCAACCAATTAGATTCTACTTAGCATTTATCTAGCTGCTTCTAGAAGATAATAGATAGAATCTGATTGGTTGCTATGGGCAACATCACCAGTTCTAAAAAACTCCCATCTTAATAAATTTACCCCCATGCTGCAATGCAAGGGGAGTAAATACATTATCATTTTATTGTGCAGGGTAAATACTGGCTGCTATTGTTTAAACACATAAATGTTAGACAGCTTAATGTTTACACTGCAATTTACAGTTCAGATAGTACATACCCCACCCAAATTTAAATGTGTCTGCACATTTTACCTCTGCGCCACCTACAGTGCAACATGGTTTTGCCCAGTTGCACAGAATCAAGCCCAAAGACACACCCACATCTTATGCTAGTAGCTTGCCACATATTTTCCTCCATGTCTCAGTCCACCGCCACACAGGGGCGGATTAGACCTCATGGGGTCCTCAAACAATCGATAGCACTATATCTTGACATCACATCCCTGTCTATGCCTGCTGTGTTTGTGTCTCCTTCCCTCGTACGTCCAACAAGGCGGCAGCAGTAGCGCACATCCTACCTGGACTCCTGCGGAGGGGGCAGACTCTGGAGCCTCCTTTCATGCAGCGTAGGACTAGCTCTTCTCTAGGCATCACCGGCAGTAGCAGCTCTCCCAGTAGCCATGCAGCAGCTGGGGGAGCTGCTGCTAGTGGCAGTGGCTAGAGATGAGCAGGGTTGTCCCCGAACAGCAGTGCCGGCGGGGGGGGGGGGGGGGCTGCAGTGGACATCCCCCTGCTGGGATTGGTTTGTCTTGCAGTTTCAAAAAGAGAAGGAAGCAAAATAGGGCAAAAAACAAAGGGGGGAGAGAGAGACCATAGACAGGAGCAAGAAGCGAGATGGGAGCTGGAGGTAGACCTTTAAGAATAGAGAACACAAGAGAGGCGGGTACATAGTGATGCAGATTGAGGGGGGGGGACAGAAAGAGGACAGGCAGAGAAAGAGAGAGTACATCACAAAGAGGAGAGAGGGGGCAGATAGAGAGGAGAGAGATGAGGTACAGAGAGGAGAGAGAAGCAGGGAGGAGTAGGCAGAGAGAGAGAGGCACAGAGAGTAGAGAGGGGGCAGAGATAGAGAGGAGAGAGCGATGAGAGAAGCAGAGAGAGGAGAAAGGGGAGAGAGAAAGGAGAGGAGAGAAAGAAGAGAGAGACAGAAAGAGGATAGAGACAGACAGAGCAGAGAAAGGCAAAGTGAGGAAAGAAAGAAGCAGAGAGAGACTACAGAAGATACAAAATCCGACAGTCCATACACAAAAATAGGATTTCTCATACGTCCTAGAGGATGCTGGGGTCCAATTCATGACCATGGGGTAAAGACGGTTCCGCAGGAGCCATGGGCACTCTTAAGACTTTTCAATGGGTGTGAACTGGCTCCTCCCTCTATGCCCCTCCTCCAGACCTCAGTTTTAGAAATGTGCCCAGGCAGACTGGATGCACTCTAGGGGGTAAATTTACTAAGATGGGAGTTCTATTCAAGATGGGATGTTGCCCATAGCAACCAATCAGATTCCAGTTAATATCTTCTAGAAGGTGCTAGATAAATTAGACGTAGAATCTGATTGGTTGCTATGGGCAACATCCCATCTTGAATAGAACTCCCATCTTAGTAAATTTACCCCTAGGGGAGGCCAGCACACTGCTCAGCGCCATTTTCTCTCTCCTCAGACTGCAGAGACATCGCTGGTCCTACTTCACTTCTGACTACAAGTATCAGGGTGCAAAACAGGGGGGGGGGCACAAGCGAATTTGGTGCTTTACAAGTATGTTTTACCGTGTAAAAAGCGCTGCATGTCAGTGGGCATTCTGTGTTCACAGGCATTAGATACTGGCGCTGGGGTTGTGAACTGGCTGCTCCTAAACTGTGTCCCTCTGACAGATTTTACTGTGGGTCTGTCCCCTATAAGTCTCCAGTGTGTCTGTGTGGGTGTTGTACATGTGTGTGACATGTCTGAGGCAGGGAGTTCTTCCCCAGTGGAAGCCATTTTAGGGACACAGGGTTGTAATGTGGTGGCGCTGCCGGCACACCAAGAGCCTGCATGGGTGAAAGAAATACGTGATAGTATGCATCATATCAATAGGAGATTATATAAATCTGAATCTCATGCTGAATGCTGGAGAAAATCTGTGGAAGATGTGATTTTTCAGGGCTCTGTTCTTCCATCCGCAGGCGACCCCTCTCGGTCACATAAGAGACCATTTGCGAATATTGTGAATACTGATACCAACACGGACACTGATTCCTTTGTCGACGATAGTGACTCCAGGGAAATAGATCATAAATTGGCAAAAAATATACAATATATGATTGTAGCTATAAGGGAAGTTCTGGAAGTGACGGAAGCCACTCCTGTACCTCAGGAGAAGTCTTATTTCTATAAAGAAAAGAAATCTAAGGTCACTTTCCCTCCTTCCCACAAGCTTAATACTCTCTTTGAAGGGATGTGGGTGAATCCCGAAAATAAATTTCGTATTCCCAAGAGAATTCAAATGGCTTATCCTTTCCCGTTAGAGGACAGGAAAAAATGGGAGTCAAACCCTGTGTTAGACAGTGCACTGTCCAGGTTGACAAAGAAGGTAATTCTCCCTGCACCTGGCACGGCTTCACTAAAGGAGCCGGCTGACCGGAAAATGGAAACTACATTGAAATCCATTTATGTTGCCAATGGTACGCTGCTCAGGCCCACAATTGTTTGCGCATGGGTAAGTCGCGCTATTGAAAAATGGTCTGACAGCGTGTCATCAGAAATTGACACGATTGATAAAGATGAGATACTCCTTAAGTTAGGGAATATCAAAGACGCTGCCGCATACATGCTAGAAGCGATGAAAGATATTGGACTCTTGAGTTCACAAGCCGCTACCATGGCAGTATCGGCTCGGAGGGCATTGTGGATTCGCCAGTGGAACGCAGATGCAGATTCCAAAAGAAATATGGAGGCTCTCCCATATAAAGGTGAGGCCTTATTTGGCGATGGACTGGATGCGTTAGTCTCGGCGGCTACCGCAGGTAAGTCGACATTTTTGTCCTCTGCGCCTGCACCGGCAAAAAAGACATATCACTCTCACATGCAGTCCTTTCGGCCCAATAAATACAAAAAAGCGAGAGGTTCCCCCTTCTTTGCAGGTAGGGGAAGGGGAAAGGGAAAGAAGTCCACAGCGGCTTCAGGTTCCCAGGAGCAGAAGTCTACCCCTACTTCTGCCAAATCTTCAGCATGACGCTGGGGCTCCCTTGCGGGAGGCCGCTTGGGTGGGGGCACGTCTCAAACTGTTCAGCCCAGACTGGATTCTGTCTGGCCTGGATCCCTGGGTGTTACAAATAGTGTCCCAGGGGTACAAGCTGGAGTTTCAAGACGTTCCCCCATGCCGATTTTTCAAATCGACCTTGCCAGCTTCTCTTCCAGAAAGAGAAGCAGTAACAGCGGCAATCCAAAAATTATGTCAGGATCAGGTCATAGTCCTGGTACCTTTGTCACAGCAAGGGGATGAGTTTTATTCAAGCCTTTTTGTAGTTCTGAAGCTGGACGGCTCGGTCAGACCGATCCTAAACCTAAAAAATCTGAATCTCTACTTGAAGCGATTCAAGTTCAAAATGGAATCACTGAGGGCAGTGATTTCCAGTCTGGAGGAGGGGGATTACATGGTGTCAGTAGACATAAAGGATGCTTACCTGCATGTTCCCATATATCCTCCTCACCAGGCTTATCTGAGATTCGCGGTTCAGGATTGCTATTACCAATTCCAGACGTTGCCTTTCGGTCTCTCCATGGCGCCGAGGGTATTCACCAAGGTGATAGCGGAGATGATGGTTATCCTGCGTCAAAAAGGAGTCAATATAATTCCTTATCTAGACGATCTCCTGATAAAGGCGAGATCCAGGGAGCAGTTGTTACAGAACATCACTCTCTCCCTGTCTATACTCCAACAACATGGTTGGATTATAAATTATCCAAAGTCACAGTTGGCCCCGACGACAAGATTGTCTTTTCTTGGCATGATCCTGGACACAGAAGTCCAGAGAGTTTTTCTTCCGGTGGAAAAGGTTTTGGAAATCCAGAAAATGGTACAACAGATATTGAAGCCAACAAGTGTGTCGATCCATCATTGCATTCGGTTGTTGGGGAAAATGGTGGCGGCCTACGAGGCCATACAATTTGGCAGGTTCCATGCCAGAGTTTTCCAGTGGGACCTGTTGGACAAGTGGTCGGGTTCCCACCTACACATGCACCGAAAGATAATCCTGTCGTCGAAAGCCAGGATTTCACTCCTGTGGTGGCTACACAGCTCTCACCTACTAGAGGGAAGCAGATTCGGGATTCAGGACTGGGTCCTGGTAACCACGGATGCAAGTCTCCGAGGCTGGGGAGCTGTCACTCGGGGGAAAGCTTCCAAGGAAAATGGTCAAGTCAGGAAGCCTGCCTTCACATAAACGTGCTGGAATTGAGAGCCATTTACAAAGGCCTTCAACAAGCGGTACATCTTCTTCAAGATCATCCCGTGCAGATCCAGTCGGTCAATGTAACAGCAGTCGCGTACATAAACAGGCAGGGCGGAACGAAAAGCAGAGCGGCAATGGCAGAGGTGACGAAGATCCTCATCAGGGCAGAAAGACATCTAAAGGCTCTGTCTGCGATTTTCATTCTGGGAGTAGACAACTGGGAAGCAGACTTCCTCAGCAGACACGATCTCCATCCAGGAGAGTGGGGCCTCCACCAAGAAGTCTTCGCAGAGGTAACAAGTCTTTGGGGAGTTCCTCAAGTCGACATGATGGCATCTCGTCTCAACAAGAAGCTTCGGAGATATTGTTCCAGGTCGAGAGACCCTCAAGCAATAGCGGTGGATGCGCTAGTGGCCCAGTGGGTTTTCCAGTCAGTGTATGTCTTCCCTCCACTTCCGCTGACCCCAAAAGTGCTCAGGATCATAAGAAGAACAATGGTTCGAGCAATCTTCATTGCCCCAGACTGGCCAAGGAGGGCTTGGTACCCAGATCTTCAGGAGTTGCTCATAGAAGATCCTCGGCCTTTTCCTCTTCACGAGGACCTGCTGTGGCAGGGGCCGTGCGTGTATCACGACTTACCACGGCTACGTTTGACGGCATGGCTGTTGAGCGCCGGATCCTAGCCCGAAAGGCTATTCCCAAGGAAGTCATCCCCACTCTTATTCAGGCCAGGAAAGGAGTAACGTCGAAACATTACCACCGTATTTGGAGAAAATATGTATCTTGGTGTGAATCCAAGAAGGCTCCTATGGAAGAGTTTCAGTTGGGACGTTTTCTCCATTTTCTGCAGGCCGGTGTGGCCCCAATCTATCAAGGTCCAGATTTCGGCCTTATCAGTGTTCTTCCAAAAACAATTGGCCTCTCTTCCAGAGGTTCAGACCTTCGTGAAAGGGGTTCTGCACATCCAGCCTCCATTTGTGCCTCCAGAGGCACCATGGGACCTTAATGTGGTGTTGCAGTTCCTTCAATCGGGTTGGTTTGAGCCTCTACAAGGAATAGAGTTGAAGGTTCTCACTTGGAAAGTGGTGATGCTTTTGGCGTTGGCATCCGCAAGGCGGGTGTCTGAATTGGGGGCCTTGTCCCACAAGAGCCCTTACCTGATCTTCCATGAAGATGGGGCAGAGTTGAGAACTCGTCAACATTTTCTTCCAAAGGTGGTTTCATCTTTCCACATAAACCAACCTATTGTGGTGCCAGTAGCTACTGACACATTCACTGAGTCAAAGTCTCTTGATGTGGTTAGAGCTTTGAAGATTTATGTTGCTATAACAGCTCGAATACGGAAAACAGAGGCTTTGTTTGTCCTGTATGCTCCCAACAAGATTGGGTGTCCTGCTTCCAAGCAGACTATTGCGCGCTGGATCAGAGGTACGATTCAGCAAGCTAATTCTATGGCTGGATTGCCGTTACCGATGTCGGTGAAGGCCCATTCTACTAGGAAGGTGGGCTCCTCCTGGGCAGCTGCCCGGGGGGTCTCGGCATTACAACTTTGCCGAGCAGCTACTTGGTCAGGGCCAAACACATTTGCAAAATTCTACAAGTTTGACACCTTGGCCGATGAGGACCTCAAGTTCGGCCAATCGGTGCTGCAGGGTCATCCGCACTCTCTCGCCCGTACTGGAGCTTTGGTATAAACCCCATGGTCATGAAGTGGACCCCAGCATCCTCTAGGACGTATGAGAAAACAGGATTTTGATACCTACCGGTAAATCCTTTTCTCCTAGTTCGTAGAGGATGCTGGGCACCCGTCCCAGTGCGTACTTTACGTGCAGTTTAGTTTTTTGAGGTACACAAGTTGTGTTATCTTAGTTTCAGCATGTTGCTGCAATTGGTTCATGCCTGTTGGCGTGTGTTATGTTGAATGCCATGTGTGCGGCATGGTTGAGGTGTGAGCTGGTATGTATCTCACCACTAGTATTAAAGTAAATCCTTTCCTCGAAATGTCCTTCTCCCAGGGCACAGTTCCTATAACTGACGTCTGGAGGAGGGGCATAGAGGGAGGAGCCAGTTCACACCCATTGAAAAGTCTTAAGAGTGCCCATGGCTCCTGCGGAATCATCTATACCCCATGGTCATGAAGTGGACCTCAGCATCCTCTACGGACTAGGAGAAAAGGATTTACCGGTAGGTATCAAAATCCTATTTTTAATTACCTAACGGTAAATCCTTTTCTCGTAGTCTGTAGAGGATACTGGGGTCCACATTAGTACCATGGGGTATAGACGGGTCTACTAAAAGCCTTGGGCAGTTTAAGAAATCAATAGTGTGCACTGGCTCCTCCCTCTATGCCCCTCCTACCAGACTCAGTCTAGAAACGGTGCCCGAGGAGACGGACATATCCTAAGGAAGGATGTAACAGAACAGTGGTGAGATTCGAAACCAGCACACACAAAGAGGAAAGCCATGCTAACCAAACTTGAACAGGAACAGCAACAGATGAACCAACAACAATACTTAATGAAGCAACAGTGCAGGAAACACAAAGTACTGGGTGGGCGCCCAGTATCCTCTACGGAGTACAAGAAAAGGATTTACCAGTAGGGAATTAAAATCCTATTTTCTCTTACGTCCTAGAGGATACTGGGGTCCACATTAGTACCATGGGGATGTACCAAAGCTCCCAAACCGGGTGGGAGAGTGCTGAGGTTCCTGCAGAACTAATTGACCAAACTGAAGGTCCTCAGAGGCCAAAGTATCGAACTTGTAGAAATTAGCAAACGTGTTCGAACCCGACCAAGTAGCTGCTTGGCAGAGCTGTAAAGCCGAGACACCCCGGGCAGCCGCCCAGGAAGAACCCACCGACTTAGTAGAGTGGGCCTGTACGTTAGGAACCGGCAATCCTGCTGATGAATAAGCCTGCTGGATAGTAAGCCTGATTCAGCGAGCAATAGACTGCTTTGTTCTCTATGATCCAAATAAAATTGGGTGTCCTGCTTCAAACAGCGAGTCAGATTTTCTGTGACGAGCTGTCCGCTTCACATAGATATTTAAAGCTCTCACAACATCCAAGGACTTTGAGGTAGCAGAGGTGTCCGTAAGCACCTGAACCACAATAGGTTGGTTGATATGAAACGCAGACACCACCTTAGGAAGAAATTGCTGACGAGTTCTGAGTTCAGCTCTATCTTCATGAAAAATCAAATAGGGGCTTTTGTTAGACAACGCCCCCAGTTCCGACACACGCCTTGCGGAAGCTAAGGCCAACAGTGTAACGGTCTTCCACGTAAGAAACTTTACGTCAACCTCCTGTAAAGGCTTATACCATTCTGATTGTAGAAACTGCAACACCACGTTGAGATCCCAAGGTGCCATGGGAGGCACAAAGGGCGGGTGTATGTGCAGAACACCCTTCAAGAACGTCTGAACCTCAGGGAGGGAAGCCAATTGTTTCTGGAAGAGACTGTATAAGGCCGAAATCTGGACTTTTAAGGAGCCCAAACGTAGGCCCACATCCACACCTGACAGTAGAAAAAGGAGAAAATGTCCCAGTTGAAATTCCACTGTAGGAAATTTCCTATTTTCACACCACGAGACATATTTTTTCCAAATATGGTGGTAATATTTAGACGTTACCCCTTTCGTGACTTGGATCAGGGTTGGAATAACCTTGTCCGGAATACCCTTCCGGGCTAGGATTTGACGTTCAACCTCCATGCTGTCAAACGTAGCCGTGTTAAGTCTGGATAGACGAACGGCCCCTGTTGTAGAAGATACTCTCGAAGAGGCAGAGGCCATGGGTCCTCTAGGAGCATCTCCAGTAGATCCGCGTACCAGGCCCTTCTTGGCCAGTCCGGAGCAATGAGAATTGCTTAAACCTTTTCCCTTTTTCTCTGACGTCCTAGTGGATGCTGGGAACTCCGTAAGGACCATGGGGAATAGCGGCTCCGCAGGAGACTGGGCACAACTAAAAGAAAGCTTTTAGACTACCTGGTGTGCACTGGCTCCTCCCACCATGAACCTCCTCCAAGCCTCAGTTAGATTTCTGTGCCCGGCCGAGCTGGATGCACACTAGGGGCTCTCCTGAGCTCCTAGAAAGAAAGTATATTTTAGGTTTTTTATTTTACAGTGAGACCTGCTGGCAACAGGCTCACTGCATCGAGGGACTAAGGGGAGAAGAAGCGAACCTACCTGCTTGCAGCTAGCTTGGGCTTCTTAGGCTACTGGACACCATTAGCTCCAGAGGGATCGACCGCATGGAACTGGCCTTGGTGTTCGTTCCCGGAGCCGCGCCGCCGTCCCCCTTACAGAGCCAGAAGCAAGAAGAGGTCCGGAAAATCGGCGGCAGAAGACTTCAGTCTTCACCAAGGTAGCGCACAGCACTGCAGCTGTGCGCCATTGCTCCTCATGCACACTTCACACTCCGGTCACTGAGGGTGCAGGGCGCTGGGGGGGGGGGGGGGCGCCCTGAGCAGCAATAAAAACACCTTGGCTGGCAAATATATCACAATATATAGCCCCAGAGGCTATATATGTGATAAATACCCCTGCCAGAATCCATAAAAAAGCGGGAGAAAAGTCTGCGAAAAAGGGGCGGATCTATCTCTCTCAGCACACTGGCGCCATTTTCTCTTCACAGTACAGCTGGAAGACAGCTCCCCAGGCTCTCCCCTGTAGTTTGCAGGCTCAAAGGGTTAAAAAGAGAGGGGGGGCACTAAATTTAGGCGCAATATTGTTTATACAAGCAGCTATTGGGAAAAATTCACTCAATATAGTGTTAATCCCTAAATTATATAGCGCTCAGGTGTGTGCTGGCATACTCTCTCTCTGTCTCCCCAAAGGGCTGTGTGGGGTCCTGTCCTCAGTCAGAGCATTCCCTGTGTGTGTGCGGTGTGTCGGTACGGCTGTGACGACACGTTTGATGAGGAGGCTTATGTGATGGCAGAGCAGATGCCGATAAATGTGATGTCGCCCCCTGTGGGGCCGACACCAGAGTGGATGGATAGGTGGAAGGTATTAACCGACAGTGTCAACTCCTTACATAAAAGGCTGGATGACGTAACAGCTATGGGACAGCCGGCTTCTCAGCCCGCGCCTGCCCAGGCGTCTCAAAGGCCATCAGGGGCTCAAAAACGCCCGCTCCCTCAGATGGCAGACACAGATGTCGACACGGAGTCTGACTCCAGTGTCGACGAGGTTGAGACATATACACAATCCACTAGGAACATCCGTTACATGATCCCGGCAATAAAAAATGTGTTACACATTTCTGACATTAACCCAAGTACCACTAAAAAAGGGTTTTATGTTTGGGGAGAAAAAGCAGGCAGTGTTTTGTTCCCCCATCAAATGAGTGAATGAAGTGTGAAAAAGCGTGGGTTCCCCCGATAAGAAACTGGTAATTTCTAAAAAGTTACTGATGGCGTACCCTTTCCCGCCAGAGGATAAGTTACGCTGGGAGATATCCCCTAGGGTGGATAAGGCGCTCACACGTTTGTCAAAAAAGGTGGCACTGCCGTCTTAGGATACGGCCACTTTGAAGGTACCTGCTGATAAAAAGCAGGAGGCTATCCTGAAGTCTGTATTTACACACTCAGGTACTAGACTGAGACCTGCAGATAGTGCTGCTGCAGCGTGGTCTGTAACCCTGTCAAACAGGGATACTATTTTGCGAACATAAGACGTCGTCTTATATATGAGGAATGCACAGAGGGATATTTTGCCGGCTGGCATCCAGAATTAATGCAATGTCCATTCTGTCAGGAGGGTATTAGAGACCCGACACTGGACAGGTGATGCTGACTTTAAAAGGCACATAGAGCCTTATAAGGGTGAGGAATTGTTTGGGGATGGTCTCTGGGACCTCGTATCCACAGCAACAGCTGGGAAGAAAATTTTTTACCTCAGGTTTCCTCACAGCCTAAGAAAGCACTGTATTATCAAAGGCGCTTCCTTTCTGCACAGAGACGAGGGAAGAGGGAAAAAGCTGCACCAGTCAGCCAGTTCCCAGAATTAAAATTCTTCCCCCGCTTCCTCTGAGTCCACCGCATGACGCGGGGGCTCCACAGGCGTAGCCAGGTACGGTGGGGGGCCGCCTCAAAAATTTCAGCGATCAGTGGGATCGCTCACAGGTGGATCCCTGGATCCTTCAAGTAGTATCTCAGGGGTACAAGCTGGAATTCGAGGTGTCTCCCCCCCGCCGTTTCCTCAAATCTGCCTTGCCGACAACTCCCTCAGGCAGGGAGGCTGTGCTAGAGGCAATTCACAAGCTGTATTCCCAGCAGGTGATAGTCAAGGTGCCCCTACTTCAACAAGGACGGGGTTACTATTCCACACTGTTTGTGGTACCGAAACCGGACGGTTCGGTGAGACCCATTTTAAATTTGAAATCCTTGAACACATACATAAAAAAATTATTGCAAGCCTGGAGGAGGGGGATTACATGGTATCCCTGGACATCAAGGATGCTTACCTACATGTCCCCATTTTTTTTTTTTTTTTTAAATCAAGTAGTTTTTATTGAGTTTTGTGTCACATACAAACAAAACAAAACATCAACATTGAAATTTAACTATAACTGTAACAGTTGCCATCAATAAACCGATTTTTTCAATCACATTTTGGTGTGCGTGTTGTTTCTTATCATATATAGTTACATATATGTATCCATGACGAGGAGTATCCATAGTTTTACAATGTCGCTCATGTGCTTAATACTTGTTCGCCCAGCCCTGCGCCAGCCCATCGGCCCCACATCTCCGTAAATCGAGAGGTGGAACCCCGTATTTTATACATATGTCTCTCATGGCGAATTACCTCGTTCACCAACGCCCTCCAGTGCTCCACCCTAGGTATATCAGCAGAGAACCAGACCCTAGCAATAACCACCTTAGCTAGCGTTGTGAGACACAGGACATATTTGTACATCAAAACAGAGTGCGTCTCCTCCAGATCTAGCCCAAATAAACATATGCCAGGATCTAATGTAGGAAGGGACGGTGCTGTCATGACCACCTCACACCAAACTTTATGCCAGAAAAGGGAAATCTCAGGGCAGTCCCACAATAAATGCCAAAATCCGGCGTCAGCTGCCTGACACCTGGGGCAGTTAGAATCTTCCCTAAGACCAGCCCTCCGCATACTAACCGGAGTACGGTAGGACCTATGTAGAATGTAGAAAAAAACCTGCTTATACCTTATACATGGTGTAGTGTATTTAAGTGAACTCATAATCTGAAGCCACTGCTCTTGGGACAATTGCCCTAAATCAGTCTCCCATTTAGTACGGAGATTGTTTAATAGATCGGGATAGCTATTGTTATTTAAAGCAGCATATATGGTAGACACCTTCCCCCTCCGGCCCATTGAAGCAAGCAGCGTCTTAACAGGTGAGTCAGCCATCGATGGTGGGCCGTGAGGGAATTGGGTCTGTACAGCATGTCTAAGCCGAAAGTATCGGAACATAGCTGTGTTAGGCACATCAAATTCGCTCTTTAGTTGCTGAAATGACTTCAGCACTCCACCGTGGTATAGCTGACCCAGTGCCACGACTCCCCTAACAATCCATATGTTATCTAGCGACATCTCATATAGCTCAGGGTATGCACTATTAAACCACAATGGAGTACAGGTATCTTGTCCCTCCCAGTCATACAAAGTGTGCGCATAACGCCAGATAAGCAAGGCTTGACGCAACAAGGGAGGCATGCCAGACGTTGAGAGACCAGAAAGGAGAAGTTGAAGAGGAGAGAGAGAGAAAGCAGGAGAGCACTCCGTCCGCTCAGCCAGAAACCCCCTCATCGTATCCCCCAGAGAGTCCCCAGTCCATTCACTCAGATGGGCCAGCTGAGTGGCCACATAGTATAGTCTGAGATCTGGGAGGCTTGCTCCGCCAGACACCTGGGATCTGCACATCGTTCTTATAGAGACCCTCGCCTGCCTGCCACTCCATATAAATGAGGATAAAACTCCCTCAATAACAGTAAAGATCTTCTTGGGAAGGTAGACCGGGGAATTCTGTAGAGCATAGAGAAACTTTGGCTGCATCACCATTTTAAATAAATTGACCCTACCCAGGACAGACAGCGGTAATTTTTTCCAGCTATGTGCCTTTTCTTTAAATGTCGCTAGTATGGGGTCAATATTTTGGGCCATATAGCTACGCGCCATAGGAGTAATCCAGATCCCTAGATATTTGAATCGCAGTGTCCATTGCAAAGGATACGCCCCCTGTGTGTTTTCGGGAAGAAGGCCAGAGATAGGAAAAATGTGGGACTTGTCCCAGTTAATTAGCAGACCGGAAAAGATACCAAAATTCTCCACTACCTGTAGTGCTGTTCGTAGGGAGTCATCAGAGTCCTGCAGGAAGAGTAGCATGTCATCCGCGTATAGCGCCACCACATCCACATGACCCCCAATCTCAACTCCCCTGACCCCGCCATCACCTCGCAGCAGGGCGGCCAACGGCTCCACGGCCATCGCAAACAGTGCAGGAGACAGGGGGCAGCCCTGTCGAGTGCCCCTCTCCAGTGCAAAAAGCTCAGACGTGAAACCATTGGCCGTCACACGAGCCACAGGCAAGGAATACAATAATTGGATAAAGCCAATAAAACGAGGACCAAAGGCAAATTTCTCCAGCACCCCCCATAGGTACCTCCACTCTACGGAGTCGAACGCTTTGGCCGCATCAAGGGACACCACCACCGCGTCCGATCCCCCCACATCATTTCTCTGGAGATGACAGAACAATCTACGTAAATTTTGGGCCGTGGACTTACCCGGCATAAAGCCCGTCTGGTCTGGATGAATTATCGTTGTAATTACCAGATTCAATCGAGATGCCAAGATTTTTGCCAATATTTTTACATCAGTGTTGAGGAGGGAAATGGGTCGATAGGACTCGGGGAGCAGGGGGTCTTTCCCTGGTTTCAGCAGGACAATTATATTGGCCTCGGCCATAGACCGCGGGAGGGCCCCACCCTTTAAGAGTAGTTCAAACAGTTGTAGGAGATAGGGGGCAAAAAAAGTAATGTATTTTTTATAGACCTCGCCCGGAAGTCCATCTGATCCCGGTGCCTTAGACGCCGGGAGAGACAGGATCGCAGCTTCCACCTCCTCCACCGTGATAGGCGCATCCAGAGCCCCAGAGTCCTCCTGGGACAAGCATGGCAAGGTCAACTGAGCCAAAAAATCCCCCAGCTGATCATCAGAGTAACCGGCTCGGGAGGCATAGAGCGAGGAATAATAACTACGGAAAGTCTCCGCCACCTTTGATCCAGAGTAACACATTTGGCCAGCAGAGTTTTTCACACACTGAATTACTGTTCTAGGGGAATCAGACCGGGCCAAAAAGGCCAAATAGCTGCCATTCATCTCAGCCCGAAAATACTGCTCATGTCCCGCAAAAAGGAGTCTACGCCTGGATTTCTCAAATAAACAATCCGCCCATTCACTCTGCGCGTTCTTCCACAACAACTCATCAGACCGCAAATGGGTATTAAGATATTGAGATTCCAACTGCTGGCACAAATATTCCAACCGCATCTCCTCCCTTTTACTGAACGCTTTAACTTCAGAGATCCGCTTTATAAAGGAGCCCCGCTGAAACGCCTTAAAGGCATCATGCTTCGTTGTCAGAACACTGTATAGTGAATTATCTTCCTGGAACCCTTCCCAGGCGGCCATCAGATCCTCACCCCTCCCCAGCAGAGTCAGCCAAAAGGGATTAAGCTTCCACATTTTTGCTCCCCGCTCCCAACCTATATTAACTGTGACCAAAACAGGAGAATGATCCGATATGCCCCTAGGGAGATAATCCACCGCCAGCACGTCCGGGGACAAACCATGGGAAACCAACACCAAATCAATACGAGAAAAAGCGTGATGGGTAGCGGACTGACAGGAGAACCGAGTGGCCGCGGGATTTCGACATCTCCATATATCCACCAACCCCATCTCCCCCACCAGTCTTGCGAATGAGGTAGGGGACGCCAGGGGAGGGGAAGATGCAACCGACTCCCTCCACCTGTCCATGCCACCATCCATGACATTGTTAAAATCTCCTAGACATATCACAGGGGTAGCAGGGGACCGGGCCAGAAAACGGGCAGCGTGCCGGAGGACCTCATTGTTATATGGCGGGGGGACATATACTGCTAATATATTAAACAGTTGGCTGTTAATATGGGCTCGTAGGAAGACGTATCTGCCATATTGGTCAGTTTCACATTCATCCATATGAAATTGTACGGACTTTTTAATCAATACAGAAACGCCTCTTGCATTGCTAGAAAAGGTGGAATGATACACGTGACTGACCCAGGGCTTTCTAAGCGCCAACACTCTACCTCCATGCAAATGTGTTTCAGTGAGACAAATTATGTCTGCCTGATATTTTTTAACCTGAGTCAGGACTAACGATCTTTTGATTTTTTCATTCAATCCCCGAACGTTCCAGCTGAGCAGACGGAGCCCCTCAGAGACAGTAGACATAGAAATCATAACGGAGAGGGATAACAGGATAGGTTAAAGAGACATGTAGCGGAGCCTGGCATCGCAGCATAGCAACGCTGAGCCAACAGTACATAGGGACAGGAATAACCAGTCCCCCTACGTTCCTGGAGGCACAAGAGCACAAAGCAACATAATGCAGAAAATACGCGTCTTTGCAAAATACGCACAGAGCTAAAAAGTGATGGCTTGGAAAAAAAATAAACTAACCCCCCCCGCACCCATCCTGTATCACCTAATAACACAGTGAAGCAGAACACACACATAGGCAAAAATTGATGGCATGAAAAAAAACAAACTAACCCCCCCCACACCCACCCTGTATCACCTTGCGAACATAAGGTATACCTGGATCCCATAACTCCCACCAAAGTAACTAAGCTAAGGGATAGGGGCCTAACTAAGATCCCAAAGAAACG
The DNA here is from genome assembly GCF_028390025.1 of Pseudophryne corroboree. NCBI lineage: Eukaryota > Metazoa > Chordata > Amphibia > Anura > Myobatrachidae > Pseudophryne > Pseudophryne corroboree. The sequence continues at coordinate 839,753,513 of NC_086444.1, forward strand.
CCCCTATACTATCTTCGGCATAAACTCTCCACAGAGTACCAGTAGATGTAGTACCCTAACCCTGGGGAAAAAAAAAAAAAAAAAAAAGGGGAAGAAGAAAGAGAAAAACATATCTAGCAGCGTACCCCAACGTGTAAAAAAACGAGACAAGGATTAATATCAACATTAGGCTGCTCAGCATTACCCCCCTAGTACATTGCATATATATCCACAGCATGACTAGCGTAACATAATTTTGAAACATTTAGGCTTAGCCAGCAATAAGAAAGTAACAAATCAACAAATGTATGCTAATACATCAACGAGGAGGACGAGGCTGTCGTTCCAACCATGCAGCAGCATCTTGAGGAGTGGAGAAGAAATGAGTGGTGTTATCTGACACCACCCTCAGTTTGGCCGGGAACAACATAGAGTATTGTATATTGCGGTCACGGAGTTGACGCTTAATATGCAGGAACTGTGATCTACTCTTTTGCACCTCCAGGGCAAAGTCAGGGAAAACGGATATATTATGTCCATCTAGTTGGATAGGGCCCTGTGTCCGGGCCATGCGGAGTATAGCGTCACGGTCCTTAAAATGTAGGAAACGAGCAATAAATGTTCTAGCCGGAGCCCCGGGTGGTGGCGGTCTAGGCGGGAGCCTGTGCGCTCGTTCCACCGCGAATTGAGAGGTAAATGCTTCTTTGCCAAATAATTTAATAAGCCAATTTTCCAGAAAGGATTCCGGTGAGGTGCCCTCTGCCCTCTCAGGGAGCCCAACAAACCGAACGTTGTTGCGCCGTAGTCTCCCCTCGATATCGGACATTTTACTCTGCATAGATATCACCTGGGTAGACAGGTCGGCCACTTTCAATTGTAAGGGTGATGTAGTGTCTTCCAGAGCCGATATCCGATGCTCAGTTTCACCCACTCTTTCCCGGATTTTTTGTAGATCCTGTCTTAGGAGAGAGACGTCCGCCTGGACTTGTCCAATCTTGTCCGTGACCCTCTGCTCAGACGCAAAAATGGCCTGTAGTATTTGCTGGGTAGACTGAACCTGCTCAGTGGGGTCGGGGGCAGCGACCTCAGCCGCAGGCGGGGATGGGTCAGTGTCACCCTGCTTTGCCGAATGAGTTGCCTGTTGCGACCTAGCAAATTTCTCCAGTTTTGCTGCGGCGTTCGCCGCGCTCTGACCTCCTTTCACCATTGCAGCACTGGACGCGAAGTCAGGACCCCAAGGATATTACAGCAAAAAAAGTCCCTAAGCAGTATCAGGTCAGCACAGGTGCTGGAGCCGCTCGGATCGGGCAGATATGATAAATAATAATGTAGCAAAGTAGAGCAGGCTTATGGGCACACCGCAGAGTAGGTTATATATAGAGAATAGGAGACTGGCTGGATCAGGACAGGAGCAAACTAAGAGCACATGTGTGGTTATTGCAGTTTTGCAGAGAGCATATACTGTATTGTATCTTCCCTACTTATTGGCCCGTTTCAATACAGTTATTAAGCCCAGGAGGGGAGCAGAGAGGCAGTCCCAGCCACAGCTCGCCTCACTGTGCTGCACCACAGGATGGGGAATATGTCAGGAGCAGGGAGACAAGCTCATATTTATAGTTAAAGATGGCGGCTTCGCGGGCTTTCCGCTCCGCACTCACCAGCCTGCCGTATCTTCCAGGGGTCTACGGGCGAGCACCGCCGCGCTCAGCCCGCCAGTCAGGGCCTCCTCCGTCGCGTTCCCCCAGCCGGGGGATCTCTGCAGGGCCGCCGCCGGAAGCGCTGTCACGCGTCGTCCCGCGAGCTCCGGCACACAGAGAAGCAGGGAGCCGGGCCAGCACGCTGGAGGGGTCGGGAACTGGAAGCCGCTGCACGCTCCGGGCCAGCACGGTTGGTAACAGGGGTAGAACCTCTTCCAATACTTGCAGGCAGATCCCAGGAGCCACGGGTTAGGGAAAAAAGGATGTTTGTCAGGATTAATGTGGAGAGCTAGAGCAGTACACTGCTACTCCATGCCGATCCAGGCCACGCCCCCCACATGTCCCCATTTACCATCCTCACCAGGAGTACCTCAGATTTGGGGTACAGGATTGCCATTACCAATTCCAAACACTGCCGTTTGGACTGTCCACGGCACCGAGGGTCTTTACCAAGGTAATGGCAGAAATGATGATACTCCTTCGAAAAAAGGGAGTTTTAATTATCCCGTACTTGGACGATCTCCTTATAAAGGCAAGGTCCAAGGAGCAGTTGTTGGTCGGAGTAGCACTATCTCGGGAAGTGCTACAACAGCACGGATGGATTCTATACATTCCAAAGTCACAGCTGGTTCCTACCACACGCCTACTGTTCCTGGGAATGGTTCTGGACACAGAACAGAAAAAAGTGTTTCTCCCGCAGGAGAAAGCCAAGGAGCTGTCATCAGAGACCTCCTGAAACCAAAACAGGTATCTATGCATCACTGCACACGAGTCCTGGGAAAAATGGTAGCTTCTTACGAAGCAAAATTCCATTCGGCAGGTTCCATGCAAGCACCTTTCAGTGGGACCTCTTGGACAAGTGGTCGGGATCGCATCTTCAGATGCATCGGCTGATACCCTGGTCCTTGTAGACAGGGTTATCTCTACTGTGGTGGCTGCAGAGTGCTCATCTTCAAGAGGGCCGCAGATTCGGCATACAGGACTGGGTCCTGGTAACCACGGATGCCAGCCTTCGAGGCTGGGGGGCAGTCACACAGGGAAGAAATTTCCAAGGACTTTGATCAAGTCAGGAGTCGTCCCTACACATAAATATTCTGGAACTGAGGGCCATTTACAATGCCCTAAGTCTGGCAAGGCCTCTGCTTCAAAACCAGCCGGTACTGATCCAATCAGACAACATCACGGCAGTCGCCCTTATAAACCGACAGGGCGGCACAAGAAGCAGGATGGCGATGGCAGAAGCCACAAGGATTCTCCGATGGGCGGAGAATCACGTCTTAGCACTGTCAGCAGTGTTCATTCCGGGAGTGGACAACTGGGAAGCAGACTTCCTCAGCAGACACGACCTACACCCGGGAGAGTGGGGACTTCATCCAGAAGTCTTCCAACTGTTGGTAAACCGTTGGGAAAGGCCACAGGTGGACATGATGGCGTCCCGCCTAAACAAAAAACTGGATATTGCGCCAGGTCAAGGGACCCTCAGGCAATAGCTGTGGACGCTCTAGTGACACCGTGGGTGTACCAGTCGGTTTATGTATTCCCTCCTCTGCCTCTCATACCAAAGGTACTGAGAATAATAAGAAAACGAGGAGTAAGAACGATACTCGTGGTTCCGGATGGGCCAAGAAGAGCTTGGTACCCAGAACTTCAAGAAATTATATCAGAGGACCCATGGCCTCTACCGCTCAGACAGGATCTGCTACAGCAGGGGCCCTGTCTGTTCCAAGACTTACCGTGGCTGCGTTTGACGGCATGGTGGTTGAATTCCGGATCCTAAAGGAAAAAGGCATTCCGGAGGAAGTCATTCCTACGCTGATAAAAGCCAGGAAAGAAGTAACCGCAAACCATTATCACCGTATTTGGCGAAAATATGTTGCGTGGTGTGAGGCCAGGAAGGCCCCAACAGAGGAATTTCAGCTGGGTCGTTTTCTGCACTTCCTACAGTCAGGAGTGACTATGGGCCTAAACTTGGGTTCCATTAAGGTCCAGATTTCGGCTCTGTCGATTTTCTTCCAGAAAGAACTGGCTTCACTGCCTGGTATTCAGACATTTGTAAAGGGAGTGCTACATATTCAGCCCCCTTTTGTGCCTCCTGTGGCACCTTGGGATCTCAAACGTGGTGTTGAGTTTCCTAAAATCACATTGGTTTGAGCCACTTAAAACTGTGGATTTGAAATATCTCACGTGGAAAGTGGTCATGTTATTGGCCTTGGCTTCGGCCAGGCGTGTGTCAGAATTGGCGGCTTTGTCATGTAAAAGCCCTTATCTGATTTTCCATATGGATAGGGCAGAATTGAGGACTCGTCCCCAGTTTCTCCCTAAGGTGGTATCAGCTTTTCACTTAAACCAACCTATTGTAGTGCCTGCGGCTACTAGGGACTTGGAAGATTCCACGTTACTGGACGTAGTCAGGGCCTTAAAAATTTATATTTCCAGGACGGCTGGAGTCAGGAAAACTGACTCGCTTTTTATCCTGTAGGCACCCAACAAAATAGGTGCTCCTGCTTCTAAGCAGACTATTGCTCGCTGAATTTGTAGCACAATTCAGCTGGAGCATTCTGCGGCTGGATTGCCGCATCCTAAATCAGTAAAAGCCCATTCCACGAGGAAAGTGGGCTCATCTTGGGCGGCTGGCCGAGGGGTCTCTGCTTTATAACTTTGCCGAGCTGCAACTTGGTCAGGGGCAAACACGTTTGCAAAATTCTACAAATTTGATACCCTGGCTGAGGAGGACCTTGAGTTCTCTCATTCGGTGCTGCAGAGTCATCCGCACTCTCCCGCCCATTTGGGAGCTTTGGTATAATCCCCATGGTCCTTACGGAGTTCCCAGCATCCACTAGGACGTCAGCGAAAATAAGATTTTACTCACCGGTAAATCTATTTCTCGTAGTCCGTAGTGGATGCTGGGCGCCCATCCCAAGTGCGGATTGTCTGCAATACTTGAATGTAGTTATTGCCTAACTAAGGGTTATTGTTGAGCCATCTGTTGAGAGGCTCAGTTATATTTCATACTGATAACTGGGTATAGTATCACAAGTTATACGGTGTGATTGGTGTGGCTGGTATGAGTCTTACCCGGGATTCAAAATCCTTCCTTATTGTGTCAGCTCTTCCGGGCACAGTATCCTAACTGAGGCTTGGAGGAGGGTCATGGTGGGAGGAGCCAGTGCACACCAGGTAGTCTAAAAGCTTTCTTTTAGTTGTGCCCAGTCTCCTGCGGAGCCGCTATTCCCCATGGTCCTTACGGAGTTCCCAGCATCCACTACGGACTACGAGAAATAGATTTACCGGTGAGTAAAATCTTGTTTTAATCTTTTGAGAATTTTGAGAATGGAAGAGGTGGAAACACGCAAACCATCTGGTAGACCCATGAAGTCACCAGAGCGTCCACCGCCACTGCTTGTGGGTCCCTCGACCTGGAACAATACCGCTTGAGCTTCTTGTTGAGACGAGAGGCCATCATGTCTATTTGTGGAATTCCCCACCGACGTGTCAAGGACTCGAACACCTACGGGTGGAGGCCTCACTCTCCTGGGTGGAGGTCGTGTCTGCTGAGGAAGTCCGCTTCCCAGTTATCTACTCCCGGAATGAAGATTGCCGACAGCGCCACCGTGTGTCTTTCTGCCCAGAGGAGAATCCTTGTTACCTCTGACATTGCTGCTCTTCGTTCCGCCCTGTTGGTTTATGTAAGTTACTGCCGTCACATTGTCCGACTGAACTTGAATGGCGTGATCTTGAAGAAGATGCGATGCCTGTAGAAGGACGTTGTTATGGCCCTTAGCTCCAGAACGTTGATCGGAAGGATGGTTTCCTGACTTGACCATTTTCCTTGGAACTCTTCCCCCTGGGTGACTGCTCCCCAACCTCTGAGGCCTGCGTCTATGGTTAGCAGAATCCAATTTAGAATCCCGAACCTTCGACCCTCGGTCAGGTGAGAAGTCTGAAGCCACCACAGAAGAGAAATCCTGGCTTTTGGCGACAAACGTATCCTCTGGTGCATTGTGAAGCTGCGATCCGGACCATTTGTCCAACAGATCCAGCTGGAAGGGCCTTCCGTACTGCAGAGCCTCGTAAGAGGCTACCATCTTCCCCAGAAGGTGAATGCATAGATGCACCGATATGCGTGTTGGTTTTCGAACATCCCGCACCACTGACTGGATTACCAATGCCTTTTCCAACGGAAGGAATACCTTCTGATCCTCCGTATCAGTTCCAGGTGGGATTTTGGTAGGTTCAGAATGCACCCATGATCCTGGCGTAGTCGGGTTGAGAGGGCAATGCTGTCCAACAACCTCTCCGTGGATGGTGCTTTTATCAGCAGGTCGTCCAGGTACGATATTATGTTCACTCCCTGCTTGCGGAGGAGAAACATCTCTGCCATTACCATGGTGAACACCCTTGGTGCCGTAGAGAGGCCAAATGGCAGGGCCTGGAACTGGTAGTGACAGTCCTGCAGTGCAAACTGTAGATAAGCCTGATGAGGCGGCCAAATCGGAATATGAAGGTATGCATCCTTGATGTCCAGAGACACCATAAATTCCCCCTCCTCCAGATCTGAGATCACCGCTCTCAGACTCCAACTTGAACACCCTTAAGTACGGGTTCAGTGACTTGAGGTTTAAAATGGGCCTTACCGAACCGTCTGGTTTCGGTACCACAAACAGGTTGGATTAATAACCCTTGTCTTGTAGTTGAAGTGGAACTGGGACAATGACCTGAGTTTGTACCAGTTTCTGAATTGCTGCCTGCAAAGTCATACCTGCTTCTAGAGAAGATGGTAAGCCTGATTTGAAGAATCTGTGAGGTGGGAGTTCCTAAAACTCCAGTCTGTTTTCCTGGGCGATAAGGCCAGTGCACACTATTGATTTCTTAAAGTGCCCAAGGCTCCTAGTGGACCCGTCTATACCCCATGGACCTAATGTGGACCCCAGTATCCTCTAGGACGTAAGAGAAATAAATACATCCAGACGCCTGGTGCAACTGCTGTCACTCTTGCATCTCTGTAGCTTCAAGTATGAAAAATAAGACATTAAGGCACATATTTATCAAGCCTTGGAGAGTGATTAATTGCACGGTGATGAAGTACCAGCCAAGCTATGTTTGAAAAATGACAGGAGCTGATTGGTTGGTACTTTATCACTATGCAATTTATCAATCTCCAAGCCTTGATAAATCTGGGCCTATGTAATATGCAAAAAAACAAACAAATAAACAAACAAACAAACAATAAATGCGTCCAGGCGCTTACTTTTTGCTGCCTCTGACTACTGAAATTGGGGCTGGGGCTTGCAAGGGTGGAGTGGATATCAGTGTCTCTAGGATCCCAACCATCTTCCAGTAAGTAGTTGTCCGAATCTTCTTTGCTGGAAGCCTGTACATCCTGCCTGATCCCCTTTACTACCACACGCCGGCCACCTACAGGGGGGCAGGGCTGCTATAGAAGAAGTGCCGGGAAGAGTGGAGCTGTATGGGGGGGGTGTCGCCAGCCATTGGTCTGGCCAGGTGCCTGAGGGGTAACTCACTATCTGTATTTGGTCGCAGTGCTGCTAATCCCCCTGCCTCTAGCTGCAGCACCAGTATAATACACTGTCACTGAGGCTGTGTGTTATGGGGGCTTGCTGGGTAGGAGCAGCAATGATAAACAAAAAGGCTTCACAAGTGTCCTCCCATTTAAGTCAATTTAATCTATTAAGTCTCAAATGTTTGTGTTCAACATTACAAAATGTGCTACACACAAAAAAATATTAAAATACATTCAATGACAGAATAAGGAAATAATAAAAATTCCTTGAGTGCTCAAGAACCCTGTATATGTACAACTGTGAATCAGTAATGGTATTGAGGGAAGAGCTATGCCCTCTGCTATTGAAATGATCTAGCTAGAGAAAGTTAGCCACAGTCAGAAATAGGTGCAGTGATAGATGACAAATGCTCCAGACCTGTGCATATTGTAAAAGTTATTTTTAGGAAATGTGTGAGAATTCAAACAGCCCCCTTAGTAATAGTGCTGTACAGTACCTTAAAATCCAATGCTCTGCAAAAGTGTTTGTCACACTGTACTGTATGTTGAGGGTAATTACCAGCAGGTTATTGCCTCAGCAGCCCGTATCCAGTATGATGTGTTCCCACACACTGGTAGTTATTGTGGGACCATGAGGGCGCACTTGATGGTATATCTATGCGGGTGTCTGTAAACCGGGTTATGAATACTTGTGGCTGTTGTCCTCCACAGTGGCCATGCTGCCAGATCTGCAGAGAGATTTGGTAAGAGAAGTGCACCGCTTTAGGCACTAGGTGCTGGGACATGATCTCTTGCTACTGTGAGCCCAATTATGAAGCCTTTTGGCTAATAGTCACCCAGTGGAACTGCGCTTTCAGATTGGAATCTACATTTTTGTGATGTTATAAAAGTTCAACTTTGTAGGGGTCGGTGTGCTGGGTCTTAAACTCCTGTGGTTAGGACCCACCCGTGAAGCTGGGGTGCCAGTGCAGGACATGTAAAATGTGTTAATCACAGGTCCACCGCTGGTGTTAGCAGTGCAGCCGTGGGATGGTCTGGGAGCTGGTGAATGGGGCTGCTGCTATACATGGCACCTGTTTGTTGAGAGTGCCTAGGCAGGAGCATCTTCGGCTAGGGAAGCCCCCTAAGAGAGATGGGCCCCAGAAGTATTTTGTCCCGTGTGCCCCCAAACTTAATCCATCTCTGCTCACAAAACACAAGAGACAGGCGTGCACCGGAACCAGCATCTGGATGCTGACAAATCACTACGTGGCCGGGACCTGGAAATATTCAGTCAGCCCTGCGCAATCAGACATGTGGCTGCCCTCCATTATACTGCCCTGTCGGCTGACCCTAAAACCTTTGATGCCTAGCGGTAAATCCACTACTGCCCTCACAGGGTCCCTGTTAACTGCTGCCTCAGGGCATCTGGCATGATGATTGGGTTCCAATGCAGATAGTGTCTAGAGATAGTCACAAATATGGTCAACACAAGGTTTTGGGGGTTTTTCACATATTTTTCAACTTTTGCTTGATTTATCATCCACATGGTACAGGTTGCTATTCCCAATCATAGGCCAAGTGTAGTGGTAGTGGAGCGACACACCTTGCCTGAAGTGTGGCGTAAACAAGACAGAATTTGTTTAAATATGATAATCACAATCTTCATTTAAAGCAGGAATTAGGAGACAACATAATAATATCAAAAACATATACGACAATCTCCGAATAATTCAAAAACGAGTCAACAAATTTGAAGAAAGAGAGAAAGAAGAGCAGAAGGGAAGAAAAAAAAGGGGGGGTTGAGGGAGCTTGGTGGAGTGCAACAAAAGAACAGCTCCTGCAGAAATAGACAAAGAGAAAAGAAGCAAGCTCCACACCAACAATTTTGAAGGGCATCCAAATTAAGAAAACCAAACAGCAACGTAACCAGTGGGCAATGGATCTAGAAGGACCCTAAGAACATAGACAGGTTTAGGAGGAAAGGGATGTAATAATATCCTTAAAGGTCTTCGAGTCCTTGAAGTACATCCAGCGGAACAATTGTGGGTCTTTTATTGAATGGCTTCGAGCACTTTACCTCATGCATGCCTACATTTAAACTCTCCTCTCCAGGAGGATCCCAGAGAGGAGACACTAACGGAAATTTCGGTGGCGGGCTGGGTTGTCACGTCACTAGGCCGTCCCCTCCATACAGAGTCGCAATTCCCGGCATTATCTCTGTCCTGCAAGAGATCCGGTGACTCTTCCGTGGGTGTGGGGGGCTACCTAAAAATGTGAGTCACCCGCAACTTCCAGGAGAGTAGATAAGTATGCTTTACCTACGTACATGACACAACTTAGCAAGTAATGGAATCTGCCCCTAAATGTGTGTTTGGAACTGTATATAACTTTATTAACAGCCTTTCTCTGACGTCCTAGTGGATGCTGGGGACTCCGTAAGGACCATGGGGAATAGCGGCTCCGCAGGAGACTGGGCACAGCTAAGAAAGATTTAGGACTACCTGGTGTGCACTGGCTCCTCCCACTATGACCCTCCTCCAGACTTCAGTTAGAATCCTGTGCCCGGCTGAGCTGGATGCACACTAGGGGCTCTCCTGAGCTCCTAGAGAGAAAGTATATTTTAGGTTTTTTATTTTACAGTGAGATCTGCTGGCAACAGACTCACTGCAGCGAGGGACTAAGGGGAGAAGAAGCGAACCTACCTAACTGGTGGTAGCTTGGGCTTCTTAGGCTACTGGACACCATTAGCTCCAGAGGGATCGACCGCATGGAACCGGCCATTGATGTTCGGTCCCGGAGCCGCGCCGCCGGCCCCCTTACAGAGCCAGAAGCAAGAAGAATCCGGAAAATCGGCGGCAGAAGACATCAGTCTTCACCAAGGTAGCGCACAGCACTGCAGCTGTGCGCCATTGCTCCTCATACACACTTCACACTCCGGTCACTGAGGGTGCAGGGCGCTGGGGGGGGCGCCCTGAGCAGCAATAAAAACACCTTGGCTGGCAAATATATCACAATATATAGCCCCAGAGGCTATATATGTGATAAATACCCCTGCCAGAATCCATAAAAAAGCGGGAGAAAAGTCAGCCGAAAAAGGGGCGGAGCTATCTCCCTCAGCACACTGGCGCCATTTCTCCCTCACAGCTCCGCTGGAAGGAAGCTCCCTGGCTCTCCCCTGCAGTCTACACTACAGAAAGGGTAAAAAAGAGAGGGGGGGCACTAAATTTAGGCGCAATATACATATAGCAGCTATAAGGGGATATAATTTAGTTAATCCCTGTATTATATAGCGCTCTGGTGTGTGCTGGCATACTCTCTCTCTGTCTCCCCAAAGGGCTTTGTGGGGTCCTGTCTTCTGTCAGAGCATTCCCTGTGTGTGCGGTGTGTCGGTACGGCTGTGTCGACATGTTTGATGAGGAGGCTTATGTGGAGGAGGAGCAGGTGCCTATAAATGTGTTGTCACCCCCTGCGGGGCAGACACCGGCGTGGATGGACTTGTGGAAGGAATTACGCGAAAGTGTCGACTCCTTACATAAAAAATTTGACGACATGCCAAATGCGGGGCAGCCGGCTTCTCAGCCCGTGCCTGCCCAGACGTCTCAAAGGTCATCAGGGGCTCTAAAACGCCCACTACCTCAGATGGCAGACACAGATGTCGACACGGATACTGATACCAGTGTCGACGACGAAGAGACTAATGTAATGTCCAATAGGGCCACTCGTTATATGATTGAGGCAATGAAAAATGTTTTACACATTTCTGAGGTGACCCCAGGTACCACAAAAAATGGTATTATGTTTGGGGAGAAAAAACTACCAGTAGTTTTTCCCCCTTCTGAAGAATTAAATGAAGTGTGTGAAGTAGCATGGGCTTCCCCCGATAAAAAATTGGTAATTTCAAAAAAATTACTAATGGCGTACCCTTTCCCGCCAGAGGATAGGTCACGTTGGGAAACACCCCATAGGGTGGATAAAGCACTTACGCGCTTATCAAAAAAGGTGGCACTGCCGTCCCAGGATACGGCCGCCCTAAAGGAACCTGCTGACAGAAAGCAGGAGGCTCTCCTGAAGGCTATATATATGCACACTGGTATTATACTGAGACCAGCTATTGCTTCAGCATGGATGTGCAGTGCTGCAGCTGCATGGTCAGACTCCCTGTCAGAAAACATTGACACCCTAGACAGGGACACTATATTGCTAAACGTAGAGCATATTAAAGACGCTGTCTTCTACATAAGAGATGCACAGAGGGATATTTGCCGGCTGGCATCTAAAATAAGTGCACTGTCCATTTCTGCCAGGAGAGGGTTATGGACCCGGCAGTGGACAGGTGATGCAGATTCTAAAAGGCACATGGAAGTTTTGCCTTATAAGGGTGAGGAGTTGTTCGGGGATGGTCTTTCGGACCTAGTGTCCACAGCAACGGCTGGGAAGTCAGCATTTTTGCCACATGTCCCCTCACAACCAAAGAAAGCACCGTATTATCAGGTACAGTCCTTTCGCCCCCAAAAGAGCAGACGGGGTAGAGGCGCGTCCTTTCTGCCCAGAGGCATAGGTAGGGGAAAAAAGTGCAGCATACAGCCACTTCCCAGGAACAAAAGTCCTCCCCCGCTTCCTCTGCTAAGTCCGCCGCATGACGCAGGGGCTCAACAGGCGTTGCCAGGTACGGTGGGGGCCCGTCTCAAAAACTTCAGCTATCAGTGGGCTCGCTCACAAGTAGATCCCTGGATCCTTCAAGTGGTATCTCAGGGGTACAGGCTGGAATTCGAGACATTCCCCCCCCCCCCCCCCCCCCGCCGTTTCCTCAAATCTGCCTTACCAACGACTCCCTCAGAAAGGGAGGCTGTGTTAGAGGCAATTCACAAGCTGTATTTCCAGCAGGTGATAGTCAAGGTGCCCCTACTTCAACAAGGACGGGGTTACTATTCCACAATGTTTGTGGTACCGAAACCGGACGGTTCGGTGAGACCCATTTTAAATTTGAAATCCTTGAACACATATTTAAGAAAATTCAAGTTCAAGATGGAATCGCTCAGGGCGGTTATTGCAAGCCTGGAAGAGGGGGATTACATGGTATCTCTAGACATCAAGGATGCTTACCTGCATGTCCCCATTTACCATCCTCACCAGGAGTACCTCAGATTTGTGGTACAGGATTGTCATTACCAATTCCAGACGTTGCCGTTCGGCCTGTCCACGGCACCGAGGGTATTTACCAAGGTAATGGCCGAAATGATGATACTCCTTCGGAAAAAGGGAGTTTTAATTATCCCATACTTGGACGATCTCCTGATAAAGGCGAGGTCCAGAGAGCAGTTGTTGGTCGGCGTAGCATTATCTCAGGAGGTGCTACACCAGCACGGTTGGATTCTGAATATTCCAAAGTCACAGCTGGTTCCGGCGACACGTCTACTGTTCCTGGGGATGATTCTGGACACAGTCCAGAAAAAAGTGTTTCTCCCAGAGGAGAAAGCCAAGGAGCTGTCATCTCTAGTCAGAGGCCTCCTGAAACCAAAACAGGTGTCGGTGCATCACTGCACGCGAGTCCTGGGAAAGATGGTAGCTTCCTACGAAGCAATTCCATTCGGCAGGTTCCATGCCAGAACCTTTCAGTGGGACCTGTTGGACCAATGGTCCGGATCGCATCTTCAAATGCATCGGTTGATAACCATGTCTCCAAGGACCAGGGTGTGTCTGCTGTGGTGGCTGCAGAGTGCTCATCTCAGAGAGGGCCGCAGATTCGGCATACAGGACTGGGTCCTGATGACCACGGATGCCAGCCTTCGAGGCTGGGGGGCAGTCACACGGGGAAGAAACTTCCAAGGACTTTGGTCAAGTCAGGAGACTTCCCTACACATAAATGTTCTGGAACTGAGGGCCATTTACAATGCCCTAAGTCAGGCAAAGCCCCTGCTTCAAAACCAGCCGGTTCTGATCCAGTCAGACAACATCACGGCAGTCGCCCATGTAAACCGACAGGGCGGCACAAGAAGCAGGACGGCGATGGCAGAAGCCACAAGGATTCTCCGATGGGCGGAAAATCACGTGTTAGCACTATCAGCAGTGTTCATTCCGGGAGTGGACAACTGGGAAGCAGACTTCCTCAGCAGGCACGACCTCCACCCGGGAGAGTGGGGACTTCATCCAGAAGTCTTCCAACTGATTGTAAACCGTTGGGAAAGGCCACAGGTGGACATGATGGCGTCCCGCTTAAACAAAAAGCTAGAAAAATATTGCGCCAGGTCAAGAGACCCTCAGGCGATAGCTGTGGACGCTCTAGTGACACCATGGGTGTACCGGTCGGTTTATGTGTTCCCCCCTCTTCCTCTCATACCAAAGGTACTGAGGATAATAAGGAAAAGAGGAGTAAGAACTATTCTCATTGTTCCAGATTGGCCAAGAAGGTCTTGGTACCCGGAACTGCAAGAATTAATCTCAGAGGACCCATGGCCTCTGCCGCTCAGACAGGACCTGCTGCTGCAGGGGCCCTGTCTGTTCCAAGACTTACCGCGGCTGCGTTTGACGGCATAGCGGTTGAACACCGGATCCTAAAAGAAAAGGGTATTCCGAAGGAAGTCATTCCTACGCTCATTAAAGCTAGAAAAGATGTAACCGTACAACATTATCACCGCATATGGCGAAAATATGTTGCGTGGTGTGAGGCCAGGAAGGCCCCAACGGAGGTATTCCAGCTAGGTCGATTTCTGCACTTCCTACAGTCAGGGGTGACTATGGGCCTAAAACTGGGTTCCATTAAGGTCCAGATTTCGGCTCTGTCGATTTTCTTCCAAAAAGAACTGGCTTCACTGCCTGAAGTTCAGACATTTGTCAAGGGAGTGCTGCATATTCAGCCTCCTTTTGTGCCTCCAGTGGCACCGTGGGACCTCAACGTGGTGTTGGGTTTCATAAAGTCACATTGGTTTGAGCCACTCAAAACCGTGGATTTAAAATATCTCACGTGGAAAGTGGTCATGCTTTTGGCCTTGGCTTCGGCAAGGCGTGTGTCAGAATTGGCGGCTTTGTCATGTAAAAGCCCCTATTTGATTTTCCATATGGATAGGGCAGAATTGAGGACTCGTCCCCAGTTTCTTCCTAAGGTGGTATCAGCTTTTCACTTGAACCAACCTATCGTGGTGCCTGCGGCTACTAGGGACTTGGAGGACTCCAAGTTACTGGACGTAGTCAGGGCCTTGAAAATTTATGTTTCCAGGACGGCTGGAGTCAGGAAGACTGACTCGCTATTTATCCTGTATGCACCCAACAAGCTGGGTGCTCCTGCTTCAAAGCAGACTATTGCTCGCTGGATTTGTAGCACAATTCAGCTTGCGCATTCTGTGGCTGGCCTGCCGCAGCCTAAATCTGTAAAAGCCCATTCCACAAGGAAAGTGGGCTCTTCTTGGGCGGCTGCCCGAGGGGTCTCGGCTTTACAACTTTGCCGAGCTGCTACTTGGTCAGGGGAAAACACGTTTTCAAAATTCTACAAATTTGATACCCTGGCTGAGGAGGACCTTGAGTTCTCTCATTCGGTGCTGCAGAGTCAACCGCACTCTCCCGCCCGTTTGGGAGCTTTGGTATAATCCCCATGGTCCTTACGGAGTCCCCAGCATCCACTAGGACGTCAGAGAAAATAAGATTTTACTCACCGGTAAATCTATTTCTCGTAGTCCGTAGTGGATGCTGGGCGCCCGTCCCAAGTGCGGACTGTCTGCAATACTTGTATATAGTTATTGTTAATTAAAAGGGTTATTGTTGAGCCATCTGTTGAGAGGCTCTGTTATGTTCATACTGTTAACTGGGTATAATATCACGAGTTATATGGTGTGATTGGTGTGGCTGGTATGAGTCTTACCCGGGATTCAAAATACTTCCTTATTGTGTCAGCTCTTCCGGGCACAGTATCCTTACTGAAGTCTGGAGGAGGGTCATAGTGGGAGGAGCCAGTGCACACCAGGTAGTCCTAAATCTTTCTTAGCTGTGCCCAGTCTCCTGCGGAGCCGCTATTCCCCATGGTCCTTACGGAGTCCCCAGCATCCACTACGGACTACGAGAAATAGATTTACCGGTGAGTAAAATCTTATTTTTTTCCCTGTGTCTATATTTTTCCAGAAGCAAAGGAAACTTTAAACAAAAAATTCTGAAGTTCTTCCGAACTGGAATACTGTGACATCTGTTGAAAATGAGTACTCTGAAAATAACTGTGAAAGATTGGATGTACTGAATAACTGATAAAAGGATCAGAATTTAACTGCTTGCAGCTACTGAAATTAGACGGGATATTAAGACTGTGGACTCTTATATACCTCAGAGGGTGCGCACTTTTGCATATTGTAATTGTATTTTGGACTGAAATTAGACTTATTAATAGACATTAAAAATAAGTGTTTTTTTAATTAAAAGAACAATGAACCCCAAGACAGGATTTGAACTGTGAACCGTGAAGGTAAAATATATTGTTTGTTGTTAGAAGTAAAGTGTTCCCTCCGTGCCACGGGATGCAGTCAATATACCGCCTGTCGGGATCCCAGTGTTCAGGAAACCAATGCTGGAATCCTGACAGCCTTTGTCTGGATTCCGGGTATCGGTATTTCAAACGCTGGGTATTCCTACTCGGTTGGTGGGTCCACGCCACCAACTGAGTGGGAACAGGCAGAGCGGGATTCCGGAAGACGGGATGCCGCTGTCTGTATACTGACAGCTGGCATCCCATCTGCCAGTGAAACATACTCGAAACCATACTGTACATAACATACATAAACCAAACCTTTAGGGCAAAGTCCTAAAGAAATCTGACCCAGGTCGAAAAGCAGAGAATGCAGTAATTTCAGCTAGTGTGACATCACTGGTCATCCTGTGTATTAATCAACCAATCTACACAATACATTTCTGCAAAGTAAGTTTGCAAAGCTGTCAGTCTTGCTACAGTATATCTGCTTTGTTAGTGAAACACCTCTTTCCTAACTGGCTATAGAGGGTATGGTAGACTTACTGTACCTACAGTAGTTGAGTATAAACAGTCCAGTCATTTCATGTATATATGTGTAGCTCAGTGGTACAGAGTGTTTGGTATTCTTTAAAGTAAAAGAGTAGATTTAATTATCTCTTAAAGCTATATTTTGGTTCAGTATATATTAAATAAGATAATTACTGTTCTCTACATACAGTATAAGGGATGTAATGTAATAGCCTGCGAGTTGTAGGCTGTGTGGGACTTTGTGTGAGTTTGTCCGTACTTTTAAAGCGGTAATCATTTAAACAGCAAAAACCAACCTGGTTATGCCATGTAAATGATAGCCGCTTTAAAAATATGGGCAGACTCACACGAAGTCCCGCACAGCCTACAACTCAGGCTATTACATTCCACCCAATGGGATCCGGTCTGAAGATCGACAGTGTCTAGGTCGACAGTCACTAGGTCAATAAGGTTTGAAGGTCGACAGTGTTTGAAGGTCGACAGTGTTTCTAGGTCGACAGGTCAAAAGGTCGACATGCGTTCACATTTTTTTTTCTTTTTTTTGAACTTTTTCATACTTAACGATCCACGTGGACTACGATTGGAATGGTAACCTTGCCCGAAGCATGGCGAGCGAACACGGTGCACTAATTGGGCTTCCCGGTCACTGTATGGAGAAAACGACCCCAAAAAAACATGAAAAACTCATGTCAACCTTTTGACCTTTCGATCAAGAACATGTCGACCTAGAAACCCTGTTGACCTCCAAACCCTGTCGACCAAGTGACTATGGACCTATATGGTCGACTTAAACATTGTCGACCTAGACACTGTCGATCTAATGATCCGCACCCCAAACCAATATGTGTAGTCTTTGGGTGTGTTCTAAAAATGTGAAAGTTCAGAAAAGATCTTGAGTTGATGCTGTATTTTTGCTCCAAATGCATCTTTAAACTACGGCCCAGATTTATCAAGCCATGGAGAGTGTTAAATTGCATGGTGATAATGTACCAGCCAGTAAGCTCCTAAGTGCTATGTAACTGGCTGTGGGGCAGATTTATTAAGCCTGGTGAAGTGATAAAGTAGAAGGTGATAATGCACCAGCTCTTAACTGTCATTTTTCAAACCCAGAAAAAAAGGGTGGGATGAGACCGCGCTGAATTTGATGCATACAACAAGTAATGTAAATAAAAACACAATTTATTCCTAAAATAAATGCAATAGGTAACAATTAAGAACTAGGTACATATAGGAAAATTACATGTAAAATGCAGTTGGTATATGATCTAAAATTCATATAACACTTCGATAGGGTTACCCAATACGCCAGGAGGTGATGTTTAAAATGAGAAGTTTTGAGGTGACCGTTCCGGATTGTTTTCCCCTACAAGTATACAGTCCAGCATAAACAACAGTGATAGAGATAAGCAGTAGCCAATGGATTGGCAGTTTACCGTTAGAGGGTAGTGTGCTCCAGATTCTTTTTGATGGAGGGCTCCTCATGCATTACGGTTGACACAGTCCTTTTGTGCGGCTATTGCTATTTGTAGTCTCAGAGTTTGGGTGAATCGTCTGGACGAAGTTTGGGGGATGGTTCGGTCCTCCTTCAGAGCAGCTCCTGGCGGGGGTCCCTGGTACACCTGACGCGTTTCGCCTTTGATAAAGCTGCAAGCTGACTGCAGCGAAACGCGTCAGCTGTACCAGGGACCCCCGCCAGGAGCTGCTCTGAAGGAGGACCGAACCATCCCCCAAACTTCGTCCAGACGATTCACCCAAACTCTGAGACTACAAATAGCAATAGCCGCACAAAAGGACTGTGTCAACCGTAATGCATGAGGAGCCCTCCATCAAAAAGAATCTGGAGCACACTACCCTCTAACGGTAAACTGCCAATCCATTGGCTACTGCTTATCTCTGAGACTGTTGTTTATGCTGGACTGTATACTTGTAGGGGAAAACAATCCGGAACGGTCACCTCAAAACTTCTCATTTTAAACATCACCTCCTGGCGTATTGGGTAACCCTATCGAAGTGTTATATGAATTTTAGATCATATACCAACTGCATTTTACATGTAATTGTCCTATATGTACCTAGTTCTTAATTGTTACCTATTGCATTTATTTTAGGAATAAATTGTGTTTTTATTTACATTACTTGTTGTATGCATCAAATTCAGCGCGGTCTCATCCCACCCTTTTTTTCTGTACTGTAAACGGGAGTGACTTCCCTTATTTAGAGACTGCTGCTTGGTGAAGCATCTCCTATCTAAAGCGCCCGAGCACCCTAGGGTATCCATTTTTCAAACCCAGCCTGTAACATGGAAGTTAGGAGCTGATCGGCTGGTGCTTTATCACTTTCCACTTTACTTTATCACTTCACCAGGCTTAATAAATCTGCCCCTGTGTTTGAAAAATGACAGTTAGGAGCTGATTGGTTGGACTTTATCACCATGCAATTTATCACTCTCCAAGGCTTGATAAATCTGGACTTTAACTTGAGGTTGCTTGCATCTAGTGACATGTTACACGTGCCTCACAGTATAGACTTGGATATGTGTACAGGGAGGTATTTGTATAAATTGAAAACTTTATTAAAGCCCTAAACCACACTCCACATACAGCTCGTACATCTCTGTGGGGCAGATGTACAAAGCCTGTGAGAGAGATAAAGTGAAAAGGGATAAAGTACCAGCCAATCGGCTCCTTACTGTCATTTTATGTACAAGCACAGCCTGTAACATGGCAGTTAGGAGCTGATTCACTGACTTTCTATAATGGGTGCAGTGTGTGCGGTGCACACGGGCCCCTGAGTCCAGAGGGGGCCCCCACCGCACACACTGCACCCATTTTTAAAATACTCACCCCTCCGGAGTCCAGCGCCGGCATCCGCACCGCTGTTAAAACACAGTGAAAATGGCTCAGCTGCCATTTTCTCGGCGTTCTGTGCTTGCGCAGTAGAGAAATCTCAGGGAAAATGGCAGCCGCACCATTTTTCCGGAGATCTGCGCATGTGCAGTAGAGTCTGAGCCCTCTAGTGCTCAGACTCTCAGGTGCTGGCAGAGAGGAGGGGGCCCGAACGGAGGAGGCTGAACATGGGCCTCCTCCTCTCTTAAAGCGCCCCTGAGCTGATTGGCCGGTACTTTATCTCTCTCCACTCTCACTCTCAAATGCTTAGTACATCTCCCCCTAAGTGAGATACAGTAGACCTGACTGCAAGGCCATGGTTTAATTTACTTGAATAAATCCGTAATCAACATAGGACTCATCCATTGCAATCATAGCAAAGAGGAATCATCTCTTCTGTAAAAAGACTCTGTAGTATTAATATTGGCAGTCAATGTTTTGGATAACATCTATTATAAAGCACTTGTGACTCCGGAATGTATTTTAAAGTATGTAGACTTGGAACACTGCTAGTATATACTATAAGTGCAAATACAATTGTATGTTTTCTTGGTTGCTAACGGTCACTTTGTTGATTGATAATATAAATATATATAAATGTGTTGGTAGTTAGAAGTCAGAACCATACCAACTACTTATCATTGATACTTATTTAACAATCCTGACAAATGTGTGTGTGATGGTGCCCATACAATTGTGTGATTTGGCCCGATTTCATCCGATTTTGACGTATCGGGCTGAGAAATCGGATGAAAAGTGGCAAATCACAGGTGTTTTACCTCTGATTCCGATCCAATGCTCTGTTCCGTGCTCATCGGATCGGAGTCGGAGATTGCATGGGCTGCACTATACATTTGTCGGATACCAGAGGCTTGGCTGGGATCGCATACCATACATCGTATGCAACAGGACCACATACAATGTATCGTATGTGATCCTGCGCCTGGGAAGGAGCCAGGGAGCTCAAGGGAATCCTATGCTACTTCTCCCCTCGGAGAAGTTGCATATGTGTATGGGAACCTTAAGGTTTGTCTTTCTTTGTAGATCTGTATCACATACTAAATATTGATATAAAATGTAATCTTTGCTGTGTGGCGGTGGTTCCAAGACATTGGTTTCAGTGAGCGAGAAGCCAAAGTTTGTGAACCAGATGTGACATGATTAATTTTATGTAACACAACAACGGTAAATTATTGTCAGAAACTATTTGTAATTATGAATAAATAGAAGTTATTTGAAATCGAAATGAATTGAATGTTTTTATTTACAAATATAGGGCCTGATGCAGAGATGTACGCAATTCCAGTTTCTTCTTCTCTCCATAGGGGGCACGGGAATTACGCTGGGGTGTAGGCTGTGCAGAAGGACTGGGCACAGGGGTGTAACTGGAACTTTGTGGGCCCCATATCAAAATCTTGGACGGGTCCCCCCGACCCCACAGCCTTTGTCACTACAATACCCCTTAGGGAGAGAGAGGGAAGTGAGAGTGAAAGAGGGTGTCGGGGGGAGAGAGAGAGAGAGAGAGGAGCGAGTTAGAGAGAAAGAGAGAGTAAGAGACAGAGGGTTTTCATGGAAAAAGAGGGAATGAGAGAGAGACTGTGTTAGGGAGAGAGTGGGAGGAGTGAGCAGGAGAGACACTACTTGACTACAGCAGAGGATGGGGCTGGAGGCATAAATGGATGGACAGGGGGCATAGGCGGACAGACGGATGGACAGAGCACCATATGGGGGCATAGACTGACTTTGGCATTGACTGACAGATGGACAGACTGAGCACAATATGGGGGCATGGACGGACAGGAGGGGGCATACACAGACAAACGGACGGATAAAGCACCATATGGGGGTATAGACAGACCGACAGAAGTAGGCATAGACCAACGGATAGGGGCATGGGTGGACAGACAGAGCACCTTGTGGGGGCACAGATGGGCAGGCGGACGTACAGGGGGGGGGGGCATAAACGGACGGGAGGGAGCATAGACAGACGGGTGGGGACATAGATGGACAGATGAGAGGGGGGCATAGATGGACAGTCATGGCTGGACCCTCTAAATATACAAGGTGCAGGGAATGCAGCGGTTATGGGGCTTGGTGGCTTAATTACTGCTTCCGTGCTGGGTTCAGGGCATGGCAGTGTACTTACTGGAGCTGCTTGTTCTACAGATTCCGGAAGCATGTCTACACCTGCAGTAGCGGTGGCGGGGCAGCGTGGATGCGCACTGTTTGTGCTTATACAATGCCACATCTGTCACCCGCGCACCTCCTGCACCGCTACTGCAGGCGAAGCCATGCTTCCAGATTCTGTAGAATCTGTAATTCTGCCTCCCTACCAGTAAGTACACTGACGGTCCCCGAACCCGGCGTGGCAACAGTAATTAAAAATTTTTTAAAATAAAGAAAATAGTTTTCTCTAACGTCCTAGTGGATGCTGGGGACTCCGTCAGGACCATGGGGATTAGCGGCTCCGCAGGAGACAGGGCACAAAAATAAAGCTTTAGGATCAGGTGGTGTGCACTGGCTCCTCCCCCTATGATCCTCCTCCAAGCCTCAGTTAGGTTTTTGTGCCCGTCCGAGCAGGGTGCAATCTAGGTGGCTCTCCTAAAGAGCTGCTTAGAAAAAGTTTTTAGGTTTTTTATTTTCAGTGAGTCCTGCTGGCAACAGGCTCACTGCATCGAGGGACTTAGGGGAGAGAAGTGAACTCACCTGCGTGCAGGATGGATTGGCTTCTTAGGCTACTGGACACCATTAGCTCCAGAGGGAGTCGGAACACAGGTCTCACCCTGGGGTTCGTCCCGGAGCCGCGCCGCCGACCCCCCTTGCAGATGCCGAAGATGGAAGAGGTCCAGAAGCAGGCGGCAGAAGACTTTTCAGTCTTCCTGAGGTAGCGCACAGCACTGCAGCTATGCGCCATTGTTGTCAGCACACTTCACACAGCGGTCACGGAGGGTGCAGGGCGCGGGGGGGGGCGCCCTGGGCAGCAATGTATAATACCTTTTTTATGGCTAAAAATACATCACATATAGCCCTTGAGGCTATATGGATGTATTTAACCCCTGCCAGATCTCACAATCTCCGGAGAAGAGCCCGCCGAAATAGGGGGCGGGGCTTATTCTCCTCAGCACACAGCGCCATTTTCCTGCTCAGCTCCGCTGTGAGGAAGGCTCCCAGGACTCTCCCCTGCACTGCACTACAGAAACAGGGTAAAACAGAGAGGGGGGGCACTTTTTTTGGCGATATTACTATATTTAAGCTGCTATAAGGATACAACACTTATATAGGGTTGTTCCCATATATATTATAGCGCTTGGGTGTGTGCTGGCAAACTCTCCCTCTGTCTCCCCAAAGGGCTAGTGGGGTCCTGTCTTCAATAGAGCATTCCCTGTGTGTCTGCTGTGTGTCGGTACGTGTGTGTCGACATGTATGAGGACGATGTTGGTGTGGAGGCAGAGCAATTGCCGATAATGGTGATGTCACCCCCTAGGGAGTCGACACCGGAATGGATGGCTTTGTTTATGGAATTACGTGATAATGTCAGCACATTACAAAAATCAGTTGACGACATGAGACGGCCCTCAAACCAGTTAGTACCTGCCCAGGCGTCTCAGACACCGTCAGGGGCTGTAAAACGCCCTTTACCTCAGTCGGTCGATACAGACCCAGACACGGACACTGAATCTAGTGTCGACGGTGAAGAAACAAACGTATTTTCCAGTAGGGCCACACGTTATATGATCACGGCAATGAAGGAGGCTTTGCATATCTCTGATACTACAAGTACCACAAAAAGGGGTATTATGTGGGGGGTGAAAAAACTACCTGTAGTTTTTCCTGAATCAGAGGAATTGAATGATGTATGTGATGAAGCGTGGGTTAACCCAGATAGAAAAGGGCTAATTTCAAAAAAGTTATTGGCATTATACCCTTTCCCGCCAGAGGTTAGGGCGCGCTGGGAAACACCCCCTAAGGTGGATAAGGCGCTCACACGCTTATCAAAACAAGTGGCGTTACCGTCTCCTGATACGGCCGCCCTCAAGGATCCAGCTGATAGGAGGCTGGAAACTACCCTAAAAAGTATATACACACATACTGGTGTTATACTGCGACCAGCCATCGCCTCAGCCTGGATGTGCAGTGCTGGGGTGGTCTGGTCGGATTCCCTGACTGAAAATATTGATACCCTGGATAGGGACAGTATTTTACAGACTTTAGAGCAATTAAAGGATGCGAGATGCTCAGAGGGATATTTGCACTCTGGCATCGAGAGTAAGTGCGATGTCCATATCTGCCAGAAGAAGTTTATGGACACGACAGTGGTCAGGTGATGCGGATTCCAAACGGCATATGGAAGTATTGCCGTATAAAGGGGAGGAATTATTTGGCGTCGGTCTATCGGATCTGGTGGCCACGGCAACGGCCGGGAAATCCACCTTTCTCTAACGTCCTAAGTGGATGCTGGGGACTCCGTCAGGACCAGGGGAATAGCGGCTCCGCAGGAGACAGGGCACAAAAGTAAAAGCTTTAGGATCAGGTGGTGTGCACTGGCTCCTCCCCCTATGACCCTCCTCCAAGCCTCAGTTAAGATTTTGTGCCCGGCCGAGAAGGGTGCAATCTAGGTGGCTCTCCTAAAGAGCTGCTTAGAGTAAAAGTTTTGTTAGGTTTTTTATTTTCAGTGAGTCCTGCTGGCAACAGGCTCACTGCTACGAGGGACTTAGGGGAGAGAAGTGAACTCACCTGCGTGCAGGATGGATTGGCTTCTTAGGCTACTGGACACCATTAGCTCCAGAGGGAGTCGGAACACAGGTCTCACCCTGGGGTTCGTCCCGGAGCCGCGCCGCCGACCCCCTTGCAGATGCCGAAAAGTGAAGAGGTCCAGAAACCGGCGGCAGAAGACTCTTCAGTCTTCATAAGGTAGCGCACAGCACTGCAGCTGTGCGCCATTGTTGTCAGCACACTTCATAGCAGCGGTCACTGAGGGTGCAGGGCGCTGGGGGGGGGCGCCCTGGGCAGCAATGATAGTACCTTATTCTGGCTAAAAATACATCACATATAGCCCCTGGGGGCTATATGGATGTATTTAACCCCTGCCAGGTCTCAGAAAAACGGGAGAAGAAGCCCGCCGAAAAGGGGGCGGGGCCTATTCTCCTCAGCACACAGCGCCATTTTCCCTCACAGAAATGCTGGTGGGAAGGCTCCCAGGCTCTCCCCTGCACTGCACTACAGAAACAGGGTTAAAACAGAGAGGGGGGGCACTTATTTGGCGATATGTATATATATATATTAAAATGCTATAAGGGAAAAACACTTATATAAAGGTTGTCCCTGTATAATTATAGCGTTTTTTGGTGTGTGCTGGCAAACTCTCCCTCTGTCTCCCCAAAGGGCTAGTGGGGTCCTGTCCTCTATCAGAGCATTCCCTGTGTGTGTGCTGTGTGTCGGTACGTGTGTGTCGACATGTATGAGGACGATGTTGGTGAGGAGGCGGAGCAATTGCCTGAAATGGTGATGTCACTCTCTAGGGAGTCGACACCGGAATGGATGGCTTATTTAAGGAATTACGTGATAATGTCAACACGCTGCAAGGTCGGTTGACGACATGAGACGGCCGGCAAACAAATTAGTACCTGTCCAGGCGTCTCAAACACCGTCAGGGGCTGTAAAACGCTCATTTACCTCAGTCGGTCGACACAGACACGGACACTGACTCCAGTGTCGACGGTGAAGAAACAAACGTATTTTCCTTTAGGGCCACACGTTACATGTTAAGGGCAATGAAGGAGGTGTTACATATTTCTGATACTACAAGTACCACAAAGAAGGGTATTATGTGGGGTGTGAAAAAACTACCTGTAGTTTTTCCTGAATCAGATAAATTAAATGAAGTGTGTGATGATGAGTGGGTTTCCCCCGATAGAAAATTATTGGCGGTATACCCTTTCCCGCCAGAAACACCCTTTAGGGTGGATAAGGCGCTCACACGCTTATCAAAACAAGTGGCGGTACCGTCTCCAGATAGGGCCGCCCTCAAGGAGCCAGCTGAGAGGCTGGAAAATATCCTAAAAAGGTATATACACACATACTGGTGTTATACTGCGACCAGCGATCGCCTCAACCTGGATGTGCAGCGCTGGGGTGGCTTGGTCTGATTCCCTGACTGAAAATATTGATACCCTTGACAGGGACAGTATTTTATTGACTATAGAGCATTTAAAGGATGCATTTCTATATATGCGAGATGCACAGAGGGATATTTGCACTCTGGCATCAAGAGTAAGTGCGATGTCCATATCTGCCAGAAGATGTTTATGGACACGACAGTGGTCAGGTGATGCAGATTCCAAACGGCACATGGAAGTATTGCCGTATAAAGGGGAGGAGTTATTTGGGGTCGGTCCATCGGACCTGGTGGCCACGGCAACAGCTGGAAAATCCACCTTTTTTTTTTTACCCCAAGTCACATCTCAGCAGAAAAAGACACCGTCTTTTCAGCCTCAGTCCTTTCGTCCCCATAAGGGCAAGCGGGCAAAAGGCCAGTCATATCTGCCCAGGGATAGAGGAAAGAGAAGAAGACTGCAGCAGGCAGCCCATTCCCAGGAACAGAGCCCTCCACCGCTTCTACTAAGTCCTCAGCATGACGCTGGGGCCGTACAAGCGGACTCAGGTGCGATGGGGGGTCGTCTCAAGAGTTTCAGCGCGTAGTGGGCTCACTCGCAAGTGGACCCCTGGATCCTACAAGTAGTATCCCAGGGGTACAGATTGGAAATTCGAGACGTCTCCCCCTCGCAGGCTCCTGATGTCTGTTTTACCAACGTCTTCCTCCGACAGGGAGGCAGTATTGGAAACAATTCACAAGCTGTATTCCCAGCAGGTGATAATCAAAGTACCCCTCCTACAACAAGGAAAGGGGTATTATTCCACACTATATTGTGGTACTGAAGCCGGACGGCTCGGTGAGACCTATTCTAAATGGATAATCTTTGAACACTTACATACAAAGGTTCAAATCAAGATGGAGTCACTCAGAGCAGTGATAGCGAACCAATAGGGTGTCCCTGGACATCAAGGTTGCTTACCTCCATGTCCCAAATTGCCCTTCTCACCAAGGGTACCTCAGGTTCGTGGTACGGAACTGTCACTATCAGTTTCAGACGCTGCCGTTTGGATTGTCCACGGCACCCCGGTCTTTACCAAAGTAATGGCCGAAATGATGATTCTTCTTCAAAGAAAAGGCGTCTTAATTATCCCTTACTTGGACGATCTCCTGATAAGGGCAGGGTCCAGAGAACAGTTGGAAGTCGGAGTAGCACTATCTCAAGTAGTTCTACGACAGCACGGGTGGATTTTAAATATCCAAAATCGCAGCCGTTTCCGACGACACGTCTGCTGTTCCTAGGGATGGTTCTGGACACAGTCCAGAAAAAGGTGTTTCTCCCGGAGGAGAAAGCCAGGGAGTTATCCGAGCTAGTCAGGAACCTCCTAAAACCAGGAAAAGTGTCAGTGCATCATTGCACAAGAGTCCTGGGGAAAATGGTGGCTTATTACGAAGCGATTCCATTCGGCAGATTCCACGCAAGAACTTTTCAGTGGGATCTGCTGGACAAATGGTCCGGATCGCATCTTCAGATGCATCAGCGGATAACCCTATCTCCAAGGACAAGGGTGTCTCTCCTGTGGTGGTTACAGAGTGCTCATCTTCTAGAGGGCCGCAGATTCGGCATTCAGGATTGGATGCTGGTGACCACGGAGGCCAGCCTGAGAGGCTGGGGAGCAGTCACACAAGGAAAAAATTTCCAGGGAGTGTGATCAAGTCTGGAGACTTTTCTCCACATAAATATACTGGAGCTAAGGGCAATTTACAATGCTCTAAGCTTAGCAAGACCTCTGCTTCAAGGTCAGCCGGTATTGATCCAGTGGGACAACAACACGGCAGTCGCCCACGTAAACAGACAGGGCGGCACAAGAAGCAGGAGGGCAATGGCAGAAACTGCAAGGATTTTTCGCTGGGCGGAAAATCATGTGATAGCACTGTCAGCAGTGTTCATTCCGGGAGTGGACAACTGGGAAGCAGACTTCCTCAGCACAACCTCCACCCGGGAGAGTGGGGACTTCATCGGGAAGTCTTCCACATGATTGTGAACCGTTGGGAAAGACCAAAGGTGGACATGATGGCGTCCCGCCTGAACAAAAAACTGGACAAGTATTGCGCCAGGTCAAAAGACCCTCAGGCAATAGCTGTGGACGTTCTGGTAACACCGTGGGTGTACCAGTCGGTGTATGTCTTACCTCCTCTGCTTCTCATACCCAAGGTATTGAGAATTATAAGACGTAGAGGAGTAAGAACTATACTCGTGGCTCCGGATTGGCCAAGAAGGACTTGGTACCCGGAACTTCAAGAGATGCTCACAGAGGACTCATGGCCTCTGCCGCTAAGAAGGGACTTGTTTCAGCAAGTACCATGTCTGTTCCAAGACTTACCGCGGCTGCGTTTGACGGCATGGCGGTTGAACGCCGGATCCTAAGGGAAAAAGGCATTCCGGAAGAGGTCATTCCTACCCTGGTCAAAGCCAGGAAGGAGGTGACCGCACAACATTATCACCACATGTGGCGAAAATATGTTGCGTGGTGTGAGGCCAGGAAGGCCCCACGAAGAAATTTCAACTCGGTCGTTTCCTGCATTCCTGCAAACAGGAGTGTCTATGGGCCTCAAATTGGGGTCCATTAAGGTTCCAATTTCGGCCCTGTCGATTTTCTTCCAAAAAAAAAAAAAAAAAAAGAATTGGCTTCAGTTCCTGAAGTCCAGAAGTTTGTCAAGGGAGTGCTGCATATACAACCCCCTTTTGTGCCTCCAGTGGCACTGTGGGATCTCAACGTAGTTCTGGGATTCCTCAAATCACATTGGTTTAAACCGCTCAAATCTGTGGATTTGAAATATTTCACAGGGAAAGTGACCATGCGGTTGGCCCTGGCCTCGGCCAGGCGAGTGTCAGAATTGGCGGCGTTTGTCTCACAAAAGCCCATATCTGATTGTCCATTCGGACAGGGCAGAGCTGCGGACTCGTCCCCAGTTTCTCCCTAAGGTGGTGTCAGTGTTTCACCTGAACCAGCTTATTGTGGTACCTGCGGCTACTAGGGACTTGGAGGACTCCAAGTTGCTAGATGTTGTCAGGGCCCTGAAAATATAGTTTCCAGGACGACTGGAGTCAGGAAAACTGACTTGCTGTTATCCTGTATGCACCCAACAAACTGGGTGCTCTTGCTTCTAAGCAGACGATTGCTAGTTGGATGTGTAGTACAATTCAGCTTGCACATTCTGTGGCAGGCCTGCCACAGCCAAAATATGTAAATGCCCATTTCACAAGGAAGGTGGGCTCATCTTGGGCGGCTGCCCGAGGGCTCTCGGCTTTACAACTTTGCCGAGCTGATACTTGGTCAGGGGCACACCCTGACTGAGGAGGACCTGGAGTTCTCTCATTCGGTGCTGCAGAGTCATCCGCACTCTCCCGCCCGTTTGGGAGCTTTGGTATAATCCCCATGGTCCTGACGGAGTCCCCAGCATCCACTTAGGACGTTAGAGAAAATAAGAATTTACTTACCGATAATTCTATTTCTCGTAGTCCGTAGTGGATGCTGGGCGCCCATCCCAAGTGCGGATTGTCTGCAATACTTGTACATAGTTATTGTTACAAAAATCGGGTTATTATTGTTGTGAGCCATCTTTTCAGAGGCTCCGCTGTTATCATGCTGTTACCTGGGTTCAGATCACAGGTTGTACAGTGTGATTGGTGTGGCTGGTATGAGTCTTACCCGGGATTCAAAATCCTTCCTTATTGTGTACGCTCGTCCGGGCACAGTATCCTAACTGAGGCTTGGAGGAGGGTCATAGGGGGAGGAGCCAGTGCACACCACCTGATCCTAAAGCTTTTACTTTTGTGCCCTGTCTCCTGCGGAGCCGCTATTCCCCTGGTCCTGACGGAGTCCCCAGCATCCACTACGGACTACGAGAAATAGAATTATCGGTAAGTAAATTCTTATTTTTTACCTCAGACCCCCTCCCAACAGAAAAAGACACCGTCTTTTCAGCCGCAGTCCTTTCGGTCCTATAAGAACAAGCGGGCAAAAGGACAGTCATATCTGCCCCGAGGCAGAGGAAAGGGTAAGAGAGGGCAGCAAGCAGCTCCTTCCCAGGAACAGAAGCCCTCCGCGGGTTCTGCAAAGCCCTCAGCATGACGCTGGGGCTTTACAAGCGGACTCAGAAACGGTGGGGGGTCGACTCAAGAATTTCAGCGCGCAGTGGGCTTGCTCACAGGTGGACCCCTGGATCCTGCAGATAATATCTCAGGGTTACAGGTTGGAATTCGAGAAGTCTCCCCCTCGCCGGTTCCTAAAGTCTGCTCTGCCAACGTCTCCCTCAGACAGGGCGACGGTATTGGAAGCCATTCACAAGCTGTATTCTCAGCAGGTGATAGTCAAGGTACCCCTCCTACAACAGGGAAAGGGGTATTATTCCACACTATTTGTGGTACCGAAGCCGGACGGCTCGGTAAGACCTATTCTAAATCTGAAATCTTTGAACCTGTACATACAAAAATTCAAATTCAAGATGGAGTCACTCAGAGCAGTGATAGCGAATCTGGAAGAAGGGGACTTTATGGTGTCCCTGGACATCAAGGATGCTTACCTGCATGTCCCAATTTACCCTTCACATCAAGGGTACCTCAGGTTCGTGGTGCAAAACTGTCATTATCAGTTTCAGACGCTGCCGTTTGGATTGTCCACGGCACCTCGGGTCTTTACCAAGGTAATGGCCGAAATGATGTTTCTTCTACGAAGAAAAGGCGTATTAATTATCCCTTACTTGGACGATCTCCTGATAAGGGCAAGGTCCAGGGAACAGCTGGGGGACGTAGTAGCACTAACCCAAATAGTGCTGCAACAACACGGGTGGATTCTGAAATTTCCAAAATCTCAATTGACCCCGACGACACGTCTGCTGTTCCTGGGAATGATTCTGGACACGGTTCAGAAAAAGGTGTTTCTTCCGGAGGAGAAAGCCAAGGAGTTATCCGAACTTGTCAGGAACCTCCTAAAACCAGGGAAAGTGTCTGTGCATCAATGCACAAGAGTCCTGGGAAAGATGGTGGCTTCTTACGAAGCGATTCCATTCGGCAGATTCCACGCACGAACTTTTCAGTGGGATCTGCTGGACAAATGGTCCGGATCGCATCTGCAGATGCATCAGCGGATAACCTTGTCGCCACGGACAAGGGTGTCTCTTCTGTGGTGGTTGCAGAGTGCTCATCTGTTAGAGGGCCGCAGATTTGGCATACAGGACTGGGTCCTGGTGACCACGGATGCCAGTCTGAGAGGCTGGGAAGCGGTCACACAGGGAAGAAACTTCCAGGGAGTATGGTCAAACCTGGAGATGTCTCTTCACATAAATATACTGGAGCTAAAAGCGATTTACAATGCTCTAAGCCTGGCAAAACCCCTGCTTCAGGGTCTGCCGGTGTTGATCCAGTCGGACAACATCACGGCAGTCGCCCACGTAAACAGACAGGGCGGCACAAGAAGCAGGAGAGCAATGGCAGAAGCTGCAAGGATTCTTCGCTGGGCGGAAGATCATGTGATAGCACTGTCAGCAGTGTTCATTCCGGGAGTGGACAACTGGGAAGCAGACTTCCTCAGCAGACACGATCTACACCCGGGAGAGTGGGGACTTCATCCAGAAGTCTTCCACATGATTGTGAACCGTTGGGAAAAACCAAAGGTGGACATGATGGCGTCTCGCCTCAACAAAAAACTGGACAGGTATTGCGCCAGGTCAAGAGACCCTCAGGCAATAGCTGTGGACGCTCTGGTAACGCCGTGGGTGTTCCAGTCAGTGTATGTGTTCCTCCTCTGCCTCTCATACCAAAAGTACTGAGAATTATACGGCAAAGGGGAGTAAGAACGATACTCGTGGCTCCGGATTGGCCAAGAAGAACTTGGTACCCGGAACTTCAGGAGATGCTCACGGAAGATCCGTGGCCTCTACCTCTAAGACGGGACCTGCTTCAGCAGGGACCGTGTCTATTCCAAGACTTACCGCGGCTGCGTTTGACGGCATGGCGGTTGAACGCCGAATTCTAATGGAAAAAGGCATTCCGGAAGAGGTCATTCCTACACTGGTAAAAGCCAGGAAGGAGGTGACTGCACAACATTATCACCGCATTTGGAGAAAATATGTTGCGTGGTGTGAGGCCAGGAAGGCCCCCACGGAGGAATTTCAATTGGGTCGATTCCTACATTTCCTGCAAACAGGATTGTCTATGGGCCTCAAATTGGGGTCCATTAAGGTTCAAATTTCGGCCCTGTCGATTTTCTTCCAGAAAGAATTGGCTTCAGTTCCTGAAGTCCAGACTTTTGTAAAAGGAGTACTACATATACAGCCCCCGGTTGTGCCCCCAGTGGCTCCGTGGGACCTTAATGTAGTTTTGGATTTTCTCAAATCCCATTGGTTTGAGCCACTCAAATCGGCGGATTTGAAATATCTTACATGGAAAGTAACCATGCTACTGGCCCTGGCTTCAGCCAGGAGAGTGTCAGAATTGGCGGCTTTATCGTATAAAAGCCCATATCTGATTTTCCATTCGGACAGGGCAGAACTGCGGACGCGTCCTCATTTTCTGCCTAAGGTGGTGTCAGCGTTTCACCTGAACCAGCCTATTGTGGTGCCTGCGGCTACTAGCGATTTGGAGGATTCCAAGTTGCTGGACGTTGTCAGGGCATTGAATATATATATTTCAAGGACGGCTGGAGTCAGAAAATCTGACTCGCTGTTTATACTGTATGCACCCAACAAGCTGGGTGCTCCTGCTTCTAAGCAGACGATTGCTCGTTGGATCTGTAGCACAATTCAACTTGCACATTCTGTGGCAGGCCTGCCACAGCCTAAATCTGTCAAGGCCCATTCCACAAGGAAGGTGGGCTCATCCTGGGCGGCTGCCCGAGGGGTCTCGGCATTACAACTCTGCCGAGCAGCTACGTGGTCGGGGGAGAACACGTTTGTAAAATTCTACAAATTTGATACCCTGGCTAAAGAGGACCTGGAGTTCTCTCATTCGGTGCTGCAGAGTCATCCGCACTCTCCCGCCCGTTTGGGAGCTTTGGTATAATCCCCATGGTCCTGACGGAGTCCCCAGCATCCACTAGGACGTTAGAGAAAATAAGATTTTACTTACCGATAAATCTATTTCTCGTAGTCCGTAGTGGATGCTGGGCGCCCATCCCAAGTGCGGATTGTCTGCAATACTTGTACATAGTTATTGTTAAAAAAAAAAAATCGGGTTGTTATTGTTGTGAGCCGTCTGTTCAGAGGCTCCTACGTTGTCATACTGTTAACTGGGTTCAGATCACAAGTTGTACGGTGTGATTGGTGTGGCTGGTATGAGTCTTACCCGGGATTCAAAATCCTTCCTTATTGTGTACGCTCGTCCGGGCACAGTATCCTAACTGAGGCTTGGAGGAGGGTCATAGGGGGAGGAGCCAGTGCACACCACCTGATCCTAAAGCTTTATTTTTGTGCCCTGTCTCCTGCGGAGCCGCTAATCCCCATGGTCCTGACGGAGTCCCCAGCATCCACTACGGACTACGAGAAATAGATTTATCGGTAAGTAAAATCTTATTTTTTCCTCTGTCATCCATCCGGGGAAACGCTGAGGTAGTAATTACACTTGGGTTAGAGTGTGGTATGGGAGGTTAGGCACAAGAACTAAAGCATTAACGCCTTCCCCCTCTAACCAGTCCCATCTGCAGCAGAGCCTCAGTTTAGTTTTTGTGCCTTGGAATGAAGGCACGCTTTTCTTTTGCTCCTAGTTCTTTTGTGTGTCGTTTTCTTCGTAGAGTGACCGGGATCCCAAATTAGTGCACCACGTTCGCTCGCCATGCTTCGGGCATGGTGCCTTCGCTCCGCTACCGCTTCGCTCGGCACAGATTACCGTTCCAATCGTAGTCCACGTGGATCGTTAAGTATGAAAAAATTAAAAAAAAGAAATTTTTTTTGAAAAACTCATGTCGACCTTTAGACCTGTCGACCTAGCACATGTCGACTTAGAAACCCTGTCGACCTTCCATCCATGTCGACCTAGTGACTGTCGACCTATAGTGGTCGACCTAAACATTGTCGACCTAGATACTGTCAATCTTCAGACCGGATCCCCTCTCCCATGTCTCCCTCTCTTTCCCTCTAATCTCTCTGTCTCTATCTATCCCATGTGTACCTTTCTCTCTGACACTTGTCTCTCTGCCTATCACTCCCATGTCTCTCTCTCTCTCTCTCTCTCTTTGTCCCTAATATCTATCTTTCTCTCCCACTCTGCACCTGGTCTCTCTCTCCCATTTCTCCCTCTTTCACTCTGCCCCTGGTTTCTCTATCTTTCTCTCCCATGTCCCCCTCTCTCTTTGACCCTAATCTCTCTGTCTCTCTCTATCTATCCCATGTCACCCTCTCTTTCTCTTTGCCCCTGGCATCTTTGTCTTTCTCCCCATGTCTCCCTCTCTCTATGCCCCTAATCTCTGTCACTTTTTCTCTACCATGTTTCCCTCTCTCTATGCCCCTAATCTCTTTTTCTCTAACGTCCTAGTGGATGCTGGGAACTCCGAAAGGACCATGGGGAATAGCGGGCTCCGAAGGAGGCTGGGCACTCTAGAAAGATTTATGACTACCTGGTGTGCACTGGCTCCTCCCACTATGACCCTCCTCCAAGCCTCAGTTAGATTTTGTGCCCGGCCGAGCTGGATGCACACTAGGGGCTCTCCTGAGCCCTTAGAAAGAAAGTATAGATTTAGGTTTTTTATTTTCAGTGAGACCTGCTGGCAACAGGCTCACTGCAGCGAGGGACTAAGGGGAGAAGAAGCGAACTCGCCTGCTTGCAGCCGGATTGGGCTTCTTAGGCTACTGGACACCATTAGCTCCAGAGGGATCGACCGCAGGCCCAGTCCTTGGTGTTCGGTCCCGGAGCCGCGCCGCCGTCCCCCTTACAGAGCCAGAAGCAAGAAGAGGTCCGGAAAAACGCCGGCAGAAGACATCAGTCTTCACCAAGGTAGCGCACAGCACTGCAGCTGTGCGCCATTGCTCCTCATACACACTTCATACTCCGGTCACTGAGGGTGCAGGGCGCTGGGGGGGGGCGCCCTGAGAAGCAATAAAAACACCTTGGCTGGCAAAAACTCCACAATATATAGTCCCAGAGGCTATATATGTGGAAAATACCCCTGCCAGAATATGGAAAAAAGCGGGAGAATAGGCCGCGGAAAAGGGGCGGAGCTATCTCCTGCAGCACACTGGCGCCATTTCTCCTTCACAGATCCGCTGGAAGGAAGCTCCCTGGCTCTCCCCTGCAGTCTACACTACAGAACAGGGTAAAAACAGAGAGGGGGGGGCACTAAATTTAGGCGCAATATATATATTATATAAAACAGCAGCTATAGGGGACATAACTCAGTTAGTCCCTGCATTATATAGCGCTCTGGTGTGTGCTGGCATACTCTCACTCTGTCCCCCCAAAGGGCTTTTGTGGGTCCTGTCCTCATTCGGAGCATTCCTTGTGTGTGTGCGGTGTGTCGGTACGGCTGTGTCGACATGTTTGATGAGGATAATGATGTGGAGGCGGAGCAGATGCCTTTAGAAGGGATGTCACCCCCTGCGGGACAGACACCTGAGTGGATGGGCTTATGGAAAGTAATGAGTGCACGTATAGACTCCCTATATAAGAAAATCGACGACATGCCAAATGTGGGACAGCCGACTTCTCAGCTCGTGCCTGCCCAGGCGTCGCATGGGTCATCAGGGGCTCTAAAACGCCCGCTACCTCAAGCAGACCCAGATGTCGACACTGATACTGACACCAGTGTCGACGACGATGAGTCTAACCTGATGCCCACTAAGGCCATTCACTGCATGATTGAGGCAATGAAAGAGGTGTTACACATTTCTGATATAACTACAGGTACCACTAAAAAGGGTATTATGTTTGGAGAGAAAAAACTACCCGTAGTTTTTCCCCCATCAGATGAATTAAATGAAGTGTGTGAAGAAGCGTGGGCTTTCCCTGATAAAAAATTGGTAATTCCTAAGAAGGTACTAATGGCGTTCCCTTTCCCGCCAGAGGATAGGTCACGTTGGGAAACACCTCCTAGAGTGGATAAAGCGCTCACACGTTTGTCTAAAAAGGTGGCACTACCGTCTCCGGATACGGCCGCCCTCAAGGAACCTGCTGATAGAAAGCAGGAGGCGATCCTGAAGTCTGTATATACACACACAGGCATTATACTTAGGCCAGCTATTGCGTCAGCTTGGATGTGCAGTGCTGCCGCTGCGTGGTCAGATAAACTGTCAGAAAATATTGACACATTAGACAGAGACACGATCCTGTTAACCATAGACCATATAAAAGACTCAGTCTTATATATGAGAGATGCACAGAGGGAAATCTGCCGACTGGCATCTAATGTAAGTGCATTGTCCATTTCTCTAACGTCCTAGTGGATGCTGGGGACTCCGAAAGGACCATGGGGAATAGCGGCTCCGCAGGAGACTGGGCACAAAGTAAAAGCTTTAGGACTAGCTGGTGTGCACTGGCTCCTCCCCCTATGACCCTCCTCCAAGCCTCAGTTAAGATTTTGTGCCCGAACGAGAAGGGTGCAATCTAGGTGGCTCTCCTGAGCTGCTTAGAGTAAAAGTTTAAATAGGTTTTTTATTTTCAGTGAGACCTGCTGGCAACAGGCTCACTGCATCGAGGGACTAAGGGGAGAAGAAGCGAACTCACCTGCGTGCAGAGTGGATTGGGCTTCTTAGGCTACTGGACATTAGCTCCAGAGGGACGATCACACAGGCCCAGCCATGGATGGGTCCCGGAGCCGCGCCGCCGGCCCCCTTACAGATGCTGAAGCAAGAAGAGGTCCATAAATCGGCGGCAGAAGACTTTCCTGTCTTCATAAGGTAGCGCACAGCACTGCAGCTGTGCGCCATTGCTCTCAGCACACTTCACACTTCGGTCACTGAGGGTGCAGGGCGCTGGGGGGGGGCGCCCTGGGAAGCAATGAATTTACCTTATTTGGCAAAAAATACATCACATATAGCTCCTGGGCTATATGGATGTATTTAACCCCTGCCAGTTTTCCAGAAAAAAGCGGGAGAAGAGCCCGCCGTGAAGGGGGCGGGGCCTATCTCCTCAGCACACAGCGCCATTTTTCCCACACAGCTCCGCTGGTAGGAAGGCTCCCAGAATCTCCCCTGCATCCTGCAACTACAGAAACAGGGTAAAAAAGAGAGGGGGGCACTTATTTGGCAAAATAACAGATATAAGCAGCTATAAGGGATAGACACTTATTGTAAGGTTGTCCCTATACATATATAGCGCTCTGGTGTGTGCTGGCAAACTCTCCCTCTGTCTCCCCAAGGGGCTAAGTGGGTCCTGTCCTCTATCAGAGCATTCCCTGTGTGTGTGCTGGGTGTCGGTACGTGTGTGTCGACATGTATGAGGAGGAAAATGATGTGGAGGCGGAGCAATTGCCTATAATGGTGATGTCACCCCCTAGGGAGTCGACACCTGAATGGATGGCCATAATTAAGGAATTACGTGACAGTGTCGGCACGTTACAGAAAACTGTTGACGACATGAGACAGCCGGCAGCTCAGTTAGTGCCTGTCCAGGCGTCTCAAACACCGTCAGGGGCTATTAAACGCCCGTTACCTCAGTGGGTCGACACGGACCCAGACACAGACACTGACTCCAGTGTCGACGGTGAAGAAACAAACGTATTTTCCAGTAGGGCCACACGTTACATGATCACGGCAATGAAGGAGGTTTTGCACATCTCTGATACTGCAAGTACCACAAAAAGGGGTATTATGTGGGGTGTGAAAAAACTACCCGTAGTTTTTCCTGAATCAGATGAATTGAATGAAGTGTGTGATGAAGCGTGGGTTACCCCCGACAAAAAACTGCTAATTTCTAAAAAATTATTGGCACTATATCCCTTCCCACCAGAGGTTAGGGCTCGTTGGGAAACACCCCCTAGGGTGGATAAGGCGCTCACACGCTTATCAAAACAAGTGGCGTTACCGTCTCCAGAAACGGCCGCCCTTAAGGAACCAGCAGATAGGAGGCTGGAAAATATCCTTAAAAGTATATACACACATACTGGTGTTATACTGCGACCAGCAATCGCCTCAGCCTGGATGTGCAGTGCTGGGGTGGCTTGGTCGGATTCCCTGACTGAAAATATTGATACACTGGACAGGGACAATATATTATTGACTATAGAGCATTTAAAGGATGCATTCCTATATATGCGAGATGCACAGAGAGACATTTGCACTCTGGCATCAAGAGTAAGTGCGATGTCCATTTCTGCCAGAAGAGGATTATGGACGCGACAGTGGTCAGGGGATGCGGATTCCAAACGGCATATGGAAGTATTGCCGTATAAAGGGGAGGAGTTATTTGGGGGCGGTCTATCGGACCTGGTGGCCACGGCAACGGCTGGGAAATCCACCTTTTTACCCCAAGTCACCTCGCAGCAGAAAAAGATACCGTCTTTTCAGGCTCAGTCCTTTCGTCCCCATAAGGGCAAGCGGGCAAAAGGCCACTCATATCTGCCCCGGGGCAGAGGAAGGGGAAAAAGACTGCAACAGACAGCTTCTTCCCACGACCAGAAGCCCTCCCCCGCTTCTGCCAAGTCCTCAGCATGACGCTGGGGCCTTACAAGCGGACTTAGGCACGGTGGGGGCCCGTCTCAAGAGTTTCAGCGCGCAGTGGGCTCACTCGCAAGTGGACCCCTGGATCCTGCAGGTAGTATCTCAGGGGTACAAATTGGAATTCGAGACGTCTCCCCCTCGCCGGTTCCTGAAGTCTGCTTTACCAACGTCTACCCCCGACAGGGAGGCGGTATTGGAAGCCATTCACAAGCTGTATTCCCAGCAAGTGATAATCAAGGTACCCCTCCTACAACAGGGAAAGGGGTATTACTCCACGCTGTTTGTGGTACCGAAGCCGGACGGCTCGGTGAGACCCATTTTAAATCTGAAAGCCTTGAACACTTACATAAAAAGGTTCAAGTTCAAGATGGAGTCACTCAGAGCAGTGATAGCGAACCTGGAAGAAGGGGACTACATGGTGTCTCTGGACATCAAGGATGCTTACCTCCATGTCCCAATTTGCCCTTCTCACCAAGGGTACCTCAGGTTTGTGGTACAGAACTGTCACTATCAGTTTCAGACGCTGCCGTTTGGATTGTCCACGGCACCCCGGGTCTTTACCAAGGTAATGGCCGAAATGATGATTCTTCTTCGAAGAAAAGGCGTCTTAATTATCCCTTACTTGGACGATCTCCTGATAAGGGCACGGTCCAGAGAACAGTTAGAGGTCGGAGTAGCACTATCTCAAATAGTACTACGACAGCACGGATGGATTCTAAATATTCCAAAATCGCAGCTGATTCCGACGACACGTCTGCTGTTCCTAGGGATGATTCTGGACACAGTACAGAAAAAGGTGTTTCTCCCGGAAGAGAAAGCCAGGGAGTTATCCGACCTAGTCAGGAAACTCCTAAGACCAGGCCAGGTGTCAGTGCATCAGTGCACAAGGGTCCTGGGAAAGATGGTGGCTTCTTACGAAGCGATTCCATTCGGCAGATTCCACGCAAGAACTTTTCAGTTGGATCTGCTAGACAAATGGTCCGGATCGCATCTTCAAATGCATCAGCGGATAACCCTGTCTCCAAGGACAAGGGTGTCTCTCCTGTGGTGGTTACAGAGTGCTCATCTCCTAGAGGGCCGCAGATTCGGCATTCAGGATTGGGTCCTGGTGACCACGGATGCCAGCCTGAGAGGCTGGGGAGCAGTCACACAGGGAAAAAATTTCCAGGGCTTGTGGTCAAGCATGGAAACGTCACTTCACATAAATATCCTGGAACTAAGGGCCATTTACAATGCCCTAAGTCAGGCAAGGCCTCTGCTTCAGGGTCAGCCAGTATTGATCCAGTCGGACAACATCACGGCAGTCGCCCACGTAAACAGACAGGGCGGCACAAGAAGCAGGAGGGCAATGACGGAAGTGGCAAGGATTCTTCGCTGGGCGGAAAATCATGTGATAGCACTGTCAGCAGTGTTCATTCCGGGAGTGGACAACTGGGAAGCAGACTTCCTCAGCAGACACGATCTTCACCCGGGGGAGTGGGGACTTCACCCAGAAGTCTTCCACATGATTGTAAACCGTTGGGAAAAACCAAAGGTGGACATGATGGCGTCTCGCCTCAACAAAAAACTGGACAGATATTGCTCCAGGTCAAGGGACCCTCAGGCAATAGCTGTGGACGCTCTGGTAACACCGTGGGTGTACCGGTCAGTGTATGTGTTCCCTCCTCTTCCTCTCATACCAAAAGTACTGAGAATCATAAGAAGGAGAGGAGTAAAGACTATACTCGTGGCTCCGGATTGGCCAAGAAGGACTTGGTACCCGGAAATTCAAGAGATGCTCACGGAAGACCCGTGGCCTCTACCTCTAAGACAGGACCTGCTCCAGCAGGGACCCTGTCTGTTCCAAGACTTACCGCGGCTGCGTTTGACGGCATGGCGGTTGAACGCCGGATCCTGAAGGAAAAAGGCATTCCGGATGAAGTCATCCCTACCCTGATCAAAGCCAGGAAGGATGTAACCGTACAACATTATCACCGTATTTGGCGTAAATATGTTGCGTGGTGCGAGGCCAGGAAGGCCCCTACGGAGGAATTTCAACTGGGTCGATTCCTGCATTTCCTGCAAACAGGACTGTCTATGGGCCTCAAATTAGGGTCCATTAAGGTTCAAATTTCGGCCCTGTCGATATTCTTCCAAAAAGAACTAGCTTCTGTTCCTGAAGTTCAGACGTTTGTCAAGGGAGTACTGCATATACAGCCTCCTTTTGTGCCTCCAGTGGCACCTTGGGATCTCAATGTAGTGTTGGGATTCCTAAAATCACATTGGTTTGAACCACTCACCACTGTGGACTTGAAATATCTCACATGGAAAGTGGTAATGCTGTTAGCCCTGGCTTCAGCCAGGCGTGTATCAGAATTGGCGGCTTTATCCTATAAAAGCCCTTACCTAATTTTTCATACGGACAGGGCAGAATTGAGGACTCGTCCTCAATTTCTCCCTAAGGTGGTTTCAGCATTTCACTTAAACCAACCTATTGTGGTGCCTGCGGCTACTAGGGACTTGGAGGATTCCAAGTTGCTGGACGTAGTCAGGGCCCTGAAAATATATGTTTCCAGGACGGCTGGAGTCAGAAAATCTGACTCGCTGTTTATCCTGTATGCACCCAACAAGCTGGGTGCTCCTGCTTCTAAGCAGACGATTGCTCGTTGGATTTGTAGTACAATTCAGCTTGCACATTCTGTGGCAGGCCTGCCACAGCCAAAATCTGTAAAAGCCCATTCCACACGGAAAGTGGGCTCATCTTGGGCGGCTGCCCGAGGGGTCTCGGCTTTACAACTTTGCCGAGCAGCTACTTGGTCAGGGGCAAACACGTTTGCTAAATTCTACAAATTTGATACCCTGGCTGAGGAGGACCTGGAGTTCTCTCATTCGGTGCTGCAGAGTCATCCGCACTCTCCCGCCCGTTTGGGAGCTTTGGTATAATCCCCATGGTCCTTTCGGAGTCCCCAGCATCCACTAGGACGTTAGAGAAAATAAGAATTTACTTACCGATAATTCTATTTCTCATAGTCCGTAGTGGATGCTGGGCGCCCATCCCAAGTGCGGATTGTCTGCATTACTTGTACATAGTTATTGTTACAAAAATCGGGTTATTGTTGTTGTGAGCCATCTTTTCAGAGGCTCCTTCTGTTATCATGCTGTTAACTGGGTTCAGATCACAAGTTGTACGGTGTGATTGGTGTGGCTGGTATGAGTCTTACCCGGGATTCAAAATCCTTCCTTATTGTGTACGCTCGTCCGGGCACAGTATCCTAACTGAGGCTTGGAGGAGGGTCATAGGGGGAGGAGCCAGTGCACACCAGCTAGTCCTAAAGCTTTTACTTTGTGCCCAGTCTCCTGCGGAGCCGCTATTCCCCATGGTCCTTTCGGAGTCCCCAGCATCCACTACGGACTATGAGAAATAGAATTATCGGTAAGTAAATTCTTATTTTCTGCTAGGAGAGGCTTATGGACTCGCCAGTGGACAGGAGATGCGGATTCAAAAAAGCACATGGAAGTGTTACCATATAAGGGTGAGGAATTATTTGGGGATGGTCTCTCGGACCTAGTTTCCACAGCAACGTCTGGGAAGTCAGCATTTTTACCCCATGTCCCCTCACAGCCTAAGAAGGCGCCGTTTTATCAGGTTCAGTCCTTTCGGACCCAGAAAAACAGGCGTGGAAAAGGCGGGTCCTTTCTGTCCAGAGGCAGAGGTAGGGGAAAAAGGCTGCAACAAACAGCAGGTTCCCAGGAGCAAAAGTCCTCCCCCGCTTCTTCTTCCAAGTCCGCCGCATGACGGTGGGGCTCCACAGGCGGAGCCAGGTACGGTGGGGGGTCGCCTCAAAAATTTCAGCGATCAGTGGGTTCGCTCACAGGTGGATCCCTGGATCCTGCAAATAGTATCTCAGGGGTACAAGCTGGAATTCGAGGCGTCCCCACCCCACCGGTTCCTAAAATCTGCCTTGCCGATTGCTCCCTCAGACAGGGAGGCGGTGCTAGCGGCAATTCACAAGCTGTATTCCCAGCAGGTGATAATCAAGGTACCCCTACTTCAACAAGGCCGGGGTTATTATTCCACACTATTTGTGGTACCGAAACCGGACGGTTTGGTGAGACCCATTCTAAATTTGAAATCCTTGAACACGTACATAAAGAAATTCAAGTTCAAGATGGAATCGCTCAGGGCGGTTATTGCAAGCCTGGACGAGGCGGATTACATGGTATCCCTGGACATCAAGGATGCTTACCTACATGTCCCCATTTACCATCCTCACCAGGAGTACCTCAGATTTGTGGTACAGGATTGCCATTACCAATTCCAGACGCTGCCGTTTGGACTGTCCACGGCACCGAGGGTATTTACCAAGGTTATGGCGGAAATGATGATACTCCTTCGAAGAAAGGGAGTTTTAATTATCCCGTACTTGGACGATCTCCTAATAAAGGCGAGGTCCAAGGAACAGTTGTTGGTGGGAGTAGCACTATCTCAGGAGGTGCTGCACCAGCACGGCTGGATTCTGAATATCCCAAAGTCACAGCTGGTTCCGACGACACGGCTTCTGTTCCTGGGTATGATTCTGGATACAGTCCAGAAGAAAGTGTTTCTCCCGGAGGAGAAAGCCAGGGAGTTGTCATCTCTAGTCAGAGACCTCCTAAAACCAAAACAGGTATCAGTGCATCGCTGCACACGGGTCCTGGGGAAGATGGTGGCTTCTTACGAAGCAATTCCCTTCGGCAGGTTCCATGCCAGAATCTTTCAGTGGGACCTGTTGGACCAGTGGTCCGGATCGCATCTTCAGATGCATCGCTTAATAACCCTGTCTCCAAGAACCAGGGTGTCTCTACTGTGGTGGCTGCAGAGTGCCCATCTTCTAGAGGGCCGCAGGTTCGGAATACAGGACTGGGTCCTGGTGACCACGGATGCCAGCCTTCGAGGCTGGGGGGCAGTCATACAGGGAAGAAACTTCCAAGGACTATGGTCGAGTCAGGAGACTTCCCTTCACATAAATATTCTGGAACTAAGGGCCATCTACAATGCCCTAAGTCGAGCAAAAGCCCTGCTCCTACACCAGCCGGTGCTGATCCAGTCAGACAACATCACGGCAGTCGCCCATGTAAATCGACAGGGCGGCACAAGAAGCAGGATGGCGATGGCAGAAGCCACAAGAATTCTCCGATGGGCGGAGAATCATGTACTAGCACTGTCAGCAGTGTTCATTCCGGGAGTGGACAACTGGGAAGCAGACTTCCTCAGCAGACACGACCTCCACCCGGGAGAGTGGGGACTTCACCCAGAAGTCTTCCAGATGCTGGTAAACCGTTGGGAAAAACCACAGGTGGACATGATGGCGTCCCGTCTCAACAAAAAGTTAAAAGATATTGCGCCAGGTCAAGGGACCCTCAGGCGATAGCTGTGGACGCTCTAGTGACACCGTGGGTGTACCAGTCGGTTTATGTGTTCCCTCCTCTGCCTCTCATTCCAAAGGTATTGAGAATAATAAGAAAGCGAGGAGTAAACACAATTCTCGTGGTTCCGGATTGGCCAAGACGAGCGTGGTACCCGGAACTTCAAGAGATGCTCTCAGAGGACCCGTGGCCTCTACCGCTCAGACAGGACCTGATACAGCAGGGGCCCTGTCTGTTCCAAGACTTACCGCGGCTGCGTTTGACGGCATGGCGGTTGAACACCGGATCCTAAAGGAAAAGGGTATTCCGGAAGAAGTCATTCCTACGCTTATTAAGGCCAGGAAAGATGTTACGGCAACGCATTATCACCGCATATGGCGAAAATATGTTGCATGGTGCGAGGCCAATAAGGCCCCAACAGAGGAATTTCAACAAGGTCGATTTCTGCATTTCCTGCAAGCAGGAGTGGATATGGGCCTAAAACTAGGCTCCATTAAAGTACAGATCTCGGCTCTGTCGATTTTCTTTCAAAAAGAACTAGCTTCAGTACCTGAAGTTCAGACTTTTGTAAAAGGAGTGCTGCATATTCAGCCCCCGTTTGTGCCTCCTGTGGCACCTTGGGATCTCAACGTGATGTTGAGTTTCTTAAAATCACATTGGTTTGAGCCACTAAAGACCGTGGATCTGAAATATCTCACGTGGAAAGTGGTCATGTTATTGGCCTTGGCTTCAGCCAGGCGAGTGTCAGAATTAGCGGCTTTATCATGTAAAAGCCCTTATCTGATTTTCCATATGGATAGGGCAGAGTTGAGGACTCGTCCCCAATTTCTCCCTAAGGTGGTGTCAGCGTTTCACCTGAACCAGCCTATTGTGGTGCCGGCGGCTACTAGTGAATTGGAGGACTCCACGTTGCTAGACGTTATCAGGGCCCTGAAAATATATGTTTCCAGGATGGCTGGAGTCAGGAAAACTGACTCGTTGTTTATCCTGTATGCACCCAACAAGCTGGGTGCTCCTGCTTCTAAGCAGTCTATTGCTCGCTGGATTTGTAGTACAATTCAGCTTGCACATTCTGTGGCAGGCATACCACAGCCAAAATCTGTAAATGCCCAT
The DNA here is from genome assembly GCF_028390025.1 of Pseudophryne corroboree. Classification (NCBI taxonomy): domain Eukaryota; kingdom Metazoa; phylum Chordata; class Amphibia; order Anura; family Myobatrachidae; genus Pseudophryne; species Pseudophryne corroboree. The sequence goes on from NC_086444.1 coordinate 839,797,788, forward strand.
TCCACAAGGAAGGTGGGCTCATCTTGGGCGGCTGCCCGAGGGGTCTCGGCTTTACAACTTTGCCGAGCAGCTACTTGGTCAGGGGCAAACACGTTTGCAAAATTCTACAAGTTTGATACCCTGGCTGAGGAGGACCTGGAGTTCTCTCATTCGGTGCTACAGAGTCATCCGCACTCTCCCGCCCGTTTGGGAGCTTTGGTATAATCCCCATGGTCCTTTCGGAGTTCCCAGCATCCACTAGGACGTTAGAGAAAATAAGAATTTACTCACCGGTAATTCTATTTCACGTAGTCCGTAGTGGATGCTGGGCGCCCATCCCAAGTGCGGATTGTCTGCAATACTTGTACATAGTTACTGTTAACTAAAGGGTTATTGTTGAGCCATCTGTTGAGAGGCTCAGTTGTTTTCATACTGTCAAACTGGATATAGTATCACGAGTTGTACGGTGTGATTGGTGTGGCTGGTAAGAGTCTTACCCGGGATTCTAAATCCTTCCTTATTATGTCTGCTCGTCCGGGCACGGTGTCCTAACTGAGGCTTGGAGGAGGGTCATAGTGGGAGGAGCCAGTGCACACCAGGTAGTCATAAATCTTTCTAGAGTGCCCAGCCTCCTTCGGAGCCCGCTATTCCCCATGGTCCTTTCGGAGTTCCCAGCATCCACTACGGACTACGAGAAATAGAATTACCGGTGAGTAAATTCTTATTTTATCCCATGTCACCCTCTCTCTCTCTGCCCCTGGCCTGTCTATCTCTTCTATGTCTCCCTCTCACTTTGCCCCTAATCTCTCTGTCTCTCACCCATGTCTCCCTCTGTCTGCCCCTGGTCTCTCTCTCCCCCATGTCTCCCTCTCTCTCTCTGCCATTTTTTCGTCCTGGGCGACCCTAGTTACGCCTCTGCATTGCACACATTATAGATACACCCATGGTTCTGCCATTTATTAATACAAATATCTCAGCGGCTGGAACAGTCAACAATGGATCTCCTCCTGTTACTAAGGTGATTTTTTTCTGTATCCCCCCCCCCCCCCCCACCTGTGGCGCACTGGGGTTTTTTTTGTTTGTTTTTTATGGGTATATTCATCACAGAGCCAGATAATCGCTTATACAACGTGGACTCCTGTCCATGGCCCAGTGAAAACTGGATGCAGAGCCAAATTGAGGGGCACCAGTAGAACCAAAAACCCATCTACCCTGTTGTGGTACTGCTGCTGTGCTACTTAGTTACACCATGATGGGCCTAGCTCCAAGTAGCTTTTGGGTATGGTTGCTTTGCATGCACAATTCTGTCACAGTGTGCAAAGAAGAGAACAGGACTGCATAAATTCCCTTACACTAGAAAAGGAGTCGATGGAGGGTCAGTGCTTTGTGCATGTACGCCGGTTTACCCTGTATAACATATGAGTACTTCATTTGTTTTGAAAATTGGGGGGGGGGGGGGGGGGGGGCAGCAGTGGTTCGTACAAGTTGCTCTGTTTTATGAAGTATGGTGGTGGAGTGGCTGCAAATAAACCTCATCATTAATCTTCTCATTCCAGTATTAAATATCAATGAACAATTTTATTGTAAAATATAAACATTTCAAACTCATCTCTCAAAGAAAGGGCAGGTCAGGATCCTAATTTGTCAGGGGTGTTGTATGATTTGTTGGCAGTGACCATGTCAGCATTCACCATGTGTGCCCAGATGATATGTCGACATGAATAACTGTCGACAAACCATCCCGTGTGGTCTAATGGTCTCTTACCTCCTCCTGGCGGCTCCTGGGTACTGGCGGTCTTGTTACTGTTACTTCCAGGTCATACCTCTGAGGAACTGGTGGTTTTTGTAAGTATTTCCCCACTATTGCTAATGCTATCCGTAATCCCTAACCCTATCCATCCCCCTAGTGACAGACTCTAACTTCCCCCATCCGCAGCCTAACCCTAACCTCCCCCCATAGCCTACCCTTCTCCCCTCTTAGTACACCTTGGACTAGGTATCTGCAATCAAAGCAACTTGCACCATTCCAGTGTGATCTACGCCGACTCTCTCACTCCCGCAGGCTGCCGTCCTCCAGCATGCCGCTATCAGCCAGTCACACCCGTCTGGCGGCATCTCAGCATCTCTCCGCTGCACAGCATCAGTGGGCACTGCAGGAAATTATAACCGAGGACGCTCGGTTTTTGACCAGCCCACCAGACGTATCTTTATTTGCTTCACTTATAAGCTCGGTAACGGCAAGCCCTTTGAAATCTCGGGATTGAGACCACTGCATGTTGCCAATCAGTGGATACATGACTTGTGACCAGTGGTGTAAGTTCGTCCCAGTCGCCCGGAGGCATGATAAATGTTGGTGCCCCCCTACATATACACACACATACCATATGTAACTATCTGGCACTCAGGGTGAACAGTAGTAGTGTGCTCAGGTACCTTTCCCAATAGTAATATAGATACACATAAAAAGTGGACGCACTCCAAGTCAGTCATTACAATAAAAACAGATACCAGCATACTTTTATAGTACACCTACAGTGCTCCCTCACCCGCCAGCAGGTCTCGATGGAGATGCTTTGGCGCAGCGGTGTGCCGATATATCTAAAAAACACAAACACCTCATTCACTTAAAAGCACACACACGCCTCTTTCACTTAAACATGCACACACGGCGCTTTCACTTTAACACACAAACGCCTTTCACTCAAACACACACATGCCTCCTTCACTTAAAAACTCACACAAGCCGCTTTCACTTAAACACACACATGCCTCACACACACACACATTCAGAAATGGACACCCCTCCATATATTTGTAAGGTAGCGTGTACCCAGACCAGGTGTGTGCTCTATACATAGATGGTCATTCTGAGTTGATCGCAGCCAGCAACTTTTTGCTGCTGCTGCAATCAATAGTCCACGCCTATGGGGGAGTGTATTTTAGCTTAGCAGTGCTGCGATCGCTTGTGCAGCCCTGCTAAGCGAAAAAAATTTCAAGCAGAAATAGACCAGCCCTGGACATACTTACCCTGTGCGATAAATCCAGCGATGATGGGCCCGGCTTTGACGTCTCAAATACCTCCGCCCTCCGTTGTCCTGGACACGCCTGCGTTTTACTCACCACTCCCCGAAAACGGTCTCCAATGGTCCGGATCCGCCCTGCCACGCCTCCTTCCTATCAATCTTCTTAACAGTCGCCTATGAACCGCGTCCGTCGGCAGGCGCGACGTAACCCGGTGACCTCTGTCGCCGGGCAACGTCGCGCACGCGCACACCGTCCGCCGCGCATTCTGCACCCGTTTGCACCACAGCGAGAAACCACTGCGTGCGAACGGGTCGGAATGACCCCCATAGTCCTGTAGAAATGCTCAAATGCCTCCTTTTAATCCTTGCCTCTCACACACGTGCCTCTCACTTACACACACACATGCCTCTCACTTACACACACATGTCTCTCAGGAGCAGATTTATTAAGCTCGGTGAAGTGATAAAGTGGAAGGTGATAAAGGACCAGCCAGTCAGCTCCTAACTGTCATTTTTCAAACCGAGCCTGTGACATGGAAGTTAAAATCTGATTGGCTGGTCCTTTATCACCTTCCACTTTATCACTTCACCGAGCTTAATAAATCTGCCCCTCACTTACACACGCATGCCTCTCACACACATGCCTCTCACTTATACACGCACCTCACTTACACACACACGCCTCTCACTTACACACACATACACACATGCCTCTCACTTACACACACACGCCTCTCACTTACACACACATACACACATGCCTCTCACTTACACACACATACACACATGCCTTTCACTTACACACACACACACACACACACACACACACACACACGCCTCTCACTTACATACACATGCATCTCACTTACACACAAAAACATGCCTCTCACACACATGCCTCTCACACAAACACATGCCTCTCACACATGCCTCTCACTTACACACACACACCTCACACATGCCTCTCACTTACACACACACACACACACACACACACACACACACACACACACACACACACACACACACACATGCCTATTTTACTTGAACACACAACTTGCCTTAAACACACACACACACACACACACACACACACACACACACACCTCACTTAAAACATGCACACACAAAACACAGTGCTTCCAACATTTATCAAAGCCCCCCCCCCAGCACACCCAACTACACCTTCCCAACCACGGTGCAGCTTGAGGCCATTGCCTACCTTTGGTTATCATCAGCCTGACGGAGGAGCAGAGAGCTTCCCTCGGCTGGCTTGCTTAACTGGAAGAGCCCGGGAGGAGCTGCGCTCTGGAGCTCCCCCTAGCTGCAGCCAGTGCCAGCTCTCTGTATATACAGGAGGCAGCTTCCGTGTCACGGACACAGCTCCTCCGTCTGTAAGAATCACAAAGAAAAAAAAGTAGCAACGAGCAATCGTCAGCGGGAGACAGTGGAGGAGAAGTGCCCCCTTGAGGTCAGGAGCCCGGCGGCAGCCGACTCCACTGCCTCCCACAGTTCCGCCCCTGCTTGTGACTGATTTCTATGACTGTGGATACCCATTTATGGAGTCAGTATTAGTCACACTGTTTCTACACTGTTGAATGAGTTACTCTCCTGGCCTGTAATATTACCAAGGTGTCTTAATCATCTCATCATACGGTATTATTAATCTATTTTAATTAATCGTGTTAATTTTATTGTTAAATAAACCTTTATATTTTTTACACTTCGGCTCTCATCCTTGAATCTTTCCTTGCTATACTGCGCAGCCGTTCTCTTTATTCTTATTCATCCTTTTTGTAAACACTTACACAGTGTTTTACGGCAGCGCAATCTATCAGGGGAATTTATACCACTATTACGGTCAATCTCTGATGCGCTTTGTAGCAGTTAATTGCTTTCCCTTTTCCCCACAGCCTAACCCTAACCCTCCCCCGCAGCCTATCCCTAACTTCTCCCCATAGCCTAACCCTCCCCTCACAGCCTAACCCTAACACTCTGCCTGCAGCCTAACCCTAACCTCCTCCCATATCCTAACCCTCCCACCGCAGCCTAACCCTCTCACCGCAGCCGAACCCTAACTTCCCCCCATAGCCTAACCCTAACCCCCACAGCCTAACCCTAAACCTCCCCCCATAGCCTAACCCTAACCTCTCCCCACAGCCTAACCTCCCCCCACAGCCTGAACCTGTCAGTGTCTACCAGCCTCATAATGTCAACATTTACCACATGTAACTGTTGACCATGTGGAGATATTGAGGATGTCAACATGGTGCTGTTAACAGTTTTACGATGTCAACACTCTGGTGTTGACATGGATACTGTCGATGTGAAGGGATACCTTTGTCAGTGGGCTCATACTTGTTATTGACAACTCTGAGTGCATGCAAAATGATTCAGTGTATTTTTCCTACACATCTCATTTATTGTCTCTACAATCAGTATTACTGTAGCATTAGTCACAGCTAAAATAAGCACAACTGTAAAAAAATAACATTAAAGTTTGCAATCTACTTCAGGGCTGTCACCAGGTCTGGCCAGAGAGCCGGCCCTAGCCAATTCCATGCCTTAGGCGAGATTCTGTCTGGTGTGTCGTCGTCCCCGTCCCCCACCACAGGTGCCAGGAGCAGAACAGATGGAGCTGGGACAGGAACACAACAGAGGTGACAGGTCAAGGTCAGAGAGGATAGGGACAGGACAGAGGGGGCAGGAGAGAGAAGTGATAGTGCTGGCACAGAGGGGACAGGGATATGACAGTGAGGACAGTATGGAGGTGATAGGACAGAGGGGACAGGACAGTGACAGGGCTGAGGTCATAGGACCAGGACAGGGGGGACAGGATAGAACAGAGGGGAGAGCAGAGAGGGGTGACAGGGACAGGTCAGAGGGGACAGGGACATGACAGAGGGAGCATGGACAGGAGAGAGGTATGAAGGAGGTGATGCTGCTGTCACCCACTGCATGGAGGAAGTGGCAGAGAGGAGGAAAACTGCAGACAGCAGGATTGTAGTTTTATTATGAGTGAGTGCCAATTTATCCACATGGAGATATATAATATATATACATAACTTCCAAATGGCAGCACTCCGAACAAAAGAGGCTTCTCACAGCATAGCTATCAGCAGTGTTTCAGCATTGTTTAATGTACTTTTATCAAGCCATCCACCCAGGATTAACCTTTTATTCAATGAGTGCCAATGAGTATGTGTGTGTGTGTGTGTGTGTGTGTGTGTGTGTGTGTGTGTGTGTGTATATATATATATATATATATATACAGAAACCAAGAATATGGGCATAAGCGACCAATGGTGTCTGTAGTAAAGGAACGTAAAAAGATTTTTCATATATAAAAAAAATGCATATTTATTTTACATGATTAAAAAAACAATAATACACTTTAGTTTAAGAAAAAATACTCAAGCATAAGAATTCATATAAAATGGACAAAATTATGATTAAAAAGAAAAAGAAATATAAAAGTACAAGGTACACATCGATTTGTAGTATATGTGTATAAAGTGCTTATCTTAGGTACAGGAGGTTGGTCTGGGAAAGATCATGGAATGTCCAACGCGTTTCGTCCTTCAGGACTTCATCAAGGGTAGTGTGGTACTGGGACAGGGCTCATATTTATACCTCTGTTACTTAGAAGACTATGTGTGACATCACTTCCTCCCACAGTGATGCTTAGGGAGAACAAAAATCTTAGTGTGTTTCATATTTAAATAAATTGTATATGTGTAATATAAGTGTCTTAAAACAAAGCTAATCCTTATCACCAAGTTACAAAACGAGTGGTTTAGTAAGTGTAATGGATTGATTGTTCACTAATGTGCTGGCAGCAGGTACTTCCGCCCCACTTCCTGTGGTATGACGGGCTCTTCTGCGCTTGCACCCGCTCTCGTGTTCAGACTCAGGTGCCGGAAGTCTCTTCACGGGCCCCTCTGCGCATGCTCCCGCTCCCGCAATTGGTATCACGTCCAGGAAGTCACGTTACTCTCGCCAGACGCCACGTCCGCGTCATCACGTCACGTGCGGGAACCCGGAAGCTTCTTTATGCCGTGGAACGCGTTCTGGAATCGGAACTCATCTCTGTTAGGCCGCGCGTCACTTCCTTTAGGAATTCCATTCAGTGGATGAGATCCGGGGTTTAGTCTTGAGACGCACGTGAACCGCATATGGTGTTTCTGACAGCATTCTTTCAATAGTGGGTCCCAATGTTAAATCACTATTTCTTTTAGGATTATTGTCTGTGACTTCTTCATTTGGACAATATATGAGTATAGTTTGTTGTTCCAGAAAACATATGGAGGAAATAAAAAATCTGCGAATCTGCTATCCAGAAGGGAAATGTTTTGGATATTCCAATTGAAGACGATGCATCCGGCTGGTTTCAATGAAAGCTATGAAATGTCTCCTTTTCTTTAAATATTGATTTCTTGCTAACCCCTCCCCCCCCCCCTCCCCCTTTAATAAACACTGTGGTGTTTGGGAATGGCGCTTTATTCTTATTTCTAGGTTATATTTCAGTTGTGAAAAACCTCTGGTGAACTGGTGCTAAGTAGACTACAGCCATACCAAAATGGAACGCCCACTCTCGTCCGATCGTGGAAGCTAAGCATTTTTATGGGCCTGGCCAGTATCAAGGAGGGTGACCTCCGGAGAAGACTAGGTGCTGTAGAAACAGTGCATGCACATGAGAGTTCCTAAACCAGTGAAACAGCTGTAAACCAAATACTTTATCACCATTCACTTACACAACCCCTAAACACTTCTGGGCTTCACCGTTTTCTCATGATGTATGGATATAATCCAATGCACTACTCACAAGACACATCAACGTAGTATTCACACTCTTGTATAAATACTAAGAGATATAAGAAATTTAGCACAGGCACTTTAATAATTAATTTATTAATAATATTTATTAATATTTATTAATATTTATTACTTATGCAACTTTTGTAATCTCTCTAATTGAAATTAATACATATCTGGTTATAAATAAGTCTGTCATGATTCTCTGGTAAGTATATATTTTTTATTTCCTCCATATGTTTTCTGGAACAACAAACTATATACTCATATATTGTCCACATGAAGAAGTCACAGACAATAATCCTAAAAGAAATAGTGATTTAACATTGGGACCCACTATTGAAAGAATGCTGTCAGAAACACCATATGCGGTTCACGTGCGTCTCAAGACTAAACCCCGGATATCATCCACTGAATGGAATTCCTAAAGGAAGTGACGCGCGGCCTAACAGAGATGAGTTCCGATTCCAGAACGCGTTCCACGGCATACAGAGCTTCCGGGTTCCCGCACGTGACGTGATGACGCGGACGTGGCGTCTGGCGAGAGTAACGTGACTTCCTGGACGTGATACCAATTGCGGGAGCGGGCGCATGCGCAGAGGGGCCCGTGAAGAGACTTCCGGCACCTGAGTCTGAACACGAGAGCGGGCGCAAGCGCAGAAGAGCCCGTCATACCACAGGAAGTGGGGCGGAAGTACCTGCTGCCAGCACATTAGTGAACAATCAATCCATTACACTTACTAAACCACTTGTTTTGTAACTTGGTGATAAGGATTAGCTTTGTTTTAAGACACTTATATTACACATATACAATTTATTTAAATATGAAACACACTAAGATTTTTGTTCTCCCTAAGCATCACTGTGGGAGGAAGTGATGTCACACATAGTCTTCTAAGTAACAGAGGTATAAATATGAGCCATGTCCCAGTACCACACTACCATTGATGAAGTCCTGAAGGACGAAACGCGTTGGACATTCCATGATCTTTCCCAGACCAACCTCCTGTACCTAAGATAAGCACTTTATACACATATACTACAAATCGATGTGTACCTTGTACTTTTATATTTATTTTTCTTTTTAATCATAATTTTGTCCATTTTATATGAATTCTTATGCTTGAGCATTTTTTCTTAAACTAAAGTGTATTATTGTTTTTTAATCATGTAAAATAAATATGCATTTTTTTTATATATGAAAAATCTTTTTACGTTCCTTTACTATAGACACCATTGGTCGCTTGTGCCCATTTTCTTGGTTTCTATAACACTTCTTACAGCAGCTTACCACTGCTGTTCTTATTTAGGGGCCTGCTGACACCCTTTGTACCAAGGGAGTATATTTTTGGACAAACATTGTACATATTTGTGAAGGCTAACTTACCACAAGTGGCGCTATTTTTTCTTTTTTATTGCATATATATATATACATTTATATATATATTTATGCCTTACTGTTTTATACAGGATCTCAGTGGTGGCGCAGTGCACGGAGTCTGACTGACTCCGCAAAGGACCATGGGAGGAGGAGCATGCCGGGCATGAGCAGCAGCCCTCCTCCTGCGGCCATATTTGTTAGGGGCAGCCGGCGCTGGAATACCAAACTGCTCCTCAGCAGCGTCGGCGCCCGCATCCATAAGTACATTCTCTGCACCCGCAACGGCACTACAGCAGTTGGCTCTGCTCAGATATGCAAGAGCAGAGCCGCCAGCGGCGCCAAACAGCGGGTGCCCCACAGACCACCAATGATATCTGAGCTGGCCCCTAGGCGAAGGCAGATGCCCTAGGCAATTGCCTATTCTGCCTATAGCTAGGGCCGGCTCTGGGTCTGGCAACAAACAAATCCTGGCGGCTCAGTACCTGCAAATTGCATGCCTCCCAACATGACCCTCTCCAGGAGGGACACAATGCTCATTATTTATGATTACCAGCACCTGTGTTGAACAGGTGAATGGATAAGAAAGGTGTTTCAGCACAGGTGATGGCAATCATAAATTAAGAGGGAAGTCCAGGAGCAGAGCATTCTGTCCCTCCTGGAGAGGGTCATGTTGGGAGGTATGAAATTGGATTGCAGCTGTGAATGCATTAGCTTATCCCCTCAAACAATTTTTTATCACATGGCTGCCCCATTTTAATTTTTGCAACCCTTGTGCTTGAAAGTCTTTATTACCTATATGGTGGTTTCTCTGAAAAGGGGAACCTCTGAAGAAATTGAGCCTACCTGCGCAGACAGTGACAAGAATCTCTACTCACGCTGCACATAGGAGATCACATGGTATGAAAGCCACATATGTGCTTAAGAAAATAGCCTATGTAACATTAAACAACAGAGGTTGAACCAAATGAGATATAGGGCCTAATTCAGAGTTGGTCGCTGCAGTGGCAGCAATCACAGGCTGAAGCCCTGTGCCTTGTGCGCACGCGCAGCAGCCGCACTGTGCGTGCGCACATAGTGAGATGCGAAGGTATCTCACTTGTGCGATCGCCTCTGCCTGATTGACAGGCAGAGGCGATCGTGGGGCGTGTCGATTGCGTATTCGAGGCGTGGTCCGGACAACGTAGGCATGTCCGGACCGTTTGGCGGGCTGCAGTGGCTGCATGATGTCACATGCAGCCGCTGTGGACTATAACATGGCAGGTAGCCGCCTGCCTTTGGAGCTAGGCTGCGTCTGCAGGGAGCTACTCGGCAGGTGTGAAAACATCGCCGCCATGGGGGGGGGGGGGGGCAGGACCTGGCATGCGGGGAGGACTTGCCCTGTGGTGGGCGTCCCCCCGCATGCCTAAGATTTTGATCGTAGATGTGCGTTTTTTCGCACATCTACGTTCAGGACTGAATTAGGCCCTTAGTCACATACACTGGGGATGTATTCAAAATCCCTGTTGTCGGGTTCCCTGCGCTCAGCATACTGTATATAGATACCAACCCATACACTGCCAATGTCAAAGGCAATGGAGCAATTTTTTTCTTCTGCACGTGTCTATGTTGCACTGTGCATACGTCCAGATAGTGTGCACATAGAGTCTGAGTTGTAAATGAGGCCCATGGGAGAATGCAAGGGCTCTGAAATGTGTTAAAATTTGTAGTGGCATGGACACACCAGTAAAGCAAAAAAATAAGATTTTACTCACCGGTAAATCTATTTCTCGTAGTCCGTAGTGGATGCTGGGTACTCCGTAAGGACCATAGGGAATAGACGGGCTCCGCAGGAGACTGGGCACTCTAAAAGAAAGATTAGGTACTATCTGGTGTGCTCTGGCTCCTCCCTCTATGCCCCTCCTCCAGACCTCAGTTAGGGAAACTGTGCCCGGAAGAGCTGACATTACAAGGAAAGGATTTGGAATCCAGGGTAAGACTCATACCAGCCACACCAATCACACCGTACAACTCATGATAACTATACCCAGTTAACAGTATGAACAACAACTGAGCCTCATTAAACTGATGGCTCAGAACAAAAAACCCTATAGTTAAGCAATAACTATATACAAGTATTGCAGAATTCCGCACTTGGGACGGGCTCCCAGCATCCACTACGGACTACGAGAAATAGATTTAATGGTGAGTAAAATCTTATTTTCTCTGACGTCCTAGTGGATGCTGGGTACTCCGTAAGGACCATGGGGATTATACTAAAGCTCCCAAACGGGCGGGAGAGTGCGGATGACTCTGCAGCACCGAATGAGCAAACTCAAGGTCCTCCTCAGCCAGGGTATCAAACTTGTAGAATTTTGCAAACGTGTTTGATCCCGACCAGGTAGCAGCTCGGCAAAGTTGTAAAGCCGAGACCCCTCGGGCAGCCGCCCAAGAAGAGCCCACCTTCCTCGTGGAATGGGCTTTGACTGATTTAGGATGCGGCAGTCCAGCCGCAGAATGTGCAAGTTGAATCGTGCTACAGATCCAGCGAGCAACAGTCTGCTTTGAAGCAGGAGCACCCAGCTTGTTGGGTGCATGCAGGATAAACAGCGAGTCAGTTTTTCTGACTCTAGCCGTCCTGGAAACATAGATTTTCAGTGCCCGGACTACATCCAGCAACTTGGAAGCCTCCAAGTCCCGAGTAGCCGCAGGCACCACAATAGGTTGGTTCAAATGAAACGCTGATACCACCTTAGGGAGAAATTGGGGACGAGTCCTCAATTCTGCCCTGTCCATATGGAAGATCAGATAGGGGCTTTTACATGACAAAGCCGCCAATTCTGACACACGCCTAGCCGAAGCCAAGGCCAAAAGCATGACCACTTTCCACGTGAGATATTTCAACTCCACGGTCTGAAGTGGCTCAAACCAATGTGATTTTAGGAATCCAACACAACGTTGAGATCCCAAGGTGCCACTGGAGGCACAAAAGGGGGCTGAATATGCAGCACTCCCTTAACAAACGTCTGAACTTCAGGCAGTGAAGCCAGTTCTTTTTGAAAGAAAATAGACAGGGCCGAAATCTGGACTTTAATGGATCCCAATTTTAGGCCCATAGTCACTCCTGGCTGTAGGAAGTGCAGAAATTGACCCAGCTGAAATTCTTCTGTTGGGGCCTTCATAGCCTCACACCAAGCAACATATTTTCGCCATATGCGGTGATAATGTTTTGCTGTCACATCCTTCCTAGCTTTTATCAGCGTAGGAATGACTTCAACCGGAATGCCCTTTTCCATCAGGATGCGGCGTTCAACCGCCATGCCGTCAAACGCAGCCGCGGTAAGTCTTGGAACAGACAGGGCCCCTGCTGTAGCAGGTCCTGTCGGAGCGGCAGAGGCCAAGGGTACTCTGAGATCATTTCTTGTAGTTCCGGGTACCAAGTCCTTCTTGGCCAATCCGGAACGATGAGTATAGTTCTTACTCCTCTCTTTCTTATTATCCTCAGTACCTTTGTTATGAGAGGAAGAGGAGGGAACACATAAACCGACTGGTACACCCACGGTGTCACTAGAGCGTCCACAGCTATCGCCTGAGGGTCCCTTGACCTGGCGCAATATCTTTTTAGCTTTTTGTTGAGGCGGGACGCCATCATGTCCACCTGTGGCTTTTCCCAACGATTTACAATCAGCTGGAAGACTTCTGGATGAAGTCCCCACTCTCCCGGGTGGAGGTCGTGCCTGCTGAGGAAGTCTGCTTCCCAGTTGTCCACTCCCGGAATGAACACTGCTGACAGTGCTATCACGTGATTTTCCGCCCATCGGAGAATCCTTGTGGCTTCTGCCATCGCCATCCTGCTTCTTGTGCCGCCCTGTTGGTTGACATGGGCGACCGCCGTGATGTTGTCTGACTGAATCAGCACCGGCTGGTTTTGAAGCAGGGTTTTTGCCTGACTTAGGGCATTGTAAATGGCCCTTAGTTCCAGAATATTTATGTGCAGGGAAGCCTCCTGACTCGACCATTGTCCTTGGAAGTTTCTTCCCTGAGTGACTGCCCCCCAACCTCGGAGGCTTGCATCCGTGGTCACCAGGACCCAGTCCTGTATGCTGAATCTGCGGCCCTCGAGAAGATGAGCACTCTGCAGCCACCACAGCAGAGACACCCTGGCCCTCGGGGACAGGGTGATCAGCCGATGCATCTGAAGATGCGATCCAGGACACTTGTCTAACAGATCCCACTGAAAGATCCTTGCATGGAACCTGCCGAAGGGAATTGCTTCGTAAGAAGCTACCATCTTTCCCAGGACTCGCGTGCAGTGATGCACCGACACCTGTTTTGGTTTCAGGAGGTCTCTGACCAGAGATGACAACTCCTTGGCCTTCTCCTCCGGGAGAAACACCTTCTTCTGTTCTGTGTCCAGAATCATACCCAGGAACAGCAGACGCGTCGTAGGAACCAGCTGCGACTTTGGGATATTCAGAATCCAGCCGTGCTGTTGTAGCACTTCCTGAGACAGTGCTACTCCGACCAACAACTGCTCCATGGACCTCGCCTTTATAAGGAGATCGTCCAAGTACGGGATAATTATAACTCCCTTCTTTCGAAGGAGTATCATCATTTCGGCCATTACTTTGGTAAATACCCTCGGTGCCGTGGACAGACCAAACGGCAACGTCTGGAATTGGTAATGGCAGTCCTGTACCACAAAACGGAGGTACACCTGGTGAGGTGGGTAAATGGGGACATGTAGGTAAGCATCCTTGATGTCCAGTGATACCATGTAATCCCCCTCTTCCAGGCTTGCAATAACCGCCCTGAGCGATTCCATTTTGAACTTGAACTTCCTTATATACGTGTTCAAGGATTTCAAATTTAGAATGGGTCTCACCGAACCGTCTGGTTTCGGTACCACAAACATTGTGGAATAGTGACCCCGTCCCTGTTGAAGGAGGGGAACTTTGATTAATACCTGCTGGAGGTACAGCTTGTGAATTGCCGCCAGTACTACCTCCCTGTCCTGGGGAGTAGCTGGCAAGGCTGATTTGAGGTAACGGCGAGGGGGAGACGTCTCGAACTCCAGCTTGTATCCCTGAGATACCACTTGTAGAACCCAGAGATCCACCTGTGAGCGAACCCACTGGTCGCTGAAGTTCCGGAGACGGGCCCCCACCGCATTTGGCTCCACATGTGGAGCCCCAGCGTCATGCGGTGGACTTAGTGGAAGCAGGGGAGGATTTTTGTTCCTGGGAACTGGCTGTATGGTGCAGCTTTTTCCCTCTACCCCTGCCTCTGGGCAGAAAGGACGCGCCTCTAACCCGCTTGCCTTTCTGAGGCCGAAAGGACTGTACTTGATAATACGGTGCTTTCTTAGGCTGTGAGGGAACCTGAGGTAAAAAAGTCGACTTCCCAGCTGTTGCTGTGGATACGAGGTCCGAAAGACCGTCCCCAAACAATTCCTCACCCTTATAAGGCAAAATTTCCATGTGCCTTTTAGAATCAGCATCACCTGTCCACTGCCGAGTCCATAATACTCTCCGGGCAGAAATGGACATTGCATTAATTCTAGATGCCAGGCGGCAAATGTCCCTCTGTGCATCTCTCATATATAAGACTACGTCTTTTAATATGCTCTATGGTTAGCAATATAGTGTCCCTGTCAAGGGAATCAATGTTATCAGACAGGGAATCAGACCACGCTGATGCAGCACTACACATCCATGCTGAAGCAATAGCAGGTCTCAGTATAGTACCTGAGTGTGTATATACAGACTTCAGGATAGCCTCCTGCTTTCTATCTGCAGGCTCCTTTAAGGCGACCGTATCCTGAGAAGGCAGTGCCACCTTTTTTGATAAGCGTGTGAGCGCCTTGTCCACCTTAGGGGATGTCTCCCAGCGTAACCTATCCGTTGGCGGGAAAGGGTACGCCATTAGTAACCGCTTAGAAATTACTAGTTTCTTATCTGGGGAACCCCACGCTTCTTCACACAATTCATTTAACTCATCAGATGGGGGAAAAGTCACTGGCTGCTTTTTCTCCCCAAACATAATACCCTTTTTTGTGGTAACCGGGTTAATGTCAGAAATGTGCAACACATTTTTCATTGCCGTAATCATGCATCGGATGGCCCTTGTGGACTGTACATTTGTCTCATCCTCGTCGACACTGGAGTCAGACTCCGTGTCGACATCTGTGTCTGCCATCTGAGGTAGCGGGCGTTTTTGAGCCCCTGACGGCCTCTGAGATGCCTGGGCAGGCGCGGGCTGAGATGCCGGCTGTCCCAAAGCTGCGTCATCGAACCTTTTATGCAAGGAGTTGACACTGTCGGTTAATACCTTCCACATATCCATCCACTCAGGTGTCGGCCCCGCAGGGGGCGACATCACACTTATCGGCACCTGCTCCGCCTCCACGTAAGCGTCCTCATCAAACATGTCAACACAGCCGTACCGACACACCGCACACACACACAGGGAATGCTCTGACTGAGGACAGGACCCCACAAAGTCCTTTGGGGAGACAGAGAGAGAGTATGCCAGTACACACCAGAGCGCTATATAACAGAGGGATATACACTATACACAAGTGAATTTTCCCCCTATAGCTGCTTATATCACAATTTGCGCCTAAATTTATGTGCCCCCCCTCTCTTTTTTACCCTTTCTGTAGTTGTATACTGCAGGGGAGAGCCTGGGTAGCGTCCTTCCAGCGGAGCTGTGAAGAGAAAATGGCGCTGGCTGTGCTGAGGAAGATAGCCCCGCCCCTTCAGCGGCGGGCTTCTCCCGCTTTTTATAATATTAATGGCGGGGATATTTGCACATATACAGTGTTATACACTGTATTATGTGCTGTTTTGTGCCAAAAGGTATAATAATTGCAGCCCAGGGCACACCCCCCCCCCAGCGCCCTGCACCCACCAGTGACCGGAGCGTGTGGTGTGCTGCGGGAGGAATGGCGCACAGCTGCAGTGCTGTGCGCTACCTTATTGAAGACCGGAGTCTTCAGCCGCCGATTTTCTCCGGTTTCTTCCGTCTTCTGGCTCTGCAAGGGGGACGGCGGCGCGGCTCTGGGAACGGACGATCGAGGTCGGGCCCTGTGTTTGATCCCTCTGGAGCTAATGGTGTCCAGTAGCCTAGAAGCACAAGCTAGCTGCAAGCAGGTAGGTTTGCTTCTCTCCCCTAAGTCCCACGTAGCAGTGAGTCTGTTGCCAGCAGATCTCACTGAAAATAAAAAACCTAACAAATACTTTCTTTCTAGGAAGCTCAGGAGAGCCCCTAGAGTGCATCCAGCTCTGGCCGGGTACAGATTCTAACTGAGGTCTGGAGGAGGGGCATAGAGGGAGGAGCCAGTGCACACCAGATAGTACCTAATCTTTCTTTTAGAGTGCCCAGTCTCCTGCGGAGCCCGTCTATTCCCCATGGTCCTTACGGAGTACCCAGCATCCACTAGGACGTCAGAGAAACAAACAAGTAACTGTGTACCAAACATGTTGCTTTGTAAGGGGAGCAAATACATTGGGCCTAATTCGAAATCGCACAGCAGCTGATTATTGAATGACTGCGCATGCGTATGCACCTCAATGTGCAGGCGCGACGGCAAACAGCGACAGAATGGTACGAAAATTTTGATCGCTAGGTGTATGCAGGGTGATTGGGTGATTGACAGGAAGCGGACATTTGGGGGTGGTAACTGGCCATTTTCTAGGAGTGTCAGCTCCGGCCCCGATCAGCCTGATTCTGTTGCACTGTAGGAGTAAGTCCTGGCCTACGCACAGGCTGCACAGACTGGAAAAATAATTTTGTGGTAAGTGAGTTGCGAACAGATTTGCAGCACATGTATTTGCACATTTCCACGGAGTGGGTTTTCAATTTCTATGGGCGGCGACTATCATAAACTAAATAGAGGACAGGGAACTTAAGTTGCCAAAATTATAAGAACTATAGAATTCGCTGAATTGTTTGGTTTTAGAGAGTTACAATTTAAGTATATTTTGTCTTTACCAGAATGTTGTTCTGCATAAGACCTACCCCGGGTACACAATAGGCGATATATCGTCCGATATACTGCTCCGACGCAGATCGGAGCGATATATTGTACACATCATATAGTGTGTGCAGCCAATCGCATGCTTCCACTGGTCGTTCCCTGGGTCAGTCCTTCGGGCGTGCTGCACGCCTTGTGGGAACGACCCAGGGAACAACGGCATGCAGCTACATGCAACGGGTAATAATATATTGCACCGTCGTCCACCGCATTGCGCAGTGTGTATGGCAGCATGATAGATCGTACCATCGATTGTGCTGTCGGCTGGGATACACATCATCCTAGTGTGTACCCAGCCTTAGATTACCATATAACACCTATTGCTTATTAAGTCATTGGGCTTGATTCTGAGTTGGGAGCAGTGCTGTTAATATGGTTGATGTCACTTAGCACAAATCCAAGCACTGCACACACCAAAGGCTATTTTCATCACTCTGGGGGTATGCTAAGTACTCCCAGAGATGACGGGCTCCTCCCAGAGCCTCTACCCGCACTGTGTAGATGCCATGCTCTGCTTTTGGTGCAACCCCCTTGGATGGTGCCACCAGTGTCGGACTGGGGCATGAAGGGCCCACCGGGGGAATGCAGTGATAGGGGCCCGTACTTAAGGGTGTGGCCAGCCTCCACAGAGGCTTGAAATACACAATAGTCTAGTGCAGTGTAATGCAACATATCTACCATGTATAATACAAGTGCACAGTCTGGAACCTGATCCCTAGAGGAAGGAGTGGGCACTCAGGCAGTGGGGCCTACCGGTGGTTTCCCTGGTACCCCTGTGGGCCAGTCCGACCCTGGGTGCCACCCAGTGTGGTCCACACCCCCTTAGTGACGCGACTGGTTGAGAGTAAAGTAAAAAAAGAGGAAGTAAATGTGCACCTGGACAAACCATGCTGAATTGCAAGTGGTGCAAAATGAAAAATATGTTTCAGTTTTTGCATGCAGTGTAAATACTGTCTGTTTTCGCATGTAGCCTACAAATACTGGATAGCTTTATTTTTACACAGCAATTTAAATTTGAGTATGGACACACCCCTCTGAAATCTAAATATCTCTGCACATTTTACAAGAGCACCACCTGCAGTGCAACATGATTTGCCCAGGTGCACTTGCTATTTTTTGCTTTACTCCCACCTCAGAATCAGGCCCAATGAGTTGGCTATGAACCCATTGTAACAGGAAGGTGCTTTGACATGTTTAGCTGATCTGTGATAACAATCTATTGTTTCCAACAAAGTGAAAACAGGCTAAACGGAAATAAGGAAGTAGAGTGTGGCATGAGCCTGTTAAACCATAATGATCAAGTGAACAGAGTTTAGGATGTAATACCCCTTTTCCACTAGCTGTTTTTACCCGTGTTTTTGCACGGGGGCGCGCATCGACACGGATTTTTAGTAGGTGGAAACGGGTCAACACGGGTTGAGTGACCCGGGAATCCAACCCGGCTATTTACCTGGGTAGAACACGGTAATGACACGGATAGCGGTGCAGTGGAAACGGTCATTACACGTGTTTTCAGACCCGAGTAACGCTCTGAGACGCTGATTGGCTGCTTCTGGGGCACTGGAAGATGATGTCATCCCTGGGAGACACGCTGGGCACATGCAGGCACCGCAGCAGCAAACAACACTACGCTGGGCACATGCAGGCATTGAGGCAGCAAACAAAACACTCTGAAGTCGCGCTGGGTACATACAGATATTTTTATTGCAGCAGCTTCCAAACAAACAGACAATATACAGCAGCAGAAGCTCCAGCACAGCAACATGGCTAGCCATACCTGGTCAGACACAGAGATCAAAGAGCTGCTTAATATTCGGGGAGAGGAAGAAATAAGAAGGCAGGTGACTGGAATAGTTAAGGATGCTATCGTCTACAAGAACATATCCCTTATGCTGGCAGAAAGGGGCATCCAAAAAACCCAGCAACAAGTCGTTAACAAATTGAAGGCACTACGCAGACAATTCACCAAAGTACACGACCATAACCGCAAGAAAAGTGGTGCTGGGCGTATGGAATGGCCATATTATGACCTATGCTATAGTGTCTTCGGCAAAAAAAGTTCATGATTAATTTTAGCTCTTTGTACATAACTCAGATACTGTGTAGGGTGTAGTCAATGCCACTATTACAGCAGATAGGTTTGTAAATGCAACTGCTGGTCCTCACACAGGACCACAGACTAGTATATAAAAGGGCTCACCACAGCCAGGGTGTCTCTTATCTGTAGGGAGCGGAGTTGGACAGCGGTGGGGCTGTGGGCGGCTTCTGTGTGGAGCCTTTGACTCAGACTGTCAGTGAGCCTGGTGGGCGGTTTTCCTGCTGGGCTCTTTGGTGGTGGCATCATGAACAGACAGGGAAACGACAGCGCAGTGACATGCGTAATGACGGCAATACAGCACGGACCACTGGACTGGACCAAGTGACGGGGTAAAAGGAGGCGGGAGGGGTTTGAGGACCTGGTAATTGTTTTCTTACATTAAGTGGTGTGCGTTAGTTTTTTGTGTCCCTTATTTATTTATTAACAGATTCTTATATAGTGCAGGAAATTCCATTGCGCTTTACAACTGGACCAGTGGCGTAAGTGCATCCCAGTTGGAAAACACAAACGATGTGTGTGAGTGTATGTATGTGTGTATATATAATAGGATTTGAAATACCTACTGGTAAATCCTTTTCTCGTAGTCCATAAGGGATATTGGGGACACATTAGTACTATGGGTATAGATGGGGTCCAAAAGTGCCAGTGCACTTTAAATTTCTTCCACTGGGTGTGCTGGCTCCTCCTCTCTATGCCCCCTTCTACAGGCAGTTATAGGTAAAAAAAAAAAGTGCCCGAAGGAGAAAGGACATACTTGAGAGAAGGAACATAACAACGAAACGTGTGGTGAGATTTATACACCAGCACACCATAACACAACTAGGCCAGCAACATCTGGCAACATAAACAGCAATGGCTGAACATGTAACATCTAACAGAGAACCTGCAGAAAGTCACCGCACAGAGGCGGATGCCCAATATCCCTTATGGACTACGAGAAAAGGATTTACCGGTAGGTATTTAAAATCTTATTTTCTCCATAAGGGATATTGGGGACAGATTAGTACGATGGGGATGTCCCAAAGCTTCCAGAACAGGCGGGAACTTGCTGAGACATCTGCAGCACCGCCTGCCCAAACTGGGTATCCTCTTTTGGCCAGGGTATCAAACTTGTAGAACTTCACAAAGGTGTTCTTCCCCGACCAGGTAGCGGCCCGACACAGTTGCAAGGCCGGCACTCTACGGGCAGCCGCCCAGGAAGAGCCCACCGATCTAGTAGAGTGGGCTTTTAGAGACTTAGGAGACTTAGGAGCAGGTAAGGCTGTCGATACATAGGCCTGTTGGATAGTAAGTCGAATCCAACAAACAATGGACTACAGGGCAACCCTTTTTCTGCGCATCATAGAGCACAAACAAGGAATCAGTTTTTCTGATCCGAGCTGTACGCTTGATGGAGATTTTCAAGGCACGCACGGCATCCAATGTCTCCGGAGGAGCAGAAGCGTCAGAACAGGACGGAATCACAATAGGTTGATTCAGATGAAACGCCGAAACAACCTTTGGCAGGAACTGCTGTTTAGTCTGGAGCTCCTCGTAAAAGACCAAGTACGGACTTTTATACGATAAGGCCCCCAATCCTGAGACCCATCTAGAAGAAGCCAGGGCCAGTAACATCATCGTCTTCCATGTGAGGTACTTGTCTTCTACCGTCATCAGATGTTCAAACCAGGAGGACTGTAGAAATTTCAACACTACATCCAAATCCCAGGGCACCATAGGCGGCACAAAGGGAGGTTGTATATGGAGTACTCCTTGCAAGAAGGTCTGAACTTCTGGAAACACTGCCAATTTCTTCTGAAAGAAAATGGAGAGAGCTGAAACCTGGACCTTAATGGAACCCAGACATAAGCCCTTAACCACACCAGCCTGCAGGAAATGTAGGAAACGTCCCAAGTGAAACACTGCAGGCGGATACGTGCATTCCTTGCACCAAGAATCATATCTCCTCCAGATATGATGATAGTGTTTTGACGTCACAGGTTTCCTTGCCTGAACCATGGTTGCAATAACCATTTTGGAAAGGCCCTTGTGAGCTAGGATGTTCCGCTGAACCTCCATGCTGTCAAACGAAGATACCATAAGTCCGGGTAGATCAACGGTCCTTGTTGAAGAAGATCTCTTCTGAGTGGTAGAGGCCAAGAGTCTTCGACGGACATGTCCAGAAGATCTGCGTACCACGCTCTCCAGGTCCAATCCGGGGCAAGCAGAATTGCTTGTACTCCTTGATACCGGATCCTCTTGAGCACCTTCGGGATCAATGGAATCGGAGGAAATATGTAGACCAGCCGGTAAGGCCAAGGCGACATCAGTGCATCCACTGTGCACGCCTGAGGATCTCTGGTTCGCGAGCAATAGGAGTGAAGTTTCTTATTGAGGCGAGATGCCATCAAGTCGATCTGGGGGCAACCCCACTGGTCAATGATCAGCTGAAACACTTGAGAATGTAGGTCTCACTCCCCCTGGGTGGAGATCGTGACAACTCAGGAAGTCCGCTTCCCAATTGTCTACTCCTGGAATGAAGATTACGGACAGTGCTATTTCATTTCTTTCCACCCATAGGAGTATTCTTGATACTTCTCTCATGCAGGCCCTGCTTTTTATCCCTCCTTGTCGATTGATGTACGCCACAGCTGTGGCGTTGTCCGACTGTACCTGGATTGCTTGATCCCGGAGAAGACAGGAGGCCTGAATCAGGGCATTATAGATAGCCCGAAGTCCCAGAATGTTGATCGGAAGTAGGGCCTCTTGGGCAGAGCACCTGCCTTGGAACTGCACCCCTTGGGTGACAGCCCCCCATCCTCGCAGATTCGCATTGGTCATGAGGAGAATCCAATCCTGAATTCTGAAGCGTCAAACCTCTTGGAGATTGGAAGACTGCAGCCACCACAGGAGTGAAATCCTGGCCCGGGGTGACAGTTGAATCATCCGATGCATTTGAAGATGGGAACTGGACCACTTGTTCAGGATGTCCAGTTGAAAGGGTCTGGCATGGAACCATACATACTGAATGGCCTCGTACAAGGCTACCATCTTTCCCAATAATCTTATGCAAAGATGAATGGAAACCATGCAAACCATTTCCTGGAGAGTTCTCACTTTGTCCTCTGGGAGGATCACTTTCTGCACTACAGTATCCAGTAGCATTCCCAGAAACAGGAGCC
Source organism: Pseudophryne corroboree (assembly GCF_028390025.1). Classification (NCBI taxonomy): domain Eukaryota; kingdom Metazoa; phylum Chordata; class Amphibia; order Anura; family Myobatrachidae; genus Pseudophryne; species Pseudophryne corroboree. The sequence goes on from NC_086444.1 coordinate 839,820,259, forward strand.
ACTGAGATGGCTCCAGGTGGGACTTCTGTAGATTGAGGATCTGCCCGTGGTGTGACAGAAGGTGTATAGTGCGATCTATATGGACCAGTAGGAACTCCCTGAAACTCGCCTTTATCAGGAGATCATCCAGGTAAGGGATCACGTTGACCTTCTGGACCCTGAGCTGGAACATCATTTCCGCCATCACCTTCGTGAACATTCTCGGAGCTGTAGACAGGTCAAACGATAATGCCTGGAACTGCTGTTGCAGGGGAACTGGAACAATGACTTTGTACTGGACCAACTTTGTGATGGTCTGTAGTAGCGTAACACACATATTTTCTAAAGCTGGTAAGCTTGATTTGAAAAATCATTGGGTAGGAGCACCATCGAACTCCAGCTTGTAACCCTGAGAAATAAGGTCCCTTACCCAGGCGTCCTGGCAGGAACTTTCCCAGATGTATCTGAAGTGACGTAGTCGGGCTCCCACCTCGAGATCTTCCTGGGGTGGGTGAGTACCGTCATGCTGATGTCTTTGTGGAAGCTGAACTGGTGCTCTGTTCTTGAGAGCCGACAACGGCTGGTTTCTTAAGTTTACCCCTGGTGCCTCTAGCTGCATTTGATGCACCTCTGGTACTAAATCGAAATCTGGTGGACCGAAAGGACTGAGTTGATGGTCCCGGGTAGGTACGTCTAGCAGGCGGAGCCCCCAAAGGAAGAAACGCGGATTTGCCAGCAGTAGCTTTGGAGATCCATGCATCCTATTCACCTCTGAAAAGCCATTCACCTATAAATGGAAGAGATTCAACATTGCGTTTGGAGTCAGCATCTGCAATCCACTGATGTAACCATATGGTTCTGCATGTTCACACAGCCATAGCAGTAGTCCTAGCATTAATATTGCCAATCTCTTTTAGGGAGTCACAAAGGACTCTTGACGTGTCCTTAAGGTGTTTTAGGAAAGTCACCGTAGTAACTAGGGTCTTGTTACCCGAGAGACCCTCCTGAATTTGAGTAGCACAGGAGTGAATTGCATGTGTCATCCAACAACCTGCAATAACCGGTCTTTGAGATACGCCTGCAGCAATGTAGATGGATTTCAGTGTAGCTTCAATTTTCTTATCCCCCGGGCCTTTTACCGTAAAGGAGCCCGGAGCTAGGAGTACCACCTTCTTAGAGAAGCAAGAGACTGAAACGCCTACAGCTGGAGAATCTTCCCAAATTTTTCTACCCTCAGGGGCAAAGGGGAATGTATGCAAAAACCGTTTTGACACCTGATATTTTTTATCTGGATTCTTCCAGGCCAACTTAAATAAATCTTCTAATTCTTTAGAATCAGGAAATGTTACAGTCAGTTTGTCTTTAGGGAGAAAAAACAACTGCTGAGTAGTAGCGTCCTCCAGGGGGAGCTTTAGCACATCCCTACAAGCTAAAATGAGGGGTTCAGTACCCTGTGCAGGAGTGGAATCCCCACTTAAGGGATCTACACCGTCCCCATCATCCTGTATATCATCATCAGTATCTGAGAGGAGTGCAGGCAAAGCACGTTTTTGTGCACCTGTATAAGACAGGGGGGGTGGGGGATATCAGATTCAGTCCTGGCAGTTAGATCTGCTACTGCTTTTTGCAGTTCTTGTGTATTATTGGCATTGGCAGTGAGCTAAGATGACATATCAGACATCATAGTTTTGATAGTCCCCAGTCAGGTGGGCTCATGACTCTCCCCCTCATGGTTCTCAGCATTTTGTGAGGATTGACTACACTGCTCACATGATATGGTATCAGATGAGAGAGGGGAAAATCTGGTATGACACACACTGCATAACTTTGTTTTACCATTATGAAAACACACAGTACACATACAACAACAGACTGATAACAATGCAAGCCTGCCCTATTGCATGTGAGAGGAGACACAAATAAAAGAGGACCCAGCACACACCATGCTGCAGATCCCCAGTGAGGTTGTCAGTGTTTCAATCTAACAGTGAGAACTGTTTTTACAATGTAAATCCCTCAGAAGAAATAATCTGTGCACAAATAGCATCTCTCCCCTTAACTAAACACCCTGTACCCGTGATCCAGCGTGTGACAGTCTGGAGGAGCTGTGTGAGGCTGCTGCTGCTGCTGCTGCTTATGCAGAGGAAGGCACCAAAATGCAGCTGAGCCCGCTCTGATGTAGCCCCGCCCCCCATAATGGCGCCGGAGCTACCTATATATATTTATACTAAACCTGCTGTAGCTATGCATGAATGCTAGGTACAGCCATCGGTTGCCAGTCTCACGCAGAGCTATAGCAGATGCCCCCCAGGAGGGACCCATATGCCTCACCTGCGCTGCTGCCGCACCAAGTACCGGGGCCCCCGGTGTGTACTCACCACCAACGATCACCTTCAGGCTATGTTAGGGGTGTGCGGTGTGCTGCATTTGCGACAACCAAGGTGCAGTGTCAGCTGAACAAACAACCCCTCAGGATGGTGGTCCTGCAGCGGGGAAGCAGCTCTGCACCTCAGGAGGCCGGTGACCGTCCCCTCCCCTAACTCCCACGGCGCAGGTATGCTGTTGCCCAAACAGCGTACCAAAATAAACAAAAGTTTAAAATAAACTGAAGAAAAACTCTGGAGCTAGCAGAGTGTGCATCCTCTCCTGAGGGCACTTTTTTCTAAACTGCCTGCAGGAGGTGGCATAGAGGGGAGGAGCCAGCACACCCAGTGGAAGAAATTTAGAGTGCACTGGCTCCTTTGGACCCCGTCTATACCCATCGTACTAATGTGTCCCCAATATCCCTTATAGATGCTAGAGAAATATATATATATATATATATATATATATATAGAAAGACAAACAAATGCCCGGCACTCACGCTTGCAAGATGTATAATAGTCCGGTGCACAACCTCTCCGTAGAGCATATAACAAACAATATGGGTGGCACTCAGAATTAAATAACAGACGACATCCCAACTGGTTCCAGTCGACGTTTCGGGGACTGCTCCCCTTTATCAAGACACAACCAGTACCAATACAACCAACATGTATAAATACATAAAAGTAACTCACCAGTTTATCACTTGTTTTGTGTTTATTTTTTGTTCCTCCACTTGTGTATACACCAGATCACGGTATTTGTTCGGTGTTGTGTGGTTGCCTAGCAACCAGTTTCGGTGTATGATTTGGGGATTCTCCCCACCCTCGGCTGCGGAGCGCCTGACGTCAGGATGCCGGGCCGTAGGAGCGGAAGTGAGTGTCAGCCGGGCTTCCCCTGGATCGTTGCTAGGCACCCGGCGCACACTGCACTACAGGACCGTGCGCCTCACACAGCTGACGGTGATTCCCCACACGGGATCGACTGGGTGATGTCACAACCGGGCGTCGCGGGGCGCGGGCAATGCCGTGATTGGTGCTTGGTGAGTTACTTTTATGTATTTATACATGATGCCCTTTTGTTAAAGACAGGATATTTTTGGACTAGGAGTGCCATGTCTGGAATTAGGTTATGTTTTAGATAACAGGAAGTGGGGTATAAATTCCCCCTGTTCACAATGCTTTCCATCTGCCTTGATAAAGATATTTGTGATATCGAAACGCATTGGCCAGTAAAGCGTGCAGAGTGTGGACTACTACCTCCAGGAGCGAGAGGGACGGTTCCGAGGACGCCTGAGGTTCTTCTTAGCTTATGTGCGTTTGTCTACCTTTTCCAGTAGACAATTCCGTCTGGCATGAGTTCCCAAATCTTCATCTGTGTTTTAACTTTGTCCAGTGGCGTGCAGTGAGGTCAGTGGCTGGTGAGGCACTACAGCCATAATGTCCGCCGAATCCTGCCGATGACCCCTACCGCCGCTGAGCCAATGCCCGCTACTGCCCCTGCGCCGATGCCTGCTGCCACCGCCAATGACTTACAAACTCGCCCACCATCAACTGACCCAGCCCTCCGTCACTAATTTGCATCTCAGTCCGATGCCACCAATGCCCGCTGCCTGCCTGCTCATCATACTTGTGATATATTGTAAATTTTTATAGAAAAAATAAATAAAAATTAGTGTTTGGAACTGGGAAGGGAGTGGGAGGAAGACATGAATGCAATTTTGTTGTCCAGGGCTTCCATTAGTCAAATTACGCCGCATAGTAGCGCCACTTACACAAATTACGCCAGGCAGAGCTCCCTTTTACACATTACGGCAGGTAGAGTTCCCTATTACACATTACGGCAGGTAATCCCTTTTTTCAAATTATGGCAGGTACAGCCCCCTATTACACATTACAGCAGGTAGAGCCAGTGGCGGAACTAGCGAGCGGTGGGCCCAGGTGCGACAAAATGCTTTGGACCCCCTTCCCCATCCCATCCAAGTCCACCCCCTTACCCCTGGAGAGGATCTGGTGAGGGGGACCTGCTCAGGGCCAGGGAAATGGATACCTAGCAACAGTGCCGTAACTAGACATTTTTATTGCTGTGTGCAAGAAACGGCATCAGAGCACCCCCCTTTATGTAAAACAGGAGCAGTGCGCGCTGCAGGCGCGCGCAAAATATATAGGGGCGTGGCTTCGTGGGGAAGGGGTGTGGCCACAAAATAATACCAATTCATATAATGGTGCATAGTAGTCTCAATTATTCAAATTACGCCGCACAGTAGCACCACTACACCAGGTAGAGCCCCTTTTACACATTACGGCAGACAGCGTCCCCTTTTTACACATTACGGCAGACAACGTCCACCTTTTTACACATTACGGCAGACAACGTCCACCTTTTTACACATTACGGCAGACAGCGTCCCCTTTTTAGAAAAAAGTTACCACACCAATTCACGGGCGCTTCTAATGAACTTGTCAAAATATAATGGGGTCTTTAACCTTAAATAATAAAAGACACATACATAGTGTAACACTGTGAGGCATATAAAAGGGACCAATCAGTTTTCTCAAATCTGGACTCGTACCAAATGTGCTGGTCTACACAAGGTAGACAATATTCGTAATATAGGAGTGAATCACCGATTCATACGATGTTTGTCTCCAGTCCTCGTAGGATATGACCCCTCCTCAGTCAGCTCATTCAAGAAGAGTATGCAAATAAAGCAAATCTTGATGGTGCAATACCATTAAAAATATTTTAATAAAACAAGCAATAAAAGAAACAGGACAGGTGGACTCTCACCAATTGCAATGGTCTACATAAAAGTAGACAAATACACATATCAAGAATAACAACCAGGCATCCCCAGGAGTGATGGTTGACAAACGGCGAGTCCTCCACGTGTCCCCAGGATACTGTTCTCCAACGCGTTTCGACAGCAACTTGCTATCTTTTTCAAGGTGTATCAGTATCCAAACTACCAGGGTATTTATACCCCACCCATTGGAATATGAAAAAGTCCTATTGCCAGACATTGATCTACTAACTGCTAAAATTTCCTATCTGAATACAATAGTAATCCAATCCCCTCAATCCGTTCCACAATGTCCTTTAAACATCATTTCCCGCTCTCGGATCCTCCTCGTGTATATTCCCTACTTCCGGCGGAACTGACGTCCACGGCACTATGTGGTGTTAACTTCCCATCCGTGTTCCGTCTCATGCGGAAATACGTCATCCCGCTGCGCCCCGCAGTCGTAGCAAAGCGGTGACATCATCGGCCGAACTGTGTTATCACGTTGATCTGACACTAGCCAGTTTGTTGCCGGAAGTCTGGATCCGTCATCACGGTTTAGGAAATAGAGCAGTCCTTTTCCAATCAGGACACCTTAGGGTTTACTCCACGCCATTTTGGAGAAGACTCATCATGTAATTAATAAAAATAATAGGTTAAAAGACAATATACTGATAAATCAAAAGGTAAGTATTCAGGGTGATGGAGATAATATACCCTGGAGGAAGCGGTCAATATGTAATAAAACACTCCCACCTTTCATAACAAGTATCCAACCCTTTATATCTATAAACACACCAAAGGAATATTTTAAGTGATAGGACAATATAGACAGCTTCAATCAGAACAGAATTAAAAATGAGAAAGATCCCTTGAAGTGCTCTGTACAATTAAATGAACCATTTGGTCTCAAAATCTTTGATTAAACCCATTGGTTCCAAAGTCTTGTATTTAAAAATACTCTGCATTTCCATCTTTGCTAATTTTTTTGGGAAGTCACCTCCTCTTCTATCAGGTACAACTTTTTTCATGGCATAAAAGTTCTTAATATATGTGGGATCAGAGTCATGGATGTTTTTAAAATGAAATTACAGAGCATGGGTCTCCAAGCCATTTTTAATGTTACGGAGATGTTCTCCAGCTCTGACTTTCAATGCCCTACCTGTCCTCCCAATATAAAATTTATTACAACTGCATTCAATGCAATATATGACAGACAGCGTCCCCTTTTTACACATTACGGCAGACAACGTCCACCTTTTTACACATTACGGCAGACAGCGTCCCCTTTTTACACATTATGGCAGACAACGTCCACCTTTTTACACATTACGGCAGACAGCGTCCCCTTTTTACACATTACGGTAGACAACGTCCACCTTTTTACACATTACGGCAGACAGCATCCCCTTTTTACACATTACGGCAGACAACGTCCACCTTTTTACACATTACGGCAGAAAACGTCCCCCTTTTTACACATTACGGCAGACAGCGTCCCCTTGTTTACACATTACGGCAGACAGCGTCCCCTTTTTACACATTACGGCAGACAGTGTCCCCTTTTTACACATTACAGCAGACAGCGTCCCCTTTTTTTTACATATTACGGTGGACAGCATCCCCTTTTTACACATTACGGCAGATAGCGTCCCCTTTTTAGACATTACGGTAGACTGCATCACCTTTGTACACATTACGACAGACAGTGTCCCCTTTTTTACACATTACAGCAGACAGCCCCCCTTTTTTGTACACATTACGACAGGTAGAGCACATTACACCCCCCCCCTACCCTTAGGGTGTGGTGTAGTGTGTAGTGCAGTGCAGTGCAGTGTAGGTGTAGTGCAGTGCAGTGTAGTGTAGGTGCAGTGCAGTGTAGTGCAGTGCAAGCGTAGTGTAGTGTAGTGTAGTGTAGGTGTAGTGCAGGGTAGTGTCAGCCACTTACATGATTTCTTCTTCTGGCTGCAGGCTCCTGACCCGGCGCTCCCTCGGTCTGTACATTGCACTGCAGGCCAAGGGGAGTGGGGGGGGGGGGGACAGATCCACACATCCATGTACACTAAACCGACGGATCGTAATACAGTCCTGCACGCAGGTAGTTTCCACCCTAAAACCACTATTCAAGGCATCCCCTACTCACAGCTACTGGGTGTGTAGGAATAACAGTGATGCTGCCATTAAAAAAGTCCAATTAGACAATATGGTGGAAACATTTAAGAAAGGGGTTATTCCACTCCAGAGTTCATTAAAGCACGAGAAAGGGCTCTGAATAACTACCAACAAAAAGCCACGACAAAGCCTTTGAACAAAAAATTGGATACAGTAGTATGGGTAAATGAGTATAACACTAACAGCTCATTCACCCGTAAAAAAGCCAAAGAACTTTGGCAGATAGTTGCCACAGATCCTGACTTAAAATGCTTTCATAAAAGCCGGTTGATGCCCAGTTACACTCGAGGCAAGAATCTTAAAGATCTACTAGTCAGAACTGATGTAACTGGTTTTGTGAGGCGGCGGCGGGCGGCGGCACAGCGATCGGGCCGGGTTACGGAGGAACTGGGATCCGAGAGGATCCGAGTTCCTCCAATCAGCGCCCCAGGATTTGAACTGGGCGCCGGACGCGAGCCAATCGCGGCTCGCGGCTTGGCGCCCAATGAGGAGTCGCCGCGGCGGGCCAATCAGTGCTCGTCGCGGCGGACCAATAGGAGTCTGCCGCGTCATAGCTCCGCCTCCTCCCAGCGGCTTATATCAGGCGCTGGGCGGCGGCGGAGCTCAGTTTCGCGCTGGAGCCGGAGCAGAGAAGAGCTCCAGAAGACGGCGGAAGAAGACCAGGAGCGGCGGCGCCGGAGGAGGCCGAAGGACCGGCGGAGAAGAAAGAAGACAGCAGACGGAGAAGACAGAAGAGGCGGAGCCAGGAGCCCAGCAGCGGAGGTCTGGCGGAGAGTGCTGCAGAAGCAAAAGAGCTGACGAAGCTCCCCTCTGCAGCCTCTCCCGACGAGCCGGGTAAGAGGCCTTGGGCCTGCACCACCCTCTTGTAGGGTTATTCCTCCCTAGACCACCGGGTGTTCGGGCATTAGGCCCGTGGGCAGAGTCAGGCCCTCCCGGCCTGTGGGCGATCAGTCGGGCCCTCCCGGCCCGTGGGCACAGTCAGGCCCTTCCGGCCTGTGGGCATCTTTAGTCGGGCCCTCCAGGCCCGTGGCCACGCGCAGTCGGGGTTCCCCCCGGCCCGTGGCCCTGCTAAAGGTTTGGGGGTCACCATTTGGGTGGGTAGTTTGGGCATTAGGCCCAGGCTACTTCTCCAGCGCCAGTTAGGCGGGCATTAGGCCCGAGGGGCAAGTACAGGCAATAGGCCTGAGGGGACAGTAGGGGGCATTAGGCCCTACTTCAGTTGGCGGCCGCGAGCGATATATAGAAGGTGACCCAGGGCATTAGGCCCAGGTCACCCAACAAGTGGCAAGTTAGGCGGGCGCTAGGCCCGAGGGACAAAGTCAGGCCTCCGGCCTGTGGACAGTTAGGGGCGTTAGGCCCAGTAGATAAGTGCCCCTTAGGTGAATAAAGGGGAAGCTGGGCACTAGGCCTGGACCACCCCAAGTAGGATAGGTAGGCAGGCTCGCTGGGTCTGAGCCCCACAGAAGAGAGGGTATAGGAGGTGGGAAGGCTGTGTGGCGTCCACCCCCAGAGTGCAGGTTGGGATATAAAGGAGCAGCACCGTCTCATGTTGTACTCTGATGATGATGTTATGTGTGTTGTTACCGTGCAGGGCAAAATGTTGTTTTAGAGTTTGTGCATAGTTTGTGTTGCACCACCCACACTTGAGCCAGTTTGAGGGCTTTGTTTATGTAGCTAGTGTAGCGGATGCACACTAGGTTAGAGTGAGGCCCTGCACGGCTGTTTCTCTCTCTTGCCTCCTTACAGGGACCTGTAAGTGGAGAAGATCGGAGTACAAGACGTAGGACGGTGAGTACCATCTGTCTGTGCGTTCTTTCTGTTTGTCCCTACCTGTCTCCCTTCCTTCAGGGCGAACGGTGAGCCTTGTACGCCGGTGCAAGGTAGAATTTCCACCTGGTGCGAGAGTGCCAATAGGTGAAATTCGGGCTCTGAGGCGTACGCCTGGGATGACCCTCACCTAGCCCGAAAGCGTTATTTTTCTGGGTTCCGGAGGGCGTTTCGGTCCACAGTCAGGAGGACGGCACTCAGCAATCTCCTTCCTCCTAGGTCATCGTGTCCGGGTCCGACTGAAGAATTCCAGGTCCGTTGAAGGTTCAGGTACCTAAAGGTGAGAGAGTGCGGCGCCTGGTAAGTGGTGAACCTACACCTGTACGGCAGCAGGCACTACACGCACCGCCGTCACCTTCTTACAGTTTTTTAGACAATTCTGCACCACGGCACTTTCTCAGCCGAAGAAACGGCTGTTTCAAATGTTTAGGCTGCGCAACTTGTTCCTACATGACAGTAGGTGACTCTATACCGCACCCTCACAGTGGTAAAAGATATAGTATTAAGTGGCCATTAACGTTCATGAGCAAGTTCGTGGTTTATGTAATTATCTGTCCGTGTGGTTTATACTATGTTGGGAAGACAGAATGCCACTTAAAGGTACGTCTTACCCAACATAGGTCAGCAATTAGAGCCGCACTTACCACGGGCAGTAGCGAACAACCAGTGGCACGCCATTTTGCACTTTTTAAACACAATTTGTCCAGCCTGAACTATAAAGCCATTGATCATGTCCCAGCCCCCGACATGGGGGTGACCGGGGGGAAGCTTTTACTACAACTGGAATCCAGGGGAATTTTCCATCTGGATTGTTAAGCCCCCAAAGGTCTTAACGAATCCCTGACATTAAGCCACTTTTTATAGAGCATTTTTACAGAGAATTCTGGTAAAATATATTTTCTTGCAAAAAGTCTGTATAAGGTATATTTTTATAAGAAGAAAGTGTGTATATATTTTTATTCATAATTTAATATAGTGGTTCATTTTTTATAACAGCGTTTTTACAATTTACGAGGTTTAGTTAATTGCAAGATTAAATTGTTTTTTTCATTATCCCCTCTGTCCAGCTAGGACATTTATGGAGCGTTAACCAGTTTAGCCACAAGAGGGCAGCAACAGACATGAGTATATTATTTTAAGATATACATATTAATCTGAGATAGTGTTATTTTCAGCATGGATGCGTCTGGAATACACATTTAGATTTAGTACTTGGATTTTTATATCTATTTATTCAGTATATACACATATGTTTTTTATATGGTAATTTGGATGTTGACACTTTGCACTTTTTTTGTAATTATACTTTTGTTTCATGGAGATGAGGTGTCTGACCGACACAGCATCTGCTCTTATAGTACTATTTTGTCTTGTCATGATGTTATAATAAAAAAAAAATTGTTTTCAGTCGGTTGCCATGGTCCCGGAGCCGGAAGAGTGACGTCACTTCCGGCGTGACGGGGGAACTGCGGCCGGAAGTGCTCGCTGCAGGAAGGCATCCGGAGGGACCTGGGACCCACTGATGCAAGCAGGAGGGTAAGGTCATTGTCTTATTTTTATATTTAATGTCACTTTTGCTGCATTAGTTTGTCTGAAGAAGGGGAGAAGTCCCCGAAACATCACCTGAATAAATAACTCCCTGCGGGGATTTATGCACTTTCACTGCTGTACAAGTCTCTGAGTGCCGCTGGTTACATGAGGGGTTGTATGTATGTGCATATATATATATATATATAAAACTTACAGAACACACATGACTTACAGAATTATATATAGATAGCGCTCTCAGCCAGTTTACAGGGACCGGAGCCCAGAGTGCATTGGTAGGACTTCAGCTACGCTGTGTGACAACGACCAGTGGGTCGGGGTCAGACTAACGAGATTCAGTTGCCTGCAGCATGCAGAATCAGCTTTCACTTGTGGATCCCATCTCACAGTCCAGCAGCAGTGGTGGGTGAAGGCTGAGCTGACCAGACGGGAGCCATATTGTCCCCTTATTGCAGGTGTTAGCAGGGCTCCTGGAACAGAAAATAGGAAACTATTATAGGGCATAAAATGAACAACTGCTGCAGAGAAGTGTCTCTAGAAGCATTGGGACGGGGCCCCTACAAAGTTTTATATATATATATATATATATATATATAGAGCACAATCTATCTATCTCTACATTTTTTTAAAGGCAACCTCTACTCTAAAAGGGGGGGTGGTGGTCAAGGAGGGTTGTGGGGGGCCCCAGAGATATCGGGGCCCCAAGTTTCTGTTGCCGGCCCTGACCCTAACCCAGACCCCTAAACTAACCCTAATGTATTAACCCTAAAGGGCAGACTGGATGGGCCATGTAATTCTTATCTTCCGTAAAATGCCATATTTCTCTGTATATGGTGTATTGCAAGAACATATCTGTGAATCCAACGGTACGGTAAGTGCGTTATATACTGGCACTTACAGGGCGAGAACATTTCCCCTAATTGAATTCAGGCCTATGAATAGAGGTTGTGTGATCCCTGTGCAGCAGTCACAAAAAGGGTTAATCTCTGCAGCCTGTCACTCAAATTACATTGTTGCTCTTTTATGTTTGCAGACACTGAGCTGGGAGCTGTAACCAACAGATCAGCACCAATAATGACTCTATACACAGGGGCCCCATAGCAGCACTTTGAAGGGGCCCCATCCCAATGCTTCTAGAGAGACACTTCTCTGCAGCAGTTGTTCATTTTATGCTCTATAATAGTGTCCTAGTTCATTTTCTGAACCATAGTAGAGACTTATTTAAAGTTATGCCCCATTGTAGTTCCCTAGTTTTTTTATGAGTCGTAGTAGTGCTTAAGTTCAGCATTTCAGAGCTGCCAGTACACATTATGCCGCACAGTACCCACAATTCACATTATGATATATAGTGCTCCCCGTTCATATTGTGTTTCATTACAGTTCTCCTGGTTCATATTATATAGTATTAAAAAATGCCCTCCAATTCATTTTATACCACATTACAATGAGCAAGTCCAAGGGCATACCTAGATATATTGCAGACCCCAAGGAAAAAGTTTGAAAGGACCCCTACGTACCACCCAATGGCAAAAAATGTATATAACACATGTAACTTTGACAGGGAAGGTGGGCCCTTCTCGGCTCTGGGCCCCATAGCAGCTGCACTGCCTACACCTATGGTGGCTACACCCTTGTGATAACCCGGAAAATGTTCTGTGAAAAATATGCTTTAATATCCCAACAAAGAACACTGATGCATTACTTTAGGTTCTTTGTACAAGAGGAATATGTAGGAAAATTCAATAGCACAGGCTCAGTAATACATAGTGCTATGCTATGTGCAGTACCAGACATACTGGCTTGCCTTGCCAAAATTTAGGAGTCCACGTAATTTATAATAAGATAATGGCTAATCCTGTATTAATCTGTGAAGTGTCCTACATAGAAGATGTGACCAAAAAGTCAAACTAGCCATAATCAGGGCCGGATTAAGTGCCACATGGGCCTGGAGCTTAAAATTTTCAAGGGCCTATACTGAGAAGAGAGGTAGCTGTGACCAGTGCTGCGTGGATGTATATACCCCCTACATTATCAACCCCACTGACTCCCTATATATATAAAAATTTAAAAATTACATTTTGTGAGAAAATTAGATAAACTATTTTATTACTTATGATTTGTGGCTGACTGTGTGACCTACTAGACAGCTGGTTATCATCATTTTGTCATGATGATGGGCCTATATTTATGTGGAGGCCTGAAGCTGGAGCTCCATCTGCCCCATTGTTAATCTGGCCCTGGCCATTATATATTTAATTAATGTATTCAAATTGCAGGCAGCGCACCCAGAATTTTCTTTATTTTCCACCTGTAATACTGGCAGGATTCAATTTCCTTGTTCCAATCATTACTGTTGCAGGGCTACAATGGGATCAGTCACAGAGGGGCGACCCATGATGTGACAATGCACTGCCTTCACATCACGCACTACCTGATGTCAGGCATGGTCATCCTGTCCTGCCTAGCTGCTGTCACCTACTTGTGTCACTATTGCTTATAACTGACTGTGGTAACCATAACCAGGAGCAATGGTGACATGAGCAATATCTTGACCTGCTTCATAACATAAATAACTAAAGTTCTCCAACTGGGGGGCTCAAAGTCAAGAAAAAAATTGAAATTAAAAAGTAGCTGTATATTGGAAATATGCACATTTTTAATTAAACCCGAATCAAATGAATCTATGAATGGATATTTAATATTCAGTGCAGACAATCTGATTTACAGTAATGCCTTTGTGTTAGATTCATCTTTCATCAGACTGTGGTGATTACTAAACCAGATGCTCCAGTCTATATCACCTACTACGTTATGCCAGCTGCCATACTTCTATTGTTACTCATCTTCCTCTGAGATTGAATTGGATGTATGGGTCTGACACTATTTCCGCTAGTCTCGGCTACACAAGGGATTATTTTAGCAGAACGGATGTGATGAAGGATTCGGAATTTAGTAGATTAGAATTTTGTTGCAATTTATTATTTTGGGTGACAGCAGATACTGATATTTAACAAGATGCCGGTTTTGTTTCATTAACAGAAATATTACTACCATTAATTTTCTCCAAATATGTGGGAAATGGTTTGGCAACAAGACACCAGTGTAATGTGAATGGGAGGGAGATGCCAAATTCCAAACAATAAAGTTGAAAATATATTACAGTGTTTACATAATATTCCTGTTTCTTACAAAACATTTGTATAACTCCTAGATATGGGTTCTTGTTCTGGGATTCTGCTGTGGATATCAGGAGATAGGGATGGAGGGATTTGTTGATATGGGGGAAAGAAACACCTACAGACCCTGAAAACTATATTGAATAACTGCTGGAAGGAGATTTTTTTTTATCCAAACTGAGCATCAGCAGAGGTCACATTCAGCTGATGATTTCTGGTGATGGTAAATAGATGATCACCCCGCTGGTTTGCACAGATCACTGTGCCCAGGAGGTACCCACCATCGTTGTTAAATGTGCTCTTGGAATTTCTGGGAGCTCACATCATTTCCTGTTGTAAGCCTAAAATTAATTGCCTGATTAATATTGCGAAATGAATTGCCTGATTAATATTGCGAAAGTATGGAGCATACCCTTGATGAGGTCCCACTCTTCCCATTGTGGAAAAAAGAACATCCTCAGAAGATAGAGCCAGATGAAAATCAGTTATTAGGAATCAATTTATGCCATTTATGTTGATTGTTTAGGAGTCAGTCCTCTAGCAAAGGCACTCTGTCTCGTGCAGGATCTACCCATACCTTCAATAACTGTTTAGAGGGCACAAGATGACTTTTTGTTATACAGGTTGAGTATCCGATATCCAAATATTCCGAAATACAGAATTTTTTGAGCGAGAGTGAGATAGTGAAACCTTTGTTTCTCTGACGTCCTAGTGGATGCTGGGGACTCCGAAAGGACCATGGGGAATAGCGGCTCCGCTGGAGACTGGGCACAAAAGTAAAAGCTTTAGGACTACCTGGTGTGCACTGGCTCCTCCCCCTATGACCCTCCTCCAAGCCTCAGTTAGATTTTTGTGCCCGAACGAGAAGGGTGCTCACTAGGTGGCTCTCCTGAGCTGCTTAGTAAAAAAGTTTAAGTATAGGTTTTTTATTTTCAGTGAATCCTGCTGGCAACAAGTTCACTGCACCGAGGGACTAAGGGGAGAAGAAGCGAACTCACCTGCGTGCAGAGTGGATTGGGCTTCTTAGGCTACTGGACATTAGCTCCAGAGGGACGATCACAGGCCCAGCCATGGATGGGTCCCAGAGCCGCGCCGCCGGCCCCCTTACAGAGCCAGAAGACTGAAGAGGTCCGGAAAATCGGCGGCAGAAGACGTCCTGTCTTCAATAAGGTAGCGCACAGCACCGCAGCTGTGCGCCATTGCTCTCAGCACACTTCACACTCCGGTCACTGAGGGTGCAGGGCGCTGGGGGGGGCGCCCTGAGACGCAATAAAAACACCTTATATGGCAAAAAAATACATCACATATAGCTCCTGGGCTATATGGATGCATTTAACCCCTGCCAATTTTTCCTTAAAAAAGCGGGAGAAAGGCCGCCGAGAAGGGGGCGGAGCCTATCTCCTCAGCACACTGGCGCCATTTTTCCTCACAGCTCCGTTGGAGGGAAGCTCCCTGACTCTCCCCTGCAGTCCTGCACTACAGAAACAGGGTAAAACAAGAGAGGGGGGGCACTAATTTGGCAGATAAATCTATACAGCAGCTATATAAGGGAAAAACACTTATATAAGGTTATCCCTGTATATATATAGCGCTCTGGTGTGTGCTGGCAAACTCTCCCTCTGTCTCCCCAAAGGGCTAGTGGGGTCCTGTCCTCTATCAGAGCATTCCCTGTGTGTGTGCTGTGTGTCGGTACGTTGTGTCGACATGTATGAGGAGGAAAATGGTATGGAGGCGGAGCAATTGCCTGTAATAGTGATGTCACCCCCTAGGGAGTCGACACCTGACTGGATGGTCTTATGGAAGGAATTACGTGATAGTGTCAGCACTTTACAAAAGACTGTTGACGACATGAGACAGCCGGCAAATCAGTTATTACCTGTACAGGCGTCTCAAACACCGTCAGGGGCTCTAAAGCGCCCGTTACCTCAGATGGTCGACACAGACCCAGACCCAGATCCAGTAGGGCCACACGTTACATGATCACGGCAATGAAGGAGGTTTTGAACATTTCTGATACTACAAGTACCACAAAAAAGGGTATTATGTGGGGTGTGAAAAAACTACCCGTAGTTTTTCCTGAATCAGATGAATTAAATGAGGTGTGTGATGAAGCGTGGGTTTCCCCCGATAAAAAACTGCTAATTTCTAAAAAAATTATTGGCATTATACCCTTTCCCGCCAGATGTTAGGGCGCGTTGGGAAACACCCCCTAGGGTAGATAAGGCGCTCACACGCTTATCAAAACAAGTGGCGTTACCGTCTCCTGATACGGCCGCCCTCAAGGAACCAGCTGATAGGAAGCTGGAAAATATCCTAAAAAGTATATACACACATACTGGTATTATACTGCGACCAGCAATCGCCTCAGCCTGGATGTGCAGTGCTGGGGTGGCTTGGTCGGATTCCCTGACTGAAAATATTGATACCCTGGACAGGGACAGTATATTATTGACTATAGAGCATTTAAAGGATGCATTTCTATATATGCGAGATGCACAGAGGGATATTTGCACTCTGGCATCAAGAGTAAGTGCGCTGTCCATTTCTGCCAGAAGAGGGTTATGGACGCGACAGTGGTCAGGTGATGCGGATTCCAAACGGCATATGGAAGTATTGCCGTATAAAGGGGAGGAGTTATTTGGGGTCGGTCTATCGGACCTGGTGGCCACGGCAACGGCTGGGAAATCCACCTTTTTACCCCAGGTCACCTCTCAGCAGAAAAAGACACCGTCTTTTCAGGCTCAGTCCTTTCGTCCCCATAAGGGCAAGCGGGCAAAAGGCCACTCATATCTGCCCCGGGGCAGAGGAAGGGGAAAAAGACTGCAGCAGGCAGCCTCTTCCCAGGAACAGAAGCCCTCCCCTGCTTCTGCCAAGTCCTCAGCATGACGCTGGGGCCTTACAAGCGGACTCAGGCACGGTGGGGGCCCGTCTCAAGAATTTCAGCGCGCAGTGGGCTCACTCGCAAGTGGACCCCTGGATCCTGCAGGTAGTATCTCAGGGGTACAAATTGGAATTCGAGACGTCTCCCACTCGCCGGTTCCTGAAGTCTGCTTTACCAACGTCTCCCTCCGACAGGGAGGCGGTATTGGAAGCCATTCACAAGCTGTATTCCCAGCAGGTGATAATCAAGGTACCCCTCCTACAACAGGGAAAGGGGTATTATTCCACGCTGTTTGTGGTACCGAAGCCGGACGGCTCGGTGAGACCTATTTTAAATCTGAAATCCTTGAACACTTACATACAAAGGTTCAAATTCAAGATGGAGTCACTCAGAGCAGTGATAGCGAACCTGGAAGAAGGGGACTATATGGTGTCTCTGGACATCAAGGATGCTTACCTCCATGTCCCAATTTGCCCTTCTCACCAAGGGTACCTCAGGTTTGTGGTACAGAACTGTCACTATCAGTTTCAGACGCTGCTGTTTGGATTGTCCACGGCACTCCGGGTCTTTACCAAGGTAATGGCCGAAATGATGATTCTTTTTCGAAGAAAAGGCGTCTTAATTATCCCTTACTTGGACGATCTCCTGATAAGGGCAAGGTCCAGAGAACAGTTAGAGGTCGGAGTAGCACTATCTCAAGTAGTACTACGACAGCACGGGTGGATTCTAAATATTCCAAAATCGCAGCTGATTCCGACGACACGTCTGCTGTTCCTAGGGATGATTCTGGACACAGTCCAGAAAAAGGTGTTTCTCCCGGAGGAGAAAGCCAGGGAGTTATCCGACCTAGTCAGGAACCTCCTAAAACCAGGCCAAGTGTCAGTGCATCAATGCACAAGGGTCCTGGGAAAAATGGTGGCTTCTTACGAAGCGATTCCATTCGGCAGATTCCACGCAAGAACTTTTCAGTGGGATCTGCTGGACAAATGGTCCGGATCGCATCTTCAAATGCATCAGCGGATAACCCTGTCTCCAAGGACAAGGGTGTCTCTCCTGTGGTGGTTACAGAGTGCTCATCTTCTAGAGGGCCGCAGATTCGGCATTCAGGACTGGGTCCTGGTGACCACGGATGCCAACCTGAGAGGCTGGGGAGCAGTCACACAGGGAAAAAATTTCCAGGGCTTGTGGTCAAGCATGGAAACGTCACTTCACATAAATATCCTGGAACTAAGGGCCGTTTACAATGCCCTAAGTCAGGCAAGGCCTCTGCTTCAGGGTCAGCCGGTGTTGATCCAGTCGGACAACATCACGGCAGTCGCCCACGTAAACAGACAGGGCGGCACAAGAAGCAGGAGGGCAATGACGGAAGTTGCAAGGATTCTTCGCTGGGCGGAAAATCATGTGATAGCACTGTCAGCAGTGTTCATTCCGGGAGTGGACAACTGGGAAGCAGACTTCCTCAGCAGACACGACCTCCACCCGGGAGAGTGGGGACTTCACCCAGAAGTCTTCCACATGATTGTGAACCGTTGGGAAAAACCAAAGGTGGACATGATGGCGTCCCGCCTCAACAAAAAACTGGACAGATATTGCGCCAGGTCAAGGGACCCTCAGGCAATAGCTGTGGACGCTCTGGTAACACCGTGGGTGTACCAGTCAGTGTATGTGTTCCCTCCTCTGCCTCTCATACCCAAGGTACTGAGAATCATAAGAAGGAGAGGAGTAAGGACTATACTCGTGGCTCCGGATTGTCCAAGAAGGACTTGGTACCCGGAACTTCAAGAGATGCTCACGGAAGACCCGTGGCCTCTACCTCTAAGAAAGGACCTGCTCCAGCAGGGACCCTGTCTGTTCCAAGACTTACCGCGGCTGCGTTTGACGGCATGGCGGTTGAACGCCGGATCCTGAAGGAAAAAGGCATTCTGGATGAAGTCATCCCTACCCTGATCAAAGCCAGGAAGGATGTAACTGTGCAACATTATCACCGTATTTGGCGTAAATATGTTGCGTGGTGTGAGGCCAGGAAGGCCCCCACAGAGGAATTTCAACTGGGTCGTTTCCTGCATTTCCTGCAAACAGGACTGTCTATGGGCCTAAAATTAGGGTCCATTAAGGTTCAAATTTCGGCCCTGTCGATATTCTTCCAAAAAGAACTAGCTTCAGTTCCTGAAGTTCAGACGTTTGTCAAGGGGGTACTGCATATACAGCCTCCTTTTGTGCCTCCAGTGGCACCTTGGGATCTCAATGTAGTTTTGGGGTTCCTAAAATCACATTGGTTTGAACCACTCACCACTGTGGACTTAAAAATATCTCACATGGAAAGTGGTAATGCTGTTAGCCCTGGCTTCAGCCAGGCGTGTCTCAGAATTGGCGGCTTTATCCTATAAAAGCCCTTACCTAATTTTTCATACGGACAGGGCAGAATTGAAGACTCGTCCCCAATTTCTCCCTAAGGTGGTTTCAGCGTTTCACTTAAACCAGCCTATTGTGGTACCTGCGGCTACTAGGGACTTGGAGGATTCCAAGTTGCTGGACGTAGTCAGGGCCCTGAAAATATATGTTTCCAGGACGGCTGGAGTCAGAAAATCTGACTCGCTGTTTATCCTGTATGCACCCAACAAGCTGGGTGCTCCTGCTTCTAAGCAGACTATTGCTCGTTGGATTTGTAGTACAATTCAGCTTGCACATTCTGTGGCAGGCCTGCCACAGCCAAAATCTGTAAAAGCCCATTCCACACGAAAAGTGGGCTCATCTTGGGCGGCTGCCCGAGGGGTCTCGGCTTTACAACTTTGCCGAGCAGCTACTTGGTCAGGGGCAAACACGTTTGCTAAATTCTACAAATTTGATACCCTGGCTGAGGAGGACCTGGAGTTCTCTCATTCGGTGCTGCAGAGTCATCCGCACTCTCCCGCCCGTTTGGGAGCTTTGGTATAATCCCCATGGTCCTTTCGGAGTCCCCAGCATCCACTAGGACGTCAGAGAAAATAAGAATTTACTTACCGATAATTCTATTTCTCATAGTCCGTAGTGGATGCTGGGCGCCCATCCCAAGTGCGGATTGTCTGCAATACTTGTACATAGTTATTGTTACAAAAATCGGGTTATTATTGTTGTGAGCCATCTTTTCAGAGGCTCCTCTGTTATCATGCTGTTAACTGGGTTCAGATCACAAGTTGTACGGTGTGATTGGTGTGGCTGGTATGAGTCTTACCCGGGATTCAAAATCCTTCCTTATTGTGTACGCTCGTCCGGGCACAGTATCCTAACTGAGGCTTGGAGGAGGGTCATAGGGGGAGGAGCCAGTGCACACCAGGTAGTCCTAAAGCTTTTACTTTTGTGCCCAGTCTCCTGCGGAGCCGCTATTCCCCATGGTCCTTTCGGAGTCCCCAGCATCCACTACGGACTATGAGAAATAGAATTATCGGTAAGTAAATTCTTATTTTTCTGATGGCTCAATGTACACAAAATTTGTTTAATACACAAAGTTATTAAAAATATTGTATTAAATGACCTTCAGGCTGTGTGTATAAGGTGTATATGAAACATAAATGAATTGTCGGGGACGGGAGGAGCGGCTGAAAGCAGTGTGGATATGCGGCCACTAGGAATGGGGGCATCTGACTCTGCCCATCCGTTCCAGCCCACCCGCTGCTGCTGTCCAATGATTGACAGGGGTGTGCCTTGATGTGAGCTCAAGGCACAGCCCCTGTCAATGAGGCAATTGTGATGGTGCCGCTTTTCATTCAATTTTCAATGGGCTTTTCCAGCCTGTGATTTGGCTCCGCCCCCTGCCCGCCCCCCTCTTCAGACACTTTGGGGTATATGCAATTGCGGTCGAATTCGCGGCAATTATCGCCGTTTTTTAATTCGACCAAATTCGCCAGGTGAATCCCGGCAGGTGCCTGCCGGGATTCACCATATTCAATGAAAAACGGATTCGCCAGAATCGCGGGCGAAAATCGGCCGATTTGGCGGATTTTGCCGCGATTTTAAAAAACGGGGAAAAAACGTGAAAAACCCGGAAAAAAAAATGGCGTGGGGTCCCCCCTCCAAAGCATAACCAGCCTCAGGCTCTTTGAGCTGGTCCTGGTTCTAAAAATGCAGGGGAAAAATTGGCCAGGGATCCCCCGTATTTTTAAAACCAGCACCGGGCTCTGCGCCTGATGCTGGTGCCAAAAATACGGGGGACAAAAAGAGTAGGGGTCCCCCGTATTTTTAACACCAGCATCGGGCTCCACTAGCTGGACAGATAATGCCACAGCCGGGGGTCACTTTTATGCCGTGCCCTGCGGCCGTGGCATCAAATATCCAACTAGTCACCCCTGGCCGGGGTACCCTGGGGGAGTGGGGATCCCTTCAATCAAGGGGTCCCCCCCCCCCAGCCACCCAAGGGCCAGGGGTGAAGCCCGAGGCTGCCCCCCCCCCATCCAATGGGCTGCGGATGGGGGGGCTGATAGCCTTTGTGATAATAAAAAGATATTGTTTTTTCCATTAGTACTACAAGTCCCAGCAAGCCTCCCCCGCAAGCTGGTACTTGGAGAACCACAAGTACCAGCATGCGGGAGAAAAACGGGCCCGCTGGTACCTGTAGTACTACTGGAAAAAAAATACCCAAATAAAAACAGGACACAGACACCGTGACTTGTACAACTTTATTACATACTGCCGACACACACATACTTACCTATGTTGACACGCCGACTGCCACGGTCGCCGACGATCCGAGGGTACCTGTGAAAAAATTATACTCACCTTCCAGCGTCCAGAGGTACATCCACGTCCAGAGGTAAATCCACGTTCTTGGCAAAAAAACAAACCGAACACCGATCCATACCGGACTAGAAAGGGGTCCAATGTTTTCACATCAGACCCCTTTCTCCCGAATGCCGGGACATCACGTGACTCCTGTCACTGACGTCCCTTCAGCCAATCAGGAAGCGCTACTTCCGTGGCGCTCACCTAATTGGCTGTCCGCTGTCTGTACTGTGACAGCGCATCGCAAAGCCGCTCCATTACTTTCAATGGTGGGAACTTTGCGGGTAGCGGTGGGGTCACCCGCCGGTCAGCCGCTGACCGGCGGGTGACCTCACCGCTAGCCGCTAAGTTCCCACCATTGAATATAATGGAGGGAGCTGTGCGATGCGCTGTCACAGTGCAGACAGCGCTCAGCCAATCAGGTGAGCGCAACGAAGTTGCGCTTCCTGATTGGCTTAGAGACCTGTCAGTGACAGCTGTCACTGACAGGTCTCATTCGTGGAAAGGTGTCCCATGTGTCAGCATGGGACCCCTTTCAGTCCGTTTTTGGTGCGGGTATTTGCGTTTTCTTATTTTGCCAAGTCCGTGGATTTATCTCTGGACCATGGTTGAGGTGAGTATTTTGAACTTTTCTTTACAGGTATCCGTGGATTCTACATGGAGAAGAGGACCGATGTCGGCGTGTGAACATAGGTAAGTATGTGTGTGTCGACGTATGAAATAAAGTTTTACTGTCGACGGTGTGTGTGTCCTGTTTTTATTTGGGTATTTTTTTCCCAGTAGTACTACAGGTACCAGTGGGCCCGTTTTTCTCCCGCATGCTGGTACTTGTGGTTCTCCAAGTACCAGCTTGCGGGGGAGGCTTGCTGGGACTTGTAGTACTATTGGAAAAAACAATATCTTTTTATTATCACAAAGGCTATCAGCCCCCCCATCCGCAGCCCATTGGATGGGGGGGGACAGCCTCGGGCTTCACCCCTGGCCCTTGGGTG
This sequence comes from Pseudophryne corroboree, assembly GCF_028390025.1. Lineage (NCBI taxonomy): Eukaryota > Metazoa > Chordata > Amphibia > Anura > Myobatrachidae > Pseudophryne > Pseudophryne corroboree. The sequence goes on from NC_086444.1 coordinate 839,842,735, forward strand.
GCTGGGGGGGGGGACCCCTTGATTGAAGGGGTCCCCACTCCCCCAGGGTACCCCGGCCAGGGGTGACTAGTTGGATATTTGATGCCACGGCCGCAGGGCACGGCATAAAAGTGACCCCCGGCTGTGGCATTATCTGTCCAGCTAGTGGAGCCCGATGCTGGTGTTAAAAATACGGGGGACCCCTACTCTTTTTGTCCCCCGTATTTTTGGCACCAGCACCAGGCGCAGAGCCCGGTGCTGGTTTTAAAAATACGGGGGATCCCCTGTCAATTTTTTCCCCGCATTTTTAGAACCAGGACCAGCTCAATGAGCCCGAGGCTGGTTATGCTTTGGAGGGGGGACCCCACGCCATTTTTTTTTATGATTTTACCCTTCCAGCATAAAAAAAAAAAAAATAAATAAAAATAATATTTTAAAAAATATATAAATAATATTTGTGCCTCCCAAAAAAAAAAAAAAAGTACCTAATCCCTTCTAATATAAATAGATCTGCTATTCCCAAAAAAAAAAACACCAAAAAAAACATGTTTAAAATTTTTTTATTTGTTTTCACCCTCCAAAGTGTGGCGGATTGAAAATGACGAATTTGCTGTCTAAAAGCACTGCTGTCGAATTTCAAAACTTGAATTGAATATGCTTTGGTCGAATTGCAGCACTTGTATCATTGCAGAAAAGTCGAATTTGCAAAAATTCGAATTTCAAAAAGTCGAATTTTGAAAGTCCGTTTTTTGGTCGGAAAGCACTGGATTGCATAGGGGAATTTTTTTTTTTGGTCGAAAATGACCCGAAATTCGACAATTTCGGGAATTCGACCACAATTGCATATACCCCTTTATCATTGTCACTGGGAGGCAGCGCTCTCGCTGCCTCCCGTAGAGATTTAGCTGCATTGTCAGGTTAAAAATTATTAAAATAATACAAAGTATAATGTCCTATTATCTTTGTATTATTTTAATCATAATGACAGGGGAGGCAATTCCTCCCCTGACTGCACGTCCCTGACTTTGTCCATTCATGACTAGACCTACCCATTGGTAGGAGTCTATCTTATGTTGTACAGAGTTGTTTTAATAAATTGTACTTTTTTACTCTATGGAAGCTTCTTTTGATTTACATGTGTAAACCAGAGTGGAACATCCTGAAAAGTGAGAGTGTCTAAGGATTGACCAAATACCGGATATATTCCGCTTCCTATGCTGATATTGTTTGCTATTCGGGTAGACAATATATTGGGGTACGAGTTTCTCCTTTGTATATGTTAAGAATTGTTTGACTAACAGAGTTATACTATTATGGTATATTTGTTCCCTTTGAGGTACTGAGGGAATTTGGAATCAGTGAACAACAACCAATTAAGAACAGTGACCTATACCATATTGTGTGCGCTTTGAGTGCGGTGGTTCCCCTTTTTTGTGCTATTGTACGTCTTTGAGTGTTGGTGACACTCCATTAACACTTATTGCAGCCGCATTTGCGCATTGGTGATATCCCCCCTTGTTTTTCAGGATGTGTTGAGGTTAGAGGAGTTGATTAAGATACAAAATTCTTCTGACAGTCCCATTAAATTCACATTAACAAGTGACACCAATAAAATTTTACTCATCGAGATTAAGGGAGGACAGAGCCACACATCCATGTACACTAAACCGACGGATCGTAATACAGTCCTGCACGCAGGTAGTTTCCACCCTAAAACCACTATTCAAGGCATCCCCTACTTACAGCTACTGGGTGTGTAGGAATAACAGTGATGCTGCCATTAGAGAAGTCCAATTAGACAATATGGTGGAAACATTTCAAGAAACGGGTTATTCCACTCCAGAGTTCATTAAAGCACGAGAAAGGGCTCTGAATAACTACCAACAAAAAGCCACGACAAAGCCTTTGAACAAAAAATTGGATACAGTAGTATGGGTAAATGAGTATAACACTAACAGCTCATTCACCTGTAAAAAAGCCAAAGAACTTTGGCAGATAGTTGCCACAGATCCTGACTTAAAATGCTTTCATTAAAGCCGGTTGATGCCCAGTTAGTTATACTCGAGGCAAGAATCTTAAAGATCTACTAGTCAGAACTGATGTAACTGGTTTTGTGAGGCGGCGGCACAGCGATCAGGCCGGGGTACGGAGGAACTGGGATCCGAGAGGATCCGAGTTCCTCCAATCAGCGCCCCAGGATTTGAACTGGGCGCCGGACGCGAGCCAATCGCGGCTCGGTGCCCAATGAGGAGTCGGCGCGGCGGGCCAATCAGTGCTCGTCGCGGCGGACCAATAGGAGTCCGGCGCATCATAGCTCCGCCTCCTTCCAGCGGCTTATCTCAGGCGCTGGGCGGCGGCGGAGCTCAGTTTTGCGCCGGAGCAGAGAAGAGATCCAGAAGACGGCGGAAGAAGACCAGAAGCGGCGGCGCCGGAGGAGGCCGAAGGACTGGCGGAGAAGAAAGAAGACAGCAGACGGGACGGAGAAGACAGAAGAGGCGGAGCCAGGAGCCCAGCAGCGGAGGTCCGGTGGACAGTGTTGCAGAGAGAGGGAAGCAAAAGAGCTGACGAAGCTCCCCTCTGCAGCCTCTCCCGACGAGCCGGGTAAGAGGCCTTGGGCCTGCACCACCCTCTTGTAGGGTTATTCCTCCCTAGACCACCGGGTGTTCGGGCATTAGGCCCGTGGGCAGAGTCAGGCCCTCCCGGCCTGTGGGCGATCAGTTGGGCCCTCCCGCCCCGTGGGCATAGTCAGGCCCTTCCGGCCTGTGGGCATCTTTAGTCGGGCCCTCCAGGCCCGTGGCCACGCGCAGTCGGGGTTCCCCCCGGCCCGTGGCCCTGCTAAAGGTTTGGGGGTCACCATTTGGGTGGGTGGTTTGGGCATTAGGCCCAAGCTACTTCTCCAGCGCCAGTTAGGCGGGCATTAGGCCCGAGGGGCAAGTACAGGCAATAGGCCTGAGGGGACAGTAGGGGGCATTAGGCCCTACTTCAGTTGGCGGCCGCGAGCGATATATAGAAGGTGACCCAGGGCATTAGGCCCAGGTCACCCAACGGGTGGCAAGTTAGGCGGGCGCTAGGCCCGAGGGACAAAGTCAGGCCTCCGGCCTGTGGACAGTTAGGGGCGTTAGGACCAGTAGATAAGTGCCCCTTAGGTGAATAAAGGGGAAGCTGGGCACTAGGCCTGGACCACCCCAAGCAGGATAGGTAGGCAGGCTCGCTGGGTCTGAGCCCCACAGAAGAGAGGGTATTGGAGGTGGGAAGGCTGTGTGGCGTCCACCCCGAGAGTGCAGGTTGGGATATAAAGGAGCAGCACCGTCTCATGTTGTACTCTGATGATGATGTTATGTGTGTTGTTACCGTGCAGGGCAAAATGTTGTTTTAGAGTTTGTGCATAGTTTGTGTTGCACCACCCACACTTGAGCCAGTTTGAGGGCTTTGTTTATGTAGCTAGTGTAGCGGATGCACACTAGGTTAGAGTGAGGCCCTACACGGCTGTTTCTCTCTCTTGCCTCCTTACAGGGACCTGTAAGTGGAGAAGATCGGAGTACAAGACGTAGGACGGTGAGTACCATCTGTCTGTGCGTTCTTTCTGTTTGTCCCTACCTGTCTCCTGTCTCCCTTCCTTCAGGGCAAACGGTGAGCCTTGTACGCCGGTGCAAGGTAGAATTTCCACCTGGTGCGAGAGTGCCAATAGGTGAAATTCGGGCTCTGAGGCGTACGCCTGGGATGACCCTCACCTAGCCCGAAAGCGTTATTTTTCTGGGTTCCGGAGGGCGTTTCGGTCCACAGTCAGGAGGACGGCAGTCAGCAATCTCCTTCCTCCTAGGTCATCGTGTCCGGGTCCGACTGAAGAATTCCAGGTCCGTTGAAGGTTCCGGTACCTGAAGGTGAGAGAGTGCGGCGCCTGGTAAGTGGTGAACCTACACCTGCACGGCAGCAGGCACTACACGCACCGCCGTCACCCTCTTACAGTTTTTTAGACAATTCTGCACCACGGCACTTTCTCAGCCGAAGAAACGGCTGTTTCAAATGTTTAGGTTGCGCAACTTGTTCCTACATGACAGTAGGTGACTCTATACCGCACCCTCACAGTGGTAAAAAATATAGTATTAAGTGGCCATTAACATTCATGAGCAAGTTCGTGGTTTATGTAATTATCTGTCCGTGTGGTTTATACTATGTTGGGAAGACAGAATGCCACTTAAAGGTACGTCTTACCCAACATAGGTCAGCAATTAGAGCCGCACTTGCCACGGGCAGTAGCGAACAACCAGTGGCACGCCATTTTGCACTTTTTAAACACAATTTGTCCAGCCTGAACTATAAAGCCATTGATCATGTCCCTGCCCCCGACATGGGGGTGACCGGGGGAAGCTTTTACTACAACTGGAATCCAGGGGAATTTTTCGTCTGGATTGTTAAGCCCCCAAAGGTCTTAACGAATCCCTGACATTAAGCCACTTTTTATAGAGCATTTTTACAGAGAATTCTGGTAAAATATATTTTCTTGCAAAAAGTCTGTATAAGGTATATTTTTATAAGAAGAAAGTGTGTATATATTTTTATTCATACACTTTTGTATCCCCCATAAATAATTTAATATAGTGGTTCATTTTTTATAACAGCGTTTTTACAATTTACGAGGTCTAGTTAATTGCAAGATTAAATTGTTTTTTTCATTATCCCCTCTGTCCAGCTAGGACATTTATGGAGCGTTATCCAGTGTAGCCACAAGAGGGCAGCAACAGACATGAGTATATTATTTTAAGATATACATATTAATCTGAGATAGTGTTATTTTCAGCATGGATGCGTCTGGAATACACATTTAGATTTAGTACTTGGATTTTTATATCTATTTATTCAGTATATACACATATGTTTTTTATATCTTAATTTGGATGTTGACACTTTGCACTTTTTTTGTAATGCACTTTTGTTTCATGGAGATGAGGTGTCTGACCGACACAGCATCTGCTCTTATAGTACTATTTTGTCTAGTCACGATGTCATAATAAAAAAAAAATTGTTTTCAGTCGGTTGCCATGGTCCCGGAGCCGGAAGAGTGACGTCACTTCCGGCGCGACGGGGGAACTGCGGCCGGAAGTGCTCGCTGCAGGAAGGCATCCGGAGGGACCTGGGACCCACTGATGCAAGCAAGAGGGTAAGGTCATTGTCTTATTTTTGTATTTAATGTCACTTTTGCTGCATAATACCGCATTCAGATCGCAAATGCCGGATCCCACCCGGTAAAAGAAACGTGTCCTTACCGGGTGGGATCCGGCATTTGCTCCCCTCTGCTTGCTTTCCGACCCGGCAACATACCGGGTCGGTTGCCATAGAAGCGGGTGGGCGCAGCAGCAGCAGGGGCGGGGGTGGAGGCGGCGCTGGGAGATGAGCTCATCTCCTGCGCCGCCTCTCCCTATGCTGTGAATGGGAACCGTGTCGCATCGACGCGGCTCCCATTCACACTGCACCTGACCCGGTATTCAACCCGGGTATAATCCTTCTTCTATACCGGGTTGAATTACCGGGTCAGGCGACCCGCTAATTCGCCGAAAGTGCTTTCACATCGCACACTGACCCGTGTCGACACGGCAAATATGCCGTGTCGATACCGGGTTATTTGTGCGATGTGAAAGGGGTATTAGTTTGTCTGAAGAAGGGGAGAAGTCCCCGAAACATCACCTGAATAAATAACTCCCTGCGGGGATTTATGCACTTTTACTGCTGTACAAGTCTCTGAGTGCTGCTGGTTACATGAGGGTTTGTATGTATGTGCATATATATATATATATATATATATAAATAAAACTTACAGAACACACATGACTTACAGAATTATATATAGATAGCGCTCTCAGCCAGTTTACAGGGACCGGAGCCCAGAGTGCATTGGTAGGACTTCAGCTACGCTGTGTGACAACGACCAGTGGGTCGGGGTCAGACTAACGAGATTCAGTTGCCTGCAGCATGCAGAATCAGCTTTCACTGGTGGATCCCATCTCACAGTCCAGCAGCAGTGGTGGGTGAAGGCTGAGCTGACTAGACGGGAGCCATATTGTCCCCTTATTGCAGGTGTTAGCAGGGCTCCTGGGACAGAAAATAGGAAACTATTATAGGGCATAAAATGAACAACTGCTGCAGAGAAGTGTCTCTAGAAGCATTGGGACGGGGCCCCTACAAAGTTTTATATATATATATATATATATATATATAGTACAATCTATCTATCTCTACAATTTTTTAAAGGCAACCTCTACTCTAAAGGGGGGGGGGGGGTGGTCAAGGAGGGTTGTGGGGGGCCCCAGAGATATCGGGGCCCCATGATTTCTGTTGCCGGCCCTGACCCTAACCCAGACCCCTAAACTAACCCTAATGTATTAACCCTAAAGGGCAGACTGGATGGGCCATGTAATTCTTATCTTCCGTAAAATGCCATATTTCTCTGTATATGGTGTATTGCAAGAAAATATCTGTGAATCCAACGGTACGGTAAGTGCGTTATATACTGGCACTTACAGGGCGAGAACATTTCCCCTAATTGAATTCAGGCCTATGAATAGAGGTTGTGTGATCCCTGTGCAGCAGTCACAAAAAGGGTTAATCTTTGCAGCCTGTCACTCAAATTACATTGTTGCTCTTTTATGTTTGCAGACACTGAGCTGGGAGCTGTAACCAACAGATCAGCACCAATAATGACTCTATACACAGGGGCCCCATAGCAGCACTTTGAAGGGGCCCCATCCCAATGCTTCTAGAGAGACACTTCTCTGCAGCAGTTGTTCATTTTATGCTCTATAATAGTGTCCTAGTTCATTTTCTGAACCATAGTAGAGACTTATTTAATGTTATGCCCCATTGTAGTGCCCTAGTTTTTTTATGAGTCGTAGTAGTGCTTAAGTTCAGCCTATGTCACATTTCAGAGCTGCCAGTACACATTATGCCGCACAGTACCCACAATTCACATTATGATATATAGTGCTCCCCGTTCATATTGTGTTTCATTACAGTTCTCCTGGTTCATATTATATAGTATTAAAAAATGCCATCCAATTCATTTTATACCACATTACAATGAGCAAGTCCAAGGGCATACCTAGATATATTGCAGACCCCAAGGAAAAAGTTTGAAAGGACCCCTACGTACCACCCAATGGCAAAAAATGTATATAACACATGTAACTTTGACAGGGAAGGTGGGCCCTTCTCGGCTCTGGGCCCCATAGCAGCTGCACTGCCTACACCTATGGTGGCTACACCCTTGTGATAACCCGGAAAATGTTCTGTGAAAAATATGCTTTAATATCCCAACAAAGAACACTGATGCATTACTTTAGGTACTTTGTACAAGAGGAATATGTAGGAAAATTCAATAGCACAGGCTCAGTAATACATAGTGCTATGCTATGTGCAGTACCAGACATACTGGCATGCCTTGCCAAAATTTAGGAGTCCACGTAATTTATAATAAGATAATGGCTAATCCTGTATTAATCTGTGAAGTGTCCTGTTTTCCAAAAACAGGTCCTACATAGAAGATGTGACCAAAAAGTCAAACTAGCCATAATCAGGGCCGGATTAAGTGCCACATGGGCCTGGAGCTGAAAATTTTCAAGGGCCTATACTGAGAAGAGAGGTAGCTGTGACCAGTGCTGCGTGGATGTATATACCCCCTACATTATCAACCCCACTGACTCCCTATATATATAAAAATTTAAAAATTACATTTTGTGAGAAAATTAGATAAACTATTTTATTACTTATGATTTGTGGCTGACTGTGTGACCTACTAGACAGCTGGTTATCATCATTTTGTCATGATGGTGGGACTATATTTATGTAGAGGCCTGAAGCTGGAGCTCCATCTGCCCCATTGTTAATCTGGCCCTGGCCATTATATATTTATTTCTCTGACGTCCTAGTGGATGCTGGGACTCCGTAAGGACCATGGGGAATAGCGGCTCCGCAGGAGACAGGGCACAAGAATAAAAGCTTTAGGATCAGGTGGTGTGCACTGGCTCCTCCCCCTATGACCCTCCTCCAAGCCTCAGTTAGATTTTTGTGCCCGAACGAGAAGGGTGCAGGCTAGGTGGCTCTCCTGAGCTGCTTAGAATAAAAGTTTAATTTAGGTTTTTTTATTTTCAGTGAGTCCTGCTGGCAACAGGCTCACTGCATCGTGGGACTAAGGGGAGAAGAAGCGAACTCACCTGCGTGCAGAGTGGATTGGGCTTCTTAGGCTACTGGACATTAGCTCCAGAGGGACGATCACAGGTACAGCCTGGATGGGTCACCGGAGCCGCGCCGCCGTCCCCCTTACAGAGCCAGAAGAGACGAAGATGTTCCGGTGAAATCGGCGGCAGAAGACAATCCTGTCTTCAGACTAAGGTAGCGCACAGCACCGCAGCTGTGCGCCATTGCTCTCAGCACACTTCACACTCCGGTCACTGAGGGTGCGGGGCGCTTGGGGGGGAGCGCCCTGAGACGCAATATAAATGATAATACCTTAGGTGGCAAAAGAATACATCACATATAGCTCCTGGGCTATATGGATGTATTTTAACCCCTGCCATTTTTACACAAAAAAGCGGGAGATAAGGAGAAGGGGCGGAGCCTATCTCCTCAGCACACAAGCGCCATTTTCCCTCACAGTTCCGCTGGAAGGACGGCTCCCTGACTCTCCCCTGCAGTCTTGCTTCAGAATCAGGGTAAAAAAGAGAAGGGGGGGCACTATTGGCAGCAAATGACAATATAAACAGCAGCTATAAGGGAATAACACTTATATAAGGTTATCCCTGTATATATATATATAGCGCTGGGTGTGTGCTGGCAGACTCTCCCTCTGTCTCTCCAAAGGGCTCGTGGGGTCCTGTCCTCTATCAGAGCATTCCTGGTGTGTGTGCTGTGTGTCGGTACGTGTGTGTCGACATGTATGAGGAGGAAAATGATGTGGAAGCGGAGCAATTGCCTGCGTTAGTGATGTCACCCCCTAGGGAGTCGACACCTGACTGGATGATCGTGTTCAAACAATTAAGTGAAGGGCCCTAAAACGCCCGTTACCTCAGTGGGTCGACCCAGACACAGATACGGAGTCTAGTGTCGACGGTGATGAGTCGAACGTAATGTCCAGTAGGGCCACACGTTACATGATCACGGCAATGAAGGAAGCATTGCACATTTCTGACACTACAAATACCACTAAGAAGGGTATTATGTGGGGGGTGAAAAAACTACCAATAGTTTTTCCTGAGTCAGATGAATTGAATGAGGTATGTGATAAAGCGTGGGTTTCTCCCGACAAAAAACTGCTAATTTCTAATAAATTATTGGCACTATATCCTTTCCCATCAGAGGTTAGGACACGTTGGGAAACACCCCCTAGGGTAGATAAGGCGCTCACACGTTTATCTAAACAAGTAGCGTTACCGTCTCCTGATACGGCCACCCTCAAAGAACCAGCTGATAGAAGGCTGGAAAATATCCTAAAAAGTATATACACACATACTGGTGTTATACTGCGACCAGCAATCGCTTCAGCCTGGATGTGCAGTGCTGGAGTCGCGTGGTCGGATTCCCTGACTGAAAATATTGATACCCTGGATAGGGACAATATATTGTTAACTATAGAGCATTTGAAGGATGCATTACTATATATGCGTGATGCACAGAGGGATATTTGCACCCTGGCATCAAGAGTAAGTGCTATGTCCATCTCTGCCAGAAGAACGTTATGGACGCGTCAGTGGTCAGGGGATGCGGATTCCAAACGACATATGGAAGTATTGCCGTATAAAGGGGAGGAGTTATTTGGGGCTGGTCTTTCGGACCTGGTGGCCACGGCAACGGCTGGAAAGTCCACCTTCTTACCCCAGGTCACTTCACATCAACAGAAAAAGACACCGTCTTTTCAAACTCAGTCCTTTCGTTCCCATAAATACAAGCGAGCAAAAGGCCATTCCTTTCTGCCCCGGGGCAGAGGAAGGGGAAAAAGACTGCACCCTGCAGCCGCTTCCCAGGATCAGAAGCCTTCCCCTGCTTCTGCCAAGTCTTCAGCATGACGCTGGGGCTTTACAAGCAGACTCCGGCTTGGTGGGGGCCCGTCTCAAGAATTTCAACGCGCAGTGGGCTCACTCGCAAGTGGATCCCTGGATTCTACAGGTAGTATCGCAGGGGTACAAACTGGAATTCGAGGCGTTTCCCCCTCGCCGGTTTCTGAAGTCTGCTCTGCCAAAGTCTCCCTCCAACAGGGAGGCAGTTCTGGAAGCCATTCACAAGCTGTATTCCCAGCAGGTGATAATCAAGGTACCCCTCCTACAACAAGGAAAGGGGTATTATTCCACGCTGTTTGTAGTACCGAAGCCGGACGGCTCGGTGAGACCAATTTTAAATTTGAAATCCTTGAACACTTACATAAAAAGGTTCAAATTCAAGATGGAATCACTCAGAGCGGTGATAGCGAACCTGGAAGAAGGGGACTATATGGTGTCTCTGGACATCAAAGATGCTTATCTCCACGTCCCAATCTACCCTTCTCACCAAGGGTATCTCAGGTTTGTAGTACAAGACTGTCATTATCAGTTTCAGACGCTGCCGTTTGGGTTGTCCACGGCACCTCGGGTCTTTACCAAGGTAATGGCCGAAATGATGATTCTTCTTCGAAGAAAAGGCGTATTAATTATCCCTTACTTGGACGATCTCCTGATAAGGGCAAGGTCCAGGGAACAGTTAGAAGTCGGAGTAGCACTATCTCAGATAGTGTTACGTCAGCACGGGTGGATCCTAAATATTCCAAAATCGCAGCTGATTCCAACGACACGTCTTCTGTTCCTAGGAATGATTCTGGACACAGTCCAGAAGAAGGTTTTTCTCCCGGAGGAGAAGGCCAAGGAGTTATCCGAGCTAGTCAGGAACCTCCTAAAACCAGCCCAGGTGTCAGTGCATCAGTGCACGAGGGTCCTGGGAAAAATGGTGGCTTCTTACGAAGCAATTCCATTCGAAAGATTCCATGCAAGAACGTTTCAGTGGGATCTACTGGACAAATGGTCCGGTTCGCATCTTCAGATGCAGCAGCGGATAACCCTGTCACCAAAGACAAGGGTGTCTCTCCTGTGGTGGTTGCAGAGTGCTCATCTTCTAGAGGGCCGCAGATTCGGCATTCAGGATTGGATCCTGGTGACCACGGATGCAAGCCTGAGAGGCTGGGGAGCAGTCACACAGGGAAAAAACTTCCAGGGCTTGTGGTCAAGCATGGAAACATCTCTTCATATAAACATTCTGGAACTACGGGCCATTTACAATGCCCTAAGTCAAGCGAAACCCCTGCTTCAGGGTCAGGCGGTATTGATCCAATCGGACAACATCACGTCAGTCGCCCACGTAAACAGACAGGGCGGCACGAGAAGCAGGAGGGCAATGGCAGAGGCTGCAAGGATTCTTCGCTGGGCGGAAAATCATGTGATAGCTCTGTCAGCAGTGTTCATTCCGGGAGTGGACAACTGGGAAGCAGACTTCCTCAGCAGACACGACCTTCACCCGGGAGAGTGGGGACTTCACCCAGAAGTCTTCCACCTGATTGTAAACCGTTGGGAAAAACCAAAGGTGGACATGATGGCGTCACGTCTAAACAAAAAATTAGACAGATATTGCGCCAGGTCAAGGGACCCTCAGGCAATAGCGGTGGACGCTCTGGTGACACCGTGGGTGTACCAATCAGTGTATGTGTTCCCTCCTCTGCCTCTCATACCAAAAGTACTGAGAATCATACGAAGGAGAGGAGTAAGAACGATACTCGTGGTTCCGGATTGGCCAAGAAGGACTTGGTACCCGGAACTTCAGGAGATGCTCACGGAAGACCCGTGGCCTCTACCTCTAAGAAAGGACCTGCTCCAGCAGGGGCCTTGTCTGTTCCAAGACTTACCGCGGCTGCGTTTGACGGCATGGCGGTTGAACGCCGGATCCTGAAGGAAAAAGGCATTCCAGATGAAGTCATCCCTACTCTGGTCAAAGCCAGGAAGGATGTAACCGCAAAACATTATCACCGCATTTGGCGAAAATATGTTGCGTGGTGTGAGGCCAAGAAGGCCCCTACAGAGGAATTTCAACTGGGTCGTTTCCTCCATTTCCTGCAAACAGGACTGTCTATGGGCCTAAAATTAGGGTCCATTAAGGTTCAAATTTCGGCCCTGTCGATTTTCTTCCAGAAAGAACTGGCTTCAGTACCTGAAGTTCAGACATTTGTAAAAGGGGTACTGCATATACAACCTCCTTTTGTGCCTCCAGTGGCACCTTGGGATCTCAATGTTGTTTTGAGGTTCCTTAAGTCACATTGGTTTGAACCACTCACCACTGTGGACTTAAAATATCTCACATGGAAGGTGACGATGCTGTTAGCCCTGGCTTCAGCCAGGCGTGTGTCAGAATTGGCGGCTTTATCATATAAAAGCCCTTACTTAATTTTTCATTCTGACAGGGCAGAATTGAGGACTCGTCCTCAATTTCTCCCTAAGGTGGTTTCTGCTTTTCACATGAACCAACCTATTGTGGTGCCTGCGGCTACTAGGGACTTGGAGGACTCCAAGTTACTTGACGTTGTCAGGGCCCTGAAAATATATGTTTCCAGGACGGCTGGAGTCAGAAAGTCTGACTCGCTGTTTATCCTGTATGCACCCAACAAGCTGGGTGCTCCTGCTTCTAAGCAGACTATTGCTCGTTGGATTTGTAGTACAATTCAACTTGCACATTCTGTGGCAGGCCTGCCACAGCCTAAATCTGTAAAAGCCCATTCCACAAGGAAAGTGGGCTCATCTTGGGCGGCTGCCCGAGGGGTCTCGGCTTTACAACTTTGCCGAGCAGCTACTTGGTCAGGGGAAAACACGTTTGCTAAATTCTACAAATTTGATACCCTGGCTGAGGAGGACCTGGAGTTCTCTCATTCGGTGCTGCAGAGTCATCCGCACTCTCCCGCCCGTTTGGGAGCTTTGGTATAATCCCCATGGTCCTTACGGAGTCCCAGCATCCACTAGGACGTCAGAGAAAATAAGATTTTACTTACCGATAAATCTATTTCTCATAGTCCGTAGTGGATGCTGGGCGCCCATCCCAAGTGCGGATTGTCTGCAATACTTGTACATAGTTATTGTTAACAAAATCGGGTTATTGTTGTTGTGAGCCATCTTTTCAGAGGCTCCTTCGTTGTTATCATACTGTTAACTGGGTTCAGATCACGAGTTGTACGGTGTGATTGGTGTGGCTGGTATGAGTCTTACCCGGGATTCAATATCCTTCCTTATTATGTACGCTCGTCCGGGCACAGTATCCTAACTGAGGCTTGGAGGAGGGTCATAGGGGGAGGAGCCAGTGCACACCACCTGATCCTAAAGCTTTTATTCTTGTGCCCTGTCTCCTGCGGAGCCGCTATTCCCCATGGTCCTTACGGAGTCCCAGCATCCACTACGGACTATGAGAAATAGATTTATCGCTAAGTAAAATCTTATTTTAATGCATTCAAATTGCAGACAGCGCACCCAGAATTTTCTTTATTTTCCACCTGTAATACTGGCAGGATTCCATTTCCTTGTTCCAATCATTACTATTGCAGGGCTACAATGGGATCAGTCACAGAGGGGCGACCCATGATGTGACAATGCACTGCCTTCACATCACGCACTACCTGATGTCAGGCATGGTCATCATGTCCTGCCTAGCTGCTGTCACCTACTTGTGTCACTATTGCTTATAACTGACTGTGGTAACCATAACCAGGAGCAATGGTGACATGAGCAATATCTTGACCTGCTTCATAACATAAATAACTAAAGTTCTCCAACTGGGGGGCTCAAAGTCAAGAAAAAAATTGAAATTAAAAAGTAGCTTTATATTGGAAATATGCACATTTTTAATTAAACCCGAATCAAATGAATCTATGAATGGATATTTAATATTCAGTGCAGACAATCTGATTTACAGTAATGCCTTTGTGTTAGATTCATCTTTCATCAGACTGTGGTGATTACTAAACCAGATGCTCCAGTCTATATCACCTACTACGTTATGCCAGCTGCCATACTTCTATTGTTACTCATCTTCCTCTGAGATTGAATTGGATGTACGGGTCTGACACTATTTCCGCTAGTCTCGGCTACACAAGGGATTATTTTAGCAGAACGGATGTGATGAAGGATTCGGAATTTAGTAGATTAGAATTTTGTTGCAATTTATTATTTTGGGTGACAGCAGATACTGATATATAACAAGATGCCGCTTTTGTTTCATTAACAGAAATATTACTACCATTAATTTTCTCCAAATATGTGGGAAATGGTTTGGCAACAAGACACCAGTGTAATGTGAATGGGAGGGAGATGCCAAATTCCAAACAATAAAGTTGAAAATATATTACAGTGTTTACATCATATTCCTGTTTCTTACAAAACATTTGTATAACTCCTAGATATGGGTTCTTGTTCTGGGATTCTGCTGTGGATATCAGGAGATAGGGATGGAGGGATTTGTTGATATGGGGGAAAGAAACACCTACAGACCCTGAAAACTATATTGAATAACTGCTGGAAGGAGATTTTGTTTATCCAAACTGAGCATCAGCAGAGGTCACATTCAGCTGATGATTTCTGGTGATGGTAAATAGATGATCACCCCGCTGGTTTGCACAGATCACTGTGCCCAGGAGGTACCCACCATCGTTGTTAAATGTGCTCTTGGAATTTCTGGGAGCTCACATCATTTCCTGTTGTAAGCCTAAAATTAATTGCCTGATTAATATTGCGAAATGAATTGCCTGATTAATATTGCGAAAGTATGGAGCATACCCTTGATGAGGTCCCACTCTTCCCATTGTGGAAAAAAGAACATCCTCAGAAGATAGAGCCAGATGAAAATCAGTTATAAGGAATCAATTTATGCCATTTATGTTGATTGTTTAGGAGTCAGTCCTCTAGCAAAGGCACTCTGTCTCGTGCAGGATCTACCCATACCTTCAATAACTGTTTAGAGGGCACAAGATGACTTTTTGTTATACAGTATCCGATATCCAAATATTCCGAAATACAGATTTTTTTGAGCGAGAGTGAGATAGTGAAACCTTTGTTTTCTGATGGCTCAATGTACACAAACTTTGTTTAATACACAAAGTTATTAAAAATATTGTATTAAATGACCTTCAGGCTGTCTGTATATATGAAATGACCTTCAGGCTGGCTGTCTGTGTATATGAAACATAAATTAACTGTGTGAATGTATACACACTTTGTTTAATGCACAAAGTTATTAAAAATATTGGCTAAAATTCCCTTCAGGCTGTGTGTATAAGGTGTATATGAAACACAAATGCATTCTGTGCTTAGACTTAGGTCCCATCGCCATGATATCTCATTATGGTATGCAAATATTCCAAAATACGGAAAAATCCAATATAAAAAAAAAAATATATATATATATACTTCTGGTCCCAAGCACTTTGGATAAGGGATATGCAACCTGTATTGATGATCCAACCAGATTCCTGTAAGAATGACATCATCTGGGCTGTGCTGGTTCGGGTGATGTACTCTTATTGTAAATGGTGTTTATCAGAGGAGTCTCCATGTAGGCTCCCGTTGTATGCTGGTGCATGCACTGAGAAGACCCTGGCGCTGTGTATGAGTATATCTCTGGGAAAATAATGTTATTAATTGCAGAGTTTGATATAATTATTTAGACTATCACTATTCTTAGTCCTTAGAGTGTGTGCACTTGCATTTTCATTTTATTATACAATGGATATAGAAAGATAAATTAGGAAAAGATAATTCTCTAAGATAGGAGCAGATGAAGTCTGAGCAGGATTCCTGTATTTTATATCATTGAGGCTATTTAAACAGTGGGTATCACAGCAGATATGAAAGATTTCTGTGATAGTTGCTATATTTTGATTGCCTTGATTTTTTATTTTTTGCAGAAAGGACTCCCTGTCACCCTACACTGGCATATGTGGTCAGTAGCGCAGAGAGAAGGGGGAGGAGTGGGTACAAATTACCAATGCATGGGCTGCTGAAGGGGCCGGGCTCCACTAATCCCCCTCCCCAAGTATATTTGCGCTGTGGCCGGCGGCGGTACCATCTTCCCCGTGATATCTTCGGAAGATGGCATCACACATAGAAAGCAAAGACTCTGGAACAGTGCCAGAGTCTTTGCTCTCTAGTGGCCAGCGTCATCTTCCCAAATATCACTGGGAAGATGGTGCTGGCTGGGAAGGAGGGACCGGCTTCCAGATCAAGTAATGTGGGAAGTGGGTGCCCTCCCCCTTTGCCTCCCTGCTCCGGTGTTAAAATGGTGCTCCTCCCTGTGGAGCGCGCAGGACTGCTTTGCGGGCCACAATTATTTTATTATTAAAATATTTTTAAATTGAAGGGCATAGTCATACCCACTTTATTAACCCACGCCCCCACCCCTTTACCGGGGCCTGGCGTGACTCTCTACACCCCTGTATGTGCTGGATGATGGCCGCACATGAACCCAGTATAAAAGTGATCATTTACTATTCACTCTACGCCAGAACATGCTCTTATCAGCGCCACTGTCTCAGCAAGATCATTTTAATAAATTGGGGGAAAAAACTATTTCTTATTGAAGTGATAAGAAATAAAAAGGCAACTGGCCTCTTGCCCCTTAACGCAACCAGTAAGTCAATATTGTCATCAGTGAATAACTAGGCCCCTATTTAACATTCATGGGGTGTCGTTGCAGGGGCAATGCGGGGAAAAGGTGGGCGTGTCTGCACCATTTTTTGGGACGACCACTGCGACACGGTAAATGCCGGCAGCCCAACTGCCTTTGCAGCCAGGTGGCGAAGGCAAGGGGGCTTCACTTATTCAGCGATGAAATTGCAAATTGATCTGATCACATTGCTGGCCGCCATTAGCATGCTGGGCTGCCTTGTCCTGTGCTGGGCGGCCCCCAGCATGCGAGTGATAGCAGTTGCAGTTTTACTTTCTTAGCAAAACTGCAACTGAAGCTGAATAAGGCCCCTAGTACAGTGGTTCTCAAACTGTGTGCTGTGGCACCCTGGCGTGCCTCTGGGGACTTGTAGGGGTGCCCTCGGTTTGGTGATCCAGGACCACTTTGAACTTAATTCTGGCCAATGTAATTGGCAATACCAGTGCTGGTAAAATAGGTAGACAGACACAAGCAAATCTTATCCCCACACCACACAATTGAACCTAAGGATGGCATATAAACACAATTTACCCAAACACATATTTCTTTCTAAATTTCTCAATAAGAAACTTTTGGCCTAGGGGTGCTATTAAATAGATTCTGATAATCCAGGGCACCGTGATTCAAAATAGTTTGGGATCCACTGACCTAGTGAATGACAACATGAAATCTAAAAGAGTTTTTTTATTCAATTTTATTATAAATATATGTTTGTTTGTTTGTTTGTTTTTTTATCATCATCTGAATATGACCCAGAATATGAGAAAATTAGTTTCTGTTGCACTTATGTAGTGTCTACAAAACCATAAACCATGTTAAGGTTACAAGTGCAAAAAGCGTACTCTTTTCATCTTCTTTAACCTTTCTTAACACAACCAAAAAATCTTCTAGCATTCAGTTATTCCATTAAAATGCATGTCCCTGATATATGCTAAGCAATTAAAACACTTCAGTAATTAAATACAAAAATATAGGAAGCTCTGATTAAACTGATGTCAGTTTTAATCAACAGAAATTAGGGAATGATTGATAGTACTTTCCTTTGTCCAACTTCTAATTGAATATTTAAGCAAATTTAATATACAGTTTAATGGTTAGCAAACAGATGCAGCACTTACTATCCCTCCTACAGTACAAGCAGGAAATTGATGCACTGTATTTCCTGTTTGTTCACTGTTCTATAATTTATTTATTTTTATTCAGTGAGCTTTAGAAAGTTTATTTACATCGTTGTTGTTTTTATTATTATTATTATTATTATTATTATTATTATTATGTTAACTAATAAGCAATGCCTTATGGGAAAAAGGCAAACACTGGCAACAGTATTTGAAAAGTATTTGGTTCCATGTGTATGTAATGGACCTGATTATTTAGTTTTCAATGTGATTTCTTTAAATAAGTCTAATCAATAAGAAATCCCTCCGCATTGAGTCATGTTATCATACTTACTTTTCTGTATAAAGGGGGTTATTCGTTGCATCCGCAGCAAGATCTGCATCCATCTCCTCACATGCTGGAGCCTCCCAGCACAGGGCAAGGCCACCCAGAATGTGTAGTGCCGCCTCATGATTCGTCCGCAATTCAATTGCAGACGCATCGATTTAAGGTTGCTCCCGTCTGAACAGCCCTGCTGCGCTTGCATTGGGTCCACCGCCATTTTTTTTAATCATTATTTTTTTATCAGAGCAGCTGCATGTCATGCAGCTGCCCTGAAAATGTTCGCGACATGCTCCTGTTTTGGCAGCCTCACCTGCAAATCGCCAAAATTCGCCCAACGCTGTCAATCACTTTCCAGCTACATCTCTCCAGGATGTGGCCGCAAGGAGAAGGATATATATATATATATATATATATATATATATATCTCAATCGTGAATCTGGCGGCACTCAAAGGACTTTGCATGAATCTAATATTAATCAAGCGACTGGCACCATAACTGTCATCAATGCTTCAGTTAAATTATAAAACTTTAGTCAGGATATATATATACAGGGTGATTCAAAAGTCACAGTATACCCTTGTCAAGGTAGCAGTACACCCTATTGTTTCAAAAACTATACTGGAAATGGGAAAACTGACTTAGATTCAAGATGGCCGATTTTAAGATGGCGCCCAATTTCGGTACATACCCTAAAAGATAGGCCACCTCACCCATACCTTACTGAAGTAATCCGTTTTCCCATATCCTGCACAGTATTTGAAACAAAAGGGTGTATTGCGACTATTGAATCACCCTGTGTTTATATATGTGTGTGTATGTGTATATGTGTATATGTATATATATTAGTGGTGGGTAAGTTAACGCATTATTAACGCGTTAACTCCATTAGACAATAACTGCGATTAATGGCCCTCATTCCGAGTTGTTCGCTCGGTATTTTTCATCGCATCGCAGTGAAAATCCGCTTAGTACGCATGCGCAATGTTCGCACTGCGACTGCGCCAAGTAACTTTACTATGAAGAAAGTATTTTTACTCACGGCTTTTTCTTCGCTCCGGCGAACGTAATGTGATTGACAGGAAATGGGTGTTACTGGGCGGAAACACGGCGTTTCAGGGGCGTGTGGCTGAAAACGCTAACGTTTCCGGAAAAAACGCAGGAGTGGCCGGAGAAACGGTGGGAGTGCCTGGGCGAACGCTGGGTGTGTTTGTGACGTCAACCAGGAACGACAAGCACTGAAATGATCGCACAGGCAGAGTAAGTCTGGAGCTACTCTGAAACTGCTAAGTAGTTAGTAATCGCATTATTGCGAATACATCGGTCGCAATTTTAAGAAGCTAAGATTCACTCCCAGTAGGCGGCGGCTTAGCGTGTGTAACTCTGCTAAATTCGCCTTGCGACCGATCAACTCGGAATGAGGGCCAATATTTTTAACTGAGTTAACGCTTGTGCTGCTGCTGCGCCGGAAGCAGTAATTCATCTGACCCCCTGGATGGAGAAGCCGCTGGATGCCGCCGGAGAAGAGGAAGCCGCCAGCCGCCAAAACCTCTTGAGACTGAGACTCTGGTAAGCTTGTCCACAACACACATTGTGGTTCTGACGTCCTAGTGGATGCTGGGAACTCCGTAAGGACCATGGGGAATAGCGGGCTCCGAAGGAGGCTGGGCACTCTAGAAAGATTTATGACTACCTGGTGTGCACTGGCTCCTCCCACTATGACCCTCCTCCAAGCCTCAGTTAGATTTTGTGCCCGGCCGAGGTTGGATGCACACTAGGGGCTCTCCTGAGCCTTTAGAGAGAAAGTATAGAAATTAGGTTTTTTATTTTCAGTGAGACCTGCTGGCAACAGGCTCACTGCAGCGAGGGACTAAGGGGAGAAGAAGCGAACCTGCCTGCTTGCAGCCAGCTTGGGCTTCTTAGGCTACTGGACACCATTAGCTCCAGAGGGATCGACCGCAGGCCCAGCCTTGGTGTTCGGTCCCGGAGCCGCGCCGCCGTCCCCCTTACAGAGCCAGAAGCAAGAAGAGGTCCGGAAAATCGGCGGCAGAAGACATCAGTCTTCACCAAGGTAGCGCACAGCACTGCAGCTGTGCGCCATTGCTCCTCACACACACTTCACACTCCGGTCACTGAGGGTGCAGGGCGCTGGGGGGGGGGGGCGCCCTGAGAAGCAATAATAACACCTTGGCTGGCAAAAATACCACAATATATAGCCCCAGAGGCTATATATGTGAAAAATACCCCTGCCAGAATATAGGAAAAAGCGGGAGAATAGTCAGCGGAAAAGGGGCGGAGCTATCTCCCTCAGCACACTGGCGCCATTTCTCCCTCACAGCTCCGCTGGAAGGAAGCTCCCTGGCTCTCCCCTGCAGTCTACACTACAGAAAAGGGTAAAAAAGAGAGGGGGGGCACTAAATTTAGGCGCAGTATGCATTTATATGGAAAAAGCAGCTATAGGGGACATAACTCAGTTAGTCCCTGCATTATATAGCGCTCTGGTGTGTGCTGGCATACTCTCACTCTGTCCCCCCAAAGGGCTTTTGTGGGTCCTGTCCTCTGTTAGAGCATTCCCTGTGTGTGTGCGGTGTGTCGGTACGGCTGTGTCGACATGTTTGATGAGGATAATGATGTGGAGACGGAGCAGATGCCTTTAGGAGGGATGTCACCCCCTGCGGGGCAGACACCTGAGTGGATGAGCTTATGGAAAGAAATGAGTGCACGTATAGACTCTTTACATAAGAAATTTGACGACATGCCAAATGTGGGACAGCCGACTTCTCAGCTCGTGCCTGTCCAGGCGTCTCAAAGGTCATCAGGGGCTCTGAAACGCCCGCTACCTCAGACCGCAGACGCAGATGTCGACACTGATACTGACACCAGTGTCGACGACGATGAGTCTAACCTGATGCCCACTAAGGCCATTCACTGCATGATTGAGGCAATGAAAGAGGTGTTACACATTTCTGATATAAATATAGGTACCACTAAAAAGGGTATTATGTTTGGGGAGAAAAAACTACCCGTAGTTTTTCCCCCATCAGATGAATTAAATGAAGTGTGTGAAGAAGCGTGGGCTTTCCCTGATAAAAAATTGGTAATTCCTAAGAAGGTACTAATGGCGTTCCCTTTCCCGCCAGAGGATAGGTCACGTTGGGAAACACCCCCTAGGGTGGATAAAGCGCTCACACGTTTGTCTGAAAAGGTGGCACTACCGTCTCCGGATACGGCCGCCCTCAAGGAACCTGCTGATAGAAAGCAGGAGGCGATCCTGAAGTCTGTATACACACACTCAGGCATTATACTTAGGCCAGCTATTGCGTCAGCATGGATGTGCAGTGCTGCCGCTGCGTGGTCAGATAAACTGTCAGAAAATATTGACACACTAGACAGAGACACGATCCTGCTAACCATAGACCATATCAAAGACTCAGTCTTATATATGAGAGATGCACAGAGGGAAATCTGCCGGCTGGCATCAAAAGTAAGTGCATTGTCCATTTCTGCTAGGAGAGGCTTATGGACTCGCCAGTGGACAGGAGATGCAGATTCTAAAAGGCACATGGAAGTTTTGCCTTATAAGGGTGAGGAATTATTTGGGGATGGTCTCTCGGACCTAGTTTCCACAGCAACGTCTGGGAAGTCAGCATTTTTACCCCATGTCCACTCACAGCCTAAGAAGGCGCCGTTTTATCAGGTTCAGTCCTTTCGGACCCAGAAAAACAAGCGTGGAAAAGGCGGGTCCTTTCTGTCCAGAGGCAGAGGTAGGGGGAAAAGGCTGCAACAAACAGCAGGTTCCCAGGAGCAAAAGTCCTCCCCCGCTTCTTCTTCCAAGTCCGCCGCATGACGGTGGGGCTCCACAGGCGGAGCCAGGTACGGTGGGGGGCCGCCTCAAGAATTTCAGCGATCAGTGGGCTCGCTCACAGGTGGATCCCTGGATCCTTCAAATAGTATCTCAGGGGTACAAACTGGAATTCGAGGCGTCTCCACCCCACCGGTTCCTAAAATCTGCCTTGCCGATTGCTCCCTCAGACAGGGAGGCGGTGCTAGCGGCAATTCACAAGCTGTATTCCCAGCAGGTGATAATCAAGGTACCCCTACTTCAACAAGGCCGGGGTTACTATTCCACACTATTTGTGGTGCCGAAACCGGACGGTTCGGTGAGACCCATTCTAAATTTGAAATCCTTGAACACATTCATTAAAAAATTCAAGTTCAAGATGGAATCGCTCAGGGCGGTTATTGCAAGCCTGGACGAGGGGGATTACATGGTATCCCTGGACATCAAGGATGCTTACTTGCATGTCCCCATTCACCATCCTCACCAGAAGTACCTCAGATTTGTGGTACAGGATTGCCATTACCAATTCCAGACGCTGCCGTTTGGACTGTCCACGGCACCGAGGGTATTTACCAAGGTTATGGCGGAAATGATGATACTCCTTCGAAAAAAGGGAGTTTTAATTATCCCGTACTTGGACGATCTCCTAATAAAAGCGAGGTCCAAGGAACAGTTGTTGGTGGGAGTAGCACTATCTCAGGAAGTGCTGCACCAGCACGGCTGGATTCTGAATATCCAAAAGTCACAGCTGGTTCCGACGACACGTCTACTGTTCCTGGGTATGATTCTGGATACAGTCCAGAAAAAAGTGTTTCTCCCGGAGGAGAAAGCCAGAGAGTTGTCATCTCTAGTCAGAGACCTCCTGAAACCAAAACAGGTATCGGTGCATCACTGCACGCGGGTCCTGGGAAAGATGGTAGCTTCTTACGAAGCAATTCCCTTCGGCAGGTTCCATGCCAGAATCTTTCAGTGGCACCTGTTGGACAAATGGTCCGGATCGCATCTTCAGATGCATCGCTTAATAACCCTGTCTCCAAGAACCAGGGTGTCTCTACTGTGGTGGCTGCAGAGTGCCCATCTTCTAGAGGGCCGCAGGTTCGGCATTCAGGACTGGGTCCTGGTGACCACGGATGCCAGCCTTCGAGGCTGGGGGGCAGTCACACGGGGAAGAAACTTCCAAGGACTATGGTCGAGTCAGGAGACTTCCCTTCACATAAATATTCTGGAACTAAGGGCCATTTACAATGCCCTAAGTCAAGCAAAATCCCTGCTCCTACACCAGCCGGTGCTGATCCAGTCAGACAACATCACGGCAGTCGCCCATGTAAATCGACAGGGCGGCACAAGAAGCAGGATGGCAATGGCAGAAGCCACAAGAATTCTCCGATGGGCGGAGAATCATGTACTAGCACTGTCAGCAGTGTTCATTCCGGGAGTGGACAACTGGGAAGCAGACTTCCTCAGCAGACACGACCTCCACCCGGGAGAGTGGGGACTTCATCCAGAAGTCTTCCAGATGCTGGTAAACCGTTGGGAAAAACCACAGGTGGACATGATGGCGTCCCGCCTCAACAAAAAGTTAAAAAAATATTGCGCCAGGTCAAGAGACCCTCAGGCGATAGCTGTGGACGCTCTAGTGACACCGTGGGTGTACCAGTCGGTTTATGTGTTCCCTCCTCTGCCTCTCATACCAAAGGTATTGAGAATAATAAGAAAGCGAGGAGTGAACACAATTCTCGTGGTTCCGGATTGGCCAAGACGAGCGTGGTACCCGGAACTTCAAGAGATGATCTCAGAGGACCCGTGGCCTCTGCCACCTAGACAAGACCTGCTACTGCAGGGGCCCTGTCTGTTCCAAGACTTACCGCGGCTGCGTTTGACGGCATGGCGGTTGAACGCCGGATCCTGAAGGAAAAAGGTATTCCGGAAGAAGTCATTCCTACGCTTATTAAAGCCAGGAAAGATGTTACGGCAAATCATTATCACCGCATATGGCGGAAATATGTTGCATGGTGCGAGGCCGAAAAGGCCCCAACAGAGGAATTTCAACTAGGTCGATTTCTGCATTTCCTGCAAGCAGGAGTGAATTTGGGCCTAAAACTAGGCTCCATTAAAGTACAGATCTCGGCTCTGTCGATTTTCTTTCAAAAAGAACTAGCTTCAGTACCTGAAGTTCAGACATTTGTGAAAGGAGTGCTGCATATTCAGCCCCCGTTTGTGCCTCCTGTGGCACCTTGAGATCTCAACGTGGTGTTGAGTTTCTTAAAATCACATTGGTTTGAGCCACTAAAAACCGTGGATCTGAAATATCTCACGTGGAAAGTGGTCATGTTATTGGCCTTGGCTTCAGCCAGGCGAGTGTCAGAATTGGCGGCTTTATCATGTAAAGCCCTTATCTGATTTTCCATATGGATAGGGCAGAATTGAGGACTCGTCCCCAGTTTCTCCCTAAGGTGGTGTCAGCGTTTCACCTGAACCAGCCTATTGTGGTGCCTGCGGCTACTAGGGATTTGGAGGACTCCAAGTTGCTAGACGTTGTCAGGGCCCTGAAAATATATGTTTCCAGGACGGCTGGAGTCAGAAAATCTGACTCGCTGTTTATCCTGTATGCACCCAACAAGCTGGGTGCTCCTGCTTCTAAGCAGACTATTGCTCGCTGGATTTGTAGTACAATTCAGCTTGCACATTCTGTGGCAGGCCTGCCACAGCCAAAATCTGTAAATGCCCATTCCACAAGGAAGGTGGGCTCATCTTGGGCGGCTGCCCGAGGGGTCTCGGCTTTACAACTTTGCCGAGCTGCTACTTGGTCAGGGGCAAACACGTTTGCAAAATTTTTCAAATTTGATACCCTGGCTGAGGAGGACCTGGAGTTCTCTCATTCGGTGCTGCAGAGTCATCCGCACTCTCCCGCCCGTTTGGGAGCTTTGGTATAATCCCCATGGTCCTTACGGAGTTCCCAGCATCCACTAGGACGTCAGAGAAAATAAGAATATACTCACCGGTAATTCTATTTCTCGTAGTCCGTAGTGGATGCTGGGCGCCCATCCCAAGTGCGGATTGTCTGCAATACTTGTAAATAGTTATTGTTAACTAAAGGGTTATTGTTGAGCCATCTGTTGAGAGGCTCTGTTGTTTTCATGCTGTAAAACTGGATATAGTATCACGAGTTGTACGGTGTGATGGGTGTGGCTGGTATGAGTCTTACCCGGGATTCAAAATCCTTCCTTATTATGTCAGCTCGTCCGGGCACAGTGTCCTAACTGAGGCTTGGAGGAGGGTCATAGTGGGAGGAGCCAGTGCACACCAGGTAGTCATAAATCTTTCTAGAGTGCCCAGCCTCCTTCGGAGCCCGCTATTCCCCATGGTCCTTACGGAGTTCCCAGCATCCACTACGGACTACGAGAAATAGAATTACCGGTGAGTAAATTCTTATTATATATATAGAAAATCTCCTCTGATTCCTGAAGAACTATGATATAGGCCAGTGATGGCTAACCTTGACACTCCAGCTGTTGTTGGACTACACATCCCAGCATGCCCTGCATCAGTTTTAGCATGGGCAAATAACAACACTGTAGCAGGGCATGCTGGGATATGTAGTTCAACAACAGCTGGAGTGTCAAGGTTAGCCATCACTGATATAGGCAAAGACTCTTTGAGATGTATTGGGTGGTGGCTTGAGGCGTACAACAATGTATTGCCATATGTTGGGTTTTATTTGAGAAAGGGTAGTCCCCTGATAACATCTTCATCTAAATACTGCTATATCTGGAGATCACATTTAATTCTGGGCAGCATACATGGGCTTAATACGCCCTAAACCAGTATTATATAAAGTCCAGGTAGGAATTATGCGTTCCAGTTGTATAAAAGTTGCTTGAATAAAAGTTTTTTTGAAACCTTTGTATGAAGACTGGTGAGTGCACTCCCATGCCGTACTATATATATATATATATATATATATATATATACACACACACACACACATATACACATATACACATATAGTATGTTGTTCCGTAACTTTGACAGGCTGGTAACTATATTTATAACAGTAATGTCACTGTCGGCATCTATGCGCGGCCAAAAGGAGCAACACATCAGTTGCTCCGCTTGGCGCCATCTAGGGCCGCTGGAGTGCAAAACACTTGAATTACCCCCATGGAGGTGAGGGGCAGTGTTAGCCTCTTATTATATATGATATATACTTGTGTAAGCTGGTGCTATATTAGGGCTCATTGTGGTGCCTGCAGATTGTTTACAGTATTCACCAAGCGGGATGTAGTTGGGATCCTGGCAATGGAAACCCAACAACTGTCAGAATGCCAATGACAGAATCCTGGCAGCTGGAATTCTGTGCGTAAGTATAGCGGAGAGGGTTAGGGTTAGGCTGTGTAGGGGAGGGTTAGCTTTAGGCTGCGGGGAGGGAGGGTTAGGGTTAGGCTGTGGGGAGGGGAGGTTAGTGTTAGGCTGTGGAGAGGGAGGGTTATGGTCAGGGGGAGGGTTAGGGGTAAGGATTCTTACGTCCACTGCCCCTGTTGGGATTTCAAGCAGTCGGAATGCCGGGGTCAGTATCCTGACCGCCGACATCCCGTACCCACTCCCACCCAGGTATCAAAAATGCTGGGGTCTGTGGATCCAACTTTCAAAATAAAAAATCAGGTCTCCCACAATTGTCGGGAAGAAGTACTCTGTCTAGGCGCAATATTACTAATTATGCATTCCAGTTGTATAAGTAGTTAGCATGTTTGTGTCTCTAGGAAACAGAAGTATGGTTATATGGTTAGCTATGTATCTCACCGGCAGAGGCACCTTTTATTCTGCAAGTGTTTCTGGTGAGCTTGTAAGTTGCAGCCTATTATATCTGACGATATGTATATTTCACTCTATCTCAGTGGTTTCCAAACTTTTTTGAATCATGGCGCCCTAGAATATCAGAATTTTTTTCACGGCACCCCTAGGCCAAACATTTCTTATTGAGAAATTTAGAAAGAAATATTACATTAAGTAGATCGCTTTTATATGTCATCCTTAGGGTCAGTTGTGTGGTGAGGGACAAGATTTGCTTCTGTTTGGCCACATATTTTATGACTGGCAGCCACCAGCACTGGTTTTGCCTATTACATTGACCATGAATAATTAGAATTGGTCCAGGACCACCAACCCAGGGCACCCCTGCAAGTGTTCCGAGGTACCCCAGGGAGCCATGGCACACAGTTTGGGAACCTCTGCTCTATCTGATAAAGAGTTCCTAGTGGGCTTCTGACAATGTCACCTCAACAGGCTATTACAGAACATGCAGCGGCTAAATTCTTGCTGAAAACTCTCTATAGTAACATAACTTTCACATAACAGGAAACTATTACATACAACACCCCCCTCCCCCTCCTTCCCCAAGAATGGATCAGTCAGAATGTCAGAAATGTCCTTCAGGTTCATTAAAAACAAGAATTCACCATTAGGTAACTAGATATCTTGCAAACACAAGGTTGCATATAAAAAACTAGATATGAGCAGTTATAATACAAAACCTTGGACCGCTATTATGGGATGACCCCGGGGTACATCTAGTGACAAGTAAATAACAGGAGACAATCTGGATAACCCTTAGTTAAAAACTCACATTTCATCAACCCACTTAGACCCGAAATCTCTTGTATCTGTTTGAAGAAGTGGTTTTCCTTTATCACCATTGGTAGATCACAAGCTACCTGTCTATATGTCAGATGGTCAGAAAGTCTCCTTACTTCTATACTGGAATCCTTTACATTTTGTATTACAGTTACCCCTGATTTGTCGATGGGTTATCTTAAAACATTGTCATTCATTTTAATTTTTTTATTGCTCTATGCTCATTCCCCAATAATTTGTCTAACATCTTGTTATATTTATAAAATTGTGACTGAACAATCACTATGAACTAATCTCAAGTCTATCTTAATCCCACAATAGATAGAAATCTGATGGAACATAATCAGTTTTTAAAATGGTAAACTCACACTATCTGACTTACCCTGGTTACCCATGAAGTGTTGCATTCTACCTGTCTAGAAATGATCTATAGCATTCAAAGCTATATCAGTTTTAACTGTAGTGATGAAGGTTAACCCTTTATTTAATAATCAGACTTCACTAGATGTTAATATATCAGGCTAAATTGACTAAGCGCCAGGTTTCTAAACCCCTGCAGTTTGACGGCGGTTTTGCCATCCACAGATTTACTGAGGGCAAAACCACTGCACAACCGCCGTCAAACCACACTTTAGAATAGTATATATAACAGAATTGAATATCAAAGTACCATCAATGTTTTAGATCATAGAAGGAATAGAATAGAAACCCTGAAACAATTGATTGACAGGAATATCTTCCAATTGGGCTATGGAGGATTACAATGTCTCTCACCACACGACTGGTCTTTAATAGAAATACATAAACAAAAATCTTAAAAAAAACCCACACACAATCACAATACACTCACACAAAAATCACACACAACACTTAAAAAAAAAACTTTATAGAAAGCACACCTCAAATAGACAAATACAGAACAAGGATCAAGACAACTTATTAGTATCACTTAGCAATCACTTTAGAACTTTTTCCTTATACTTTTCTACCGTTTTCTCCTCACAAACCCACAAAGTGAAAGTAGCCAGTTGTCAGGTAAATGTTTCTATAAAAGTACCATTAAATGAATGTTAATAGAAGAGCTTCTAATCCACTGTGGCCTGTTTCCATGATTCTATGATATCTATTGAATGGTGCTTTTTAGTTTTTATATGATAGTAGCACAAGTAAATGAATATGAATCGAATAGCTTCTGTTCCACAATGGTTGTTTCTATGATGTCAATTGAACGTTGTTTCTATAGAATATTGAATTGAATATAAATATAATAGCTTCTAATCTGCAGTGGTTTCAATAGAAACTACTGCCAAATAGAACAAGTCACGGCGGATTGTCATTTAAAAGCCACTAGGTATGGATGGTGGATTCAGATTAGACACCAAAACTGACCTTGAGTAAATGCTGTTTCTAAATCACACCAAAACCGTCACTTAGTAAATTTAGCCCATCGTTTGCATTACAGATGAGATCAGTACAACTGTCTCCTCCTTTTTACACACACAGAGTTATCAATGCCTCCTTCTTCCTAGTCGAGAATTTCAGCCAATTGATCAAAGGTCAGCCATTCATTGATAAAGAATAATACAAATAAATAGAAAAAGCTCACAATAAATCTCATTGCACGGAAGTGTACCTAGTTGGAAACAAGCCCATTTTTTAGGCTATCTGCGTAATTCATACTGTGACTCATGTGTCAGTTATTTGAACGTAATGTGCACAGTACATGAATTATGGGCAGCACCCTGTCATCTGTTCATGCTGATGGACAGTTTGCCTGAATGTTAGTTTAATCAGTTGCAACTAGCTGCAAAACTAAACAGATCGGAAACAGATTGTTAGAAAATGCTTTTTCCCATATCCTCCCCCACAATCATGGGTGACTTTTTAAAGTCAGTTTGAAGAAGTTGTTCCAGGCAGCAGGAAATGGGAGAGGAGTGATATGTAGAAACATAATACAGAGGGTTATCTAAATAAAAAATCAGTTTCCTCAACTGTGATAGTTTAGAATAGTGGTTTATAAAATTCAGACTTAAGGGGGGTACACACGGAGATCTCCGTGCTTAAAATCTAAGACTAGATCGCTTAGGAGTTAAGCACGGATCTCTCTTGTGTATGCCCCCCAGTGATAGCGATGCGCGGGGCTTTCATTTGTGCTAGATTGAGCCAGCATCCAGGCTAAATCTAGCAGGTCGCGCACTTCAGCGCTGTGTGAAGCGAGCGACCCCCCTTCCTCGCTCAGCACACATCGCGCTGTGCTGAGCGG
This sequence comes from Pseudophryne corroboree, assembly GCF_028390025.1. Lineage (NCBI taxonomy): Eukaryota > Metazoa > Chordata > Amphibia > Anura > Myobatrachidae > Pseudophryne > Pseudophryne corroboree. The sequence continues at coordinate 839,872,595 of NC_086444.1, forward strand.
GGGGAGAGATGTGTGCTGAGCGGTCAGTGATAGATTCCTCAGCACACATCTTCATTTATGAAATAGAAAAGCAGCTTAAATGTCCTGCATGTGCCATTTGATGTCAGAAAAATCAGTCTGAGCGACATACCAGTATTTCCACAGAATTGTGCAAAGAGATGCGCAGTGGGGAAAATAAACTGTGCACAGGATGGGTATATCCTGGGTCGTCTTAACAGCAGTGTAGGCCCCTGGGCAAAGCAATGCACTGAGGCCACTACCCTCCCATGCATGGGAATAAAAATGTAAATGCCAGAGCCGTAACTATAGTCATTTTGGTGCCCCGTGCCTGAAAGAGCTATGGTGCCCCCCCATAAATTGGACATGGGCTCACTGGGAAGTGGTGTATTCACACAATAGTACCTCTAATTCAAAATATGCCACAGTAAGGCAACCTAATTCACATTGCACCGCATAGTACAGTCCCTAATTGACATTACACCACAAAGTAGTGTCCCTTATTCACGTTTCGGTGCACAGTAGTGTCCCGTATAAATGTTACATCACACAGTAGAGCCCCTTTTTCACATTATGCCACACAGTAGTATCCATTATACACTTCTCACCATGTCCCACTCCCTCCAGCAGCCTCTCTCCTCCCTATGTGACCCAATCCCTCCAGCAGGCTCGCCCCTCCACCTGTGACCTGCTCCCTCCAGCAGCCTCACACCTCCCTGTGTCCTTCTCCTTTCAGCTGCCTCTCACCTCCTCCCCTGTCTCTTGCACACACTGATTGTTCCCTTGGTCTTTGTTGCTGTGCAGCAGATGTGACCTCAGGTGAGGAGGCAGGCGAGTGACAGCGCTGGCATCCTCTATTGTGCTGGGCGACCAATGAAAGGGGGCAGCCGTTTTATCGTCGGCAATTGTTCTGTCTCCTGGTTGGAAGAGAGTTCTATCCTACATGGTCGTGTCCTCCAGAGTGGGAAGAGCGGTGTTGTGCGCTATTGGCAGCAGCTGTGGACAGGGGGTGCTATCGGCAGTGGTGGCAGTTCTGTCCAGCATGCAGGTGGGGGGGGCAGTTCTATCTTCCGCGGGCAAGTCCTCTGGCTGTTTGCTAGTGGCAACTGCAGGGGGAAGATGGTGTGCTTATCAGCCACAGACGCTTAGAATCATGAGGCCCATCAAGCCCAATGAAAGAGACGGCTCTGAGTATATCAAAGGCTGTTCTGTCTGTTCTAGGATACCCTATTCACGACATGGAGATTAAATAAATTGGCAAGGGTGAAGGGTGTGCACATATGAAGGTGTTAATGGTTTTATGTGGTGCTGCAAGACAGAAGCTTACACAAGCTTGTGGGCGTGGAGGCAATTAATTTTCAAGACATATTCATGTTACTAGTTCTATAAAAAGTACACTGCAAGTAAGACATATGTATGTGCAACACAGATATAAACCCAGAACAAAGATATAAAAATATCTGTCCCTGTGGGAAGTTATACGAAACACAAATGATCATCAAACAAATAGAATATTGGGGAATAAAGAAAAATTATAAGATGTAAATGTAAATGAATGATGGGCTTTGTCATATGTGATTATAGTATATACTCAGTGGTAACATGTTTATCAGATGACGATCGGTCCCCTCTGTGCTGTCCGCAATAAGGTGCGCTGCTTTTTTTAAAATTATTATTAAGGAGGAGGGGGGGGGTCTAATATAGTAGGGGTCCCCTTTTTCTACACTAAAGGTGGGGGTAGCGGCTGCACCTTAAAAATATATTTTTAACTTGAGGGGGATATCATATATTAAAAATATAACACACACACATAGTGACACATGGGCGGGGGGTGGCACATACTGACAATGCTAAATGTTGGTACGAACATATTTATAATATGACCTGTACAAGTAGTCACAGTTGTACATACAAAGATATATACAACATGTGTTGTTTTCTAAGTGTGCATAGGAACAATGTCACCATATTATTAATTCGAATTAGAATGTTATACCTTTTGCTGCAGTTGTTTCAGCATGGTAATATACCACTTTTTCTGAAGTCTGTAACCTTGTATCATATACAAGTGTGGGATTACCTAAAATCACATTCTAATGGCTAGTATACAAAGCAGAGTCCTTCCTGGTGACTATTCATAAGTGTCTGAGACCAGGGCTAGATTAACAATGGGGCGGATGGAGCTTCAGCTCCAGGCCGCCACATAAAAATAGGCCCATCATAATGGCAATATGATGATGACCAGCCACCCAGCTGGCCACACAGTCGGCCATAAATCATAAGTATATAAAAAAAAAAAATTCTAGTTTTTTGTATTATGTACTTAGGGAAGCAGTGGGGCTGATAGTGTAGGAGGTGTACACACCCATGCGACTCTGGCCCCACCCACACTGATCACAGCTTCTCAACACCTCACAGTAGGCCCTTTCAGCTCCAGGCCCATGTGGCCCTTAATCCGGCCCTGCCTGAGACCATATCTAGGAACTATACAGTTCAAGGCATAGGAAGAAGTATTACATAACAATAAAAAATTGTTCCAAAATCTGGCTAATGGGGAAAATACATGAATAGGTACCAACAAATGAATGGCCATGTTGTTTAATGGTGTGTGTGTGTGTGTGTGTGTGTGTGTGTGTGTGTGTGTGTGTGTGTGTGTTTATACATACTGTATGCATGTGTATATATATATATATATATATATACAAATAGAGAATTCAGCACTCACCATAGCAAGCTCACTTGTCCTCACAACATCAATAAATAAATGATGGGGGTTTAGTTAGTGAATTGGCCAATGCACGAAAGCCTGCATACCGCTCCACGGTACCCCACCTACATGCAGGTCCTACACTATCACAAAGCCTTAAGAATTAAAACCTGGCAACTGTATCACATAATATAACTGCAAATATGCCCACTAAGTTTAATGTATGCCTGCCACATATCTAGTGGCTTTTAAAGGCATACTAGTCACCTGACACAGCCGGTAAATTACTAAGGAGCAGCTGACACAGGTTTGTATGTATTTGGGTAGGTGGCCATGGGCTGCATGCACCCCACCCTATGAGTGGTGAGTGCAGACACTGCACCCCGCTTCTGGGGTGGCGAGTGCTGTGGTTTTCTGTATTTGTTTGTATATATATATATATATACACATACACACACAACATATATGTACAGTATATATATATATATATATATATAAAAGATAGTGGATAAAGTGGTTTTAAGCGACCAGTGGTGTCTTTTAAATCTAGTCTCCTTAGAGTTCTAAGATAAAAATTTAATAAAGTATAATTAGCACCAATACAGAAGTGAATAAAAAAGCCACAAAAAACCAGTGAAATACTACATAAGTAAAAATATCTCTGGAGCTGGGTACAAGTATACAAATTCATATAAAATTAATAGCATGCATTTTAAGACCAGTGGTGAACACAGGGTGTTATTGTATTATTGTATTCCACCTTGTAGTCTCACTACTCTGCCACCTGTTTTTGGTATATGAGTTCCTTTTTTCTAAATCTGGTATTATGTAGTAGTTTATGTTGATACAAGAATTGTCGCTAATATTGTTATATATTGGGACCTGGGAGGCTCAGTCATGTTTATGTTCTATTTTTTCTAGATATACTTTTAATTATTCGGCTTCATTATATTATGATTGGATTTGATGATTCATGTATGGCCCTTCTTGAAAAAGATCCTGGTTTTTGGATCGAAACGTCGAAACCTTTTGAGGCTACAATAAAAAATTTCTATTGAAGAAATGTGTGGACTTTATACACAGTGAGAGTGCACCCTCCACCACGTGGAATTCTTGTCTACATTTGCGGACATTTCGTCTGTCGGGAGCACCCACCACTAGGAACTTTGATGAGCGTGCAGAACACTCTTGTTTATATATATATATATATATATATATATATATAAAAAGATAGTGGATAAAGTGGTTTTAAGCGACCAGTGGTGTCTTAGAACTCTAAGGAGACTAGATTTAAAAGTGATAAAAACTTAATAAAGTATAATTAGCACCAATACAGAAGTGAATAAAAAAGCCACATACAAAAAACCAATGAAATACTACATAAGTAAAAATATCTCTGGAGCTGCGTACAAGTATACAAATTCATATAAAATTAATAGTATAAACTGGTATAAGACAGGAGGACCAAAATCCTAACAATCAAAAATTGGAAATAAGATCAGCATAAAAAATGTATAAATAAAATTCTTAACTTTGAGAAGGTATGTATGGTAGCTAATTATACTTTATTAAATTTTTATCACTTTTAAATCTAGTCTCCTTAGAGTTCTAAGACACCACTGGTCGCTTAAAACCACTTTATCCACTATCTTTTTTACACTATTCATGAAGCACTTTACCAATGCTTCTTTCTTTAAGGTGTAGCTGACGCCCGAATATACAAAAGGGAGTGTCTGACAAGGAGGCCATCTATTAGTTTATTTGCAATATCCTGGTCTATATACTAGTATAGATTGGTATCGCGGTTTGGCGCCGCTAAGCCATCCCCATCACACGATAGATATATATATATATATATATATATATATATATACACAACAGTACCGGCACTCTCTCCAATAATAATAAGATGCTTAGGTGCCTGCCTCAGGTACTGGAGACCTCAAATAGAACAGGGCAGGGGCGGCACTCCCGAGACTTGACACCACAATGAAACAATGGACACGGAGGTTAATCATCAGATCAACGTTTCGGTATTTTAATACCTTCGTCAGGGTACCATCCTGACGAAGATACAAGTCTTGTGAGTGCCGCCTCTGCCCTGCTCTCTCTCTCTCTATATGTATATATATATATATATATATATATATATATATATTTACACATGCAGGAAGGTGGCACTCCTGGACTCCATACAAGTGAAAAAAAGTGCTTTATAGTCTAATAAAGCACTTTTTTTTTCACTTGTATGGAGTCCAGGAGTGCCACCTTGCATTTGTTGGTATGTGGGGCTGGTTAGCCCATGGGAGTGCACCCTGGCCAGTATCATTGAAAGCTATCAGACGAGTGCCGGATCTGTGGTTTATGTGTATGTATGTATGTATGTATGTATGTATGTATGTATGTATATATATATATATATATATATATATATATATATATATATATATATATATCTGTATGTATATGTGTTATGGAATGTTTCACATAAATCAATTAGATATATGCTTTTGTAGAGTAATTATCACTCCCACCACAGGTAGTACTTGTTTACCTGCTGTACAGTGTGTATTGCACTATTACTATAAACTAATTTAGCAACTTCTGTTGCTGGGCTTCTACTCTGCTTGTAATACCTGATAACACAGGATAGTTAGTTGATAGCCACTCCTTGAAATAGCCCTGGGGACTGTGGAACATCTCGTCTGCACACTTTATTTGTTCGGTGATTCACTAAGGAATTTGTGTAGGAAGCTTTAGGGGAATAGAGAGATGGAAAGGTTAAAATATGTGTCCCATGGAAACATATTGGCAACATAAAGTATAAAGCAAGAAGATAAAATGGACTTTTCAGATAATGTAAAGGAATATCTGACTCGTCTTTCTACATTTTAATGACTTTGCAGACATACAATGGACTGGAAGGAAATGTATTCAGCTGTGACTATAGGCTATTACACCCACAGGAACCCCCTTTCCAGAACTTTCTATCTCAGCATCCTGCTGTGTTATTCACAGTTTAGATTTCCCACAGGACGTGGACAAATACTTTTTCACAAGCCAGAATTCCACAATAGATGACTAGCACCAGCAAAATGAAACTTCTGAAAGCATGTGTAACGCAAGAAATAAAGGCTACCAATTACTGTGCCCAAACTGCCCTGGCACAACTTTGTGCCTACCAACAGTGGTGTATTTATAACGGGAGCAGGGCCGTAACTAGCTGTGTGCCAGTGGTGTCTTGCCCACAGCGCATATGCACGGGGGGGTGCGCACCATCTTCTAGCAGCAGCACCCGCTCACTCACTGCCTCCCGCCACTGCAGTGCTGCCCTGTATGTAGTGGTGTGCACAACTCTTTCTCTGCTGCTGTGCGCACCACTACACAAGCAAGGTAGCACGCAGCAGGCTTGCAGCGCCACCTTCCCCCCGGATTGGATGATCCGCCCCCGGCAGTGTCTACAGGGAGACACGTGGTGATGTCTCTCCCAGCCCCAGCTGACTCCCCCAGCTGACTCCCACAGTGCCCTACGCCATGAGGCGCTGTGGAATTATTATTTTTGGGGGGAGGAGGCATTACAGCTCGCAGTGCAGCAGCAGCCCAGAGAATCCAGGGTCAGACCTCCGGTGACCTTAGCTCCACTTGCCCTCAGTCATAGAGCTTGAGGTGGTGAGTGGTACATAAAATAAGAATGTCATTTTATATTACTCTACCTGGCGTAATGTAAAAAAAGCGGGCTCTACCTGGTGTAATGTGTAAAAGGGGGCTCTACCTGGTGTAATGTGTAAAAGGGATCTGTACCTGGCGTAATGTATAAAAGGGGGCTCTACCTGGTGTAATGTATAAAAGGGGCTCTACCTGGTGAAACATGTATAAGGGCTCTACCTGGCGCAATGTGTAGAAAGGGGACTCTACCTGGCACAATGTATAAAAGGGGACTCTACCTGGCCTAATGTGTAAAAGGTGACACTAACTGGTGCAATTTATAACGGGATCTACCTGGCACAATGTGTAAAAGGGGCTCTACCTGGCGTAATGTTCATAAGGGGTTCTGCTCTACTGTGCTGTAATGTGTGAAAGGGGTCTCTATCTGGCGTTATGTATATAAGGTGCACTACCTGGTCTAATGTGTTTAAGTGGCACTACTGTGTGGCGTAATTTGAATAATGGAGACTACTGTGCGGCTTAATATTAATTGGTATTATTTTGTGACCACGCCTCTTCCCCATGATGCCACTGTCAATTTTTTAATTATGTGGGGGTCACCATTTATATTTCTGCCACCGGGCACCAAAATGTCTAGTTACGGCTCTCAATGGGACCAGGCAGGGCAGTACACACAGGACCCCGAGGGGATTCACCCTGCATTTATTGACTATACATGACTCTCGACCAGCACTGCAGAAATCACTGGTTAAAGTTGCACCAACACTATTTTCTAAGAAATATGCCCATGCACAGTAGACTCTTACAAAGTGTCATATTCTCAGTGTACGCTCTGGGGCAAGGGGGAAAGCACATGCAGACTGATAAAAAGCCCTGACTACCAAAGCAAGTTTTGGGGGAAACCAGGTAGTAATTGCATTATAGTAAAAGTGGCATAACAAATCCAGTAAATACAGGTTGAGTATCCCTTATCCAAAATGCTTGGGACCAGAGGTATTTTGGATATGGGATTTTTCCGTATTTTGGAATAATTGCCTACCATAATGAGATATCATGGTGATGGGACCCAAGTCTAAGCACAGAATGCATTTATGTTTCATATACACCTTATACACACAGCCTGAAGGTAATTTAATACAATATTTTTAATAACTTTGTGTATTAAACAAGGTTTGTGTACATTGAGCCATCAAAAAACAAAAGTTTCACTATCTCACGCTCACTACAAAAAGTCCGTATTTCGGAATATTACGTATTTCGGATATTTGGATATGGGATACTCAACCTGTATAACTAATTTCACCTTGCACATAATTGATGTTTTTGCTATTATTATTATTATTATTATTATTATTATTACAGGTTGAGTATCCCTTATCCAAAATGCTTGGGACCAGAGGTATTTTGGATATGGGATTTTTCCGTATTTTGGAATAATTGCATACCATAATGAGATATCATGGTGATGGGACCTAAATCTAAGCACAGAATGCATTTATGTTACATATACACCTTATACACACAGCCTGAAGGTCATTTTAGCCAATATTTTTTGTAACTTTGTGTATTAAACAAAGTGTGTCTACATTCACACAATTCATTTAGGTTTCATATACACCTTATACACACAGTCTGCAGGTCATTTAATACAATATTTTTAATAACTTTGTGTATTAAACAAAGTTTGTGTACACTGAGCCATCAAAAAACAAAGTTTTCACTATCTCAATCTCAGTCAAAAAAGTCCGTATTTCGGAATATTCCGTATTTCGGAATATTTGGATAAGGGATACTCAACCTGTATTTATTATCATCATCACTAGTATTTACTTTTTACTTACAAAAATGAAACATAAAATAACAGCATTTGAATTATACACTGTCACTGTACTCTTTTAGAGGGTCAGCTAGCTGGTAGAGCAGGAACATGGATGAACACGGGTGCTGCTCAGGGGCGAAACTACCATTGGTGCAGCAGGTGCATTACACCAGACCAGCAACCAGCAATGAGTTATCCCCTGTCCCAACACCCCCTACCCCCCACAGACCATTTTACACAATGTCAGATGAATGTTCCAGTGCAGAGAGCACGGCGAACCCCACTGCCTGACGTTCCTGCCCCTTAACTTTAGAGCAGGGCAGTTCTTGATGATCACGGCCACATAGCGCCTCTAATTAACAGACAACTGTAAAAAAAATTCTGATTCACTGCGGTCTGTGAATTAAAAGCAGCTCACAACCAGTGTAACTGGCAGTGTCAGAGTCTGCCTAACTGAGTAAAGCAGTTAGGCAGGGGCCCCTGTCACAGACAGAGCAGTGGTCACTGTATTCCTGCCCACCATAGGTGTGCGCAGGGGGGATGCCTGGTGTGCACAGGCACCCCCTAATGTCTGGCACCCTGATCTCACATGCCTGATGCGCTGTCAGGACTGTATTACTGACCGGACGCCTGGGTTAATCAAGGGTGCCAATGCCACCGGCTTTCAAACTCCCGGCTCCACCTCCATGTACAAAAACAGCGTGATGTGATGACATCATGCTGCTTGCACGCCCACCCACCACATGCCCACCTCTATCCTATGCTATGACAACGCCAGCCACTGATGAGGAGCAGCATGCAGCCAGCGTTCCTCTTAGGAAGACAATTTCAATACTGGCAGGTGGTCGGCAGCAGCATTGACACATCACTCGTTTTTCCAGCAGCAGCAGTACTAGTCTGCGACTGTCAGTGAGTGACTGACTTGTAAGTAAGCTGCTGCAGCTTGCAGGGGAAAGAGAGGGGGAGCGAGACCAGGCTGAGGAGGAGCAGTGTAATTGCAGTGAGTGCCATCAGGGGTGTTTGTTTGGTGCACATCACAACATCTGACAATGTATCTGCTTTATTAGGATTGGTACAAGGGTGGATATTTTATAATGCGTTGACCGTCAATAGATGGTGCTAGACATGCCCAAAAGGCGGTGCTAGACACACCCCTCCGACGGTGCACCCCCTAATAAAATGTGCTGCGCACGCCTATGCTGCCCACACCAAGGTACATGCCACTTGTTCTCCGCACCACTCAGGACATTGTGCTTGTACCCATAATGCCTCTCTCTATCACCCTCTGTCTTCATCTGCCTTCTGTTGTCACCCTCTGCCTTTCCATGTAAACCTATGCTTCCCCTGTCACCTACTATCTCTCTCAGACACCCACTGCCTCCCCTTGACTTCTATTGTCACCCTCTGCCTCTCTATGTCAACCTCTGATATTTTTGCACCTGTGCCCACAACTCACAAGTTCCGTCACTGGTGCTGCTTGATATTTTTTTATAAAAACTACACCAAGATTCACCCTCTTGCTAATCAAAATTAGCGGATGTGTTAACAGACTTAGGTGTATATGCAACTGCGGTCGAATTGCCGCGAAAGTCGAAAAACTGGGCATTTTCGACCAAAAAAACCTGTCGAATTGGATTCGACAATGCAATACAGTACTTTTCGACAAAATACCTGCCGTTTCAGATTCGACTGTTTGCAAATCGACATTTTCAAAATTCGACATGTCTGCAATGGTCAAAATGCGCCTTTTCAACAAAAGTATATTCAATTGAAGAATGTCGATTCGACAACAGTGCTTTTCGACAGTAATTTCGTCAATTTCATTCCGCCTCACTTTGCTGGCGGAATCTAATAAAAAAAATTAAAAACATGTTTTTTTTGTGTTTTTTTTTATTGCTAATAGCATATCTATTTTTATTAAAAGGGATTATGTACTTGGTTTGTCTATATTTGACCCACAAGTATTTTTTAATATATTTTTAAAAAGAATATTTTTTTCTTCACTCTGCTGAGGGGAATGTACCCATGCTTCAACAGTTTTACCCAGGATACACTTCTGCAAAACCACTCCAGTATTGGACCAGTTAACCCCACTCTAGCATGGACGTCCTACTTGTGATGTGGACCTGAACTACCGCCATCACTCTTTCAGGTGAGATGTATTGGCCAAAACTCCATCTTGTCTGAGTAACCTGTGTATATGCGCAGTGTTGCTGGGACCTTTTGTTCTTTCCCAGGGTGGAGGAAACACTCTCAAATTACCTCCTTATTCTCTTCCGCAGGTCTTGTGGAGTATCCTTCCCGATTTGCAGGAACCAGCCTGGATTTGAAGGGACCGGACAGCTCCCCTGCTGTACCATGGGTGACCTACTTGTGATGTGGACCTGAACCTCCGTCATGTTGCAGACACCCCCCCCTCAGGTGAGATGTATTGCCCAAAACTCCCTCTTGTCTAAAAGTAACCCAGGCATGTCCCAACTGCGGCCCTCCGGCATTTGCAAAACTGCATATCCAATCATGCCCTGACACAGCAATGCTTACGCTGTGTCAAGGCATGCTTGGATGTGTAGTTTCTCAAGTGCCGAAGGGTTGCATTTGGGACAAAGGCCGCTGTAACCTGCTTGTGTCAAAGTGTTGCTTGTACCTTGTCTTTTCCTAGAAGGGTGACACTATTACCAATACCTGGAACTTCATACTATTCTCTTCCACAGGTCTTGCGGAGTATCCTTCCCAAGTTGCGTGGATGTGAAGAGACACGACAGTTCCCCTGATGTACCATGGGCGACCTACTTGTGATGTGGACCTGAACCTCCGCCATGTAGCAGACAACCCCCCTCAGGTGAGATGTATTGCCCAAAACTCCCTCTTGTCCAAGTAACCCCGGCATGTCTAAGGTGCAGCCCTCCGGCATTTGCAAAACTGCACATCCAATCATGCCCTGATACACCAATGCTTACGCTGTGTCAGGGAATGTTTGGATGTGTAGTTTCTCAAGTGCCGGAGGGTTGCATTTGGGACAAAGGCCGCTGTAACCTGCTTGTGTCAAAGTGTTGCTTGTACCTTGTCTTTTCCTAGAAGGGTGACACTATTACCAATACCTGGAACCTCATACTATTCTCTTCCACAGGTCTTGCGGAGTATCCTTCCCGATTTGCAGGAAACAGCATGGATGAAAAGGGACACGACAGTTCCCCTGCTGTGCCATGGGCGACCTAACACAATACCACTGCATCTCTGAAATACCATATTTTACATTTTATTTGCTATTAATTTAAAGAAAAACACACATATTTCTTCAATAAATTTTTAAAATGAGAAGTTTTAATTGTATTTAATTTTGGATTAAAAAATAAAATGTAATTAAACAAAAAAAGTAGTGTTTGTTCTTCTTTACATTCTTTTCTTGTGTAAATATCTGTGAAAGAAAAAAAATTCCATATTAGGTAAAGACACTAATGATGTCATGTTCATTCCTTTCCCAAGAACATTTGTGGAACCACACAATCCAGCATGACCCATTGCTGGACTGTGTTGTTCCCAGGGTCAGACGGTCCAGAGTGGCAGAGTCAAGACAGCGGTCAGCACTTTGACACGCCTGTACTTGTGGAACCACACAGCCCAGCATGACCCATTGCTGGACTGTGTTGTTCCCCAAGGGCAGGCGGTCCAAAGTGGCAGAGTGGTGTCAGTGGTCAGCACTTTGACACGCCTGCACTTGTGGAATCACACAGCCCAGCATGACCCATTGCTGGACTGTGTTGTTCCCCAAGGGCAGGCGGTCCAAAGTGGCAGAGTGGTGTCAGTGGTCAGCACTTTGACACGCCTGCACTTGTGGAACCACACAGCCCAGCATGACCCATTGCTGGACTGTGTTGTTCCCCAAAGGCAGGCGGTCCAAAGTTTCTTGAACATATACATTGAAACATGGCTTTACTCACCTTGGTACGCACAACACGAACTACGCCGTCCACTTCAATTTTCCACCCAATCCTATGAAGAAGCCAAAAATAAACACTAGTGAATAGTAAATTCACACAACAGTGAAAGCCTGTTTTACACCAATACAAAAAGGAGTTTAAAAAAAAAAAAAAAAGTGGTATCAGAATAGCTCTTTGACCCATCATACATGTAACCACAAGGAGCTTTCATCAGTTACCACACGCGCCCGCATACATGCCCGCGCATGTATGCCTAGACATAGCTCCTTGGTAATATCCGGTCACGGGTGGGGGAGCCCAACACAAAATGTAAAACAATAGTATGGAAAAAAACAAACTAATGGGAGGGGGAGAAAGGGAAACATGAAAAACATAAATAGTAAATAATAAAACAATACGACCGGGCTTATGGTGGTTGTCCGTCCGGATCCTCTTCTTCCTCCTGATGGGGCGTCGATGCCCTGGGCGGCTGTGGAGTTCGTTGACTTGGCCTCGGTGGCCGTGCGGGTGTAGATGATGCGGCCGGTGTTGGTGGTGGAGGCATCTGGTGGGTGGGTACATCCCTGTATATCCTTGGTACAGATGTGACCGTCCATACCAGGATGGTGGTGGAGGAAGGGCAGGAGGCATCCATGTGGCTTGTGATGGCAGATGTGGTGGTTCACCAGCGTGTTGATGAGCTGGCTCTGGGAGCTTATCGTACATCATCTGCAGTGTGGTTGCGATGATCTGGTGGCTGGATGCCGAATGTCGTTGGCTCTCTGACATGTTGTCAACGCTGTGTGCCAGGCATGATGTGTTATCCACCAGCCGGTTGATGGATGTGGCCAGAACTTGAAGGATGTCCATAGTCTCCCTGTGATCTTCTCGTCTGGTCTTTTGCGTTTCTGCCGTGCTGTCAGCAAGAGCCTTTTGCATTTCAACCAGACCGTTTGCCATCTTCTCCATTGTCTTCTCAATGGCGTCCAGTCTGGTTTCAACGACATTCGTGTAGGTATCCTGGTGGCGGTCATCTCTGCTGCCAGGGTGTGTACCCTCTGAACATTTGAGGGATCCTGCCCTTCCTGTACGTCTGCCACCAATTGCATTTGTGCAGCTGAAAAGAAAATTAGAAATTAGTATACACATTCATACATTTGTTTGAAGGCTCACAATTTGATAATTACTCACACAAGGATGTAGAAACAGCGGGCTGCTGCACTTCCACCTCGTCGCCCGACGAATCCTGTAGGAGATCCGGCCTGAAGAAGGGACCAATCCCCGAAGCAAGTCCGCTGCTGGTCCGTGGCACCTCTGTTTGCAAGAGAAGAAAAAAATAAAATAAAGTTAATAAACTATACAAAAATGGCGACCCCCCCCCCCCAAAAAAACCCCAAAATAAAAACCTTCTCCATCCTGTGGTGCCGCTGCTCCAGGCGCTTCACTTGTCCTCAATTCTGGAGACTTTTCAAGGGTATGGCTGGATACGTCTGCACGGCTGTCTTCAAACCCAAGAAAAGTCTCGTCCGTTAACCCTGTAGACTCAAACAGTTCGGGTGATGGGTCCACAAGGGTAGTGTCTTGTTGAGGCTCTTCGGTCACAGTCCCAGAGCTCCTGGAGAGATGACGAGCTGGTGATGGCCTGCGCGCAGGAGATGTAGTTTGGCGCCCAGCTGGTGGTGTGGTCGCCGACGATGTCTGGCGCGCAGGTGATGTTCTGCGCGCTGATATCTGGCGCGCAGGTGATGGTCTGCGCGCTGACGATGTCTGGGGCGCAGGTGACTTTCTGCGCGCTGACGATGTGTGGCGCGCAGGTGGTGATCTGCACGCTCCTGATGCTTGCTGCGCAGGTGATAGTCCGCGCGCTGCTGCCGATGCCTGCTGCGCAGGTGATGGTCCGCGCGCTGGCGATGTCCTGCACGCAGGTGATGTCCTCTGGGCAGGCGTGTCTGGGGAAAAAGAACAAACACATTAGCAAATAAAATAAAAAAAAGATTTAGTACAGCTCATCTGAATGTATTCTTACCATCAGGCCTCCTTTTGGACTGCTTGTCTCCCGCCGTCTTCTGGGTGGTTCTTCCTCCTCAGGAAAGCCAGCAGGATGGCTGGAGTCCACACCTCCGCGAACTCCTTGGACCATAACAGGGTTCATGCGCCTTCTAATAACGTTCTCCCAGGGTAGCCACTTCAAATTGAGAGCTGGACCACCTCCCGTAGCTGTCTCATGTCGGAGCTGAATCCCCATCTTCTTCTTGGTCTGTCTGCGGCAATCACTGTACCGCTTCATGCAGTTTCTGGTGCTCCGGCGGTTTCCAGATACTGCAGTGACTTGTCTCGCGATGGCATCCCAGATGTTTTGCTTGGTCTTAGCTGCTGTGGTCTGTGCCCTTGGTCCATACAGAACGTCGTAGGACCTGTTGACGCCATCCACTAGGGCACAGTTTTCCGCCTCAGTGTATCTGGGTCCACGCGGCTTCTTCTGTCCTGCGTCTTCACCAGAGGCTTCCTCCTTCGACTGATCCTCTGGCTGGCTTCTTGCCTTTAGGGATAAAAAAAAACCCATGCATTTAATAAGATCGGTATGTACCTGTGAGTGTGTCAGTATCCCTGGCAGCGCGCAAAGATACCTGTAGGTGTGCATAGCAGTGCGCAAACTAGTTTTTGTCAAGTTGGATGCTATTGTGTCTGCAGGTGTTGTCAGTATTTACCTGTCTAGGCCTTTTCTTTTTCTTCTGTCTTTGGTCCCTTGACGACCGCGGCTGGTCACTGCATGCCTGGTCGGTCGTATCCTCCTCCTGGGTCGGCTCCCACTCCTCACTGCTGTGCAGGGAAAATGCTTCTGAGGGTTGTGGGGAAGGGGGGGATTGGGGCCGCTTGTCCCTGGACATCTCTGTTGTAAAAAGAAAAAAAAATATTTTTACAAATTTAACACACATTACATAATTACATGCAACCACACGTCATGCTGCTGGGACCCCAGTGCTCAAGCAGGACCAAACACAACAACAAAAAATTGAAAAATTGAAAAAACCTCAGCCAAACAAGCCAAAACCCCCGTACAAGCATCCCTGCATATGCTGGAGGTCAACCAGTGCTAAAAAAAAGAGCAAAAAAACATGTTTTGGAAACAAACAACAGCACATCGGCCACATGGCAGATACCGACACACTCTAAAATCACCCCAAACAAGCCAAAAAGCATCCCTGCACATGCTGGAGGTCAACCAGTGCTAAAAAAAGGAGCAAAAAAACATGTTTTGGAAACAAACTACACCACATGTCGGCCACATGGCAGATACCGACACAGTCAAAGTCAGCCCAAACAAGCCAAAAAGTACCTCCAGCATGTGCAGGGATGCACCAGTGCTAAAATAGGAGCAAAAAAACATGTTTTGGGAACAAACAACGACACATGTCGGCCACATGGCAGATACCGACACACTCTAAAATCACCCCAAACAAGCCAAAAAGCATCCCTGCACATGCTGGAGGTCAACCAGTGCTAAAGTAGGAGCAAAAAACATGTTTTGGAAACAAACTACACCACATGTCGGCCACATGGCAGATACCGACACACTCTAAAATCACCCCAAACAAGCCAAAAATCATTCCTGCACATGCTGGAGGTACACCCAGTGGTTAAAGTGGGCCGGAACGGGACGGAACTGCGTTCCGTCACCTCTAATTGCAGCCTCCGCCCGGCCACAGCATCATGTCCCTGTTCCATTATAAAGGTGGCAGCGGCCGCCAGCCAATCGCGGCTCGCGGACCGGCTGCAGCACCAATTAGAAGTAGATGAGGCTTTTTCAAAATCTGGCGTGAGCCAATCACGGCTCGCAGACCGCCAGCCAATGAAAAGCTGCCAAGTGGCAGCTTCTCATTAGCTGACGGTCCAGGAGCCGTGAATGGCGCTCAGCCGGCGCCAGGTTCAAAGTGCCCTCACTCCCCCCCTCTGCCGCAGCCACAGCCACAGCCGCCGGAGTGTGACTGAGCCGCGGGCTGTAACGCCCGATCCCCCCCCCCCCCCCCCCCCCCGCAAATAGACTGTGCGGTACGGCTGCCGGCAGCTGCCTCCACTAACTGAGGAGAGGACGGAGGCAGGCTGGCTGAATGTACGGGGAGCAACAGTAGCTGCAGAGAAAGTTGCAGCTCCTCCCAGGCAGACCTCCCATGTGACAGAGCTGGCCGGCCGGGTGAGGCAGGACGGAAATGTTTACAGTGAACTGTACTGCAGTTGAGCACAGGTATTTGTTTTAAGTGTAGGTGGGGGCTTAGTTGGCCGGGTGAGGAACCCACTGCCCTGGTGTTTGGAAGGAAGAGGGGGGTGCTATGTGTTTATAAGCTACGTGTGTATCATGTGCTGTGTGCATGTATCCTATGTGTGTATCATGTGCTGTGTGCATGTATCCTATGTGTGTATCATGTGCTGTGTGCATGTATCCTATGTGTGTATCATGTGCTGTGTTCATGTATCCTATGTGTGTATCATGTGCTGTGTGCATGTATCCAGTGTGTATCATGTGCTGTGTGTATGTATCCTGTATGTGTATCATGTGCTGTGTGTATGTATCCTGTATGTGTATCATGTGCTGTGTGTATGTATCCTGTATGTGTATCATGTGCTGTGTATGTATCCTGTGTGTGTATCATGTGCTGTGTGTATGTATCCTATGTGTGTATCATGTGCTGTGTTCATGTATCCTATGTGTGTATCATGTGCTGTGTTCATGTATCCTGTGTGTGTATCATGTGCTGTGTTCATGTATCCTATGTGTGTATCATGTGCTGTGTTCATGTATCCTATGTGTGTATCATGTGCTGTGTTCATGTATCCTATGTGTGTATCATGTGCTGCGTTCATGTATCCTATGTGTGTATCATGTGCTGCGTTCATGTATCCTGTGTGTGTATCATGTGCTGCGTTCATGTATCCTGTGTGTGTATCATGGCCTTTGTTCATGTATCCTGTGTGTATCATGTGCTGTGTTCATGTATCCTGTGTGTATCATGTGCTGTGTTCATGTATCCTGTGTGTGTATCATGTGCCGTGTGTATGTATCCTATGTGTGTGTATGTGCTGTGTGTGTGTATGCATGCTATGTGTGTATGTGTATATGCTGTGTGTATGTATGCTCTGTGTGTATATGTATGCATGCTCTGTGTGTATGCATGCATGTATGCTCCGTGTGTGTGTCTGCAGTGTGTATGTTTGATCCGAGTAGTTATGTATTGTATATATGTTTTTGAAAGTACGCCATGAATGTATGTATGCTGTGTGTAAGTATGTATGTATATGTACAGAAGTGTATGTATGTGTGTGTGTATATATATATATATATATCTATCACAACATATGTACATGCATACGTGAACGGAACCCCCCCCCCCCAAGAAAATCCTGCGTTTGCCCCTGCCTGGGCGTCTGGTAGGAGAGTCAACTCTCCCTCCTCATGAAGACCTCCAGGTAACTGCTGCCACAATTCACAGCTCTGGGTGCCCAGTCTTTCTGCTGCTGATATTCTCTCTCTCTCCATGTCCCTCTCTCTCTCTCTCCATGTTACTCTATTTTGCCATGTCTCCTCTTCATCTCTCTCTCTTTTGCCATGTCTCTCTCTCTCTCTCTTGCAATGTCTCTATCTCCATGTCTCTCTCACCCTCTCTTGCCATGTCACTCTTTTTGTCTGTTTTTGCACTTTCAAGACTCTGAGTGTGTGTGTGTGTGTGTGTGTGTGTGTGTGTGTGTATATATATATATATATATAACACCCTCATAAAATCCTGCGTTTGCCCCTGGAAGGGGCTCTACCTGTCGTACTGTGTAAAAGGGGACGCTGTCTGCCGTACTGTGTAAAAGGGGGACTCTGAAAATTGTGGGCATTGTGTGTAAAGGGCACTAGTATGTGGGGCGGGCAATGTGAATAAGATTGTGCTACTGTGAAGCATTATTTTGAATTGGTGGTACTTTTGTGTGGCCACGCCCCTTCCTTGTGAGGCCACACCCTTTCTGTGGCATTGCAGGTGAGGTGAGTTCCCCCACCTCTCCAAGACCACTTTAAGCCCTGGGTACACCAATGCAAAAGCATGACCTAAAAAACATTATATGGAAAAAAAAAAACGTGAAAAACTACCCCCAAACACAAAACTCAAAAAAAAAACACGCAGCAATACAAGCAGGAGCTATATACACATACCTGCGCACATACACATACCCCAAACACCCCAAAGCAACGCCACATGTACACCTCATGGCACCCCCCCACTACACAAACACATACATGCAACGCCAGACCACATGTGGTACTTACCTACAAATGTAGAAATCGCTCCAAAAACGACTCTCCTCGGGTAACAGGTATCCTCCTGTCCGTCCTGGATTAAAGCCTGCTGGGTGTCCAAACGATACCACAGCAAACAACAACCAATTTGCTAGCTCTACAGCACCTCCACTCAACTCTGCAGGTTCACAAAATGGCTGCTGAGCACGCAGCAAACAAGCCCTATAAAGGGCTCAAAACGGCGGGAAGTCGAATCCAGGACGCCCACTACTCGACGATTGGTCCGTTATTCGACAAGGGGAGTGTCGAATGCGTTTTGTATTGAATATGTCGAATTCATGGTCCCGGGTGGAGGGTTTCGGCTGTCGTGTACAGTCGAATCCTAAAACGGTCGAAAAAAACGCAATTCGTCCGGAATTGCATATACCCCTTAATGTTTTCTTGTGTGCAAATAACAAATAAAATATAGCATATTTCAAATTTCCATGTAGTTGAAAAAAAGAAACAAACTAACAAACAAAAAAACATTAGCACAAATAGCGAACTGCTTTCAGCAGTTATACAACTTGGCCGCTAACACTAGCAACTCAGAATCCCCTCCCACATTTACACAAATTAGGGCTCATCTCTCATCTGTGTCTTTTCCTATGCTGTCATCCCTGGATAGGGAAGCTTTGGAACAACCCTTCACCCTTCATGAAGTCGAGCAGGCCATTTCCTCGTCCCCATCAGACAAGAATCGGGGCCCGGACAGTTTCACCATAGCATACTATAAAACATTTAAAGATCCCCTTGCCCCTATGCTACGTCAGGCTTTTAACTCAGTTTCTGCTACTTCTTATTTTTCCCGACACTCACTGGAGGCTCATATAATGGTTCTTCCGAAACAGAGTAAGAATCCCTCAGTGTGCTCCAGCTACCGAACCATTTCACTTTTGAATGTCGACCTAAAGTTATTCTCCAAATTGATGGCAAATAGATTAAATAAACTGATCCTTTCATTAATTCACCTGGATCAGGTGGGGTTCGTTCTTGGGAGAGATGCCAAAGATAACACTACTAAAGTGTTGAATCTTATTCACTTAGCCTCTCAACGGCGGATTCCTACTATACTGCTCTCTACTGAACGCTTTTTCAGCATCGGTTGAGTCAATTGGACCTTCATGAGGGCGGTGCTGGAGCACATTGGATTGGGTCCCCTTGCTCTTCATAGAATTTTGCCACTATACAAGACACCCATGGCTAGGGTCAGAGTGAACGGCTGTCTATCGGATCCTTTCACCATCTATAATGGGACGAGTCAAGGGTGTCCTCTGTCCCAGTAATATTTGTTCTTTGCATCGAAGCCCTAACCTGGGCCATTAGGGCTAAACTTAACTTATCAGGCCTTCACGTTGATGGAGAGGAATACAAACTAGCCTTGTTTACGGATGACGTATTAGCTATTGTATCTCATCCTACTATCTCTATCCTGCACTTAATGCATGAATTTGAGACTTTTAGCAAATTGTCAAATTTTTCAATACATTTCTCAAAATCCAGTGCCTTTAATATTTCGGCCCCTTCTTCTACGATTGTAGGCCTCAAACAGGTGTTTACGTTCTCTTGGTCCTCTTCGTTCATAACCTATCTGGGAGTTAAGCTAACACAAAACCTCACCCACTTGTTCTCCTTCAACTTCTTACCCCTTCTTCCGACAATCCGAAACGACCTTAGCAGATGGCACTCTAAACAACTCTCTTGGCTATGGAGAAAGAGTATTTTAGGGAGTGTATTCATTTTAACTATATTCAATCGCCTTCAAACTCTGCCAATTCATATCCATTAACCTTGGTTTAAATCCATCCAGCTCCTGATTAGACAATTTATTTGGTCGCGTAAGAGACCCATAATAAAACACACTGTTCTCATATGAGCTTCTTCTTCTGAGGGTTCCAATTACCCGATATTAAGACTTACTATTGTGCGGTCATTCTGAGCAGGATCCTGGATTGGACAAGGAATAGGGATGTTAAACAATGGCAGTGATTGAAGGCAGTTACATGCAACAACACACTGAGATATTCCCTTGGCTTCCCCGGCTACCTAAACCTCCTTGTCCCCATCTGATGATTACGCCCACTTTGACCTTATGGAGACTTTTGAGACATTCTGACTTTATTTTCTGTGAACTTGGTCCACTGATGTCTTTTTTTGACTAATCCTAGTTTCCCCCCAGATCTTCCTCTTTCCCACTTTACCGGATGGACGTGTGTGGGTCTCTTCAGGGTCAGCCAGCTGGTGACTTCATCTTGTGTTAGACAATTTTCTGAGATCCAAATTAAATGGGACATCCCATACCATGATTTTTGGAAATATCTACAAGATAGGGACTTTCTGAACACAGATAATAAATTGAAACTAGTGGCCAGAGACTTGACACCTTTTGAAAGGCTTTGCGTGTACCTTAACGTAATACCCACATAGGGGGTAATTCCAAGTTGATCGCAGCAGGATTTTTGATAGCAACTGGGCAAAACCATGTGCACTGCAGGGGAGGTAGATATAACATGTGCAGAAAGAGTTAGATTTGGGTGGGTTATTTTATTTCTGTGCAGGGTAAATACTGGCTGCTTTATTTTTACACTGCAAATTAGATTGCAGATTGAACACACCACACCCAAATCTGACTCTCTCTGCACATGTTATATCTGCCTCCCCTGCACTGCACATGGTTTTGCCCAATTGCTAACAAAAAACCTGCTGCGATCAACTTGGAATTACCCCCATAGTCTCTATTTTCTATAAGCTACTATAAAGTTGAGACTCTACTATTACTTTTTATGCGTTGGCCTGGGAAAAGGGACTTAGGTCTAACTACCCCAAAAAGGATTGGGAAATTATATTTCTTAATGCGCATGCAAGTTCTGTTTGTATTCAGATCAGGGAGACTCGGTATAAAGTATTAATGCATTGGTATAGGTGTCCTTCGCTCCTTCATTACATGTACCCTTCCATTTCAAATACATGCTGGCGCTGTTCTACTGCAGTTGGCACATTGCTCCACGTGTGGTGGGAATGCCATCATTTGACTGCATTTTGGGATTAGGTTATTAAAATATTGCAATGTATTTTAAATACAACACCTCCCACTGGTCCAGCTTTTTGGTTGTTGGGCCATTCCCCAATGTCAATCTCTGCCTACAAGAGATCTCTTTTACGCCACCTCAGCAATGCTGCAAGATCGGTGATTCCTGCATTGTGGAATTCCCAATCCTCCCATACACATAAAGATTAGGTCTCCAAATTGGATTATTTTATGAGCATGGAAGAATTATTGTTTTCATCCATGGGTAGACATGCTGAATTCACAGCTATTTGGTTCCCTTGGCTTGAATACAAATCACAGAAGCATATAAAAACTCCTTTTTATCTGCAGCAACCGTGGCCTAGCTTTTTTGTCCACAGGTGTATTTTCCAGTTTTCGTTAGTTAATCTTGTATGTTCCCCTGCTCCCCTTTCTTCTATATCTTTTATTCCTTTTATTTCTAATCTTCTCTTTCTCCTATATATTATTTTGTCTTTAGAAAATTATTCCGAGTGTGTTTGTTTCCTCTGATATTTTGTGAGCTTATCACTATCTAACTGTTCTGGACTAATTTATGTCTATGCAATTTTGTGTACCTGTCCTTGAATTTCTTTCAATAAAAAAAGATTAAAAAAAACAAAAAAAAAAAAAACCCTTAACACTTAAGTCATCCCAGTAATAGCCTGAATATATATATATATATATATATATATATATATATATTTTTTTTTTTTTTACAACTGAATGTACTGTATTTAGCCTCTATAAGACCTAATATAGTTCTCATTAACCACTTGCCTGTGTGTGTTGTCTCACCTGGTTGCAAACAATGCAACCAGTCAGAAACACAGAGTGGGCGGCTGCCGGAAGATATTCTTCTGGCAGCCGTCAATAACAGGGGGACCTCCTGCCCCTCTGCATCCGCCAGTGTCTGCCATGCTGCTGATCACTGCTAATCAGTTAGCACAGCAAGATCCCCCTCCCAGTGGCTGCAGACAGGATGAGGAGCGGCCGCCTGGGAAATGTAAATTACCCTCCTCAGCCCCCCCCTCCCCATGTGTGCCTTGTGTCTGCAGTTGCTGGACTTTACAGAGCTGGAGAGCACAGGCTGCAACAGCAAACTGTGCATTGAAGTCTAAAAAAACAGTTTATTTGAAGAAAATTATTAAAAATAATAAATGCCAACTTTATTTATCATCTCTCTGGGAGAAGCCCAGGGAGTAAATGCTGCTGACAGCTTTGGGGTCGGGTCAGCTCTCCACATCATTAGGCCCCACCCCTGTGTCTGCAGGGTGAGGCTCAAATGACTCAATTTGCATTGGTTTAGCCACTCCATACACATCTGAGACTTCCCGTATTATCCCTCCATCCTGCCAACTTCATTAGGTAATTGGTGGGATGTGGGAAATCAACCTACTCTTTGTAGGGGAAGTACCAGAAAAATCAGGAATTTCCCGCAACTTCCAAGAAAGTAGGAAATAATTTTATAAAGTCAGCACTGCCCACAATAAAATAAATGTTATTGTCCGAAGCAGTCCAGTAAAAGGATATTTGTAGAACCTTAATGCTGATCCGGTGGGCGACAGGACCCAGTGTGCGGCAAGTGCATACTCACTTGCTGATGCCATCATGTCATTGCTGACGATATCCTCTATCAGCCCTGCTGCAGGGCCGACTGAGGATGACGCTAACGACCCACGAGAGCGCGCATATCATGTGTACAGACTAGCAAACAGCTGCATTCCGGATCGCTCGACCACTGCTGGCTGCTGCCGCTCTCCAAATTCGGGGGGAGTCCACAATTGACTCCCCTCGCCGGTCCATAGCGCTCCTCAGTCGCTGGGGACACAGATGCTAGAGGTCATCCTTTACCTCAAATGTCTGTCAGGCAGAACAGTGCTATAGCTACCCGGAAGTGCCGGGAGCACTCAGCGCTGGCGCTCCCGGCACTTCCATTACACCCCTGACAATGAGCATTACACCCCTGGCAACAAGACCCCTTGCATTGAACATTACACCCAGAGCATTACACCGCTGGCAACAAGATCCCTGGCAATGAGCATGACACCCAGAGTATTACACCCCTGACAATAAGCATGACACCCAGACCATGAAACCCCTGGTAATGAGCATAAAACCCTTGGCAATGAACGTGGAACCCCTGACAACGAGCATGAGACTCCTGACAATGAGCATGAGACCCCTGGCAATGGGCAGGTCATTTATAAGTAATTCGAAACCTTACTGTGGGGCATAATGTGTAATGGGAATTACGGTGTGTGGCATAATGTATCATGGGCATTGCAGTGTGTGGCATAATTTAGCAAGGGCATTGCAGTAGGTGGCATAATGTGTCACAGGCATTACAGTGTGTGGCATAATGTATCACGGGCATTGTGGTGTGTGGCATAATGTGTCACGGGCATTACGGTGTGTTGAATAATATGTCAGGGGCATTTTGGTGTGTTGGCATAATGTGTCATGGGCACTACAGTGTGTGGAATAATGTGTTGGGGATTGCGGTGCGTGGGATAATGTGCCATGGGCATTGCCGTGTGTGGAATAATGTGTCAGGGGCATTGTGTGTGGTATAATGTGTCATGGGCATTGCGGTGTGTGTAATAATGTGTCACGTGTATTGCAGTGTGTGTAATAATGTGTCAGGGACATTATGGTGTGTGGAAAAATGTGTCAGGGGCATTACCGAGCGTGGCATAATGTGTCATTGGCATTGCGCCGTGTGGCATAATGTGTAACGGGCATTACGGTGTGTGGCATATTGTGTAAGTGGCATTACGGTGTGTGTGGTGTAATATGTCACGGGCATAACAGTGT
Source organism: Pseudophryne corroboree (assembly GCF_028390025.1). NCBI lineage: Eukaryota > Metazoa > Chordata > Amphibia > Anura > Myobatrachidae > Pseudophryne > Pseudophryne corroboree. The sequence continues at coordinate 839,896,877 of NC_086444.1, forward strand.
GTAGCATAATGTGTAACGGGCATTACTATAAGGAGGAAAAATGACAAATAAGGGGGACGAATCAGGTTTTTTTTTTCCTGTGGTGGCCAATGTCTGGGTGTGCAGGTTGCAAAACTGGGGTATAAGGTAGTAATTTCCTGCAATGCCACACCTCTAGTGAGGCTACACCCTCTTTTTGGAGTGTGCGCGCCTAAGGTGTGTACTAATTCTTTACTTTTCATATGACAATGGGAAGGGGCGCCAAAACTTTTTTGCCAGGGGGGTGCAAAATATATAGCTACGCCACTGCCCACGAGTCTGGTTGCTGGGACTCTCTCAGTGTTAAGACCATTCAAGTACAGCATTTTTTTCAAAAACTTTAGTTTCATTTTCTCTGACGTCCTAGTGGATGCTGGGGACTCCGTAAGGACCATGGGGAATAGCGGCTCCGCAGGAGACTGGGCACAAAAGTAAAGCTTTAGAACTACCTGGTGTGCACTGGCTCCTCCCCCTATGACCCTCCTCCAAGCCTCAGTTAGATTTTTGTGCCCGAACGAGAAGGGTGCACACTAGGTGGCTCTCCTGAGCTGCTTAGTGAAAAGTTTAGTTTTAGGTTTTTTATGTTCAGTGAGACCTGCTGGCAACAGGCTCACTGCATCGAGGGACTAAGGGGAGAAGAAGCGAACTCACCTGCGTGCAGAGTGGATTGGGCTTCTTAGGCTACTGGACATTAGCTCCAGAGGGACCGATCACAGGCCCAGCCATGGATAGGTCCCAGAGCCGCGCCGCCGGCCCCCTTACAGAGCCAGAAGACAGAAGAGGTCCGGAAAATCGGCGGCAGAAGACGTCCTGTCTTCAACAAGGTAGCGCACAGCACTGCAGCTGTGCGCCATTGCTCTCAGCACACTTCACACTCCGGTCACTGAGGGTGCAGGGCGCTGGGGGGGGGGGGCGCCCTGAGACGCAATAAAAACACCTTGGATGGCAAAAAATGCATCACATATAGCTCCTGGGCTATATGGATGAATTTAACCCCTGCCAGAATACACAGAAAAACGGGAGATAAGGCCGCCGAGAAGGGGGCGGAGCCTATCTCCTCAGCACACTGGCGCCATTTTCCCTCACAGCTCCGTTGGAGGGAAGCTCCCTGGCTCTCCCCTGCAGTCACTACACTACAGAAAGGGTTAAAAAAGAGAGGGGGGCACTAATTGCGCGCAGTATTAAAAATACAGCAGCTATAAGGGGAAAAACACTTATATAAGGTTATCCCTGTATATATATAGCGCTCTGGTGTGTGCTGGCAAACTCTCCCTCTGTCTCCCCAAAGGGCTAGTGGGGTCCTGTCCTCTATCAGAGCATTCCCTGTGTGTGTGCTGTGTGTCGGTACGTTTGTGTCGACATGTATGAGGAGAAAAATGATGTGGAGACGGAGCAGATTGCCTGTAATAGTGATGTCACCCCCTAGGGGGTCGACACCTGAGTGGATGAACTGTTGGAAGGAATTACGTGACAGTGTCAGCTCTGTATAAAAGACAGTGGTTGACATGAGACAGCCGGCTACTCAGCTTGTGCCTGTCCAGACGTCTCATAGGCCGTCAGGGGCTCTAAAGCGCCCGTTACCTCAGATGGCAGATATAGACGCCGACACGGATACTGACTCCAGTGTCGACGGTGAAGAGACAAATGTGACTTCCAGTAGGGCCACACGTTACATGATTGAGGCAATGAAAAATGTTTTACACATTTCTGATAATACGAGTACCACCAAAAAGGGGTATTATGTTCGGTGAGGAAAAACTACCTGTAGTTTTCCTGAATTTGAGAAATTAAATGAGGTGTGTGATGATGCATGGGTTTCCCCCGATAACAACTGATAATTTCTAAAATGTTATTGGCATTATATCCTTTCCCGCCAGAGGTTAGGGTGCGTTGGGAAACACCCCCTAGGGTGGATAAAGCGCTCACACGCTTGTAAGAACAAGGGCTCTACCCTCTCATGAGATGGCCGCCCTTAAGGATCCTGCTGATAGAAAGCAGGAGGGTATCCTAAAATGTATTTACACACATACTGGTGTTATACTGCGACCAGCAATCGCCTCAGCCTGGATGTGCAGTGCTGGGTTGGCGTGGTCGGATTCCCTGACTGAAAATATTGATACCCTAGATAGGGACAGTATATTATTGCCTATAGAGCATTTAAAAGATGCATTTCTATATATGCGTGATGCACAGCGGAATATTTGCCGACTGGCATCAAGTCTAAGTGCGTTGTCCATTTCTGCCAGTAGAGGGTTATGGACACGACAGTGGTCAGGTGATGCGGATTCCAAACGGCATTTGGAAGTATTGCCTTATTAAGGGGAGGAGTTATTTGGGGTCGGTCTTTCAGACCTGGTGGCCACGGCAACAGCTGGGAAATCCACGTTTGTACCCCAGGTCGCCTCTCAACATAAGAAGACGCCGTATTATCAGGCGCAGTCCTTTCGTGGGCAAGCGGGCAAAAGGTTCCTTATTTCTGCCCCGTGACAGAGGGAGAGGAAAAAGGCTGCAGAAATCAGCCAGTTCCCAGGAACAGAAGCCCTCTCCCGCCTCTGCCAAGCCCTCAGTATGACGCTGGGGCTTTACAAGCAGAATCAGGCACGGTGGGGGCCCGTCTCAATGAATTTCAGCGCGCAGTGGGCTCACTCGCAATTAGACCCCTGGATCCTTCAGGTGATATCTCAGGGGTACAAATTGGAATTCGAGACGTCTCCCCCTCGCCGTTTCCTAAAGTCGGCTTACCGATGTCTCCCTCTGACAGGGAGGCAGTTTTGGAAGCCATTCACAAGCTGTATTCCCAGCAGGTGATAATCAAGGTACCCCTCCTGCAACAGGGAACGGGGTATTATTCCACACTGTTGTGGTACCGAAGCCGGACGGCTCGGTGAGACCGATTCTAAATCTAAAATCTTGAACACTTACATACGGAGGTTCAAATTCAAGATTGAGTCACTCAGAGCAGTGATTGCGAACCTGGAAGAAGGGGACTACATGATGTCTCGGGACATCAAGGATGCTTACCTTCATGTCCCAATTTACCCTTCTCACCAAGGGTACCTCAGGTTTGTGGTACAGAACTGTCACTATCAGTTTCAGACGCTGCCGTATGGATGGTCCACGGCACCCCGGGTCTTTACCAAGGTAATGGCCGAAATGATGATACTCTTTCGAAGGAAGGGAATTTTAGTTATCCCTTACTTGGACGATTCCCTGATAAGGGTAAGATCCAGGGAACAGTTGGAGGTCGGTGTAGCACTATCTCAGGTAGTGTTGCGGCAGCACGATTGGATTCTCAATATTCCAAAATCGCAGCTGATTCCGACGACTCGTCTTCTGTTCCTAGGGATGATCCTGGACACAGTCCAGAAAAAGGTGTTTCTCCCGGAGGAGAAAGTCAGGGAGTTATCCGAGCTAGTCGGGAACCTCCTATAACCGAGCCAAGTCTCAGTACATCAATGAAAGGGTTCTGGGAAAAATGGTGGCTTCCTACGAAGCAATCCCATTCGGCAGATTCCACGCAAGAACTTTCCAGTGGGACCTGCTGGACAAATGGTCCGGGTCGCATCTTCAGATGCATCAGCGGATAACCCTGTCACCAAGCACAAGGGTGTCTCTCCTGTGGTGGTTGCAGAGTGCTCATCTTCTAGAGGGCCGCAGATTCGACATTCAGGACTGGGTCCTGGTGACCACGGATGCCAGCCTGCGAGGCTGGGGAGCAGTCACACAGGGAAGGAATTTCCAGAGCTTATGGTCAAGCCTGGAGACATCACTTCACATAAATATCCTGAAGCTAAGGGCCATTTACAATGCTCTAAGCTTAGCAAGACCTCTGCTTCAAGGTCACCCGGAGTTCATCCATTCGGACAACATCACGGCAGTCACCCACGTAAACAGACAGGGTGACACAAGAAGCAGGAGGGCAAGGCAGGAGCTGCAAGGATTCTTCGCTGGGCGGAAAATCATGTGATAGCACTGTCAGCAGTATTCATTCCGGGAGTGGACAACTGGGAAGCAGACTTCCTCAGCAGACACGACCCCCACCCGGGAGAGTGGGGACTTCACCCAGAAGTCTTCCACATGTTTATAAAACTCGACAAGTATTGCGCCAGGTCAAGGGACCCTCAGGCAATAGCTGTAGACGCTCTGGTAACACAGTGGGTGTACCAGTCAGTGTATGTGTTCCCTCCTCTGCCTCTCATACCCAAGGTACTGAGAATTATAAGATGGAGAGGAGTAAGCACTATATTCGTGGCTCCGGATTGACCAAGAAGGACTTGGTAACCAGAACTTCAAGAGATGCTCACGGAGGATCCGTGGCCTCTACCTCTAAGAAGGGACCTGCTCCAGCAAGGACCCTGTCTGTTCCAAGACTTACCGCGGCTGCGTTTGACGGCATGGCGGTTGAACGCCGGATCCTGAAGGAGAAAGGCATTCCGGATGAAGTCATTCCTTTCCTGATCAAAGCCAGGAAAGATATAACCGCAAAACATTATCACCGCATTTGGCGAAAATATGTTGCATGGTGCGAGGCCAGTAAGGCCCCGACGGAAGGTCGATTCCTACATTTCCTGCAAACAGGAGTGTCTATGGGCCTGAAATGGGGGTCCATTAAGGTTCAAATTTCGGCCCTGTCAATTTTCTTCCAAAAAGAACTAGCTTCAGTCCCTGAAGTTCAGACGTTTGTGAAAGGGGTACTGTATATACAGCCTCCTTTTGTGCCTCCAGTGGCACCTTGGGATCTAAATGTAGTTTTTGGGTTCCAAAAGTCACATTGGTTTGAACCACTTAAATATGTGGAGTTAAAATATCTCACATGGAAAGTGGTCATGCTGTTGGCCCTGGCCTGGGCCAGGTGCGTGTCAGAATTGGCGGCTTTATCCTGTAAAAGCCCTCATCTGATTTTTCATTCGGGCAGGGCGGAATTGAGGACTTCAGTTTCTCCCTAAGGTGGTTTTCAGCGTTTCACCTGAATCAACCTATTGTGGTGCCTGCGGCTACTAGGGACTTGGAGGACTCCAAGTTGCTAGACGTTGTCAGGGCCCTGGAAATATAGGTTTCCAGGACGGCTGGAGTCAGAAAATCTGACTCGTTGTTTATTCTGTATGCACCCAACAAGCTGGGTGCTCCTGCTTCTAAGCAGACTATTGCTCGTTGGATTTGTAGTACAATTCAGCTTGCACATTCTGTGGCAGGCCTGCCACAGCCAAAATCTGTAAAAGCCCATTCCACAAGGAAGGTGGGCTCATCTTGGGCGGCTACCCGAGGGGTCTCGGCTTTACAACTTTGCCGAGCAGCTACTTGGTCAGGAGCAAATACGTTTGTAAAATTCTACAAATTTGATACCCTGGCTGAGGAGGACCTGGAGTTCTCTCATTTGGTGCTGCAGAGTCATCCGCACTCTCCCGCCCGTTTGGGAGCTTTGGTATAATCCCCATGGTCCTTACGGAGTCCCCAACATCCACTAGGACGTCAGAGAAAATAAGAATTTACTTACCGATAATTCTATTTCTCGTAGTCCGTAGTGGATGCTGGGCGCCCATCCCAAGTGCGGATTGTCTGCAATACTGGTACATAGTTATTGTTACCAAAAAATCGGGTTATTGCTGTAGTGAGCCATCTTTTCTAGAGGCTCCTCTGTTATCATGCTGTTAACTGGGTTTAGATCACAAGTTATATGGTGTGATTGGTGTGGCTGGTATGAGTCTTACCCGGGATTCAAAATCCTTCCTTATTGTGTACGCTCGTCCGGGCACAGTATCCTAACTGAGGCTTGGAGGAGGGTCATAGGGGGAGGAGCCAGTGCACACCAGGTAGTTCTAAAGCTTTACTTTTGTGCCCAGTCTCCTGCGGAGCCGCTATTCCCCATGGTCCTTACGGAGTCCCCAGCATCCACTACGGACTACGAGAAATAGAATTATCGGTAAGTAAATTCTTATTTTTCTCGAGTAGCTCACACACCAAGTAAGGTTGGAGACCACTGCACTAGATGATGAACCTGGTATGTCACTACAATCGATGTGTACCCAGATTAAGTTAAGCTTCTCTGTGCCAAACAGAAATGTGTATCAATGCCAGTTGAATATGTTGTAGTAGCATAATGTAGGGGAGATTTATTAAAGCTTGGAGAGAAATAAATTAGAGAGAGATAAAGTACCAACCAATCAGCTCCTTCAAATACAAATTACAGAAGCAGCATGGTTGGTATTTTATCTCTCTTCACTTTATTGCTCTCTCAGATTTGATACATCTCTCCCTGTATGTGTACTTTCAATTGTGCCAGCAGGACGAGTTCCTGTAAATATAGGGGGTAATGGTGCCCATACATATGTGCAATTGTCCTCAATGCGATTTCCCTTGAAGCCCCCCATGCTTATTTCGGCATTCGATGTGCACACGATCATGCGATAAATCGCATGCCCCTTGCAACCTGAAATCGGGTGGTCGAATGTAGCCTGCACACCTTGTTTGGCAGAGAGCAGAGCAGCATGCGTCCTCCTTCTTCCAGTATAAAGTTTAGCACAAGGGGTTGATGCGATTGTCCAAGAAATTAGGTCAAAACAGCACAGATCGCACATTGTAGAGCCATAAATCGCATGTGTTGCGATCGCACATGCAATGCGATAAATATTATGTGCAGCACATATCTTGAGATGCGAGATTGGACCAGCATGCCCGCACATCACGTCAGGGCACACATGCGATTGGCTTGCTATCCATGTGATTTATCGCAATCGCATGATTGTACCCGATATCTCACAGCATAATTCAGATCTGATCGTAGATGTGGTAAATTTAACACATCTACGATCATTTACCCTGACATGCGGGGGGACGCCCAGCACAGGGCTAGTCCGCCCCGAATGTCAGGCCCTTTTTCCCCCCCCAGCACAGGTGGAAGAGCAGCGGCGATGCTTTTGCGCCTGGCAAGTAGCTTCCTGCCAGCGCAGCTCCTGCGCGCTGGCAGCCCGCTGCCCACCATGTCCTAGGTCGCAGCGGCTGCGTGTGACGTCATGCAGCCGCCATGGCCTCCCTCCACGGTCCGGACAAGCCTGTGTTGTCCGGACCACGCCCCGCCAATGGCGCTCTAACGCCATTGGCACGCCCCGCGACCGCCTCTGCCTGTCAATCAGACAGAGGTGATCGCAGCCCAGAGATGGTTTTAGCATCTCACTGGGCTCCCAAGGTGCGTGCACACTCCACGAAAAAATTCAGACTGCGATCGCTGCCATTGCAGTGATCTAGTCTGAATTAGCCCCAGATCTGTATATAATGTAGAGCTGCAAAAGCCTGTACATGAATAGATTTGTATTTGTAATCTGTTTTCCCACTCGATATATAGCTGATCTTGTTTATTACTTCCAGCTATTCTGCATGCAGGACAGCAGGACAAGTAAACTCAAAGTGAACGGACTGCCAAAGTGCCCAAATTCTGCTTGATTTAGCAGTTGTAAGTATTTTACAATTCTATAGTACTCCAACCATTCTTGCATATGGGCTATTCTGGCTATCTTTGTTTCAGGTTTTTTCTTAGCATTTAGTTTGGTACCAAATATTTATTTGTACAAAAAAAAAGAAAATTACTACTTTAATGTATTTACCAATTTAAATTTAATCTAGGCTTCGCGAACCTGCAACTCTACAACTGTTGTGGAATGATATGTCCCAGCCTGCCCTGTGACACAGAAGTAGAAGAGTTACAGGTTGCTTAATCCTTCTCATTACCTTCCTGGGTCTATCCCACTAACCAAATACTAGCAGGTGCCATGTAGGAAGTTCCTTCCTTTTTAGTACAGGACCACTGACTATGATACCCCTTTCACATCGCACAAATAACCCGGTACCGACACGGCATATTGCCGTGTCGAACCGGGTCAGTGTGCGATGTGAAAGCACACTGGGCGATTTAGCGGGTCGCCTGACCCGGTAAATCAACCCGGTAAAAAAGAAGGGTTTTACCCGGGTTGATTACCGGGTCAGGTGCGGTGTGAATGGGAGCCGTGTCGATGCGACACGGTTCCCATTCACAAGATAGGGAGAGGCGGCGCTGGAGATGAGCTCATCTCCCGACGCCGCCTCCACCCCCGCCCCTGCTGCTGCTGCGGCCTCCGTTGTCATGGCAACCGACCCGGTATATTGCCGGGTCGGGAAGCCTGCAACGGAGCGCAAATGCCGGATCCCACCCGGTAAGTACACGTTTGTCTTACCGGGTAGGACCCGGCATTTGCGGTGTGAATGCAGCATAACTGTCAGCTGTTAATTCTCCAAGGATCAGCACCCTTATATTACAGTACTTAGGGGGTTAATCAGTATTTTTAGCACACAAAAGTTAGCCTTTGGGAAAAACCATGTGCAGTGCAGGTGGGGCAGATGTAACATGTGCAGAGAGATTTAGATTTGGCTGGGATATATTGTTTCTGTCCAGGGTAAATAATGGCTGCTTAATTTCTACACCTCAATTTAGATTTCAGTTTGAACACACCCCACCCAAATCATAAGGTGCATACACACGGTGAGATATTGACTATTTCCGAATTGACTTTGGGATTTCCCCTAAACTCCCCGGAGCCCAGAACCACTGATAGTCAATATGTGAGATTTTGACCAAGTGGCAATTTTAACTATACTATGTACTAGATAGTACACAATATAGTCAAGTTTGACTAGCCTGCACAGTCTGTCTTTTCTTACGATACAGACCCCACGGGAGCGTGCATCGGTATCGCAAGCTGTGTACACACGGTGCGATTTGCACCAACTTTATAGTTAAAATTGTAAGGTTACATCGCACCATGTGTATACACCTTAACTCTCTCTGCATTGTTTTGCGAATTGCTAACTTTTTAGGTTTGCGAACAACTCTGAATAACCCCTTAATGCAGTATCTTAATAAGGTAGGTAGGTAGGGTAGATGAAAGTGAACCGCAGCATATGAATCGAAAAGTAGTAATTATTTAGACCAATTTATTATAAAATCAAATCAAATAGATTTATAACTGGCTGTAGAAGATTTTAGTAAATAATCATAAAGAATGAAGAAACAGTATAAGTATTGTCCACAAAGACAAATGTTGTATACGTGACAGCAGAGTCTTGTACAGATGAATTATGTATGTATTGTATGGTCTGAAGGTGGTTTTGGGAAAAGTTAAATAACGAACAGTTTTCTTAAAGTTTCCTATAGTCAACTCATGTGTGGCATAGTAACTAAATATATGTTAGCATAAACAAGTACCTCAAAGCAGATTAGAAAAAAAATGACTTGGCCGCTTATTAACAGTCATCACTAATCCCTAATCTCCTTATGCCAAACTGTAATGGGTCTCTGAGAAATTATATAAAAATTACTGACAACGGAATATTTGCTTGTTAATAAAGTATCCACTTGTAACAATAGGGTTTCCACAGAGGTAGGAGTAAATAAAAAAAACAAAACCTGCCTACCCAGGCCCATATGTGCATCTGGTCCCATTGCAGGTGGGATACCCTGGGGGGTTTAAACTGGAATGCCCACCTGCTGCACCAACCCTATTGCCGGGCGCCCGCTGCGGTGTATGTTTTGCTAGTGGTGTGCCTAGCTCCTTTTCTCCATTCTGAACATGCTCGGCCTCCCAACTCCCATACTTCTGCTCAGGACGCTCTGGGTGGTTTTTCTCACCAACATACAGTTTCACTGGGGTGCAACTTCATGTCGGCGTGCACTCAGGGGTGACCCAGCGACCTCTGCCTCCCTGTTATGGGGTATGCCTTACCTGCAGAAAGCATAGTTTTACCAAGATGCTTCTAACTCTGCATAAACCCAATGTGTGTTAGTTTATGCAGGCAACTTGTAGCGTGCATCAACCCAATTATATCCATAACTAGCTGAATACCCGTGCTTTGCCATGGAATTTCAAGTATTTATGTGCATATAACTTTCATTTTGAAGGACTTCCTGGTAAACTAATTAGACTTACAACAGGACATGCTCTACCCACTGCTGCCAATATTTGGGCCTAATTCAGACCTGATCGGAGCAGCAAAAAAAATTCTAATAGGCAAAACCACGTGCAGTGCAGGTGGGGCAGATATAACACGTGCAGAGAGAGTTAGATTTGGGTGGGGTGTGTTCAAACCGAAATCTAAATTGCAGTGTAAGAATAAAGCAGCCAGTATTTACCCTGCACAGAAACAAAATAACCTCCCTCCAGATTCCAGACCAGTGAGCTCTTCCATCCAGAGTCTCCAGACCAGTAATTGCCTCAGTCCAAACCAGTGGGTTGATCTTGGTCCCACGCCCCCCCCCCCCCCTTACACAAGCCCTCAGCACCTCACCTATGGATAAAATGTAACCTCATCTGATGTACTGTCATCTGACTACATTAGTATGTAAAAAAAAAAAAAACACAACAACAACACACATATGAGAGGCCCCCCAACATGTTTGAAGTTTGCCAACATATTGGATGGGCTCCTGCATGTTTTCTTCTTTTTCTGCCTTGGTAATGCAAGACCGTTTCACCACCAATCAGCTTACTATTTTTTTTACAGGACAATGTTCAGCAAAATTAGATCCAGTTACGTGTAAATAAATTAATAGTTTCAGGTACACATTTGGGATATTTTACCATTTGCTTAATTTTCCAGAAAGTTAATATTTTGGCTGTTAGCAATAATACATACAAAACACACACAGACAGTAAGGCATACTTGCCGATATTCTGGCTGCTCTCTGCGGGAGAGAGCAGCCAGGTCGGCTCAGCAGGGGGGCAGGGGCAGGCTGTGATGTGGGGAGGAGGCGGACCGGAGGCGGGATGGGGGCGGAGCAGGGGCGGGCCGGGGGCAGAGTTACTACGTCACACCCTTTAAGCCACGCCCCCCGCTCTGTAATGCCGCGATCCCCGGCATTACACTGCAGGGGGCGTGGCTATGATGACGCGATTCAGCAAGAATCGCGTCATCAACTGCCCGGACCGCCCACTTTACACAGTAAGTGGGCGGACGGGCAGGGTGACTGCTAGTTCCGGGAGACTTGCCTGCTCTTCCGTGGGGCCGGGAGGGTCACCCGATTTTCGGGAGCCTCCCGGCCATTCCGGGAGAGTAGGCAAGTATGCAGTAAGGGTAATTCAGAGTTGATCGTGGAAGCAAATTTGTTAACAGTTGGGCAAAACCATGTGCACTGCAGGGGGGACAGATGTAACATGTGCAGAGAGAGTTACATTTGGGTGGGGGGTGTTCAAACTTAAATCTAAATTGCAGTGTAAAAATAAAGCAGCCAGTATTTACCCTGCACAGAAACAAAATAATCCACCCAAATCTAACGCTCTCTGCAAATGTTATTTCTCTGACGTCCTAGTGGATGCTGGGGACTCCGTAAGGACCATGGGGAATAGACGGCTCCGCAGGAGACTGGGCACATCTAAAGAAAGATTTAGGACTATCTGGTGTGCGCTAGCTCCTCCCCCTATGACCCTCCTCCAAGCCTCAGTTAGATTTCTGTGCCCGGCCGAGCTGGATGCACACTAGGGGCTCTCCTGAGCTCCTAGAAAGAAAGTATAGTTTAGGTTTTTTATTTTACAGTGAGACCTGCTGGCAACAGGCTCACTGCAGCGAGGGACTAAGGGGAGAAGAAGCGAACCTACCTAAGTGGTGGTAGCTTGGGCTTCTTAGGCTACTGGACACCATTAGCTCCAGAGGGATCGCACACAGGACCCGACCTCGTCGTCCGTTCCCGGAGCCGCGCCGCCGTCCCCCTTACAGAGCCAGAAGGTCCGGAAAATCGGCGGCTGAAGACTTCTGTCTTCTCCAAGGTAGCGCACAGCACTGCAGCTGTGCGCCATTGCTCCTCATGCACACCACACACTTCGGTCACTGATGGGTGCAGGGCGCTGGGGGGGGGGGCACGCCCTGAGCAGCAATATTAACACCTTGGCTGGCAAAACTGACACCATATATAGCCCCAGAGGCTATATAGGTGTAAATTACCCCTGCCAGAATAACACAAAAAGCGGGAGAAAGCCCGCCGAAAAAGGGGCGGAGCCATCTCCCTCAGCACACTGGCGCCATTTTCCCTCACAGCTCCGCTGGAAGGATCGCTCCCTGGCTCTCCCCTGCAGTCCTGCACTACAGAAAGGGTAAAAAAGAGAGGGGGGGCACTAAATTTAGGCGCAGTATATATATAATACAAGCAGCTATAGGGGAAAACACTCTGTATAGTGATATCCCCCTGTTATATAGCGCTCTGGTGTGTGCTGGCATACTCTCCCTCTGTCTCCCCAAAGGGCTTTGTGGGGTCCTGTCCTCTGTCAGAGCATTCCCTGTGTGTGTGCTGTGTGTCGGTACCGCTGTGTCGACATGTATGATGAGGAAAATTATGTGGAGGCAGAGCAAATGCCTGTAAATGTGTTGTCACCCCCTGAGGGGTCGACACCTGTGTGGATGGACTTATGGAAGGAATTACGTGACAGTGTCAGCTCCTTACATAAAAGGTTTGACGACATAGGACAGCCGGCTACTCAGCTTGTGACTGTTCCAGCGTCTCAAATGTCATCAGGGGCTTTAAAACGCCCGCTACCTCAGATGGCAGACACAGATGTCGACACGGATACCGACTCCAGTGTCGACGACGATGAGACTAGTGTACCCTCCAATAGGTCCACCCGTTACATGATTAAGGCAATGAAAAATGTATTACACATTTCTCTGACGTCCTAAGTGGATGCTGGGACTCCGTAAGGACCATGGGGATTAGCGGCTCTGCAGGAGACTGGGCACAACTAAAGAAAGCTTTAGGACTACCTGGTGTGCACTGGCTCCTCCCACTAAGACCCTCCTCCAGACCTCTGTTAGATTCTTGTGCCCGGCTGAGCTGGATGCACACTAGGGGCTCTCCTGAGCTCCTAGAAAGAAAGTATATTTAGGTTTTTTATTTTACAGTGAGATCTGCTGGCAACAGACTCACTGCAGCGAGGGACTAAAGGGAGAAGAAGCGAACCTACCTAACAGGTGGTAGTTTGGGCTTCTTAGGCTACTGGACACCATTAGCTCCAGAGGGATCGACCGCAGGACCCGACCTTGGTGTTCGTTCCCGGAGCCGCGCCGCCGTCCCCCTTACAGAGCCAGAAGCATGAAGAGTCCGGAAAATCGGCGGCAGAAGACTTCGGTCTTCACCAAGGTAGCGCACAGCACTGCAGCTGTGCGCCATTGCTCCTCATGTACACCTCACACTCCGGTCACTGATGGGTGCAGGGCGCTGGGGGGGACGCCCTGAGGGCAATATATGACACCTTGGCTGGCAAATCTACATCATATATAGTCCTAGAGGCTATATAGATGTAAAATTACCCCTGCCAGTATTCCAGAAAAAGCGGGAGAAAGTCAGTTGAAAAAGGGGCGGTGCTTCTCCCTCAGCACACTGGCGCCATTTTCTCTTCACAGTGCAGCTGGAAGACAGCTCCCCAGGCTCTCCCCTGTAGTTTTCAGGCTCAAAGGGTTAAAAAGAGAGGGGGGGCACTAAATTTAGGCGCAATATATGTATACAAGCAGCTATTTGGGGAAAAATCACTCAGTTATAGTGTTAATCCCTGCATTATATAGCGCTCTGGTGTGTGCTGGCATACTCTCTCTCTGTCTCCCCAAAGGACTTTGTGGGGTCCTGTCCTCAGTCAGAGCATTCCCTGTGTGTGCGCGGTGTGTCGGTACAGCTGTGTCGACATGTTGGATGAGGAAGGTTACGTGGAGGCGGAGCAGAGGCCGATAAATGGGATGTCGCCCCCTGTGGGGCCGACACCAGAGTGGATGGATAGGTGGAAGGTATTAACCGACAGTGTCAACTCCTTACATAAAAGGCTGGATGACGTAACAGCTGTGGGACAGCCGGCTTCTCAGCCCGCGCCTGCCCAGGCGTTTCAAAGTCCATCAGGAGCTCAAAAAACGCCCGTTACCTCAGATGGCAGACACTAATGTCGACACGGAGTCTGACTCCAGTGGCGACGAGGTTGAGACATATACACAATCCACTAGGAACATCCGTTACATGATCTCGGCAATGAAAAATGTGTTACGCATTTTCTGACATGAACCCAAGTACCACATAAAAGGGGTTTTATTTTTGGGGAGAAAAAGCAGCCAGTGTTTTGTTCCCCCATCAGATGAATGAATGAAGTGTGTAAAGAAGCGTGTTTTCCCCCGATAAGAAACTGGTAATTTCTAAAAAGTTACTGATGGTGTACCCTTTCCCGCCAGAGGATAGGTCACGTTGGGAGATATCCCTTAGGGTGGATAAGGCGCTCACACGTTTGTCAAAAGGTGGCACTGCCGTCTTAGGATACGGCCACCTTGAAGGAACCTGCTGATAAAAAGCAGGAGGCGATCCTGAAGTCTGTATTTACACACTCAGGTTATATACTGAAACCTGCAATTGCCTCAGCATAAATAGGGCTGCTGCAGCGTGGTCTGATACCCTGTCAGATAATATTAATAAGCTAATACAGGGATAATATTTTGCTAACATTGAGCATATTTAAGACGTTGTCTTATATATAAAGGATGCACAGAGAGATATTTGCCGGCTGGCATCCAGAATTAATGCAATGTCCATTCTGCCAGGAGGGTATTAGAAACCCGGCAGTGGACAGGTGATGCTGCCTGTAAAAGGCACATGGAGATTCTGCCTTATAAGGGTGAGGAATTGTTTGGGGATGGTCTCTGGGACCTCGTATCCACAGCAACAGCTGGGAAGAAAATTTTTTACCTCAGGTTTCCTCACAGCCTAAGAAAGCACCGTATTTTCAGGTACAGTCCTTTCGGCTTCAGAAAAGCAAGCGGGTCAAAGGCGCTTCCTTTCTGCACAGAGACAAGGGAAGAAGGAAAAAAGCTGCACCAGCAGCCAGTTCCCAGGATCAAAAATCTTCCCCCGATTCCTCCGAGTCCACCGCATGACGCTGGGGCTCCACAGGTGGAGACAGGTGCGGTAGGGGCGCGTCTTGGGAACTTCAGGGACCAGTGGGCTTGCCCACAGGTGGATCTCTAGGTTCTGCAAATAGTATCACAGGGATACAGGCTGGAGTTCGAGGCGACTCCCCCTCGCCGTTACCTCACATCAGCCTTGCCGGCTGCCCTCGGAGAAAGGTAGTACTGGCGGCAATTCACAAGCTGTACTTCCAGCAGGTGAAAGCAAGGTACCCCTCCTTCAACAAGGCCGGGGTTACTATTCCGAAATGTTGTGGTACCGAAACCAGACGGTTCGGTGAGACCCATTCTAAAATTGAAAGCCTTGAACACTTATATACGAAGGTTCAAGTTCAAAATGGAATCGCTCAGGGCGATTAATGCAAGCCTGGAGAATTTCATGGTATCACTGGACATCAAGGATGATTACCTGCATGTCCCTATTTACCCTCTTCACCAGGAGTACCTCAATATTGTGGTACAGGATTGTCATTACTAATTCCAGACGTTGCCGTTGGTCTGTCCCCGGCACCGAGGTATTTACCAAGGTTATGGCCGAAATAATTATCCCGTACTTGGACGATCTCCTTATAAAGGCGAGGTGCAGGGAGCAGTTGTTCGTCGGAGTAGCACTATCTCGGGAAGTGCTACAACAGCACGGCTGGATTCTGAATATTCCAAAGTCGCAGCTGGTTCCTACAACGCGTCTACTGTTCCTGGGTATGGTTCTGGACACAGAACAGGATAAAAAGGGTTTCTCCCGGAGGAGAAGTCCAAGGAGTTGTTGTCTCTAGACAGAGACCTCCTAATACGTATACAGGTGTCGGTGCATCAATGCACGCGAGCCCTGGGAAAGATGGTAGCTTTTTACGAAGAAATTCCATTCGCCAGGTCCCATGCAAGGATTTTCCAGTGGGATCTGTTGGACAAGTGGTCCGGGTCGCATCTTCAGATGCATCGGTGGATAACCCTGTCTCCAAGGGTCAGGGTGTCGCTGTTGTGGTGGCTGCAGAGTGCTCATCTTCTAGGGGGCCGCAGATTCGGCATACAGGACTGGGTCCTGGTGACCACGGATGCCAGCCTTCGAGGCTGGGGGCAGTCACACAGGGAAGGAACTTCCAAGGCTATGGAAAAGTCAGGAGACTTCCCTACACATAAATATTCTGGAACTGAGGGCCATTTACAATGCCCTAAGTCAGGCTAGACCCCTGCTTCAACACCGGCCGGTGCTGATCCAGTCAGACAACATCACGGCAGTCGCTCATGTAAACCAACAGGGCGGCACAAGAAGCAGGATGGCGATGGCAGAAGCCACAAGGATTCTCCGATGGGCGGAAAATCATGTGTTAGCACTGTCAGCAGTGTTCATTCCCGGAGTGGACAACTAAGAAACCTCCACCCGGGAGAGTGGGGACTTCATCCAGAAGTCTTCCAAATGATTGTACACTGCTGGGAAAGGCCACAGGTGGACATGATGGCGTCCCGCCTCAACTAAAAGTTACAAAGATATTGCGCCAGGTCAAGGACCCTCAGGCGATAGCTGTGGACGCTCTGGTAACACCGTGGGTGTACCAGTCGGTGTATGTGTTCCCTTCTCTGCCTCTCTTACCCAGGGTAATGAGAATAATAAGAAGGAGAGGAGTAAGAACTATACTCATTGTTCCGGGTTGGCCAAGAAGAGCTTGGTAACCAGAACTCCAAGAAATGATCTCAGAGGACCCATGGCCTCTGCCGCTCAGACAGGACCTGCTGCAGCAGGGGGTCTGTCTGTTCCAAGACGTACCGCGGCTGCGTTGACGGCATGGCGGTTGAACGCCGGATCCTGAAGGAAAAGGGAATTCCGCAGGAAGTTATCCCTACGCTATTTGAAGCTAGGAAAGAAGTGAACGCAAACCATTATCACCGCATATGGCGGAAATATGTTGCGTACTGTGAGGCCAGGAAGGCCCCAAAGGAGAAATTTCAGCTAGGTCGATTTCTGCACTTCCTACAGTCAGAGGTGACTATGGGCCTAAAATTGGGTTCCATTAAGGTCCAGATTTCGGCTCTATCGATTTTCTTCCAAAATTGAACTGGCTTCACTGCCTGAAGTTCAGACTTTTTTTAAGGGAGTGCTGCATAGTCAGCCCCCGTTTGTGCCTCCAGTGGCACCGTGGGATCTCAACGTGGTGTTGGATTTCCTGAAGTCGCATTGGGTTGAGCCACTTAAATCCGTGGAGCTATAATACCTCACGTGGAAAGTGGTCATTCTGTGGGCCTTGGCGTCGGCCAGGCGTGTATCAGAATTGGCGGCTTTGTCATACAAAAGCCCTTATCTGTATTTTATATGGATAAGGCGGAATTGAGGACTCGTTCCCAATTCCTTCCTAAGGTGGTATAATTTTTTAATGTGAACCAACCTATTGTGGTGCCTGCGGCTACTTGGGACTTGGAGGATTCCAAGTTACTGGATGTAGTCAGGGCCCTGAAAAGTATATGTTTCCAGGACAGCTGGAGTCAGGAAAACTGACTCGCTATTTCTCCTGTATGCACCCAACAAGCTGGGTGCTCCTGCTTCTAAGCAGACGATTGCTCGCTGGATCTGTAGCACGATTCAACTTGCACATTCTGCGGCTGGACTGCCGCACCCTAATTCTGTAAAAGCCCATTCCACGAGAAAAGTGGGCTCTTCTTGGGCGGCTGCCTGAGGGGTCTCGGCTTTACAACTTTGCCGAGCTGTTACTTGGTCGGGTTAAAACATTTTTGTAAGAGTCTACAAGTTTGATACCCTGGCTGAGGAGGACCTAGAGTTTGCTCATTCGGTGCTGCAGAGTCATCCGCACTCTCCCGCCCGTTTGGGAGCTTTGGTATAATCCCCATGGTCCTTACGGAGTCCCAGCATCCACTTAGGACGTCAGAGAAAATAAGATTTTACTCATCGGTAAATCTATTTCTCGTAGTTCGTAGTGGATGCTGGGTGCCCATCCCAAGTGCGGATTGTCTGCAATACTTGTTTATAGTTATTGCCTAACTAAAGGGTTATTGTTGAGCCATCTGTTGAGAGGCTCAGTTATATTTCATAATGTTAACTGGGTATAGTATCACGAGTTATACGGTGTGATTGGTGTGGCTGGTATGAGTCTTACCCGGGATTCAAAATCCTTCCTTATTGTGTCAGCTCTTCCGGGCACAGTATCCTAACTGAGGTCTGGAGGAGGGTCTTAGTGGGAGGAGCCAGTGCACACCAGGTAGTCCTAAAGCTTTCTTTAGTTGTACCCAGTCTCCTGCGGCGCCGCTAATCCCCATGGTCCTTACGGAGTCCCAGCATCCACTACGGACTACGAGAAATAGATTTACCGGTGAGTAAAATCTTATTTTCTGATAGTACCCCAGGTACCACAAAAAAGGGTATTATGTTCGGTGAGAAAAAACTACCAGTAGTTTTTCCTGCATCTGAGGAATTAAATGAGGTGTGTGAGGAAGCCTGGACTTCCCCCGATAAGAAATTGATAATTTCTAAACGGTTATTGGCAGCATACCCTTTCCCGCCAGAGGATAGGTCACGTTGGGAAACATCCCCTAGGGTAGATAAAGCGCTTACACGTTTATCAAAACAGGTGGCACTACCGTCTCAGGATACAGCCGCCCTAAAGGATCCTGCTGATAGAAAGCAGGAGGCTACCCTAAAAGCTATATATACACACACGGGCATTATATTGCGACCAGCGATTGCATCAGCATGGATGTGCAGTGCTGCTGCTGCGTGGTCAGATTCCCTGTCGGATAATATTGATACCCTGGATAGGGACAATATTTTGCTGACAGTAGAGCATATAAAAGACGCTGTCTTATACATGCGTGATGCACAGAGGGATATTTGCCGGCTGGCATCAAAAATAAGCGCAATGTCCATTGCCGCCAGAAGGGGGTTATGGACTCGGCAGTGGTCAGGTGATGCCGATTCAAAAAGGCACATGGAAGTTTTGCCTTATAGGGGAGTGGAACTGTTTGGGGATGGTCTTTCAGACCTCGTTTCCACAGCTACGGCTGGGAAATCGACATTTTTGCCACAGGCTACCCCACAGCAAAAGAAAGCACTGTATTATCAAGTACAGTCCTTTCGGCCCCATAAACACAAGAGGGCTCGAGGCGCATCCTTTCTGCCGAGAGGCAAAGGTAGAGGGAAAAAGCTGCAGCATACAGCCAGTTCCCAAGAGCAAAAGTCCTCCCCCGCGTCCGGTAAGTCCACAGCATGACGCTGGGGCTTCACAGGCGGACCCGGGTACGGTGGGGGCCCGTCTCAGAAATTTCAGCACACAGTGGGCTCTCTCACAGGTGGATCCCTGGATCCTTCAAGTAGTATCTCAGGGGTACAGGCTGGAATTCGAGACGTCCCCCCCCCCCCCCCGCCGTTTTCTAAATCTGCCTTACCAGCAACTCCCTCTGCCAGGGAAGCAGTGTTGGTGGCTATCCAAAAACTGTATTCACAGCAAGTGATTGTCAAGATACCCCTCCTTCAGCAAGGAAAGGGTTACTATTCCACAATGTTTGTGGTACCGAAACCGGACGGTTCGGTGAGACCCATCTTAAATTTAAAATCCTTGAACACGTATATCAGAAAGTTCAAGTTCAAGATGGAATCGCTCAGGGCGGTTATTGCGAGCCTGGACGAGGGGGATTACATGGTCTCTCTGGACATCAAGGATGCCTACCCTGCATGTCCCCATTTACCCTCCTCACCAGGAGTACCTCAGATTTGTGGTACAGGACTGTCACTATCAGTTCCAGACGCTGCCGTTTGGGTTATCCACGGCACCGAGGGTCTTTACCAAGGTAATGGCCGAAATGATGATACTCCTTCGCAAGAAGGGAGTTTTAATTATCCCGTACTTGGACGATCTCCTGATAAAGGCGAGGTCCAAGGAACAGTTGGTAGTGGGGGTAGCACTTTCTCGGGAAGTGCTACAACAGCACGGCTGGATTCTCAATATTCCAAAGTCACAGCTGGTCCCGACGACACATCTTCTGTTCCTGGGAATGATTCTGGACACAGACCAGAAAAAAGTGTTTCTTCCAGTGGAAAAAGCCGAGGAGTTGTCATCTCTAGTCAGAGACCTCCTAAAACCGGGACAGGTGTCGGTACATCAATGCACACGAGTCCTGGGAAAAATGGTAGCTTCGTACGAAGCAATTCCATTCGGAAGGTTCCACGCAAGGACTTTCCAGTGGGACCTGTTGGACAAATGGTCCGGGTCCCATCTCCAGATGCAACAGCGGATAACCCTGTCGGCAAGGACCAGGGTGTCGCTGCTGTGGTGGCTGCAGAGGGCTCATCTACTAGAGGGCCGCAGATTCGGAATACAGGACTGGGTCCTGGTGACCACGGATGCCAGCCTTCGGGGCTGGGGTGCAGTCACACAGGGAAGAAATTTCCAAGGACTGTGGTCAAATCAGGAGATTTCGCTTCACATAAATATTCTGGAGCTAAGGGCCATTTACAATGCCCTAAGCCAAGCAAGGCCCCTGCTTCAGAACCAACCGGTACTGATCCAATCAGACAACATCACGGCGGTCGCCCATGTAAACAGACAAGGCGGCACAAGAAGCAGGAGGGCAATGGCAGAAGCCACAAGGATTCTCCGATGGGCTGAAAATCATGTGTTAGCACTGACAGCAGTGTTCATTCCAGGAGTGGACAACTGGGAAGCAGACTTCCTCAGCAGGCACGACCTCCACCCGGGAGAATGGGGACTTCATCCAGAAGTCTTCCAAATGCTGGTAAACCGTTGGGAAAGACCACAGGTGGACATGATGGCGTCCCGCCTCAACAAAAAGCTAAAAAGATATTGCGCCAGGTCAAGGGACCCTCAGGCGATCGCTGTGGACGCTCTAGTAACACCGTGGGTGTACCAGTCGGTTTATGTGTTTCCTCCTCTGCCTCTCATTCCCAAGGTACTGAGAATAATACGAAGGCGAGGAGTGAAAACTATACTCGTGGTTCCGGACTGGCCAAGAAGAGCTTGGTACCCGGAACTTCAAGAGATGCTTTCAGAGGACCCTTGGCCTCTGCCGCTTAGACAGGACCTGCTGCAGCAGGGGCCCTGTCTGTTCCAAGACTTACCGCGGCTACGTTTGACGGCATGGCGGTTGAACACCGGATCCTGAAGGAAAAGGGCATTCCGGAGGAAGTCATCCCTACCCTGATCAAAGCCAGGAAGGATGTCACCGCAAAACATTATCACCGCATTTGGCGGAAATATGTTGCTTGGTGTGAGGCCAGGAAGGCCCCAACGGAGGAATTTCAACTGGGTCGATTCCTGCATTTCCTGCAAGCAGGGGTCGTGACGTTGGGCCTCAAATTGGGGTCCATTAAGGTCCAGATTTCGGCCCTGACGATTTTCTTCCAGAAAGAACTGGCTTCACTGCCTGAAGTTCAGACTTTTGTCAAAGGAGTTCTGCATATTCAGCCTCCTTTTGTGCCCCCAGTGGCACCTTGGGATCTCAATGTGGTTTTGGAGTTCCTGAAATCACATTGGTTTGAACCACTTAAGACTGTGGATTTGAAATATCTCACGTGGAAAGTGGTCATGCTGTTGGCCCTGGCTTCAGCCAGGCGTGTGTCAGAATTGGCGGCTTTGTCCTATAAAAGCCCTTATCTGATTTTCCATATGGATAGGGCAGAGTTGAGGACTCGTCCTCAGTTTCTCCCGAAGGTGGTATCAGCGTTTCACTTGAACCAGCCTATTGTGGTGCCTGCGGCTACTAGGAACTTGGAGGATTCCAAGTTACTGGACGTAGTCAGGGCCCTGAAAATTTGTTTCCAGGACGGCTGGAGTCAGGAAAACTGACTCGCTGTTTATCCTGTATGCACCCAACAAACTGGGTGCTCCTGCTTCTAAGCAGACTATCGCGCGCTGGATTTGTAGCACTATTCAGCTGGCGCATTCTGCGGTGGGACTACCGCAGCCTAAATCTGTAAAAGCCCATTCCACAAGGAAGGTGGGCTCATCTTGGGCGGCTGCCCGAGGAGTCTCGGCTTTACAACTTTGCCGAGCTGCTACTTGGTCAGGGGCAAACACGTTTGCAAAATTCTACAAATTTGATACCCTGGCTGAGGAGGACCTGGAGTTCTCTCATTCGGTGTTGCAGAGTCATCCGCACTCTCCCGCCTGTTTGGGAGCTTTGGTATAATCCCCATGGTCCTTACAGAGTCCCCAGCATCCACTAGGACGTCAGAGAAAATAAGAATTTACTCACCGGTAATTCTATTTCTCGTAGTCCGTAGTGGATGCTGGGCGCCCATCCCAAGTGCGGATTGTCTGCAATACTTGTAAATAGTTATTGTTACACAAATCGGGTTGTTATTGCGAGCCATCTGTTCAGAGGCTCCGTTGTTATCATACTGTTAACCGGGGTTCCTATCTCGAGTTATACGGTGTGATTGGTGTGGCTGGTATGAGTCTTACCCGGGATTCAAAATCCTTCCTTATTGTGTCAGCTCTTCCGGGCACAGTGTCCTAACTGAGGCTTGGAGGAGGGTCATAGGGGGAGGAGCCAGTGCACACCAGATAGTCCTAAATCTTTCTTTAGATGTGCCCAGTCTCCTGCGGAGCCGTCTATTCCCCATGGTCCTTACGGAGTCCCCAGCATCCACTACGGACTACGAGAAATAGAATTACCGGTGAGTAAATTCTTATTATCTGCCACACCTGCAGTGCACATGGTTTTGCCCAATTGCTAACAAACTTGCTGCTGCGATCAACTCAGAATTACCCCCCATGTGCACTGCAGGTGTGGCAGATATAACATTTGCAGTTAGACAGTTAGATTTGGGTGGGTTATATAGTTTCTGTGCAGGGTAAATACTGCCTGCTTTATTTTTACACTGCAATTTAGATTTCAGTTTTAACACACCCCACCCAATTCTAAAGGTCCATACACACTGGGTGTTTTTGCCCAGCGTGTATGCACAGCGATGATCGCTGACATCGCTGGGCTGAAAAGCGCTCAGTGCATACACACCGAGTGCTTTTCCCTCCTGTCCAGCAATGTCTGCGGGGGTGAGCGGCTTTGCATAGCAGGACGTTATGGAAAGCCGCTCACCCCGCCATTCATCTACTGGTAATACCAGTAGATGAACGGCAGCCGCTGGCGATGAAGTGGGAGCGCGCATCACTGCTCATCGTTTGGGCATACACACTGGCCGGTTTTGAGCTGAAAGCAGCTCAACACACCAAAAGTGACCTGCTTTCAGCTCAAAATCGCCCAGTGTGTATGGGCATTTACTCTATCTGCACATGTTATATCTGTCCCCCTGCAGTGCACATGGGACCTAATTCGGACCTGATTGCTCGCTAGCAATTTTTTTGCTGCGCTGCGATCAGATAGTCGCTACCTACAGGGGAGTGTATTTTAGCTGTGCAAGTGTGTGATCGCATTTGCAGCCGGGCGGTACAAAAAATATTTGTGCAGTTTCTGAGTTGGCCAGAACTTACTCAGCCGCTGCGATCACTTCAGCCTGTCCAGACCCGGAATTGACGTCAAACACCCGCCCTGTAAACACTTGGACACTCCCTGAAAACGGTCAGTTGTCACCCACAAATGCCTTCTTCCTGTCAATCTCCTTGCGATCGGCTGTGCGAATGGATTCTTTGTAAAACCCATCGCACAGCAACCATCCGCTTTGTACCTGTGCAACGCGCCTGTGCATTGCGATGCATACGCATGCGCAGTTCTGATCTGATCGCAGCAAAAAAAGTTAGCGTGCGATCAGGTCTGAATGACCTCCATGGTTTTGCCCAACTGCTAACAAATTTGCTGCTGTGATCAACTCTGAATTAGGCCCACTGTCCCTTGTTCAACCAATGTAAGGTAAGAACAGTTTCAATATTAAATAATTTGAAAATAACCCCAGTCTTGCATTCATTATTAAACTTAACATTATTTAAACACCGGCATCCTGACCACTGTGTACTATTAGGTATAAAATAAGATACTACACATTTATCGGATTTATTATCCTAAATGTTTTGGACCTGGGGTTTTCTGTAAATGATTTGAAGCATCATGATGCTTCAAATCATTTACAGAAAACCCCAGGTCCAAAACATTTAGGATAATAAATCCGATAAATGTGTAGTATCTTATTTTATACCTAATAGTACACAGTGGTCAGGATGCCGGTGGTGACACTGCAAACAGAGCTGTAACATACCCCTCCCGCAGTCTAACCCTAACCATCTCCTCCTGCAGCCTAACCATCTCCTCCCGCAATCTAACCCTAACTATCCCCTCCTGCAGCCTAACCATCTCCTCCCGCAATCTAACCCTAACCATCTCCTCCTGCAGCCTAACCATCTCCTCCCGCAATCTAACCCTAACTATCCCTTCCTGCAGCCTAACCCTAAACATCTCCTCCCGCAATCTAACCCTAACTATCCCTTCCTGCAGCCTAACCCTAACCATCTCCTCCCGCAATCTAACCCTAACTATCCCTTCCTGCAGCCTAACCATCTCCTCCTACAGCCTGACCCTAAAAGTAGCCCTACTACTCATTGTAGAGATCGACTGGCATTGTGACCTTCGGGATTCCGCTTTCAGGATTCTGACCGTTGGGATCCTAACCACATCCCAGAAAGAGTTAAAATTATTCCATTAGTACTGTACTAGAATTTTATTATAACATGTTTAACGTCAACAAGTCATGGGAAAATGTAAACAGCAGCTGGTGAATCACAAAATAAAAATAGTTTGTAAATGATTGAAAAACTGGTCACACACATGTATTTTACTTTTTATTATTTTTGAATGTTACTGTAAACCTAAAACAGCATATGTACAAAACAAAAGAACATAAAATTTACATTTTCAATATCCTTCTAGAATATGAAATGGCTGTAAGTTAACAATATAAAAAAATAACAATAAAAAAACTTTGAAGCTAACAAACCATTGCACTGCAATGTGATTAGGATCCCCTGTATTACATGATACTTTTATATAACAAATATACATCTATCATACAGAAATGCTGGCGTATAAAGTAAGTTATACCACTACTTTGCTAATGAAACAGTAGGTATGTGTAAACTATAGCAGCAATCCTGGCTACTTATGTCTTTGTGTATACACATAGTTATTAAGTTCTGTGTGGGCTATACAACATGCAGCAGCCATTTATTTAAATCTCCTGCAGGCATGTATACAACAGGGAGATGGTAAGGAAACTTGGCTGTGGAGATGCAAACACCCTAAAAAGTGGTTATCCGGTTAATAGATCTACAGTAAAAAGATAGACAATTGGCCAACCCCAAATGGTCGACAGGCAAAAGTTCAACAGTGCTTAAAAGTGCAACCGGTTCAAAAAGGTTGACATGACCATCGTTGACACCATTGAAAAAAAAAAAAAAAAAGATTTGTTCAATGTATTCATTATTTACCATCCACGTTGACTAGGATTGGGAATAGTTACCTTGTCCGAAGCGTGGCGAGCAAAGCGGGCCCACAAGGGTACACATTTTGACAAATTTGGCTCAGATATGGTGAAACATCAAAAATGACACACAAAAAAACTTGTCGACTATTTTTATGTCGATCTTTTCTACTGTCTACCATTTTTGTGTTGATCTTTTGACCCCATTGACCTTTTGCATGTCGACCTATTGACTGTATCTTATTACTGTAGATCTAACGAACCACACTCAAAATAGTGAAAACATAATAAAAGTATTATAACTAAATTGCAGCAATCATTTCATGCTCTGTAAGGTTTCCTATACTGGTTTACATACAGGATATTCAGTGTGCATAGAGTAAAAAGAGAAAAGAAGTTGCAGAAATGTCGCAATAATATTCAATTATTGTTAGTGGTGATTAGCTCAGCAAATGCTTATATAAAATGTGCGGGAAAGTGCAGAGTAGGAGTAGTTATAGACCCCAAGGATAAGTTTTATAGTTCATTCTGTTCTCACACTAATGTACTTCACTATAGCTGGGATTCCTGTAAAGGATCAGACTGGAAAATTACATATTTAAATAAAATAGCCAATGGATGTCAGGATTTAACATTTAAATAACTGTGTACCATTTTTTTCCCCCTCTTTAAATAAAATTTACAGAAGATAAAGCTTTAATTGACATAGCCTGTACAAATATTACAGGCACCAGATGTAGAGATGCTTTAGGGCAAATTAACCGGGTGGTCTTCAGTTTGCCGACTGTCGGGATCCCGGCGCACAATATACCGGCGCCGGAATCCCGACAGCCGGCATACCGACACTTTTCTTCCTCTTGGGGGGTCCACGACCCCCCTGGAGGAGAATAGATAGAGCGCCGCACGTAGCACGCCACCGAGCCCGCAAGAGGCTCATTTGCGCTTGCCCAGCTGTCGGTATGCCGGCGGTCGGGATTCCGGAGCAGGTATACTGGCCGCCGGGAGCCCGGCCGCCAGCATACCCTACTACACCCAAATTAACCACTGGCATGAAATTAAATCACCAGTGATGCTGGCTGCATGTCAAATGCAACGGCTTTTGATATACGGTGACAGTCCTTCAAACTTGCAAGTAAATAAAGCAGTGTCAAATGCTTCTGAACACAAGAATTTCTGGTACGGAGGGATTGGGTCTATTGCCATCCTGGTTCATGCTTTTCCTAGTGTAACACACTAGTAAAAGGATGTATTTTGGTAAGGGGTCTAAGTTCTTCTAATGAAATTATTGTAAACAAAATTTATAGGAGTTGAGTACAACAAAACATCAGTTTATATTAGTTTTAAGTATATATTAACTGGCTGCATAATTATTACCCCTAACAACATGTTCAAATGATTGACAGCTTTGTAAATTCGCAACTTCATCTAAAATAATGCATGTAGCATTTCCCACATTGGTAACAATTTGTGAAGCAAACTGTGTACACTTTTTTCTTTTAACAAAACTGAAAAAAGATGAAGGTTCAATAGATACAACCTGTTTGATATTACAAGCTCATTTGTAGAAATTATTTTAGGCAAATTAATCAGTGGCGTAATATTAAATCACCAGTGGTGCTGCATGTGGTCTCATTATTACGAGTTAAAATGGCCACTGTTACCTGTTTTTAAGGGCAGCATAAAATACTCTACAAGTCCTCTCTGCAGGCAGATTTCAAGTGGCTTCCGTTATCACGTAATAAGTTTGATAAGTTTCAATATTTTATAAAGGTAGCATGGATCTGCAGACGCCAGGTATTGGCAGCACAGCCAATCCTCTAGAGAGATGTTATACTTGGGCTCCAGAGCCCGCTCTGCAAACTTCATCATCAGAAGGGCTCGCTTCATATCAATCCAATTTTGCAGGGCACAGTGCAAAGCCTCCTCATGGCTAAACGGCTGATCTGTTAAGTCTTTCCTTGGACCCCACAACAGACACTGAAGAATGCGTTTTGCTTCAGAAATGCGGATACGTTTGATTGGATCGGCTTCCAACAACAAGTGGGCAAGATGCTGCAGCCCACGAGAGTAAACGGATAAGCCAGGAAGTGGAGGAAGGTCTTTCTGGCTATACTCATGCTCATGAAGGCTTGTGCGGACCTCAAATGGGTTGGGTTGGTGAAGTAGTTCATAAATAAGTATCCCTGTCTGGAACTCATCAAACTTTTTGTACTGGGAGGCGGCCATAATCTCAGGTGCTAGTCTGGTTTTATCTCTTCGGAGTTTGGAGTCCTCAGAGCCTGGCCTCAGCTTGGCTTTGGAAAAGTTGCTCACAATAAGTCTTGGAATATACTTGCCATCTTTAATCTTATCAGGTGTGGTTTGGCAGTGGACCAGAAGCAGGTTTTCCAAGCAGAGGTCTCGGTGGATGATGGCATGTTCCTTCAAGTGCTCCAAGCCATTGCAGAGCTGTAGTAATAGAAGGCAAACCTGGCGCTCATATATCTCTGGCTGGGTTTTATGAGTGGATACAGCTTCCCTGACAAAGGAGGCAGCTGTGCAGTAAGGAACCTCCCTAGTGATAACCACCACACAGTCCTCCTCATTTGACACCCCAGACACTTGTGATGTTTCAGTAGTTGAAGAGCCTTTGGATATTTCCGAGGGATGTAGCAAACTTGAAGGAACAGTGGCCAAAAAATGGCCACAGTCTTGCTGTATATTGAAGTGGACTGGAAGCGACAGGTTGCAATACTGTGGAGTTCTTGTGTCCTCTGCCCTGCACATCTGCAAATAAAAGCAAATACAAAACATAACTATAGTATATGAATAATATTTACAGATCCCTAAATAAAAATCTCTGTTTTTAAATGTGTACAGGTACAACATACAAATAGAAAACATTGACTTATATGTGATATCAGCATTAATGTGCTGATTAAAAAACTATATTCCATTGACCCTACAAAAGTTTCAAAAGAAGTTTTCTTTGATTAATATGAACTTTTATCAATTGAAATATGTGGTAGCAAACTATAAATTGCGTAAAGACTTTGAAATAGAATAAACTCAGTAATCACTTTATTAGATATACTTTTACATCTCCTATTTAATGATTTAATGCTGATACTGCGGCAGTGACTAAATGCATATAAAAAAAAAAAGATACAGACATGGCCAAGAGCAACAGTTCTGTGGGGGAAACAGTAATAGGACCTACACACTGGGCGATATCACTAAAAAATATAAACGATCTCCTTCATTAATGAACGATGCGCGGCCCTGCGCTCGTTCATCGCTGGTGCCCCGTCGGCTGTGCATGCAGGCCAATATGGACGATCTCGTCCATATTTGCCTGCACTTCTATGGAGCCGGGTGACGGGGCAAGTGAAGAAACTTCACTCCCCCCGTCACCGGGTCGTCCGTCGGCCGTATCCGCCGTCGGGCAGCTCGGCGGCGGATCGGTCAATGTGTAGGGCCCTTAAGAAAAGAATGACCAGGCTGGTTCAAGTTTACAAGAAGCTGACAGTCACACAACTCGCTAAGCTTTACAACAGTGGTATGCAGAAGAGCATCTCTGAATGGACAGCATGATGAACCTTGAAGTAGATGTGCTACAGCAAGTATAAACATGAATCCATGGATTCATACTGCCCTGTATCAATGGTTCAGGCTGGTAGTGTAATGGTGTGGGGAATGCATTACTGGTAAACATTAGACCACTTACCTGCTTGCCTCTGTGTGGCCCCTAAATTGTAGATTTGTTTAATCATATGTAAATGATAGCTATTTAAATATGATTTAGAATTTTTGTCAATTTTTTTTTTATATTGAATCAGGTTTAAATAGCTATTATTTAAGTAATTTGATAATTAAAAAGGATTTTGAAGACATTTTTTGAAAAATATTAGCCAGCTACATGGTTATACTTGAGTGTTTAAATGCCACAGACTACCAGGATAATGTTACTAACCATGTACATCCCTTTATGTTCACAGTCTATAGCATCTTATGAGGGTTACTTTCAGCAAAGTATTGTGCCTTTTCCCCAAGCTGGCTCCATGATCATGAGAATACGTTCAGTGTCCAATGGCCTCCACAGGCACCAGGGAATAAATTCACTAATCAGCACTTTTCAATGCCAACGTGTCTTCAGCAGTTTCGTTTGCTGGATCTAAAGGGGCAATAGTTTTAAATACAAAACCAGGCGCGATTTGTATTTATTAACATTAGCTCTTTAAATCCAGAATCCAAAACCGCCAGAGACTGGGGCTTGCTGCCCGGGGTAACCCACAGATTCTGGGCACTACACACAGAATCTATGGGTTACCGCACAGGGAAATTCAGAAAACTGAATAGCTCCGGGCGTTAAAGCCAGAGCTTTACCCACCCAGTAATCACTGCAGGTAATCGACTCTTTTCCTTAATGTATTTGTTTTGTATAAACTTGTTTGCCTTTCAAGCTTGATCCAGTTTCCACACACACTCTAGTAATAACATACTTACAAATCAATTAGCTAATGACAAAAAAAAAAAGTGTGGGTGTGTGCATGTGCTGTAGAATATAGATTGTGAGCTCCATTGGTGCAGCTGATGTGAGTGACTGAAATATCTGCAAGGTGCTGGGTAATGTGTGCATGCTATTTAAAATAATAACTCAAAAGGTATCTGTACAATCACTTCATCCTAGCAAAAGACATATTTAAATCCGTTTCAAATTTACCTTGACTGCATAGTTATTGGAAGGGTCATTGGCACACGTTGCACAGTAATAAATTGCATCCCCAGCATTGCAGCATGGTTTGTTGCTTGTCAACTTAAAGAGTGACCAATTGTTCTCATTGAAATGTTGCTCCTTCTTTTGGTCCCGCATGAAGTAATCCTCACATTTCTTCATCAGCCGCCTTGTAGACTGTGCATAAAGACCACTGAGCTTTGCATACATGCCTTCTTTGCTGTCTATATTGCTAAGAAGGTGATGGAGCTGCAGACTCGATGCAGAGGAAGCATGACTGGACACACTTAGCTGTGAAATAGATAGGGCTGGGGTTCCTCTGCTTTGAACACAATTCCTGCTCCTAATCTCATTTCTATGACTAGTCGCTCTGCAGCAGGTCTCTAAAGACTCAGAGGAGGAAAACATGGCCTGTCGGTCAACTGGACTTAAAGGATAGCTACGTAGTACAGTATCATCTCCACAAACATTGTTTTCTGACTGACTTAAATTGAGTGCGGGACTTTTTGGGCCAATCCCTGTTCTTGATGGGAAAGCCCTTCCCCATGCGGAGTTATCTGGAGCTGACACAGCCCTGTTCATAGACTTCTTTACTGGTAGTGGCGGTGGCTGGCCAGGTCCATGCTGATCTTCCATTCCGGAGTCCACAGAGAATGAAACTTGGGCAAAATGCTTTCTTTCACCACCAGACGTAACAGTTGGTGAAGTAACTGCATCACATGACTGACCTGCAGACAAGATGGAATCATTAGAATAACTTTCTTGTGAAACATTATTTGTTAAATGATAAAATATTTACTCCCATAGCAAGATGAAAAGAGATTAGCAGAACCTTGATAAAACCTGAGACCATTAAATACTGCATAAATGCTTATATATAGTTTCCATGCTGATCTGAAACTAATTATCACATGCATATTTTGCACACATTTTATTTGTTAATGTCATTGAAACAATGCTTCATTCCTCCTGAAAACTGCTGAAATTAAAAGTTACTGTCACATGTTTACCTGCATGGCTTTGCTTTGTCATAGAATAAAGCAATGACACTGTGAAAATTTTATTATATTGCTTAGTCTACAAAGTTATTCTAAATGTCCTGGACATATTTGTCCAGGCCCTAAGAAAAGATAAGAAATAAATGGATGATAGTAACATTTCAAACGAATTGATTCCTTCAATTAGCATCACACGTCTTCTTTATTCTAATCAGTCATTCACCTTATTGATATGAAGAAAAAAAGTTATTACTCTGATGTTTGGTATCATCAAGTGCACCACACTGAACATAGACCAGAAAAAGCAAAGGAGAGAGTTGTCTGAGCAGATCAGAAAGAAAATTATAGGAGAAGCATGTTAAAAGGTAAAGGCTATAAGACAATATCCAAACAGCTTGATGTTCCTGTGAATACAGTTGCAAAGATTATTTAGAAGTTTAAAGTCCATGGAACTGTAGCTAACCTCCCTGGATGCAGCCACAAGCGGGAAAAAAAAAAAAAAAAAAGACACCAGATTTAAGCAGGTGAGAAAAAAATTAGAATGGTAGAAAAAATGTTGGACTGGAATTAGCTAAAATGCATACTGACAAACAACGCTGGACAGAGGAGTCAAAATGGTCTGGCATGGGTAGACCTGATTCTGTGCAGGACACAATGAAATCTCAAATACTAGTAAGGCGTTCTAGAGCAAAATATGCTGCCAAGCGTCAGAAAGTTCTGTCTCTGGATAAATGACTCAAAACACACAGTTAAAAACACCCAAGAACAAAATACTGGACTGTTCTGAAGTGTCCATCTACAAGCCCTGATCTGAATCCTATTGCACATCTATGGAAAGAGCTGAATTAAGCAATTTGGAGAAGGCACACACCAAACCTGAGACTGCTGGATCAGTCTGCTCAGGAAGAGTGGGCCAAATTACTTGTTGACAGGTGCAGAGGTCCCTTTGATAACTACAAAAATCACATGAATGTAGTGATGGTTGCACAATCTTTAGATGCAAATTATTAAGTGAAGGATCCCATCGTTTATTCATGCCATTTTTATTTGTTTTTTAATGATTTCAAATATTCTGTTGAATCAAATTATACACATACACAGTATGTACTGTGTGTATATATATATATATATATATATATATATATATATTTCTCTAACGTCCTAAGTGGATGCTGGGGACTCCGTAAGGACCATGGGGAATAGCGGCTCCGCAGGAGACTGGGCACATCTAAAGAAAGCTTTAGGACTATCTGGTGTGCACTGGCTCCTCCCCCTATGACCCTCCTCCAAGCCTCAGTTAGATCTTTGTGCCCGAACGAGAAGGGTGCACACTAGGGGCTCTCCTGAGCTTCTTAGTGAAAGTTTTAGTTTAGGTTTTTTATTTTCAGTGAGACCTGCTGGCAACAGGCTCACTGCATCGAGGGACTAAGGGGAGAAGAAGCGAACTCACCTGCGTGCAGAGTGGATTGGGCTTCTTAGGCTACTGGACATTAGCTCCAGAGGGACGATCACAGGCCCAGCCATGGATGGGTCCCAGAGCCGCGCCGCCGGCCCCCTTACAGAGCCAGAAGACAGAAGAGGTCCGGAAAATCGGCGGCAGAAGACATCCTGTCTTCACCAAGGTAGCGCACAGCACTGCAGCTGTGCGCCATTGCTCCTCAGCACACTTCACACTTCGGTCACTGAGGGTGCAGGGCGCTAGGGGGGGGGCGCCCTGAGCAGCAATAAAAACACCTTGGCTGGCGAAAATACATCACATATAGCCCCCAGGGCTATATGGATGAATTTTAACCCCTGCCAGAATCCATAAAAAAGCAGGAGAAAAGTCCGCAAAAAAGGGGCGGAGCCTATCTCCTCAGCACACTGGCGCCATTTTCCCTCACAGCTCCGTTGGAGGGAAGCTCCCCTGGCTCTCCCCTGCAGTCACTGCACTACAGAAAGGGTTAAAAAAGAGAGGGGGGCACCAATTAGGCGCAGTATTAACAATACAGCAGCTATAAGGGGAAAAACACTTATATAAGGTTATCCCTGTATATATATATAGCGCTTTGGTGTGTGCTGGCAAACTCTCCCTCTGTCTCCCCAAAGGGCTAGTGGGGTCCTGTCCTCTATCAGAGCATTCCCTGTGTGTGTGCTGTATGTCGGTACGTTTGTGTCGACATGTATGAGGAGAAAAATGATGTGGAGACGGAGCAGATTGCCTGTAATAGTGATGTCACCCCCTAGGGGGTCGACACCTGAGTGGATGAACTGTTGGAAGGAATTACGTGACAGTGTCAGCTCTGTATAAAAGACAGTGGTTGACATGAGACAGCCGGCTACTCAGCTTGTGCCTGTCCAGACGTCTCATAGGCCGTCAGGGGCTCTAAAGCGCCCGTTACCTCAG
This sequence comes from Pseudophryne corroboree, assembly GCF_028390025.1. Lineage (NCBI taxonomy): Eukaryota > Metazoa > Chordata > Amphibia > Anura > Myobatrachidae > Pseudophryne > Pseudophryne corroboree. The sequence goes on from NC_086444.1 coordinate 839,930,329, forward strand.
ATGGCAGATATAGACGCCGACACGGATACTGACTCCAGTGTCGACGGTGAAGAGACAAATGTGACTTCCAGTAGGGCCACACGTTACATGATTGAGGCAATGAAAAATGTTTTACAAATTTCTGATAATACGAGTACCACCAAAAAGGGGTATTATGTTCGGTCAGGAAAAACTACCTGTAGTTTTCCTGAATCTGAGAAATTAAATGAGGTGTGTGATGATGCGTGGTTTTCCCCCGATAACAACTGATAATTTCTAAAATGTTATTGGCATTATATCCTTTCCCGCCAGAGGTTAGGGTGCGTTGGGAAACACCCCCTAGGGTGGATAAAGCGCTCACACGCTTGTAAGGGCTCTACCCTCTCCTGAGATACCCTCCTGCTGATAGAAAGCAGGAGGGTATCCTAAAATGTATTTACACACATACTGGTGTTATACTGCGACCAGCAATCGCCTCAGCCTGGATGTGCAGTGCTGGGTTGGCGTGGTCTGATTCCCTGACTGAAAATATTGATACCCTAGATAGGGACAGTATATTTTTGCCTATAGAGCATTTAAAAGATGCATTTCTATATATGCGTGATGCACAGCGGAATATTTGCCGACTGGCATCAAGTCTAAGTGCGTTGTCCATTTCTACCAGTAGAGGGTTATGGACACGTCAGTGGTCAGGTGATGCGTATTCCAAACGGCATTTGGAAGTATTGCCTTAATAAGGGGAGGAGTTATTTGGGGTCGGTCTTTCAGACCTGGTGGCCACGGCAACAGCTGGGAAATCCACGTTTGTACCCCAGGTCGCCTCTCAACATGAGAAGACGCTGTATTATCAGGCGCAGTCTTTTCGTGGACAAGCGGGCAAAATGTTCCTCATTTCTGCCCCGTGACAGAGGGAGAGGAAAAAGGCTGCAGAAATCAGCCAGTTCCCAGGAACAGAAACCCTCTCCCGCCTCTGCCAAGCCCTCAGTATGACGCTGGGGCTTTACAAGCAGAATCAGGCACGGTGGGGGGCCCGTCTCAATGAATTTCAGCGCGCAGTGGGCTCACTCGCAAGTAGACCCCTGGATCCTTCAGGTGATATCTCAGGGGTACAAATTAGAATTCGAGACGTCTCCCCCTCGCCGTTTTCCTAAAGTCGGCTTTACCGATGTCTCCTTCTGACAGGGAGACAGTTTTGGAAGCCATTCACAAGCTGTATTCCCAGCAGGTGATAATCAAGGTACCCCTCCTGCAACAGGGAACGGGGTATTATTCCACACTGTTGTGGTACCGAAGCCGGACGGCTCGGTGAGACCGATTCTAAATCTAAAATCTTTGAACACTTACATACAGAGGTTCAAATTCAAGATTGAGTCACTCAGAGCAGTGATTGCGAACCTGGAAGAAGGGGACTACATGATGTCTCGGGACATCAAGGATGCTTACCTTCATGTCAAAATTTACCCTTCTCACCAAGGGTACCTCAGGTTTATGGTACAGAACTGTCACTATCAGTTCAGACGCTGCCGTATGGATGGTCCACGGCACCCCGGGTCTTTACCAAGGTAATGGCCGAAATGATGATATTCCTTCGAAGGAAGGGAATTTTAGTTATCCCTTACTTGGACGATTCCCTGATAAGGGTAAGATCCAAGGAACAGTTGGAGGTCGGTGTAGCACTATCTCAGGTAGTGTTGCGGCAGCACGATTGGATTCTCAATATTCCAAAATCGCAGCTGGTTCCGACGACTTGTCTTCTGTTCCTAGGGATGATCCTGGACACAGTCCAGAAAAAGGTGTTTCTCCCGGAGGGGAAAGCCAGGGAGTTATCCGAGCTAGTCAGGAACCTCCTAAAACCGAGCCAAGTCTCAGTGCATCAATGCACAAGGGTTCTGGGTAAAATGGTGGCTTCCTACGAAGCAATCCCATTCGGCATATTCCACGCAAGAACTTTCCAGTGGGACCTGATGGACAAATGGTCCGGGTCGCATCTTCAGATGCATCAGCGGATAACCCTGTCACCAAGGACAAGGGTGTCCCTCCTGTGGTGGTTGCAGAGTGCTCATCTTCTAGAGGGCCGCAGATTCGGCATTCAGGACTGGGTCCTGGTGACCACGGATGCCAGCCTGCGAGGCTGGGGAGCAGTCACACAGGGAAGGAATATCCAGGGCTTATGGTCAAGCCTGGAGACATCACTTCACATAAATATCCTGAAGCTAAGGGCCATTTACAATGCTCTTAGCTTAGCAAGACCTCTGCTTCAAGGTCAGCCGGTGTTGATCCAGTCGGACAACATCACGGCAGTCACCCACATAAACAGACAGGGTGGCACAAGAAGCAGGAGGGCAATGGCAGAAGCTGCAAGGATTCTTCGCTGGGCGGAAAATCATGTGATAGCACTGTCAGCAGTATTCATTCCGGGAGTGGACAACTGGGAAGCAGACTTCCTCAGCACGACCTCCACCCGGGAGAGTGGGGACTTCACCCAGAAGTCTTCCACATGATTATAAACCGTTGGGAAAAACTCGACAGGTATTGCGCCAGGTCAAGGGACCCTCAGGCAATAGCTGTAGACGCTCTGGTAACACCGTGGGTGTACCAGTCAGTGTATGTGTTCCCTCCTCTGCCTCTCATACCCAAGGTACTGAGATTGATAAGATGGAGAGGAGTAAGCACTATATTCGTGGCTCCGGATTGGCCAAAAAGGACTTGGTAACCGGAACTTCAAGAGATGCTCACGGAGGATCCGTGGCCTCTACCTCTAAGAAGGGACCTGCTCCAACAAGGACCCTGTCTGTTCCAAGACTTGCCGCGGCTGCGTTTGACGGCATGGCGGTTGAACGCCGGATCCTGAAGGAAAAAAGGCATTCCGGATGAAGTCATCCCTATCCTGATCAAAGCCAGGAAGGATGTAACCGCAAAACATTATCACCGCATTTGGCGAAAATATGTTGCGTGGTGCGAGGCCAGTAAGGCCCGACGGAGGAAATTCAACTGGGTCGATTCCTACATTTCCTGCAAACAGGAGTGTCTATGGGCCTGAAATTGGGGTCCATTAAGGTTCAAATTTCGGCCCTGTCAATTTTCTTCCAAAAAGAACTAGCTTCAGTCCCTGAAGTTCAGACGTTTGTAAAAGGGGTACTGCATATACAGCCTCCTTTTGTGCCTCCAGTGGCACTTTGGGATCTCAATGTAGTTTTTTGGGTTCCAAAAGTCACATTGGTTTGAACCACTTAAATCTGTGGAGTTAAAATATCTCACATGGAAAGTGGTCATGCTGTTGGCCCTGGCCTGGGCCAGGCGCGTGTCAGAATTGGCGGCTTTATCCTGTAAAAGCCCTTATCTGATTTTCCATTCGGACAGGGCGAAATTGAGGACTCGTCCTCAGTTTCTCCCTAAGGTGGTTTCAGCGTTTCACCTGAACCAACCTATTGTGGTGCCGGCGGCTACTAGTGAATTGGAGGACTCCAAGTTGCTAGACGTTGTCAGGGCCCTGAAAATATATGTTTCCAGGATGGCTGGAGTCAGAAAATCTGACTCGCTGTTTATCCTGTATGCACCCAACAAGCTGGGTGCTCCTGCTTCTAAGCAGACTATTGCTCGTTGGATTTGTAGTACAATTCAGCTTGCACATTCTGTGGCAGGCCTGCCACAGCCAAAAATCTGTAAATGCCCACTCCACAAGGAAGGTGGGCTCATCTTGGGCGGCTGCCCGAGGGGTCTCGGGTTTACAACTTTGCCGAGCAGCTACTTGGTCAGGAGCAAATACGTTTGTAAAATTCTACAAAATTGATACCCTGGCTGAGGAGGACCTGGAGTTCTCTCAATTGGTGCTGCAGAGTCATCCGCACTCTCCCGCCCGTTTGGGAGCTTTGGTATAATCCCCATGGTCCTTACGGAGTCCCCAGCATCCACTTAGGACGTTAGAGAAAATAAGAATTTACTTACCGATAATTCTATTTCTCGTAGTCCGTAGTGGATGCTGGGCGCCCATCCCAAGTGCGGATTGTCTGCAATACTGGTACATAGTTATTGTTACCAAAAAAAATCGGGTTATTGCTGTAGTGAGCCATCTTTTCTAGAGGCTCCTCTGTTATCATGCTGTTAACTGGGTTCAGATCACAAGTTGTACGGTGTGATTGGTGTGGCTGGTCTGAGTCTTACCTGGGATTCAAAATCCTTCCTTATTGTGTACGCTCGTCCGGGCACAGTATCCTAACGGAGGCTTGGAGGAGGGTCATAGGGGGAGGAGCCAGTGCACACCAGATAGTCCTAAAGCTTTCTTTAGATGTGCCCAGTCTCCTGCGGAGCCGCTATTCCCCATGGTCCTTACGGAGTCCCCAGCATCCACTACGGACTACGAGAAATAGAATTATCGGTAAGTAAATTCTTATTATATATATATATATATATATATATATATATATATATATATATATATATATATATTGTACTTGTATGTATACTTAAAGTGCTTGTGACCATTCTTACTGTATTTTCACATTAGCTGGATTTACAAGCATGTGTTTTCCTTGTCTACTTGAGATTTAACAAAACCCAATGTAAAATTGACAGGATATGCATTAAGTGCCAATTCTGCCACAAGAGTATTTTTGCCTACTGAAACAAATTTTTACTTTAGGTCTACTGGTCAATATAAAAACAATAGTGAGCTTTTTTGTAATTCAGTACAACAGCACAGCCGTTGCTAGAAGCCTTGTCGGTTAGTGATAACCAGTAAACCTGTTGCAAACACCTTTTTGTGCCAGCACTGCATTTTAAGTTTGTTTGCGTTGCTCAGGTAGAGAGAGTAAAATACATTCCAAAGCTGCTTTGTGACAAGAGCTCATTGCAATCGGATTATAAATAGAGACAGGGAGTGGCACCTTGCTGAACACCGATCTGGGCAGATTAAATTTATTTTAAGTGCATATTCTGAGCAGAGACCAGATGTTGCAATAGCCTTAACAGTGGCTTAGAGAGAGAATCTTGCTTTTAAAAAGGCCAATGCTACAGTAGCTCTTACAAGTAATTTTTTCCAACTTTTCCATCCCTTGCATTTGTACGATCATGAGAAAATCAGTCTAAAGAAGGGTTTTCAGGCTGCAAACATTAGGTTGGCTAGCAGAAAATTATATTTTCCATACAGCGTACTCACCTGAGCAAAAGTTGAAGGTCATACATTCAGATCAGATTGAATTGTTTAACACCAATCACCTGGACAGTCTGCTCCTTAGTATTAATGCCAGGTGCAATGTAATTTAGCCTGATCAAGGTGCAACCCCTGATAATACAATTTATAATGCCCAGAGTTCAAAGAGCAATGATGTTACCAATTCCATATTGTAATACTCCCCTCCAGACATGCAGAGAAAGCCCAGTCACATTTGCATTCTTACTCCTAACAGTTGTTGACACACACCAGGTGGACTTTGCTCATTTTACAAGCGTTATGCAGGTATCTTAAAGAGAATGAATGTTTATAGGTGCCCTTACATTTGTAGAGCAATATCATTGTTTATGATAAGAGGCAGAAAAATGTATTGTTTGATAGAAATATATTTTCCAATGTCATTTAAAACAACGCGTAGATCAACTTTACCATATTTTTTTGTATAATTAATAGTTAAAGGACATATACATCTATCACATGAGAATCTTTGCAGAAAATTAACAATATAGATAACATTTGCAGCATACAGTATCGAGCTTTGGACTTAATAACTTTAATACCAATGTTCAGTTCAGTGATCTGTAGACTCAGGGGATCAGGACGAGATCCCACCGGACGGGATCCCGGCGGTCGGAATTCCGACACTGGGATCCCGACCAGCATAATCCCGACAGGGGGGCGAGCACAACGCAGCCCCTTGCGGGCTCGCTGCGCTCACCACGCTGCAGGCATGGTGCCTCGCCACACTGCGGGCACTAATTTATTCTCCCTCTATGGGTGTCGTGGACACCCACAGAGGGAGAATATGTCGGGATTGTGTCGGTCGGGATCCCGGTGTCGGTATTCCGACCGCCGGGATCCCGTCCGGCGGGATCTTGACCGCATCCCATTCTAAGGTCAAATACCTCTGCCCATGAATGCAGCTTAGGGCAAAGTAATGTGGATGGCTTTACTAAAGCTGGCCATACATCAGGACGATATCTTTCCAACCAGCCAACTACTTGGCTGGTTGGAAAGATAATGTGGCAGTGTGTGGGAGCAAACGATTATCAGCCGTTTGCTCCCACACGCTGAAAAACGGACAGAAACAGTCTGTCCAACTAGTTGGGAAAATCAAACCTGTTTGATTTTCCCAACCAATCGTTCAGGTGTAGGGGAAACTTTCCCCCCAACTGAACGATAAGTAGGCGGACACTGCCTGCTAGTGTCCGCCTACAGTATGAAAAGCCCCCCCCCAATCACCTGTGACAGCGGGCTGTGCAGTGCGGGGTCTGAAAAGGGGGGGGAGCTACGGCGGCACGAGGGGGCGGAGCTACACGGAATAGAGGGGCGGAGCTACACGGGACCAGACAGCTTTGCAGTGACGGCCAGCCAGACTTGGTAAGTGGAGGGTGAGAGAGAAGTGAGTGTGTGTGTGTTTGTATATATATATGTGTGTGTGTGTGTGTGTGTGTGTGTGTTTGTATATGTGTGTGTTTGTATATATGTGTGTGTGTGTGTTTGTATATATGTGAAGTGTGTGTGTGTGTGTGTGTGTGTGTGTATGGTGGAGATGTGTGTGTGTGCAAGGTGGGGTGTGTGTGTCTGTATATATGTGTGAATTGTGTGTGTGTGAGGTATGTCTGTGTGTGCGCGCGCTTTATGGACGCCACTGCTAGGGGGGCCATTACATGCAAGGACGCTACTACTATAGGAGGGGCATTACGTATAAGGACGCTAACGATGCTACTACTACTGGGGGGGCATTATGTATAAGAACGCTACTACTACAGGGGGGCATTACATATAACGATGCTACTACTACTGGGGGGGCATTATGTATAAGAACGCTACTACTACAGGGGGGCATTACATATAACGATGCTACTACTACTGGGGGGGCATTATGTATAAGGAGGCTACTAATACTGGGGGGGCATTACATATAAGGACGCTACTACTGGGGGGGCATTATGTATAAGGACTCTTACTACTGGGGGGCATTATGTATAAGGACTCTTACTACTGGGGGGCATTATGTATAAGGACGGTGCTACTACTAATGGGAGGGCATTACATGTAAGGATGCTACTACTACTGGGGGGGCATTATGTATAAGGGCGGTACGACTACTGGGGGAACATTACGTATAAGGATGCTACTACTACTACAGGGGTGGCATTACGTATAAGGACGCTGGATCAGATGAGTATAATTATCTTTTATTTTCAGGTACCCGTGGATTCTACTTGGAGAAGAGGACCGACTGCTTCGTGTCAACATAGGTAAGTATGTGTGTGTCGACATGTGTGAAATAAAGTTTTACTGTCACGGTGTGTGTCTCCTGTTTTTATTTGGGTATTTTTTTTCCATTAGAACTGCAGGTACCAGCGGGCCCGTTTTTCTCCCGCATGCTGGTACTTGTGGTTCTCCAAGTACCAGCTTGCGGGGGAGGCTTGCTGGGACTTGTAGTACTACTGGAAAAAACAATATTCTTTAAATTTTCTCAAGGCTATCAGCCCCCCATCCGCAGCCTTTGGATGGGGGGGACAGCCTCGGGCTTCACCCCTGGCCCTTGGGTGGCTGGGGGGGGGGGGACCCCTTGATTGAAGTGGTCCCCACTCCCCCAAGGTACCCCGTCCAGGGGTGACTAGTTGGATATTTAATGCCATGGCCGCAGGGCACTGTATAAAAGTGACCCCCGGCAGTGGCATTATCTGTCCAGCTAGTGGAGCCTGATGCTGGTGTAAAAAATATGGGGGACCCCTACTCTTTTTGTCCCCCGTATTTTTTGCACCAGCACCAGGCGCAGAGCCCGGTGCTGGTTTTAAAAATACGGGGGATCCCCTGTCCGTTTTCCCCCCGGATTTTTAGAACCAGGACCGGCTCGAAGAGCCCGAGGCTGGTTATGCGTTGGATGGGGGACCCCACGCAAATTTTTTTCGGGTTTTTCCCATTCCATTAAAAAAAAAAAAAAAAAAAAAAAAATATATATATTATATATATATATATATATATATATATATATATAATAATAATAATCTTTTTAAAAATATATAAATAATACTTGTGCCTCCAAAAAAGAGGGCACCAGGCAAGCTGTACATTTTACTACATTGGGAGTGCCGAATATCTACATCTTATATATATATATATATATATATATATATATATATATATATATATATTTGCCTTGGCAGCCCAACCATGCTGGTATCCATAGTTCAGTATAAAAATAAGTAAATCTAATAAATGTATGGTGGTGAAAGAAAAGCCCAGTTTCACTGAAAAAAAGACACTTCTGCATGTTTTGAAATTAAAAAACAAAACAAAACTGAAGAACTGTAGGCAGGCACTGTCCGCCTACTTCGGTGACATCACAAGTGGTACAGAAGTTGGCAGGTTGGTTGGTCTGATGAAAAGTTAGTTAGATGTGTGGAGCACTGGTAAAAAGTTGGTGAGATGTGTGGGGCACTGTTTTAGTTGAACAGACAAGTTGGATGGTTGGAAGTTTGGAGTGTTGGAGAAAAGTTGGTCTGATGTATGGCTAGCATAAGGTGTCAGGTCCGGAGCTGGGTCACAGAGCAGGGCTGGCTAGGGATAGGATGATGCAAGGTGGCTGAATGATACTTATCTTCATAAAGTAACTACCATAATATGGATTAGTAGGAGAAAAGAGCAAATCTAGATTTCAACTGTATGCTACCAGGTTGTGGTAACAATACCTTAGAACCTAGTACAAAAGAAGGGTTGGGTATGCGTGTCACCATACAGACGCCGGAATCAGCAGTGATCAGCAGCACAGCAGACACTGGGGGAGGATGCAGGGAAGCAGTTTTCATAGCACCCAACTTGGAAAAAAATAATAATAAACACGTGCCTACCTGTAATCCTTAGTTCAGTAATGTGGTCATGTACCACCAACCCGAGGCACCCCTGCAAGAGCTCTGCGGCTCCTTAGGGTGCATGGGCACACAGTTTGGGGACCACTGAATGTATTATCTCCACACGCATACCCACTCACACATGTACACACTAACAAACATACATGCATCCATCTACCCGGGGCTGAGAGGTGATTCGCGGCCACTGGTCCGCGCCACTACCCGAGGGGGAATAGATCGGTAGCCACCAGGCGCGAAGCGTGGGGACACGCTGCGCTCGAGGAAGGGATTCTGGCGTCGGTATTTCTACTGCCAGGATTTCATACTGATGCCCTTATTTATCACTGAGTGATAAATTTCACTGTGAGTGATAAATTGCACCAGCCAATCAGCTCCTAACTGCCATGTCACAGGCTGTGTTTGAAAACTTACAGTTAGGAGCTCATTGGCTGGTGTTAATTATCACTCACAGTGAAATTTATCACTCATTTATAAATAAGCGCCGAATCCGTTTATTACAGTCTACCTATACCCGAATTTCTAACAATACTGCAGTGGGCCAATATTCTTGATAAGTAGATGTGTGGAATTACCTCCTTCGCTGCAAGCCCTGGAATCCAGACTATCCATAGAACCAGCACTAAAGCTGACACTTATGTTCATGTTTGAGTTGCTGACATTTGTAGCCTTAAAAGACTCTCCAAGACTCTCCATTGAGCTCATATTCTCCAGTTCAGAGCTACTTTTGTTCATTTTATGATGCCTTGGGAAAAGAAAAGACATATGTCAAGAAAAATAATGCTTTGCAATACTGCAAGAAATGGATAATAGTTATTTCCCATTTCCTAAAGCATTAAAGTGATTTAAAAAAAATAAGCACAACGAAACGCTACCTAGTGTACATTTAAAATGTTGTTTAAAAAAGTTAAAATAAAATAAAAATAAAGACAACCTGGTTACTTTCCAGGAAGGGATGACCAGCTAGAAAACCCATTTTTGTATAAGTACAATACAAATTATTATTATTACCAGAGCAGGATACACAAACGGACACTTCCTGTTCCCCATCCTATAACTCAAGTTACAAAGAGCAGTAAAACAGGTTATTCTTTTCTCAAAAATCCACTTATCAAATGAAGCAGAAAGCACTTTTTTTTGTACCTCCTTATGCAAACACAGATACATTTTACAGAGCAACTACAGTCTGAAGAGAGGCATACACAATGTGAGACTGCTCGCCAGTTCTCCACAAGGGATGTAGTTAATATGCCGGATGTCGGGATCCCGGCGTTCAGGATACCAATGCCGGCAGTAAAATGCTGGCAGTTGGAAAACCAAACAAAGCCTGGTATTCCCACAAAAGGTCGCCACCGGGCACGAAGAGTGGTGAGCGCAGTGAGCCCGCAATGGGACTCGCTGCCGGGATTCAGGATGGCGGGATGCCGCTGTCATTATACTGAAAGCCAGCATCTGGTCTTCTGGCATTACGTATGTATTCCCTCCACATACAAAGGTCCTAAAGCACAGCAAATACAGGTCTACATTTGAGCTGGACCAAGCTTGATCAAATCTGGCATAAACTGCAGTGGAATGATTGGTTAGAAAAGGTCTGTACCTTACACAATATGTCCCTTTGGCCCAAGTGCCAATGTATAGAATATTGATAGGTCCATATGTGTAGCCAAATTGGATATACTGTGGATTTGGCCACTTGGTGTTTACAGCTAGTGGCTGCATCTGCAAATGTATGCATTACATGCAAGATAAATGTTAAGAAAACATAATAATCCTAAAATGTAGCTCTTATTATCTTGCCAATATTATCTTGGTATGGGATTATATAATTATTTTTAAAACTTTCTAATTAGTTAGCTAAAGGGCATCCCAATTATTTAGTTATGTTGTTAATGTTAAATTAAAAAGTGGAAGACAAAAAAAAAAAATGCAGACACAACACCTTTTGTGTACTTCAGATCCCTCACTGTGGCGGAGCTGTGCTTGGCTGGTGGTGTACATATTTCTGGGTGATTAGACTTGGAACAGGTACAAAATAAAAAGATAAAAGCTAGAATCTATCCAGAAATATGTGGAAAAGCAACTTGGTATAATTAACAGAAATGTCTCTGAAAGAAGACATTGTGATGGCGAATGTTTGTTCTCCTTGGAACACTGACAATCATTAACCTCATTCCTCTGCTTTCTATATTTACATGTTCTGCAGTGGAATGCAAAACAATACTGGTGAACTGGTCAGTGTGGACTTTAATTTTCTTTTCTTGCACTCTCCTTGGCGTTTGGGCTGTGAGGATGATGCCTTTTGTAAGCAGTTACTGAATAACAGCCACGATACTGGAAGGGCCAAGGATTCCAAAAGGAATGTGACTAGGCCTCTCTCCAGGACTTCACCATGGAGGCTGTGGGAATTGGTGGCAGGCAGCGTCCAAACAGAATGTAGCATGTCATTTTGTGACTCAGTCGCTGGATTCAAAGAAACAAGAAATTCTTTGCATAGCTTAAAGCCCCTCTTACTCAGCTCTGCTACAGAGAATTTACAAATAAATGCCATGTAAGGCTTTGAAGTCTGGGCAAGCAGGAAAATCCCAATAACTGAAGCAGATCCCATCTCTGAGAAATGTTTTATACAGTTTCCTGGCATAGAGTGAGTAGGACACATACCATCTCCATAGCAGCCCAGGATGTCTAAAAGTGAGTCATACGCAGGGCTAAATCTGTGCTGGAAGCACAGGAATGCAGTTCTGAGGCTACTATTGGCCTCATAAAGGCAATTCATTCAGTGCCGTAACTAGAAGTGTGCAGTCTATGCAGCCGCTCAGCACATCTTCATATGGACGTCATGTGCTTAGGGAGCAGGGCTGGCACAGGGTACTCCAGAGCCTTGTTATGGCATGAAATGCAGTTAGCATTGCTATGTGGTCACCATGTGTGACTGCACAGTGACACACATGCACACCCCAACATTGCAGACTTTCTTGCACATCTCTTGGTGCAAGGACAAATGTGAGATGCTGGTGGTCAAAAGTTGCAGAAGAAATGGTTCTGGCCATCAACACTAAAATAACTGTCAATGAAGTCATTAATGTTTGAGGAGAATATTTAGTGTCCTTCATACACATTTGCACTCCACTTCTTTTATCTAATAATTAAGCACTGCTTATTAAATTGATTATTTACATAGAGAAATAGTTTATAATAGAGAAACAGCATTGTGGCGGGGCCCTTATGTCGAAGAATGCTCGTTCTCGCGCTGAACACACTGTTTAAGGCACGAGTATGGGCATTCTCCAACAAAGCAGCACGCTGATTTGAATAGCTGCAGGACCTCCTTCCCTGTGCTATTCAATTTGCATTGAATTGAATTGAGCCTATTGAAGTCTTAAAATGCAGATTAGTGCTTCAAAATACACATTCTACAATAGATTTACAAGTACTGTGTTCAGTAAAACTTTTAACTATATGTGGATATTAGTTTGGGAAGTGGTGCAAGGTGCTTCTAATTTACACTGCAAATGTAACTGAAAAGTTTGCAGAGGTCTGTATAGTCAGTATATACTAGGAAGCTGCAATTGTATCTTATTCTAAGCATGTCAAGTCATAAAATATTATTTCTGAAAAAAAGGCTGTATTTTAAGAAAATGATCCTTATCTTCTGTGTGAGGGATGTGAGAACTAGAGATATTGCTCACAGTCATGTGTTGATGTAACCAAACAGACAACCTTTTGTGTGTCCAGAGTCAATGATCCCATTCATCTTATGACACAGGTCAGCGACAGGAGCTATCAAGTCACACACTTGTATATGGTGTGCATTTGGAAAGCCATCTTGCTGCACAATGCCTTTAAGGAATTTTGTGATGACTGCTGGGAAGAGGGTGATGATAATTGCTATCAAACAACAAAAGTCACCCAGATCATTAAGGTTAAGTGACCTTTAACATATTCCTCAGCATTACAGACTTAGTAGGAATAAGCTTCTAGTGGAAAGGAAAAGTGGAGTGTGCTAATAAATGCCCTATAAATAAATCCCTCTATTACATAACGCATAAGTATTAGGCTGACTCAGTATATCCTAGTTAATTGGTTGCAAAGCCAGTGCAAGATCAAAGATGAATGCCTACAAATGACTAAAGCAGCCCATACATCAACAGGATGAATTCCCAATGCCAATCAGATTCCCTGATCGTCAGACTCCAATGATCGGTAAAATACAACATTTTAAAAATCCCTGGCTCGCCGTTTCCATTCATTTTTGGGTCGGAATCGGCAAAAACGAGGATTTCCAACATGTTGGATTCGGGAAGTGGTTACAATACCGCCAGTCGGGAACCCGGCGGTCACAATACAGATGCCAGAAACCCGGCAGGGGGTTAAATGTGCCGCTGGAATACCGGCGAGAAGGGCTATTCTCAGTCTGTGGGTGTCAATGACACCCATAGAAAGAGAATATAACCTGTGGTGAGTGCAGCAAGCCACCGTGCCTGCATCAACTCAACATAGGATTGTGCCAACCCCAAGATGGCAAGAATAAATACTGTAAGTACAAGAAAAGGATACCATCAACAGTATCAGCTGATCATCTGTATTTACTAAAACTACTAAAGTACATAGTTAAACCATCATCGGCCACGATTCTTTATATATTAATCATTACTACAAGTGGAGCAGACCTTATTACATCAATTCATCCACAGGGGCATAAGTCAGCACATATAGAGTATCAGCCAATGCACAGGAAGAGAAAATGGAATAGATCACATGAGCAATCCATTCGCATTTCTTAATTTATCTCAAATAAAGCCTGCCTCATCTGTAGATCAACTGTGACCCATCACTTCTTCCCCCCCCCATCACCAATGATAGGCTGAACTGCATTGCAGACACTGGGAAATTTTTAAACCTAGACTACTTTCCACATTAACACTTGTGTACATCCAGCGCAATGAAATAGCAAAAGGACAATGAATTACATAAAATTGAACAGCATATAAATAATTTCCTAGCTACATTTTTCTAGACTGTTTGTACGGTCTAAACTTCCATTAGACTAGTATGAGGAAAAGTTGTAAAACCGGGCAATAAAACATTAACAAAATTAGTATAGGCCACATTCCTATGGCTATATTGAGAACAAGTAGCCATTTACTGGAAGCATTAAACTTTCTTATGCTTACCAACTAACTACTAGTAAAGACAGGAATACACATTTTAATCCAAAAGCTAAATAAGTTGTACACATCACATAAATGTTAGAAATTTCCCTTCCCTTTCCCATATACAAAAAATTATAGGATCTCAGAATCCTTGAATTGTTCAACACTTTTAGGCGTAGTTCAAAATAATAATCCTATTAGAATGAGTACTAAAAGCGACAGGTTACAGCTGCCAAGATAAGGCAAAATTATTTTTTTTCCATTAATTGCAAGTAAAGGCAGGCCAGAGCAAGGCTGCCTGCAGTGCGTCATGAACTTCTAGGTTTTACTAGCTACTGTTTATACCGAAATAGCGTGTTGTATACTAGCAATATGCAAAAACGGGTGTGATACAGGCCGTCGGCAGTCGGGATGCTGGCGGTCACAAACGACCTTGGCATCTCGACAATTATTTTACCCCTCCCCTGTCCTCTACCTTTACCCTAATCAATATGGGATGGTGGCTAGGGCTACGATAGCGGGTGTGGTGGCTCTGGCTAAGTCACAGAAGGTGGCAGCTTTGGCTAGGCCCCCCCCCCCCCCCCATGGCCCTACCCTTGGGGATGTCGGCGGTCGGTGTCCGTCACATGACCGCCGGGACGTCCTGACCGCATCCCACAAAAAGGGCAGTAACCCAAAACAGACATGTGCTTTGATGGAGTCCTCTTTACTAATGTACTGCAATCTTCTAAAGCACGCTTTACACTCAGTGTGCTAGGAATAATATACTAATTCTTAGAGAACTGTATTGATAAGCACACCCAACTTTACCTTTCCAGCAGTTTTGCTGTGTAATCTGTAACCTAATGATCGGAGTGAAAATCTACCCCAAATTTTGGAGGTGCCAAAAGTAGAGCATTTATTACAACATAATTCAAAAGTATCCTAATACTTTTTATGGTTCAGGAGTCATAATAATGGGAAAGTATCACGTTCATACCTGCTCTGTTTTTTCGGTGGAGGAGGTGGTGGTGGCTGACTCGAGTCTTCAACTTCCTTATTTATTTTTGAGAGTTCAACAGGACAAGAGGCAGATTTACTCATACCTTTCTGACCTCTCAGTTCATCCAACTTGTCTCTCTCTTCATAGCTACAATTAGTAGTGATGGATGAAACAGGCTGACCATTGCCTACAGCACAGGTACTTGACTGCAGTGAGCTAGATGACACTTCTTCCTCCTCTTCCTCATCAATCCTGCACTGCCGGCTCCATATTGCATGGTTGAGCCTCTGTCTACGATCTCCTGCAGGCAGGCACCTGTCAGTCAGCTCTTGGGAGTCCTTTTTATGAGAGATGGAGGATAAGATCCCAGTAGTGTGTGTTGGCAAAGTCAGACGTAAGCTATTCAACTCCTCCGATTGGGTAACCTTAGGAGGCACAACATGGCTGGTGTTACATTGATATTTATGTGATAATGAAGTCTGGTACCTTCTATTCACATCAACTGATTTACTTTGGCTCCTTTCTCCCCATAGAAAAGTAGGTGAGAGACTCCCATTCTCTGCAGATGAAGGACTAGTGCATGTCCATTCAACCCCAACTGCAGAATCTGGGCTGCTCAGGTAAATTGTTCGGTTGTCTTCTTCTGTATGGGCAGCCATGACGGTTATCCTAGCAGCAACATGTGTTGTGGATTCTTGTATCATCCTGCTATTGCTGACAGAACACTGATTACCCTCCTGTTTAGCGCTGGTTTTCTCCGTGTGCCATACAGTTTTCGTCCCTGTGCCTGAAACACCTTTTCTTTTAGTGCTTTCAGCATAAATAGGTTCATTGTTTCTTCCATCATCAGGTACAGTAGAGGAGTGAAACTTAGTCTGGGAATCTGCAATAGTTGGTGACGCAAGAGGACTGTCTTTAATACCAATACATGACAGAGTCTCTGACAGGTTATCTGACTCAGAATGAAGCGATACTTTAGTTCTACTGACGTACATGCTCTTACTAGATCTCACATCTGATTTATAACAGTTTGTATCATCAGACCTGGTTTCTTTGCACAATCCTGTTTTGACAGAAGCTACACAAACTGCACTGTCTTTGCTAAGAAAACTTCCTTTAGAGGATGGCCTGTCTGGGGCAGGTCGGGTTCCTGAGCAGTAAGCACTGCTACTCTTTAAAGAAAGCAAGGCAGATTCTTCTTGGAGGCTGTTCAGTTTCTCAGTATCCCCATCATTTTGTTTTGATACCTGGAAATCTTCCTCCTGAGGTGCTCTCAACTTGTCCTTGAGGAACACTGCTTTGTCAGCCTGAACATCAAAGTGACTCACATACGTTAAATTATTCACAGCATTTATCTCAATCTTCTTATCAGGACTTGTCGTACCATTGAATAAATATTTTGATGTATCACTCGAGGAGCAATAATCATGGCTGAAATGTTTGCTGAAGTTATCTAGAATAACCATTGAAATATCCTCAGATTTCAGGACTGAATTGCTCATTGAAGATACTTTCCAACTGACCTAAGAGGGGAAAAAAAAAATAATGATTTTGTTTTATAATATTGCAGAAGATATTAAAACTATAATCTACTGTAAGACAATAGGCCTATTTCAGAGATGGACAAAGATCAGCTGCAGTAGGTGTCTTGTGTAAATAGAAGACTCATGCAGGCTTCTGTGATCTGCTGCTTCCTCTGAAGACGCAGCATCAGATCACTCTGCATGAACATAGGCCTTCTGAGCCTCAGGTTACTTAGCATGGTCGGTGTTCTCACACAGCCGGGGCCTGTGAAGTTGCGCCTGAAGAAAAAAAACACTGGCCTGGGCACGCCTTAAAAATGGTGCCAACGCTCCCCACCCCCTTCATTTTTGAAAATGCTCTCGTCGCTGCCCCACTCCCAAACAGATGCGGCTTAGCAGGGTCTGTGCCTAAAGAAGCAAGACCCAATAGGGACATGAGCAGTTCAGTAAACATAAGATATATACATTAACGCAGTGGTTCTCAAACTCGGTCCTCAGGACCCCACACGGTTCACGTTTTCCATGTCACCCAGCAGCTGCACTGTGTATCACCAACTGCCACATTTTAAAAATCTACAGGTGACCTGCAAACCACGGACCGTGTGGGGTCCTGAGGACCGAGTTTGAGAACCTGTGCGATTAACGCCTGGGGCTATTCAATTACAGCCCATTTATCTTGCCAATTAAATTAACCTGTTAATTGGCTTTAACCCATGGAGTCCGGGATAAGTTTACCGTGGCTAATTGAATTCCCCCCAAAATCTCACTTACATGTATCATAGATGTATTTTTTACAGTCTGTGAACTACAGTATTACACAAATATACTGCACTGACAAAATGTATCAGATAAGCTGGAACAGGTGGAACTTTGGCAAAATAAATGTATGTATGAGACAAAATAGATAGCAAAAACCTACTTTTAAATTTAAATATACCCAGGGCAGGGAAAAATAGCCCTTGCATCACATCCGCATTCTATGAATTACTTTCACAAAGGGAAACCTGATAAGGTTATCATGCCCTTGGTCACTGAAGCAAGTAGGTATATGGTTAATACAAAGGACTAGAAGTGCTTCTTTTATATAAACCTAGTCTAGCCAGATACTGGATAAATAGTTACCAGTTTATTATTAGAATGCTAACTTTCTGCAATTTCTTTGAAGTATAAATACTGTATTTCAAATGGATTCTCTGCCATTGCTTGGCAACTGACAATGCTTAAATTGGTTCTAAATAATTCTGGAACCTGGTGAGAATGTACAGTACATGCGCCATATGGAACACAAGTTTCATAATAATAAGCCATTTTATGGTCACTTTCTTTCCCAGTTGGATCACATGCATCCACTTAGAAAGCGTCCTAGATATGTGCACGTACCTGTGTTGGTGTTTCACTGCTGTTCATCTCAGCCCACCCCTCAGCAGTATCTGATGTAATCATGGTTGGTTTTACTGCTATGGTGGGCTTGGAATACAGAGCAGCAGTTACAATCTCATCATCTTGGTTTGTGTTCTCCGACTTGATCCTAATCCCATTAAGACTAGGCAGGACTGGCAGGTTGCCTATTTTTCCATCAGAGGATGTCTGAAGCTTTCGGTGGTCACTCTTTGGGTGAAAGCAGTTCTTGCAGGATCCAGGTTTCCAAATGTGTTCCACAAATTCGTTGCACACAGACATTCTCAAGCCCTGATTGGTTAGTGTGATGCCTCGATGCATGTTAGAGCCAGAACCACCTCTCTCATCTTGTGCTCCGCAATATGCAGAACAAATTGTGGCTCCTTCACAAACCTAGATTAAAGAAAAAAAAATATTATTGAAAAATTGTTTTTATTCCTACATGAACCAAAATGATACAGAGATCAATAAATTTTTCTTTGTTTTTGGGTATAGAAAAATCATAATATAACTGCAGTAAAATATATACCAATGAGTGTCCCATACATATGCTGTCTAGCAGAGGCCACAAAATGTTAAGCTTTGCAAACTTGGAGTGATAAACTCTTATGTGATTCATGCAAGAAGTGTAATGGGCTAGAAACTGAAGCCGAAATGACCGTTTGGGTTAACAGTACCTGCCTGCACAATGATAGCTGCATGATGTGCCTATGTTTAATGAATCACCCTTACTCTATCCGTTTCATCTGATAGAGGTGTTACTCAGTATATGACACGTTCCGCCAACATAAATCCCCTCCCTATGGTCACGTAAAAGGAATTTGGATACCAGCTCTTCACTTATCTGTAAGGTTCTGTAGCCAAACCATTCATTCCTGCCTTTTAATATGCGTTTCCATTCTCAGCTTAATGACAATTAGAAGTGACACCTTGAACATTTACCATATCAAAAGTGTACTTTCCCATTTCACAGCTGCTCCAGTCTGATTGATTCTGCAATTACATGCTTCAAACAAGTAATCCTGAACAAACTGGTGCTCAATTTTATTACTGTTCCTTTTACGTTACCTGCTGTCCAGGGATATACTGCATGTACCTGTGTATCAGATGCACAGCTAGAAGTACAATTCTTGTCAATAGAAAATGTACAGCAGACTGCCCCTTTTAAAGAAAAGCTTAAAAACTTAAATTATCCAGTGAGTCTGCACATACCTTTAAGTCTTATTAATTAGTAAGGAAGTAAATTAAAGCAGTATACGATCCGATGCACTGCAATAGACATCTAAGAGCTTCATATAAATTGGTTTACTATGCTTGGCATGCTTCCCCCCCCCCCTCCCAAAAAAAAAAATAGAATACATGGGGGAGATTCTATGACATTTTAAGGTATCATACAAATGATACAAACATTAAATAAGAGTTAAACTTACTAGTATTGTGCACGGATCTGGTGCCAAAAACACTAAAAAGAAGCATTGCCTAAAAGTCTATCACCAGTCATTGTGCTAGGATTAGCTCTTCACAGTGCCAAACAGTAGAACCAACCCTGAGGTGATGGCGGTCAAAGCAGGTTGAAATAAATCTGCCTGCAGACAAATGTTCCATTTCAGCAGATGCTCTTGACATGTTTTAAAACACAGAGGGGTAGATGTACTAAGCCTTAGAGAGTAATAAAACGGACAGATAAAGCACCAGCCAATCAGCTCCTAACTGCCATGTTACAGGGTGCATTTGAAAAATGACAGGAGCTGATTGGATGTTACTTTATCTCTTTCCATTTTATCACTCTCCAAGTCTTAGTATATCTGCCCTAGAGAGTTGAGCATTTAGGGGTCTATTCATGAAGCAGTGAAAAGAGTGGAGAAACAGACCAGTGGAAAAGTTGCCCATGTCAACCATAGTGTTCATTCTAGCACCCTGCACCTTTCAAAATCCGTGCAGTTTCTCTTTCCTGCCTGGGGTGTCGCTCTCTGTTCTGGTGTTTCTCAGCACACTGGTCTGTTACTCAGTGCTGTGATACAAACCTGTGTGCGCTGAGAAGCACCAGAGCAGAGAGCGACACCCCAGGCAGGAAAGAGGAACTGCATGGATTTTGAAAGGTGCAGGGTGCTAGAATGAACACTAAACCAATCAGCATATTACATTTTATAGAATGTACTTGATAAAGGGTTCCTTTAAAGCCGATTGACAACTTCTCCACTAGTTCTTTATTCCACTCTTTTCACTGCTTCATGAATAGACCCCTTACTCACATGATGCCATGAATAATGCACTTTTCAGGTGCCCTTTCTTGCTTTGTGGAGGCTAATTTAAATATTTAGCCTCAGTATTGCCTGAAATTCTCCCTCCCGATAGCTTTTAGAATACTTTTCAAATATTTTCTTTTACAGGCAAAGATCAAGAAATGAAAAGTCTTGCCATAGGCTTAAAAGGCATTTTTTTTCCCCTAAAGAAGCTTATCACAGCAAACCCATTGTGAAGATGATCCTTTCAAGAGTCACACTATTACACCTTTGCTTCTCTGCCTTTTGACTAAGATCAAGAGGCTCTATCTCTGTACCCATAGGGTTATAGTGTACCCAGTGGATGTGCAGTAACATAGTAGTGCCAGGGGCTGAGGTGCTGGAACTCTGAGCTGCCAGTGCAATTTCTTACCCAAGTGAGGATCACCACCCTGTTATAGAAAACATGCCTAATGGCGTGGAAAACGTGCACAAACAGCATTTTTCTTTTTTTGCAAGAACATTTTATTTTATAAATCTAGTTAAGAAGGCACTGCAGGCTACTTATTTAAATTATTCACTACATTGTCCTTTGTCAAGATTTTGTCTTTAGGATGGGCTACCAGATGGAGACATTATCCCTCTACCTAGCCCTGGCCTTTGTGCTCCCATATCCCTACAAAGTATAAAGTGTCTTCTTAGGGGAATAGATGAAGATTCCAGGATCTCTGGGGGAAACCTTAGCAAAGATAAATGGACCTTGCTTAGCATTGTGACCAAAGGGCCATTTGGGCTTTGGGGATTGGGGAATACAGAGGTCCTCTACTTTTGGGAGATAACTCGAGTACCTAGAGACCAGTCCCAATTCTTACTTCAGAGGAGGTTTTGCTGTGAACCAATTCATATTTTAAATGTTGGGAAGTTCATAAAGCACTGCACTTCAGGCTCTTAAAGCAAAGAAGAATAAATAAAGGAAAATCGATTCTACCTTGTTAGCTTGGGAACATGAGTCATTCTCAAACATCACTGTCTAGTTTCAACAATTGAATTCTCATATCTGAAGTAAAGCTACAGGGTTTGTATTATGATTAAATTGTTCTTCCCCACTTCTACCACTAGATGGCACCCAACTGAGCAATCCAATTGATGCTCTGTTCGGGCATGTGGACACACTTCAGCTCTCAGCCTCCTGGCGTGGCAAGCTGAAATGTGCAATAAGTCAACACTGTGGGCGTCCCAAGCAGTACTTTAGATGGGATCAGTACGAAATCCCGCCAGACAGGATCCCGACCGACACAATCCCGACAGGGGGGCAAGCGCAACGCAGCCCCTTGCGGGCACGGTGCCTTGCTACGCTCGGCACACTAATTTATTCTCCCTCTATGGGTGTCGTGGACACCCACAGAGGGAGAATATGTCGGGATTGTGCCTGTCGGGATTCCGGTGTCGGGATTCCGACAGCCGGGATTCCGTCCAGCGGGATCTTGATCGCATCCCCCTTAGATGGGTTTGGCCACTTTGTGTGGGTAACCAAGAACTAATGGGCGCGCAAACGCAGCCTGTTACGTTATTATAGAGAAAACACCATTAAAGATGTTCACACAGGGATGGCCGAAAAATATATTAATATTCTTTAAAATGGGACAGACCAAAACGATTATTTATCATCATTTTGTGAATACCAAAAACACGTTAAAATAAAAGTTGCTTTAGGCAGTTGATTATAGCAGACATAAAGCCTTACAAGTGACTACAGCTGTATTGAAAACATATTTAGTTAGCAGGACCTGGCATTCAGCTTAACACTGAACCCAAAGATACCATTCATGGGTCTGCACTTTCCCATTACACCAACAATAAGCAGCCATGAACAAAAAGCACTGCTAAGAAAAGGCTAAATGTAATAGCTATTTTACTGTGGGATTTGGAGGTCTGCTTTTTGCAGTAACATGCCTGACAGAACTACTTGGCTTACAGCTGCACTGCCACCCAGGACTTGCAGGACTCCTGCTGTTCTTACAGAAAATCAATGCGATTTCCCCCACCTTTTACAAGTGACTAACAAACTAAATTCACTGGTTCCATATTACTACTGCTACACAAGGCCTCATTTGTTTCCTGGGTGGTACCCTTGCTTTAAATGATAATTGTATCTTTAAATATTAGCCAACTTAAAAGTAATATTTTCCTAAGAAATGTGCATGTGATTTTGTATTACTACTGCGACCCCTGAAATACTTTTTTGAGGAGTTGCTTTAAATCCTACAAGTTATTTTCAGTCTAAAGATGGGTACACACTGGAAAGATATCTGCAGATCAATTGATCTGCAGATATATCTATGGACGGATCGGGCAGTGTGTTGAGCATACACACTGCCCGATCCGTCGGGGACTGACGTCATGAACTGGGCAGGCGTGTACACACGCACGCCCAGTTCCGCTGTCAATCACCGCCGGCCGCCGCAGCATGTGTACGGGCAGTCGGCCGACCGCCGTACACACACAGCGGCGCGCCAATATATCGCTAGATATATTGTCCGTCGGCTGTGCTGCGGGGCCGACGCGATACGTTTGTGAACGACGAAGTTCACAGACGTATCGGCCGTACACACTGGCCGACAGACCCGCAATATATCGGCCGTTCAAGAGAACGGCCGATATATCGGACAGTGTGTACGGGCCGTAATACGATTTTACTGGATACCATGCCGTAGTATTGTGTGATTGTGGATATAAAATGCAATTCACAGTCATTGCTAACATGCATACATTATCATTACTAAAGGCTGTCTTTCCTCTGGCATCATCACTGAGCTACCTATATTGGGGGGGATTCAATTGTTATCGCCCTCAATCTCCCATCTAAAGTGACGGGAGATCGCAGGGGGCGATATACAATTAATGTCCCCTATCATGCTGATCGGGACCATTAGACTAAACTAATAGACGCAATCAGGAAAAGTGCCTCTTGGGCGCCCAAATGGATAACTTTTGACACATTTCAGCTCGCCACCACTGGCGGGTGCAAGCTGAAATGTAGACGCCGGCAGCCGATTGCGCCCAAACAGAGCTACATTCGAATAGCTCCGTTGGGCGCCATCTAGTGGCTGCTGGCCACAAATACCTTTGAATCTCACCCATAGAGGCTCTAACAGAGAGATATAAATCATGCACCTGCAGTAAAGAGAATGCAAAACAGACTTAGAATTTTGTAATTATGATATAAATAGTATACAGAGGGTACCATGAGGTATGACAGTAGGCATCATAATATTAACACATGCTTTCTAACTCTTCCGGGACAGTGACAAATTTCGTCCAGTCACCAGCATGCCTCTCACTCCACGAGTGTACTGGGCAGCCTGTGGGTTTGGAAATGCAATTCATATTGAATCCTGTAATTGTGTCCTCAACTCCCAGCGCCCACTGTAAAAGTGCACGAATTGCAGCTTGGGGGTTGGGGGCTGGCCACTAAGACACAATCACAGCACCACACCCCTGCACTCCAGTGACCGAGACTCACTTGGAGAGGTTACTTTTCAAAAGTTATCAAGTATGTGTTAACATAATAATAATAATAATAATATCATCATCATCATCTTTTATATGGCGCCCAATTACAGAGTACATAAAAAAAATAATCAAAACAGGAAAATAGTGACTTACAGTTGAAGACAATATAGGACAAGTATAGGGTAAAGAAACATAGTTACAGCAGCAGATGACACTGATATTAGTATCAGGGTGGCAGAAAACAGCAGGGTTTGGTGCCGTTGAAGAAGGTTTAAGTAAGAGTAAGTAAGTGAGAGATAGGATAAGCACATGAGGGGTTGAGGGTCCTGCTCGTGAGAGGTTACATTCTAAAGGGGAGGGGCAGACAGACATGGGTGACACAGATGGGGTAGACCGTGAGCAAGGAACAGAGGGTTAGGATGAGAGTAGACTGGGTTTGGTGAAGTAGTGGGCCCTTCAGATCCCGTTTGAAGTTTTGTAGAGAGATGGGGAGTCTGAGGGGAAGAGGTAGAGAATTCCAGGGAATGGGAGCAGCACATGAAAAATCTTGAAGGTAGGAGTGGGAGGAAGTAATCAGTAGGCAGGATAGGCGGTCTGCAGTAGCAGAGCGAAGAGGACAGGAGGTAGTGTAGAGGGAGATAAGGTCAGAGATGTAAATGAGAGAGAAGTGGTTGAGTGCTTTGTAAGTGAGTGTGAGAAGTTGGAATTGGATTTTGAAAGGGAAGGGGAGCCAGCGAAGAGCTTGTAGGAGTGGGGAGGTGTGTTTATTAAGGAAGATGAGCTGGGCTGCTGCAAAGAGGATCGATTGGAGTGAAGAGAGGCATTTGTCAGGGATGCCAGTTAGGAAATATTTTTGAGATGAAAATGACAGATTTTTGAGTGTTGAATGTGTGGTTTAAAGGAGAGGGAGGAGTCAAGGATTACTCCAAGACAGCGCACTTGGGGGCTAGAGATAGTCGTGCCATCAACAGATAATTAAATTGTAGGAGGCGAGGTTGTGCGGGAGTGTGGGAAGATGATCAGTTCAGTCTTAGTCATGTTAAGTTTAAGAAAGCGCTGGAACATCCATTAAGAGATAGCAGAGAGACATTTGGAGATACCAGTGAGAAGAGCGGGGAACAGGAAAGGTACATTTAAGTTTTATCAGCATAGAGATGATATTGGAAGTCAAAAGAACTTATGAGTTCATCTAAAGAGGATGTATAAAAAGAGACAGGGAGAGGACCAAGAATAAAACCTTGAGGGAAACCTACAGTTAGTGGAAGTGGGGAGGAGGTGAAGTCATGAGAGGAGACAGAGAAGGAACGGTCAGATAGGTAGGAGGACAGTATCACGCAGACCAAGGGAGTGAAGGTTTTGCAGAAGGAGAGGGTGGTCCAGTGTCAAAAGCAGCAGAGAGTAGTGGTCCTTAGATTTGTCAGCATGGAGGTCATTGCAGACTTTTGTGAGGGAAGTTTCAGTGGAGTAGAGAGAACGGAAGCCAGACTGGAAAGGGTCAAGCCGTGAGTGGAAGGAAAGAAAGGCATTAAGGCGATTGTAGAAAATATGCACAAGGAGCTTGGAGGCAAAATGGAGGCGAGAGATGGGTCAGAGATGTGTGTTTGGATCAAGGGTAGGTTTTTTAAGAATAGGGGAGACGAGAGCATGCTTGATGGGGACAGTGCCTGTTGAGAGGGAGAGATTGAGAAGGTGAGCAAGATGGGAACAGGCAGAAGGAGAGAGGTAGCGGAGGCGGTAGGGGATAGGGTCAAGTGGAGTGGTTATGGCAGGAATGGATGAGGGTTATGACTTCCTCACCAGACACATGAGAGAAAGATGTCAGAGTTAGTGAGAGGGATGAGGAGGGGTGGTAAGTGATAGGAGGTGGCTGGTTACTGATGGTCTGGTGTGATGTGATGTCCTGACGTATGGAGTCAATCTTGGATGTGAAATAAGTGGCAAAGTCGAAAGCCAACAGTGAGGAGGGGAGATGAGGTGGGAGTGGGCAGAGAAGGGAGTTGACAGTGGCAAGTAATACTGTTCAAAATAGTGTTTAAATTATACCCCCAACATCGTCCTGAAGATAGTGGAGAGAATGTGAGCATTCCACTGGAGGAGTGAGCGAGGACACACTTCATCCAACTTTCTGGTGTAGGGACAAATATACCAAATGACTGGACAGTCCCCTCAAATTGGGACTGTCCTGACAAAATAAGAACAGTTGTAAGGGAAGTTTAAGAGGGAGAGGGTGAGCCAAATAGTACCAAGAGACCAAAGACCCGGAGCAAAAATAAGAATTTACTTACCGATAATTCTATTTCTCGGAGTCCGTAGTGGATGCTGGGGTTCCTGAAAGGACCATGGGGAATAGCGGCTCCGCAGGAGACAGGGCACAAAAAAAGTAAAGCTTTACTAGGTCAGGTGGTGTGCACTGGCTCCTCCCCCTATGACCCTCCTCCAGACTCCAGTTAGGTACTGTGCCCGGACGAGCATACACAATAAGGGAGGCATTTTGAATCCCGGGTAAGACTCATACCAGCCACACCAATCACACCGTACAACTTGTGATCTAAACCCAGTTAACAGTATGACAACAGAAAGGGCCTCTTAAAGATGGCTCCTTAACAATAACCCGAATTAGTTAACAATAACTATGTACAAGTATTGCAGATAATCCGCACTTGGGATGGGCGCCCAGCATCCACTACGGACTCCGAGAAATAGAATTATCGGTAAGTAAATTCTTATTTTCTCTATCGTCCTAAGTGGATGCTGGGGTTCCTGAAAGGACCATGGGGATTATACCAAAGCTCCCAAACGGGCGGGAGAGTGCGGATGACTCTGCAGCACCGAATGAGAGAACTCCAGGTCCTCCTTTGCCAGGGTATCAAATTTGTAAAATTTTACAAACGTGTTCTCCCCCGACCACGTAGCTGCTCGGCAGAGTTGTAATGCCGAGACCCCTCGGGCAGCCGCCCAAGATGAGCCCACCTTCCTTGTGGAGTGGGCTTTTACAGTTTTAGGCTGTGGCAGGCCTGCCACAGAATGTGCAAGTTGAATTGTGTTACAAATCCAACGAGCAATCGACTGCTTAGAAGCAGGTGCGCCCAACTTGTTGGGTGCATACAATATAAACAGCGAGTCAGATTTTCTGACTCCAGCCGTCCTTGAAATGTATATTTTTAAGGCTCTGACAACGTCCAACAACTTGGAGTCCTCCAAGTCGCTAGTGGCCGCAGGCACCACAATAGGTTGGTTCAGATGAAATGCTGATACCACTTTAGGGAGAAAATGCGGACGAGTCCGCAGTTCTGCCCTATCCGAATGGAAGATTAGATAAGGACTTTTATAAGATAAAGCCGCCAATTCAGATACTCTCCTGGCAGAGGCCAGGGCTAGTAACATAGTCACTTTCAATGTGAGATATTTCAAATCCACCTTTTTCAATGGTTCAAACCAATGGGATTTGAGGAAATCTAAAACTACATTTAGATCCCACGGTGCCACCGGAGGCACCACAGGAGGCTGTATATGCAGTACTCCCTTGACAAAAGTCTGGACCTCAGGGACAGAGGCCAATTCTTTTTGGAAGAATATTGACAGGGCCGAAATTTGAACCTTAATGGATCCCAATTTGAGACCCATAGATAATCCTGATTGCAGGAAATGTAGGAAACGACCCAGTTGGAATTCCTCCGTCGGAACACTCCGATCCTCGCACCACGCTACATATTTTCGCCAAATGCGGTGATAATGTTTCACGGTGACTTCCTTCCGTGCCTTAATCAAGGTAGGAATGACTTCTTCTGGAATGCCTTTCCCTTTTAGGATCTGGCGTTCAACCGCCATGCCTTCAAACGCAGCCGCGGTAAGTCTTGAAAAAGACAGGGACCCTGTTGTAGCAGGTCCCTTCTGAGAGGTAGAGGCCACGGTTCGTCCGTGAGCATCTCTTGAAGTTCCGGATACCAAGTCCTTCTCGGCCAATCCGGAACCACTAGTATTGTTCTTACTCTTCTTTGCCGTATGATCTTCAATACCTTTGGTATGAGCGGCAGAGGAGGAAACACATACACTGACTGGTACACCCAAGGAGTTACCAGTGCATCCACAGCTATTGCCTGTGGATCTCTTGACCTGGCGCAATATTTGTCCAGTTTCTTGTTGAGGCGAGACGCCATCATGTCTACAATTGGTCTTTCCCAACGGTCTATTAACATGTTGAAGACTTCTGGATGTAGACCCCACTCTCCCGGATGAAGATCGTGTCTGCTGAGGAAGTCTGCTTCCCAGTTGTCCACGCCCGGGATGAACACTGCTGACAGTGCTATCACGTGATTCTCCGCCCAGCGAAGAATCTTGGCAGCTTCTGCCATTGCACTCCTGCTTCTTGTGCCGCCCTGCCTGTTTACATGGGCGACCGCCGTGATGTTGTCCGACTGAATCAACACCGGCTTTCCTTGCAGGAGAAGTTCCGCCTGGCTTAGAGCATTGTAGATTGCTCTTAGTTCCAGAATGTTTATGTGAAGAGACTTTTCCAGACTCGTCCATACTCCCTGGAAGTTTCTTCCTTGTGTGACTGCTCCCCAGCCTCTCAGGCTGGCGTCCGTGGTCACCAGGATCCAATCCTGAATGCCGAATCTGCGGCCTTCTAATAGGTGAGCCTTCTGCAACCACCACAGAAGTGACACCCTTGTCTTTGGTGACAGGGTTATTCGCAGGTGCATCTGCAGATGCGACCCTGACCATTTGTCCAACAGATCCCTTTGGAATATTCTTGCATGGAATCTGCCGAATGGAATTGCTTCGTAAGAAGCCACCATTTTTCCCAGGACTCTTGTGCATTGATGTACTGACACCTTTCCTGGTTTTAGGAGGTTCCTGACCAGATCGGATAACTCCTTGGCTTTTTCCTCTGGAAGGAAAACCTTTTTCTGAACCGTGTCCAGAATCATTCCTAGGAACAGCAGACGAGTTGTCGGGATTAAATGGGATTTTGGAATATTCAGAATCCACCCGTGTTGTCTTAGCACCTCTTGAGATAGTGCTAAAGCTGTCTCCAGCTGTTCTCTGGACCTTGCCCTTATTAGGAGATCGTCCAAATATGGGATAACTAATACGCCTTTTCTTCGAAGAAGAATCATCATCTCGGCCATTACCTTGGTAAAGACCCGAGGCGCCGTGGACAATCCGAACGGCAGCGTCTGAAACTGATAGTGACAGTTTTGAACAATGAACCTGAGGTACCCCTGGTGTGCGGGGTAAATCGGAACGTGTAGATACGCATCCTTGATGTCCAAGGATACCATAAAGTCCCCTTCTTCCAGGTTCGCTATCACTGCTCTGAGTGACTCCATCTTGAACTTGAACTTTTTTATGTAGAGGTTCAAGGACTTCAGATTTAGAATAGGCCTTACCGAGCCATCCGGCTTCGGTACCACAAATAGAGTGGAATAATACCCCTTTCCTTGTTGTAATAGGGGTACTTTGACTATCACTTGCTGAGCGTACAGCTTGTGAATGGCTTCCAACACCCTCTCCCTTTCGGAAGAGACGGTTGGTAAAGCAGACTTCAGGAAACGATGAGGAGGATCCGTCTCTAATTCCAACCTGTACCCCTGAGATATTATCTGCAGGATCCAGGGGTCTACCTGCGAGTGAGCCCACTGCGCGCTGTAATTTTTGAGACGGCCCCCCACTGTCCCCGAGTCCGCTTGAGAGGCCCCAGCGTCATGCTGAGGTTTTTGCAGGAGCCGGGGAGGGCTTCTGTTCCTGGGAAGGAGCTGCCTGTTGGTGTCTCTTCCCTCTTCCTCTGCCTCGTGGCAGGTACGACAAGCCCTTTGCTCTCTTATTTTTGTAGGAGCGAAAGGGCTGCGGTTGAAAGGTCGGTGCCTTTCTCTGTTGGGGAGTGACTTGAGGTAAAAAAGTGGATTTCCCGGCAGTAGCCGTGGCCACCAAGTCTGATAGACCAACTCCAAATAACTCCTCCCCTTTATACGGCAAAACCTCCATGTGACGTTTTGAATCCGCATCGCCTGTCCACTGTCGTGTCCATAAGGCTCTTCTGGCTGAAATGGACATAGCACTCACCCGAGATGCCAGTGTGCAAATATCCCTCTGTGCATCACGCATGTAGATAAATGCATCCTTTATTTGTTCTAACGACAGTAAAACATTGTCCCTATCTAGGGTATCAATATTTTCAATCAGGGATTCTGACCAAACTACTCCAGCACTGCACATCCAGGCAGTTGCTATAGCTGGTCGTAGTATAACACCTGCATGTGTGTATATATTCTTTTGAATAACTTCCATCTTTCTATCTGATGGATCCTTAAGTGCGGCCGTCTCAGGAGAGGGTAACGCCACTTGTTTGGATAAGCGTGTGAGCGCCTTGTCCACCTTAGGGGGTGTTTCCCAGCGCGCCCTAACCTCTGGCGGGAAAGGGTATAATGCCAATAACTTTTTTGAAATTATCAACTTTTTATCAGGAGCAACCCACGCTTCATCACACACGTCATTTAATTCTTCTGATTCAGGAAAAACTGTTTGTAGTTTTTTCACACCATACATAATACCCTGTTTTACGGTATCTGTAGTATCAGCTAAATGTAACGTCTCCTTCATTGCCAAAATCATATAACGTGTGGCCCTACTGGAAAATACGTTTGAATTTCTACCGTCGTCACTGGAATCAGTGCCCGTGTCTGGGTCTGTGTCGACCGACTGAGGCAAAGGGCGTTTTACAGCCCCTGACGGTGTTTGAGGCGCCTGGACAGGCATTAATTGATTGTCCGGCCGCCTCATGTCCTCAACTGACTGTTTAAGGGAAGATAAACCATCACGTAATTCCACAAATAAAGGCATCCATTCTGGTGTCGACCCCCTGGGGGGTGACATCTGCATATTTGGCAATTGCTCCGCCTCCACACCAATATCGTCCTCATACATGTCGACACCACGTACCGACACACACCGCAAACTCACAGGGAATGCTCTAATGAAGACAGGACCCACTAGCCCTTTTGGGGAGACAGAGGGAGAGTCTGCCAGCACACACCACAAAGCGCTATATATATATAAGGGATATCCTTATATTAAGTGCTCCCTTATAGCTGCTTTAATATATAATATATATAGCCATTAATGTGCCCCCCCTCTCTGTTTTACCCTGTTTCTGTAGTGCAGTGCAGGGGAGAGACCTGGGAGCCGTCCTGACCAGCGGAGCTGTGACAGAAAATGGCGCCGTGTGCTGAGGAGATAGGCCCCGCCCCTTTTTCGGCGGGTTCTTCTCCCGCTATTTTTCCAGTCAGGCAGGGGTTAAATATCTCCATATAGCCCCTATGGGCTATATGTGAGGTATTTTTAGCCTTGTATAAGGTTTATATTTGCCTCTCAGAGCGCCCCCCCCCAGCGCTCTGCACCCTCAGTGACTGCCCAGTGAAGTGTGCTGAGAGGAAAATGGCGCACAGCTGCAGTGCTGTGCGCTACCTTATGAAGACTGAGGAGTCTTCAGCCGCCGGTTTCCGGACCTCTTCACGCTTCAGCATCTGCAAGGGGGTCGGCGGCGCGGCTCCGGGACCGGACTCCACGGCTGGGCCTGTGTTCGATCCCTCTGGAGCTAATGGTGTCCAGTAGCCAAGCAGCAAATCCACTCTGCATGCAGGTGAGTTTACTACTTTCCCCCTAAGTCCCACGTTGCAGTGATCCTGTTGCCAGCAGGACTCACTGTAAAGAAAAAAAACCTAAACTAAACTTTCTCTAAGCAGCTCTTTAGGAGAGCCACCTAGATTGCACCCTTCTCGTTCGGGCACAAAATCTAACTGGAGTCTGGAGGAGGGTCATAGGGGGAGGAGCCAGTGCACACCACCTGACCTAGTAAAGCTTTACTTTTTTTGTGCCCTGTCTCCTGCGGAGCCGCTATTCCCCATGGTCCTTTCAGGAACCCCAGCATCCACTTAGGACGATAGAGAAATAACTATAGAATGACACTTCAGAAGAAGATCATCTAAACTAAAGCTCACAGGTACTATGCTGTATTGAAATGTTTGACTGGAATGTGTTTAAAGTAAGTAATTTGTTTGAAAATGGAATTGCCCCGTGCTTTCAAATGTTACGTGCACTGCAGTAGGCCTATGCGGTGACAGTGCACAGTTGTAAATGTCACTTTATGCATACCTGTGACTCACACCGTAATGCTATTCTGTGCCAATATGTTAACACATCCAAACATGGCATAACATTTCCCAATGGCAAAACAGATTACAGCAGATAACATATGACTATTTCATTTACATATTGCAGAGGGACAAATTGATTATTACATTCCAAATGGAAAGTGTATGACAGCTCTGGTATATCAGACCAGGAAATACAAGCAAGTCATTTTGATAGGCATTAATCAGTCTTTAAACCAGAGCCACACGGGTATGTTATCGCTGATGTAACACAGCAATTCAGAAACTAATGATTTTTTCGTTCATCTTTAATGTTTTAACTGTACCAACTGCACAAACAATAATTCTTAAGTATATCAAGCAAATGTGAACTAGAACAGGGATTTTTAAGGCAATCATAGACTAAGCAAAAATTGTACCAACAACAGGAACACAATCTGCAAACAGATAACACCTAATATAAAGCTTATTGTAAACACAGGCAGTTTATTTCAGACACTGACTTGCTGTGAAAACAGCACTGGAATTCCTGTGAAGCTCTATCTGCAGACCCTGATCAGTTCACATTCCTGTCTTTATGCACTGCTACCACTGCCTTTGTTATAAAGTACTGGGGAGATTCCCATTCTACTGGGATCCTGCATTCCACACCAGAAATAGGCCAAGGCATAATATTCCCAGCAGAGCACAAGTAATCTGTCTTGTAATTCAAATTTCTATCAAACTGAATCAGAATCACTGGTAACACAGAGATATATGGAATGAAGTCAAAAAGCATAAACCTAAAGTAGAAGAATCAAACATTAAAATAGATATTGTTACAAAACTTGCTTTAGGGGGGTATTTATCCAAGCTCGGAGAGATATAAAATTGTGAGAGATAATAGTCAATCAGTTTCTAATTTATATTTTACAGGCTGTGTTTTAAAAAGGACAGGTGCTGATTGATTGGTACTTTATCTCTCACAATTTTATCTCTCTCCAAACTTAGCTAAATACCCCCTTAGTGTTTTTCCTCACAAAAATAATGGGTCAAATACTGAATTAGACAAAAGCAGAGCACAAGCAGGGAACATGTGCTCCAGGGAGAGAAACAAAAACCCAGACATATTTACGCTTACGTCTAGCTCTGCATAGTCCGCAGTTGCGCTGATAAGCACTTGCTGAACTTTGCCTAGAGCTCTCTGTTACCCCTCTGCAGTAAGTAGATGTGACTGAACTGTGTAATGGCCCATACACATGGTGAGATTTGGGCTAAGCCGATTCTCACTATGCGACAGGGGCAAGGTTGGCACATAGTCAGTATCGCAAGCACACTCATTATGTGCTTGCGATACTATGTGCAATTTTGGTGTCAATTTTGACTATCTCTTCTATAGATAGTCAAAATTGACTTGCCTGCACAGTCTATTTTTGCGATGCCGACCGCACATCGGCATCGAACCGGGATCGCAAGGCGACTTTCACTTTGCGATCTGCACTAACTTTTCTTACGATTTTGACTATATAGTCAAAATCGTAAGAAAAAATCTCACCGTGTGTACACACCATAAAACTGCCTTTGTTCCAAATCATGTGTAATGTGAAAATACGCAGGTTATGCTTTGCATAGAGGCATATGTTCAACTCAGACTCTTCCATAATTAGAGCAAATAGAAATAATTCCTCCAAGTCACTGTAAACAGTCCACAACTGTATCTCTCTGTCTTAGTGCTTTGGAATCTGTATTTTTACAATACCCTATACAGCAGCAAGATCGAATTTGGTGACATCACTTGCACCATTCTCCCAATTAAGATAACCAGCTGGTGCACAATACGTTGACACAGATGCAATTTAGCCACACATGTGGGTGATCAAATTGAATATACAGTCTCGTTCGGTTGCCAAGTAAATGGATTACACTGTGCACCTGAGCAATCTGCCAACATCTCCTCTACCGTAAGCGGAGGACCCGAGACACGTCATACATTTTGACCCAAAAAGTACATTATTTATTAACAGTTATTTATATAGCGCACACATATTCCGCAGCGCTTTACAGAAAATATTTGGCCATTCAAATCAGTCCCTGCCCCAGTGGAGTTTACAATCTATATTCCTTACCACATGTACGCACACACACACACAAACATACACACATATATATATATATATATATATATATATTCATGCTAGGGTTATTTTTGTTGGGATCCAATTAACCTACCAGTATATTTTGGGATTGTGGAAGGAAACTGGAGTACTCAGAGGAAACCCACACAAGTACGGGGAGAATATACAAACTCCACACAGTTAGGGCCATGGTGGGAATCAAACCCTGACCTCAGTGCTATGAGGCAGTAATGCTAACCATTACACCATCCATACACGAGTTTGATCAGTTAGTAGAACACACAGGTGTAGCTATAACCTGGCTCACACTACCTAATCTGTAGTCATCACAATCAGCAAACTACTGGGTGACAAGGCGTAACTCCTCCCCCTTACGGAAAAGGTCCCTTAGCCCACTTGATTCTAGCATCTACCGTGACAATAGCACTACCCATTATTTTACAACAAGTGAAAACAAGCTATTGAAACTCAGCTGGACCCTGCCGCTTCGTATTGTATAACATTTTATAACTATATAATCGTTTTTATTGCAAAGAAAATAAAAATAAAAGCTAATGTGTGTAAATGTCAAATTGCACTTTGTTTCACTGCTAAATCTTAAGGCTTCTTTTGCTGACCATTTGTGATAAGGAGTGTCCAAGTTCAGAAGACTGTGTCTAACAGTACAGCCTCACCAACCCGGCTATAAAGTCAGGTCAACAAGAGCCTTCCAAGGTGAGGGCTATAGCCCAGTCCCCCATAATCCCCCTGTGCCTGGAGTGCATCTTATACAACAACATGTAAACCTCTTAAAGGAAACCTTTTTAGACATCACTTAATCATCAAGATCGTGTCCTGGGCTTAATGACCCAGCTGGGTTTGTGTTTTTTTTTTTTTCTCTCATCTAACCAGGATCCTTAGTAGATCACTGGCCTCTGTAGAAATTCAATATGCGAGGAAAAGTTCCCCTCCATGACCTGTTACTACCCACATACCCTGGGATAAGCTGCAACTGAGAGAAACCTGCCCTGTAACCCTCTGCCTGCTCCCATGTCAGCAGGAGCCCGGGGGAAGGGGTGGGCGAGGACTAGGAGTCAGGGGAAAGTGCAGTTGCCCGGGCAAGTTCTCCCAACAGAACAGCAATCTGTCTGTAATACACATACAATCTGGAAGGGAAATGACACACTGTATATAAGGAGCTAGATATGTGGCTATGCGTGCTACCATGTGCACAGTCAGTCACAGCAAAGTTACTACATTACCTGTCTATAGTAGTTGTACAATGATCCAAGCACCGGCCGAAGAGCAGAATAGACCGCAAACAAGGATGAATGGAGGAGGCACAGTGAGAGAGTGCGCTACACACAGTCACCAGAAGACCGGGAGCTGACACTCGGCAGCAGCACTGAAGTGCACTGTGTGTGAGTGAGTGTTACTAGTGACTGGATACAGCGCCAGAGGTGGAGAGAGACACTGGGGAGGAGCAGCACCGTCTCTTCCACACCCCGACCCTGCTGCTGCTGTATGCCCAGCTCTCCTCCCACAGGGCAACGTTCTGGGACTTCGTTTGCATTAACTACAATTCATTTTAATGCAATTAAAGTCACTTATGAATAAAAATAAATAAAAGGATTTCAAATACAAGAGCATAGGGGATAGGAACAACTCCTACTGTGTGTTTAATTGCATCAAACGTCGTATACTGTAACTTGTTCTCGCGTCCACACTTCTCTGTGCGGCTGAATGACTGACCAACACAAAGCCGTTTACTGTTTACCTCATCATTCCATTGTGTGTGCTTTGAGAGAGAAGAGACATTTCAGTTTCCAATCACAGTGGGGAATTCATCAATTCTGTGTGCCATACCCGAATGCCACACTGTGCCCGGCAACTTTGCGTTCGCCAACATCGTAACGTAAGTTTTCGCAAAAGTTGTGTGTTGGCACTACTGTAAATAGGCCTCATTCAGATGCGGTCGCAACTTCGATGGTCTTGCAACTAAGCGAATATCGGCAAACTATGATTGTGTCACGGCCGCAGTGCGCACTCGCCAATGTACCTTTGCAATGCCGCTTGCAATGAAGAATCAGTCGCAGAGTTATTGAAATTAAGAGGTCGTTTGGGGGTGGTAACGGAGGCACAGGCGCATTGTGACCGTTTTTGGGTCGTGTCTAGGCGTACCACTGCGGTCTCATACGCATAACACATGGTGCCAGCATTGCAGCTCCCATGGTTATTCTGCACGACATTGGAGGCAATCAGGGAGTCATGTTCCTTGCATATGCGTTGCAGTAGCGGTGGAGTACACAGTTGTTGAGAATGTTGCGATGGCTCGGTGGGCGTCTCTGTTCACTTGTGGGCGGCTGCTACTCTTGCAATGCCTCACAGTTCCGTCACTAAAAATGCACTGCCGTGGCGGCTTTGCAACCGCATCTGAGTGAGGCCCAATTTCTGATATGTGCACAGCCAGGCATAGCCACTATGACTGGCGGTACATCGCTTTGCATTTGAAGAGTAGCGATAAAAAACTTCCCATCACTACTATTAACCAATAAGACTTCACCTGTGAGCTGAGGGATAAGGGCCTATGTACTCACCTGCACTATATTTGACCCACAGTGTGTCCTGCACTGTAACTGACACTGTATCCAACCCACACTGTATCCTGCACTGTATCTGACCCGCAGTATGTCCTGCACTGTAACCCACACTGTATCCGACCCTGTGGAGGTTATTTAGACGTGTGGCTGACTCACACTGAATCCGACTTGCATTGTAGCAAGCAGTGTATCCAACCTGCACTCTATCCGACATGCACTGTATCCAACTCACACTGTATACAACTTGCACTGTAACCCACACTTTATCCAACCTGCACTGCACACAACCTGCACTGTATCCAACCTGCACTGTATCCAACCCGCACTGTAACCCGCACTGTATCCAACCCGTACTGTATCTGATCCGCAGTGTGTCCTGCACTGTAACCCACACTGTATCTGACCCGCACTGTGGAAGTTATTCAGATGTGGTCAGAGTTGCTATCTCTGCTGCTTCCTTGTAACCGAAATGTAACCAACCAGCACTGTAACCAACCTGCACTGTACCTGACCTGTACTGTATCCGACCTGAAGTGTGTATCCTGCACTGTAAGGCACATTGGCCCCCATTTATCAACGAGTTTCCTTGCTGGAATTTGTTTTTGGTGGTAAATGGGACCAATTGCTATTTAACAAGGCTAATAGCGCTGCTAACTAGCAGCGCTATTAGCCTTTCATATTCACTATACTGCGGCACGCTAAACTGTATTTAAGACCGAGCGCTATTTCTGAAATAGCGCTCGCTTACCTATAATGGCCTTGCCTGCTCCAAGCAGACGTTATGACACCGCTGCAGCGGAGTCCGTCCTGCGCTCCGGCTCCCCCCTCCCGCAGCAATCCCGGCATGCATCACGCCTGCCGAGTTGCTATAGAGACAGCCTGAGGAGTTCTCTCAGTGATGGTCGCCGCGTCCGGAAATCACTACCGCGCATGTGCCAGGAATTAGCATAAACCGTCGCATGCGTGGTAGGAAGCCAATCCGGACACAGTTCATTTGTCAGCGCTGATGTAAGGTAAACATCAGCGCTGATGCGGTAAATACCGCATTCGCTTGCCGTGGCAAAAGCTCTTCTTAAATAGAAAAGCGCGATGCCACTATACCACGGCAAGTGAAAATGGTACTTACCACTTCACTTATAGCTGGTTGATAAATGGGGGCCATTGTTTCTACCTGCACTTAACATGCACTGTATCCGACCTGCACTGTATCCAACCTGCACTGCATGTTCTGCACTGTAACCCGCACAATATTTAGCTGTGTCTTAATGTATTCTGCACTGTACCCACACTTTATCCATCAGGTACAGAACACGGGCCCTCATTCCGAGTTGATCGCTAGCTGCCGTTGTTCGCTCCGTAGCGATCAGTTAAAAAAATGGCAAAACTGCGCATGCGTATGCACCGCAATACGCACGCGCTTCGTACGGGTACAAAGAGCATCGTGGTTTTGCACAGGTTCTAGCGACGCTTTCAGTCACACAGCCGATTGCAAGGAGATTGACAGGAAGAGGGTGTTTGTGGGTGGCAACTGACCGTTTTCTGGGAGTGTTTGGAAAAACGCAAGCCTGGCTTGGTGTTTGCTGGTCGGTTATCTGACGTCATTGCCTTGTCATTCGTCGCAGCCATCATCGCACAGAATGTAACTAAGGGGCTGGTCTTGTTCTGCACAAAACGTGTTTGCAGCTGCTCTGCTGCACAGGCGTTCGCACTCCTGCAATGCGAAAATACACTCCCCCGTGGGTGGCGACTATGCGTTTGCACGGCTGCTAAAAGTAGCTAGCGAGCGATCAACTCGGAATGAGGGCCCCTGTTTTCATGGTTGGGGAAATTTTGGGGAGCTGCACAACAAAA
Source organism: Pseudophryne corroboree (assembly GCF_028390025.1). Classification (NCBI taxonomy): domain Eukaryota; kingdom Metazoa; phylum Chordata; class Amphibia; order Anura; family Myobatrachidae; genus Pseudophryne; species Pseudophryne corroboree. Next base: position 839,968,844 of record NC_086444.1, read on the forward strand.
AGGCAGATTTATTTGGGCTTTACATAGCACAGCATGCCGACACAGATTCGCTGCTGGGATACTGGTGTCGGTATGCTGACTGCCAGGATCCCGGCAGCCGGCATATCATACCCAACCCTTGCTGTTCCTGTGTTGCGCTCTCAGTTAAACAATTCACCAACTACAGTAAGCAAACAGCTAGCACAGTGGGTTCCAAACTTTTTTGAATCACGGCGCCCTAGAATATCAGAATTTTTTCACAGCACCCCTAGGCCAAAAATTTCTTATTGAGAAATTTAGAAAGAAATATTACATTAAGTAGATCGCGTTTATATGTCATCCGTAGGGTCAGTTGTGTGGTGAGGGTACAAGGGGGGTGATTCCGAGTTGATCGCTATTTTTTTCATTCGCACAACATATACGCAAAATTGCGAACACGTTGCACAATAGCGAATATCCGCCCCCAACGTATTTTTGCTATATCGTACGCAGTATTACACAAAGTAGGCGTATGCCAAATGACATCGCACTAATGCGAACCCATCGCATTACCACAAACCTCATCGTAAAATTACTAACTTCTCGTAGGTTTACACATTCTTCTTAAAATTGCACACGCTTTTGCTAAAAAAAACGCACAGCGGGGGTAATTCCAAGTTGATTGCAGCAGGAAATTTTTTAGTAGTTGGGCAAAACCATGTGCACTGCAGGGGGGCAGATATAACATTTGCAGAGAGAGTTAGATTTGGGTGGGTTATTTTGTTTCTGTGCAGGGTAAATACTGGCTGCTTTACTTTTACACTGCAATTTAGATTGCAGATTTAACTCACCACACCCAAATCTCTCTTTCTCTCTGCACATGTTATATCTGCCTCCCCTGCAGTGCACATGGGGGGTAATTCCAAGTTGATCGCAGCAGGATTTTTGATAGCAATTGGGCAAAACCATGTGCACTGCAGGGGAGGCAGATATAACATGTGCAGAGAGAGTTAGATTTGGGTGGGTTATTTTATTTCTGTGCAGGGTAAATACTGGCTGCTTTATTTTTACACTGCAAATTAGATTGCAGATTGAACTCACCACAACCAAATCTATCTCTCATATGCACATGTTATATCTGCCTCCCCTGCAGTGCACATGGTTTTGCCCAATTGCTATCAAAAATCCTGCTGCGATCAACTCAGAATTACCCCCAGCAATGTTTTTTTTTTGTGTTAAATTACACCTTTCAGTTCAAACTCCACAAGCCTTCCTCAGTTACGATACCAATTAGTGTAACGAATGATAATGGTCATGACCAATTAAGTCTTCAAAGAATACCTGAATAACACTTAGTAGGCATAATTGTACATCAACATTTAAATTAATAAATAAAAGATATAGATGTGGTAAATGTGCCTGGACTAATGTTTTTTTTTTTTTTGGTGTAGAGGTGTAGTGTGTGAATAAATGTGTTTACATGGGGGGTCATTCCGAGTTGTTCGCTCGCAAGTGGATTTTAGCAGATTTGCTCATGCTAAGCCGCCGCCTACTGGGAGTGAATCTTAGCATCTTAAAATTGCGAACGATGTATTCGCAATATTGCGATTACACACCTCGTAGCAGTTTCTGAGTAGCTCCAGACTTACTCGGCATCTGCGATCATTTCACTGCTTGTCGTTCCTGGTTTGACGTCACAAACACACCCAGTGTTCGCCCAGACACTCCCCCGTTTCTCCGGCCACTCCTGCGTTTTTTCTGGAAACGGTAGCGTTTTTTCCCACACGCCCATAAAACGGCCTGTTTCCGCCCAGTAACACCCATTTCCTGTCAATCACATTACGATCGCCAGAACGATGAAAATGCCGTGAGTAAAATTCCTAAGTGCATAGCAAATTTACTTGGCGCAGTCGCAGTGCGGACATTTCGCATGCGCATTAAGCGGAAAATCGCTGCGATGCGAAGATTTTTACCGAGCGAACAACTCGGAATGACCCCCATGGTTTTATAAACAATAAGCTCCTAACTGTCTTTTTTTTTTTTGTGTGTAATTTTAATAAACTAATCTTAAATAAGATGTGTGAACTGTTTTAGGTCATCAATTTCTGCACGCAAATCTGCTTTTCCTAAATAGCATTAATAAACACAACACCCGCTTAACTTCAAAAACAATTGTTTTATTTTATTTTTTTTAAACTAATGTTTAAAAAAATAAAATTTTTAATCTTAGAATTTTTTTTCTAAGTTTTCAAGGTCCTCAAGCACTGCCCTCAGGTTCCCTTTAAGCCTGGAAACAATAGCAGGCAAACTGGTGGGATCTCCAACTGCCACATCTGAAATGAAGAGGAAAAGAAAACATTAATAACTTACTCACATTACCTATTATACAAGCAAGGCACAAAGCACACTTTAATGCAGGCATGTCCAAACTGTGGCCCTCCAGCTGTTGTGAAACTACATATACCAGCATGCCTTGACACAGTTTTGCTGTCAGAGAATGCTAAAGCTGTTTCAGGGCATGCTGGGATGTGTACTTTCTCAACAGCTGGAGGTCCGAATTTTTGACAGGCCTGCTTTAATGGCAAAGTGACTACATCATGGATGTTTTAATGAGAAAACAGTAGCAGAAAAACACACAAGCCTGCTCAGCAATGTTTTGTATTTTTTATTTATATTTTTAAGAAAGTTTACCACACCATGGGGTACATTTACTGATATGTGAGTTCTATTTAAGATGGGTCGTTGCCCATAGCAACCAATAACATTAAACATATTATCTTGTAGAAGGTGAGAAAAAAATGACAAGTAGAATCTGCTTGGTTGCTATGGGCAACATCCCATCTTAAATAGAACTACCATCTTAGTAAATGTAACACCATGCTGGGATTCATTCACATCTGGAGTGAAGCAGACTTATCTTTTTTGGGGTTGGCCCTAAATCAGCACTCTGCATATCAACATCTTCAGAAGGAAAACAAATCCTAGCATGCCCAGACTCCCTGAAAGCCTGCCTTACTACATAAGGTCTTACAGCTTTTAAAATGTTAAAATCCTAAATTGTAGGAGTGTAACTTTCACAACACAAATCACTGTGTATTTAGCCTGCCTAACAAAGTGAAGCCTGCAACTTCAATGTGCAAATATTGGAATACCCAGGCACAAGTGTAAAAGTCAAACAACAAATTAAACTCCACTCAGGTCTAACTGTTTTGCAGATAATGTATCACATACAAACCCTGTTGTCCAGGCAACCCTGTCGACATAATGAGTGTCGACCTAGAGTGGGCATCCTCAACATTGCAGACGTAGACACTGTACATCTAATGTTCCTCACACAAATGTAAAAGCATCAACCATACCATGATGAAGAAGACATTTAACCTTGGCAAAAGATTGGCCCCAGTACAACACTGCATTTATTAGAATGTGACGTTAAAGACATTTCAAAATGAAATGTCAATGTGTGTGAACTTACTCTCCTCTGCGACTTGCCCACCTCCCTCAAGTGGCTTCGGGGCCTCTGCTGCCCATTCTGATGGTGGAGATGTCGGCTGGATGGGGGATGGCGGCTGGATGGGGGAAGGAGGCAGGATGGGGGAAGGAGGGTGGATTTGTGAAAGAGGATGGAAGGGGGAGGAGCTTACAGAGGGTGGGTCAGATTGAGAGGGGGAGGGTGGTGGAGAGGTGGGTTGGGCCACAGAGGGGGAGGGGGGCAGAGAGATGACTTGGGAAAGAGAGGGGGAGGGTGGCGGAGAGGTGGTTTGGGCCACAGAGGGGGAGGGGGGCAGAGAGGTGGATTGGGAAAGAGAGGGGGAGTGGGGCGGAGAGGGGTATTGGGCCACAGAGGGGGAGGAGGCAGTGAGGTGGATTGGGAAAGAGAGGGGGAGTGGGGCGGAGATGGGGATTGGGCCACAGAGGGGGAGGGTGGCAGAGAGGGGAAGTGGGCCGGAGAGGGGGAGTGGGCCGGAGAGGGGGAGTGGGAAAGAGAGGGGGAGTGGGGCGGAGAGGGGGATTGGGCCACAGAGAGGGAGGGGGGCAGAGAGGGGGAGTGGGCCGGAGAGGGGGAGTGGGCCGGAGAGGGGGATTGGGAAAGAGAGGAGGAGGGGTGCGGAGAGGGGGAGTGGGTCGGAGAGGGGGAGTGGGCCACAGAAGGGGAGGGGGGCGGAGAAGGGGCTTGGGCTGGCCTTCGAAGTCGGCACCTTGCAGCCGCTGCTCGCCGTTGTGCTTGCCCTAGAATGACATATGTAATAATTAGGTTGTGGCTTTTACAAAAAAAATCAGCAGTTCATAAATACATTGTTATGTACCATGTTAAATACACAGATCAAGTTATTTTGTTCAGCCGATAGCCTGTGTACCAACTCAGTACAACAACATTAACTTTTTCACAAGCACTTTGCTACACACTCAGTACTGCAAGCCATAACCACACACAATGTTGAAACTTGTGTAAGGTTTGTGCTACAATAGTGTCATTACACAATCTGCTAATTCTCTAACTATAGCACTTCTTAGTGAAAATGTGCATTTTTAACATTTTAATTATCCTGCAAATAATCTCAGTGTAATATTCATATTTTATGTAATGTGTTTAACTTACTGCGTCCACGGCGGATGCTAATTTGTTGGCGCAGCTCCTCCAACAGCTCCGGCGTGCGACGGCGGAGGTCACTCCACCGCCTTTCCAATTGGATAATGCTGCGCTGTGTCCGGGTATTTGTCCGCAGTATGCGGCGGACCTCTGCGTAGGCCTCGCGCTTAACCCGATTGGGGATAAAGGGCCCTGCGCGGCCTACGCGGCGGTCCATGACCGAGATTAGCACGCGCAGCTCCCGGCGTGAAAAGGCAGCTGCGCGCATGGTGCCAATGGCGTTTTCAATACATGTGCATATATTTATAGTGTGTGGTGGCATTTCATTTTTTGTAATTGTATGGTGTCATCTGTATTAAACTTTATTGATATGTGTACATTAATGTGCAGGACAGTGTGTACAGTTCGCATCAGTGGAGATTTGCACCCGTGGAAACACACACACACACACACACACACACACACACACACACACACACACACACACACACACACTCACTCACTCACACTCACACACACACACACACACACTCACTCACTCACATACACACACACTCACATACACACTTATTGTTGCAAATTTGTATTCCAAATACATGCTTAGAAATTACTAGCATTGTAGGTTTGTAGGATAAAAGAAAAAAATAAACACATGACAATGTTTTGATATATGTCTCTAGATAGTAATATAGATACATACACACACACATACCAGTAATATTTTTCCGGAATTCATAAACATATACGTATATATATATATATATATATATATATAGAGAGAGAGAGAGAGAGAGAGAGAGAGCACAAAAAGCTTAAAAAAAAAGTAAGTGTTACAATCTGTGTACTCACCACATTTTGCTGGAACAATCAGCTACACAAAGTCACAAAGTTTTAGAATTTTAGGATCAGATGTTGTGTCATTTTTATTGTAAACAGATTCACAAGCCAAACATAAAATTTGAAACAAAAAAAATGTTGGTTAATAACACAATTAACCGAAATGTAATTATTGTTTAAAAAATAAAAAAAAAACCATTGTTTACAACAGTCTTACACAACAAACATGATAAGGAGAACATTACAGATTAATTATGTACTGAAACAATAATAAAGACTCACAAAACAAAAGCAACACACTCTGAACTTGACCAAGCTACCTAAATGCCATCAGTCCAAAAATAATAAACAAATACAGACAGTTTTGGGAGACAAAACTAAATAAAAATAAAACACAATACCTGAAATAATCCCGGACAATTCTAGCCCTTACTGCATTCCCCCGGTGGGACACACTCCCCCCACGGAATGTCCGCCCAACCCCTGGCTTCTCATCCGGCAATTCCTCCATGTGGGGAAGCTCTACGCGACTCCTTACAGTGATGTTATATAGGATAGCGCACAGGACCACAATTTTACTTACCATCTCCAGCGAATACATGATGTCGCCACCAGTGCGGTGGAGCACACGAAAACGCCCTTTAAGAACACCAATCGTGCGCTCCACCAGCTGTCTAGTGGCAGTAAGCGCGGAGTTAAATGCCGTCTGTGGTCCTGGCCTGGGTTTACTGTAAGGAGTCATGAGCCGTGCAAGGATATCCACGGTCTCTTGTTTGATAAGATGAGAATAGAAAAAGGTGAAAAAATACAAAAAAGAATGTCATTCCAAAAATATGACTGCTCTAATAATGTAAATTACAAAACTCACCCAATAGCCACATGTCTTGGCCTTCCATCGTTCTTAATCTTTGCCATATCCCTGATTGTCTAATGACATGGGCATCATGCGAGTTCCCAGGGAACTTAGCATTCAGGGACAGGATCTGGAGGGATGGGCCACAAACAACCATTACATTCAGAGAATGAAACAGTTTCCTGTTTCTAAATATTTCTTCCTTATGTCTTGGCGCAACAATAGCAACATGTGTCCCATCCACAACCCCAATAACGTGTGGGAAGCGACTACCCCCTTCCTGAAATTGCCGCTTCACCACAGCCAGGGCACCAACATCCAAAGGCATTGAGATAAATTGCTTCACTCGGGTTAGAAAAGCTTGGCTGACACGCCGCAGGACCTTACTGAACTGGCCCTGCGACATGCCAACCAGAACTCCTACGACATGCTGGTACGAACCAGTGGCCAAAAAATGTAACACACAAAGGAGTTGTGTCAATGCTGGTATTGCTGTAGGATACCTAATGGATTGTTCTAGATCACTCTCTATTATGGAGAGAGTGTCTAGGATTAGATGAGGTGGCAGTCTGTATCTGTGCAACACTACATCATCAGGCATCCCAAAAAGGAGGACACGGGTACGGAAAATTGGTGGCCTTGCACGCCTCCGTTGCCTTGGAGGATGAGGAGCCGGTTGGGGTTGGAGGGCTTGCGCCGGTTGGGGTGGGAGTGGTTCTGTGGGTTGTGGAGGGAGGGCTTCAGCTGCCACATGAATGGACATCACCAACTTCAAATGAAGGTAAGAATCATTAAAACACACAATCAATTAACACCACACATTGTAAAAAATAATATAAGTAAAAGTGTATGGGTGTTCACTTACTGCAGGAGCGTACTCCATATCTTCATGATGAAAATTCGAAACCCCCCCCAAAAAAAAAAAAATTAGCCACAGTTAGCTAAGTAACTACAACATAGGTTACCATCACAAATAACAAAGTTTTTGAGATAAAAAACAAACCCATATAATTACTGCAACAATATATGAAAAAAGTACTAAGTATGTTTTGTTTTTAACACAAAAACAAATCCAAAAAAGAAAAAAAAGGCAACTTACCTGCTCAGAAAATAAAGGAACACTTGTTTTGAAACAGAAACTGAAAAATGGCCTACTTTGCCACTCCAAATATAATGGGCCAAATAAACAATAGAGACACATATAAGAGAGAGAGAAATGGCCAATAAGAAATAAGATACACACTCTCACCAAACACACACCATGACACCCAGGGACAGGCAACTTACCTGCTCAGAAAATAAAGGAACACTTGTTTTGAAACAGAAACAGAGAAATGGCCTACTTTTCCACTCCAAATATAATGGGCCAAATAGACAATAGAGACACCTACAAGAGAAAGAAATGGCCAATAAGAAATAAGATAAACACTCTCACCAAACACACACCATGACACCCAGGGACAGGCAACTTACCTGCTCAGAAAATAAAGGAACACTTGTTTTGAAACAGAAACTGAAAAATGGCCTACTTTGCCACTCCAAATATAATGGGCCAAATAAACAATAGAGACACCTACAAGACAGAGAAATGGCCAATAAGAATATAAAAAAACACTCTCAGCACTAGAACGGTTACACTGGAAATTACAGGTAACATAACTATTAGATACTACATGTACATTTTTTTTTTTTTTAAACATTAAACACCAAACAACAAAAAAACATTTTAAACCACTACAAAGGACCATTGCACACCCATACATACTTGGTTTGGTAATATACTAATTTATTTGAAAATACAAAAAAAAATGTTTTAAATACGCCATCCGCAACACAACAGTAACAAATTTGCAAGCTAACAAACGCACATTTTTATGCTATATACTGCAATAAAAACTCACTCTGAAATGTGATAGGCAACACGTCCACCTTTCTTGTGTCTTGATTCACCATTTATCATCATACACCCACTCACACAGGCTGCAGTCAAGGGTTTTTAATAGCCAGTACAACAATTACTGGAAGTATTAGCATAATTGTCACCTGTGCGAATTACCGCACTGGAAAACACACGCAGCTATAAATCGCTAAACCCCTGTGCAAACACACATGCCACCAGCAACATGGCTACTCGTGAGCAGATGGCAACAGAGATGGACCAGGTGCAGCAGCAGATGTCCGCTTTGACACATAGGCACCTAGCACTGCGGAGGCAGATGCTGGAAGCTGCCAGTGCAGATGTTGAAAGTGTAGGACCCAGTACTGTTCAAACTCCATCTTCTGATACACAGGAGTTAGGAGTGAATCCCCTGCCAGACATAGATACTGGGGAAACTGAGGGAGATTCAGGCCTACCATCTCAAACACAAAGTACACAAGCAGCTAGTGAAGAGGAAGATGGTGAGGAGGGACAGGACGATAGCTCACAGGCTACATCCAAAAAAAAAAAAAGACAGCCCGCCTTCACTAAGAGGGAGTTACGTGTTTTGGTCACACAGGCCATGGAAAAAATTCATTGAGGCAGCAAAAAACATGGGTGCTGCAGCCAAAGATCGAATCTGGAGGGACATCACTGATTCTGTTAATGAAGTCGGCTCAATAGTCCGCACCTCACAGGAAGTTAGAAGACGGTAAGTGTATGTTGACAAACCATTTTCTGAGCCAAGTATTATTAAAAACTTAGCTAGATGTGATGTTGCCTATAGCAGCCAAATACATAACATGTGTGCTATCAATTAAAGCAGGTATTCATAACTTTTATGTCCCTTGCCCTTAATTCTAATCCCATATGTAGTTGGGCCGACTTCAAATCCCGCCTGAAGGGCAAGAGTTCTGCGGAGTGGAATGCCTCGAGGGCAACAGGGGGAGGTCCAGCTGCCACTGTGGAATACACAGATCTTGAGGAGATGGCGATGGACTGTGTGAGCTACGAGGAGGGAGTTGGGTTGTCTCATATGGACACGGACCTGCCTGAAATACTGAATCCACATGACTTGCCAGGTAAGTTTACACACATATTCCTAAAAAACTAATTTAGTGGTTCCAAAAGTCTCATGTTGTTTTTTTCTTCACTTTTTCCACTCATTCTTCTATTTGCTTTTCTCTAACGTCCTAGTGGATGCTGGGAACTCCGAAAGGACCATGAGGAATAGCGGGCTCCGAAGGAGGCTGGGCACTCTAGAAAGATTTAGGACTACCTGGTGTGCACTGGCTCCTCCCACTATGACCCTCCTCCAAGCCTCAGTTAGGACACTGTGCCCGGACGAGCGTACACAATAAGGAAGGATTTTGAATCCCGGGTAAGACTCATACCAGCCACACCAATCACACCGTACAACTCGTGATATGAATCCCAGTTAACAGTATGAAACAACTGAGCCTCTCAACAGATGGCTCAACAATAACCCGATTTAGTTAACAATAACTATGTACAAGTATTGCAGATAAACCGCACTTGGGATGGGCGCCCAGCATCCACTACGGACTACGAGAAATAGAATTACCGGTGAGTAAATTCTTATTTTCTCTAACGTCCTAGTGGATGCTGGGAACTCCGAAAGGACCATGGGGATTATACCAAAGCTCCCAAACGGGCGGGAGAGTGCGGATGACTCTGCAGCACCGAATGAGAGAACTCCAGGTCCTCCTCAGCCAGGGTATCAAATTTGTAGAATTTTGCAAACGTGTTTGCCCCTGACCAAGTAGCTGCTCGGCAAAGTTGTAAAGCCGAGACCCCCTCGGGCAGCCGCCCAAGATGAGCCCACCTTCCTAGTGGAATGGGCATTTACAGATTTTGGCTGTGGCAGGCCTGCCACAGAATGAGCAAGCTGAATTGTACTACAAACCCAGCGAGCAATAGTCTGCTTAGAAGCAGGAGCACCCAGCTTGTTGGGTGCATACAGGATAAACAGCGAGTCAAATTTTCTGACTCCAGCCGTCCTGGAAACATATATTTTCAGAGCCCTGACAACGTCTAGCAACTTGGAGTCCTCCAAGTCCCTAGTAGCCGCAGGCACCACAATAGGCTGGTTCAGGTGAAACGCTGACACCACCTTTGGGAGAAATTGGGGACGAGTCCTCAATTCTGCCCTATCCATATGGAAAATCAGATAAGGGCTTTTACATGATAAAGCCGCCAATTCTGACACACGCCTGGCTGAAGCCAAAGCCAATAACATGACCACTTTCCACGTGAGATATTTCAGATCCACGGTTTTTAGTGGCTCAAACCAATGTGATTTTAAGAAACTCAACATCACGTTGAGATCCCAAGGTGCCACAGGAGGCACAAATGGGGGCTGAATATGCAGCACTCCTTTCACAAATGTCTGAACTTCAGGTACTGAAGCTAGTTCTTTTTGATAGAAAATCGACAGAGCCGAGATCTGTACTTTAATGGAGCCTAGTTTTAGGCCTATATTAACTCCTGCTTGCAGGAAATGCAGAAATCGACCTAGTTGAAATTCCTCTGTTGGGGCCTTTTCGGCCTCACACCATGCAATTATACTTCCGCCATATACGGTGATAATGATTTGCTGTAACCTCTTTTCTAGCTTTAATAAGCGTAGGAATGACTTCCTCCGGAATGCCCTTTTCCTTCAGGATCCGGCGTTCAACCGCCATGCCGTCAAACGCAGCCGCGGTAAGTCTTGGAACAGACAGGGCCCCTGCTGTAGCAGGTCTTGTCTGAGCGGCAGAGACCACGGGTCCTCTGAGATCATCTCTTGAAGTTCCGGGTACCACGCTCTTCTTGGCCAATCCGGAACCACGAGAATTGTGTTTACACCTCGCTTTCTTATTATTCTCAATACCTTTGGTATGAGAGGTAGAGGAGGGAACACATAAACTGACTGGTACACCCAAAAAACTAGAGAGGTATTGCGCCAGGTCAAGAGACCCTCAGGCAATAGCTGTGGATGCTCTAGTGACACCGTGGGTGTACCAGTCAGTTTATGTGTTCCCTCCTCTACCTCTCATACCAAAGGTATTGAGAATAATAAGAAAGCGAGGTGTAAACACAATTCTCGTGGTTCCGGATTGGCCAAGAAGAGCGTGGTACCCGGAACTTCAAGAGATGATCTCAGAGGACCCGTGGTCTCTGCCGCTCAGACAAGACCTGCTACAGCAGGGGCCCTGTCTGTTCCAAGACTTACCGCGGCTGCGTTTGACGGCATGGCGGTTGAACGCCGGATCCTGAAGGAAAAGGGCATTCCGGAGGAAGTCATTCCTACGCTTATTAAAGCTAGAAAAGAGGTTACAGCAAATCATTATCACCGCATATGGCAGAAGTATAATTGCATGGTGTGAGGCCGAAAAGGCCCCAACAGAGGAATTTCAACTAGGTCGATTTCTGCATTTCCTGCAAGCAGGAGTTAATATAGGCCTAAAACTAGGCTCCATTAAAGTACAGATCTCGGCTCTGTCGATTTTCTATCAAAAAGAACTAGCTTCAGTACCTGAAGTTCAGACATTTGTGAAAGGAGTGCTGCATATTCAGCCCCCATTTGTGCCTCCTGTGGCACCTTGGGATCTCAACGTGATGTTGAGTTTCTTAAAATCACATTGGTTTGAGCCAATTAAAACCGTGGATCTGAAATATCTCACGTGGAAAGTGGTCATGTTATTGGCTTTGGCTTCAGCCAGGCGTGTGTCAGAATTGGCGGCTTTATCATGTAAAAGCCCTTATCTGATTTTCCATATGGATAGGGCAGAATTGAGGACTCGTCCCCAATTTCTCCCAAAGGTGGTGTCAGCGTTTCACCTGAACCAGCCTATTGTGGTGCCTGCGGCTACTAGGGACTTGGAGGACTCCAAGTTGCTAGACGTTGTCAGGGCTCTGAAAATATATGTTTCCAGGACGGCTGGAGTCAGAAAATCTGACTCGCTGTTTATCCTGTATGCACCCAACAAGCTGGGTGCTCCTGCTTCTAAGCAGACTATTGCTCGCTGGGTTTGTAGTACAATTCAGCTTGCTCATTCTGTGGCAGGCCTGCCACAGCCAAAATCTGTAAATGCCCATTCCACTAGGAAGGTGGGCTCATCTTGGGCGGCTGCCCGAGGGGTCTCGGCTTTACAACTTTGCCGAGCAGCTACTTGGTCAGGGGCAAACACGTTTGCAAAATTCTACAAATTTGATACCCTGGCTGAGGAGGACCTGGAGTTCTCTCATTCGGTGCTGCAGAGTCATCCGCACTCTCCCGCCCGTTTGGGAGCTTTGGTATAATCCCCATGGTCCTTTCGGAGTTCCCAGCATCCACTAGGACGTTAGAGAAAATAAGAATTTACTCACCAGTAATTCTATTTCTCGTAGTCCGTAGTGGATGCTGGGCGCCCATCCCAAGTGCGGTTTATCTGCAATACTTGTACATAGTTATTGTTAACTAAATCGGGTTATTGTTGAGCCATCTGTTGAGAGGCTCAGTTGTTTCATACTGTTAACTGGGATTCATATCACGAGTTGTACGGTGTGATTGGTGTGGCTGGTATGAGTCTTACCCGGGATTCAAAATCCTTCCTTATTGTGTACGCTCGTCCGGGCACAGTGTCCTAACTGAGGCTTGGAGGAGGGTCATAGTGGGAGGAGCCAGTGCACACCAGGTAGTCCTAAATCTTTCTAGAGTGCCCAGCCTCCTTCGGAGCCCGCTATTCCCCATGGTCCTTTCGGAGTTCCCAGCATCCACTACGGACTACGAGAAATAGAATTACCGGTGAGTAAATTCTTATTTTAACATAACACAGCACAGGTGGGTGAGCAGGTAGAGTCACAGGAGGGTTATGTGGCTGAGGCTGAGGTGGGGGGACCTAGTGTCTCTGCCACTGTGGGACCACAGATTCCATCCGTCCAGATTCCAACTGGCCCCCCCACCCAACCCCCTGCTATCCCGGAAATCCTGTTTCATATTGCCAGGTATGGTGAGAGCCTGAATGCTTTTCAGGACAGGATGATCCGGGAGGTAAGCCAGATACCTGTCCGGCTCACTGAGCATAGAAACAGTGCGGAGCAAGGTGTAGCTCAACTCTGCCAAGGTCTGGCAGAGATCAGGCAGGGCTAAGAGCAACTCGCCTCCTCCTTCCAACAAATTGCCAATTCCATTCTGCAAGGGCTCCAGGACATCGCTGTCTGCCTTGCCCACAGTGGCAGAGAGCCAGCCACATCTGCTCCCTCCCCTCCCTCTGCCCAGGAAGAACATCCCACTGGGCAGGGCCCTCGAAGGTCGCTTCGCAGACCGAGCCAGGAAGAACAACATCAGGTGGGGAAAAAGAATAGAAAGTGATGTCTCTCCAGATGGGCAGCACCCATGTTTGACATGTTGCCTCGATGTTTTTTATTTTTGCTTGTGTGGCCAGAATGTACAACTCCCTCAAAGTGAAAGGGTATTTTTGTGTTTTTAAAAATTGTAGCCTGTGAGTTATTTTCGTCTACACCTGAGACATCTTCCTCTTCCTAGCGTGCTGTGTATGGTTGTGTTTGTGTATTGGTTCCAGAATCGACCTCAGTTCCCCTAAAAGTTTTGTCTGGCTGGGTGTTCACAACATGTACTTAGTAAATATTAAACATCATATTTTGTCAGAAGATGGGGTTACCATAGTACTGGGTTCTGCTATGTCAAATTTGGCACTGGCATCTGCTTGTTGCTATGTCCATCTTTGTATGTGATGCTCATTTGTAGCCATGTTGTGTTGCTGCTTTACTTTATTTTTTGAAGTAAAAAAAAAACAAAAACAAAAAAACTTGTTTGTGTGTTTTATTAAAGGTTATGCACTCTGGAAAACTGTGCCCTGTAAACTTTAACATGGCATACTGACATTTGTGGAACAATGGAACAATCAGAATATTCATACAAACATTGAATACAGGTTGAGTATCCCATATCCAAATATTACGAAACACGGAATATTCCGAAATACGGACTTTTTTGACTGAGAGCGAGATAGTGAAACCTTTGTTTTTTGATGGCTCAATGTATACAAACTTTGTTTAATACACAAAGTTATTAAAAATATTGTATTAAATGACCTTCAGGCTGTGTGTAGAAGGTGTATATGAAACATAAATGAATTGTGTGAATGCAGACACACTTTGTTTAATGCAAAAAGTTATAATAAATATTGGCTAAAATTGCCTTCAGGTTGTGTGTATAAGGTGTATATGTAACATAAATACATTCTTTGCTTAGATTTAGGTCCCATCACCATGATATCTCATTATGGTATGCAATTATTCCAAAATACGGAAAAATCCGATATCCAAAATACCTCTGGTCCCAAGCATTTTGGATAAGGGATACTCAACCTGTATTATAATTTAAAACATGTATGCCTTGCACAACACTTAAGTGGCCATATAAAAAAAAAAAAAAAAACAACAACTTTGGAACTTGGGTTACTAGGGGCAACATGGCATAGTATTAGATATGGACACATATTCCCACAAAAAAAAAAAAAATGGTATTAAATAACATTAAGTGTAGGCTGCATTATGTTGCTCATGTTATTTGGTATGTACAAAGGAATGTGTCTATGTCGAGAACATTTAGCTGATGTAGTTTATAAGTTGGTTTATTCCCAATTTATTAAATTTGAAAGTATTAAGAAAATCATTAAAACATGCAGTTAACATCAAAGTATTTAACCAAATAAATAAAATACAGTGCATTATTTGTGAGTGTGTCAGATTTATACGTGGTAAAAAAAAAAAATGTTTATGTGGGTATACAATTGCTGTTTGTAGTCTTTTGTAACTGCAGTGTTTGGCAAGTAATTGGTCAACAGGTGAATTAATTGGCCAATTAATTGCTAATTAGGGCAGACACACTTGTAACAGTACTTCACAAGTGCTGAGTAGCTGCAGACTTAGGGGCCCTACACACTGGGCGATGCGCCGCCGAGGTGCCCGACGGCCGATACGGCCAACGAGCAACCCGGCGGCGGGGGGGCAGTGACGGGGGGAGTGAAGTTTCTTCACTCCCCCCGTCACCCGGCTGCATTGAAGTGCAGGCAAATATGGACGAGATCGTCCATATTGGCCTGCATGCACAGCCGACGGGAGATCAGCGATGAACGAGCGCGGGGCCGAGCATCGTTCATCGCTGGAGTCTCCACACTGAAAGATATGAACGAGTTCTCGTTCATTTATGAACGAGATCGTTCATATCTTTCAGAATATCGGCATGTGTGTAGGGCCTATTACTCCTCGGCTGCGACAAGATAGCGAACATTTGTTGTGTAATTTTTACCATCGGCTATGCATTTCTGCACAAAACACGCCTACTGCCAGTTGCCTACTCCCACACTAGCCGCCCACTTTCACGCCCATTTCGTTAGATAGCGAAGCCGAGCCTCTGCCACTCCTCCGTCACTCCCTGTTTTCGGTGATGTAGTACGAGCTGATTTCCAGTTAGTAATTTTGCACAAGCGTCGTATCGCTCCCTTTGCGCACGCGCATTTCTGCTTTCGCACATGCGCAGTTTGCAATTTTTTGCCGTTTGCGATGCGATGAACTGCTGCGATCAACTCGGAATGAGGGCCAAGATTTGCTTCTGTTTGGCCACATATTTTATTACTGGCAGCCACCAGCACTGGCTTTGCCTATTATATTGACCATGAATAATTTGAATTGGTCCTGGACCACCAACCCAGGGCACCCCTGCAAGTGTCCCGAGGCACCCCAGGGAGCCACGGCACACAGTTTCGGAACCTCTGAGCTAGCAAACAGTGCTTCTTACCACCCTTATGTAGAGAGGAGAAAGGAGCTCTCCATAAACAGATGGCGAGAACATGCAGCCAGCCTAGAGGTGCCCTTCAATGACTTCATACTACCTCCAAGCAGTAGCGGCGGCTTAGTCCGTGTGCTGAGAGCCTTGCGTCCCCGCAGCACGGGAAAGAACAGTGGTGCCTAGGAGGTAAATGTGCCTTGGTGTTGGCCCTATTCAGACTCTCCTGGCAGTCACACTGTCGGGACTCACCAGACAGTCACAAACCAAGAATTATCTGCTGCGGTGCTGCCTGCCCTTGCTGGGACGTCCATGCCTTTTCTCACGGACCTCTCAGCAGAACAAGTAGCACCGCATCAGCTAAATACTGGTTTGTGACTTGCATTGTGCAGCAGTGTAACTGGTTGCAGGGGAGCTATGGGCCCTGATGGGAACTATTCAATTAGCTTTGCATGGGCTCATGGTGCGGGTAGGTGCACTTACTTGCCACACTCGCCCCTAGTATGTTTGCTGTATTAGCAGCTCCCCGCATACGGGCCCTCATTCCAAGTTGATCGCTCTCTAGCTGCTTTTAGCAGCAGTGCAAACGCTAGGCCGCCTCCCTCTGGGAGTGTATCTTAGCTTAGCAGAAGTGCGAACGAAAGGTTAGCAGAACTGCTCGTAAAAATTTTCATGCAGTTTCTGAGCAGCTCCAGACCTACTCCTTCCTTGCGATCACTGCAGACAGTTTAGATCCTGCTTTGATGTCACAAACACGCCCTGCGTTCGGCCAGCCACTCCCCCGTTGCCCCAGGCACGCCTGCGTTTTTACCTGTCACGCCTGCGTTTTTTAGCACACTCCCGGAAAACGGTCAGTTACCACCCAGAAACACCCACTTCCTGTCAATCGCTCACTGATCAGCAGAGCGACAGAAAAGCGTCGCTCTCCCTTGTATAACATTGCATAGTTTTGTGTGGAAGTACTTCGCGCGTGCGTACTGCGGCCCGTACGCATGCGCAGAAGTGCCATTTTTCACCTGATCGATGCGCTGCGAACAATGGCAGCTAGCAATCAACTCGGAATGACCCCCACTGTGGACATTTTTGCTCCAGAAATTGAAAGACATTAAGGCAGTGGTTTCCAAACTTTTTGGAATCATGGTGCCCTAGAGCACCAGAATTTTTTTTCACGGCACCCCTAGGCCAAAAGTCTCTTATTGAGAAATTTAGAAAGAAATATTAAATTAAGTAAGTTGTGTTTATATGTCATCCTTAGGGTCAGTTATGTTGTGAGGGACAAGATTTGTTTCTGTTTGTCCACATATTTTTTGACTGACAGTCACCAGCACTGGTTTTGCCAATTACATTGACCATAACTAATTTGAATTGGTCCTGGACCACCAATCCAAGGCACCCCTGCAAGTGTCCTGAGGCACCCCAGGGTGCCTAGGCACACAGTTTGGGAACCACTGCATTAAGAGCCTTACCCTGAGTCACATATATCTCTGCTAAGCTTCCATACACCAATGAAGCCTAATACGATAACCTCCTGTATTCATAGTCACATGGATCTCTGCGATTGCACTGGCCCCAGCCGACCGCTCATTCCTATTGTCGGCACTTAAACTTACCCCATCCTGTCTGCAAGAGATCTGCCTGAAATATGCATCCCTCCTGCATACGCATGACTTAGAATATGGAGTAACTCTGGCTATACCACCACAACACGCCATGTATACGGCCAACTGCTGCCCAGTTGACGCCCAGAAACACGCATTTTATTGAAAGAGCAAAACAGCCACAGTCCAGCCAACTCAGAATTGCTGAGAGATATGCAATGATGCGTGTGTGTTCGCTACTGCTACAGTTTGACTTAAACCTTCTACTATACATATGGCCAGATTTGGACTTGTGTGTGACTCAGGTTCTGTTTCAGAATGGAAGCAATCTCTCAAATACTGTATATTGTCACTGAAAGAATAGACCCAATCATCATACAATGACATAGGATTTTCTCACCATAGAGATTTTTCTCTGTGATAGATCTGAACCACTGTAATGTCTCATGATATAAACAGGAACTAATGTATACAATAAACTTTGTACTTTCTATCCAGGAAGGGAAATAGTGTCAGCATTTCCCCAGGGTATAATTGCAATATCTGCATATTTACTAATGCTTCCTTTTACTCTTTGCTCTTTTCCCGTTTCCTTTTACTTCAAGGCCACAGAAACCTAACGTGACACATACCAGTATTTTAGCTTGATAAAACCAAGACTTTGTATTTTGAGTTCTTTTGTTATGTACAGTGATACAAGTTTCAGTTGACTAAGTAAAATACAGGAATAAATAGAAGAGGCCTACCAAATGCTTTATTCAGTGAACCTTGGGGGTAATTCAGATCTGATCACACACTGTTTTTGCACAGCGGGCGATCAGGTCCAAACTGCGTATGCACCGCAATGCGCAGGCGCGTCGGACAGCTACAACGGGCATCATTGGTCAGCAACGGGATGGTGTGAAGGATCCATTCGCACGGGCGTATGCAAGGAGATTGACAAGAAGATGCCGTTTGTGGGTGGCAACTGACCATTTACTGGGAGTGTCCGGAAAAACGCAGGCATGTCCAATCGCTTTCAGGGAGGGTGTCTGACGTCAGCTCTGGCCCCAGTCAGCAGTATTCAATCGCACTGGAAGAATAAGTCCTGGGCTGCGCAGAGACTGCACAAACTGATTTTTAGCAGCTCTGCTAACACATAGGAATGCACACTTGCACAGCGAAAAATACACTCCTCCTGTAGGCGACGACTATCTGATCGCAGGACAGCAAAAAACGCAGCCCAGCGATCAGATCTGAATTACCCCCTTGTACTAGACACATGAGTCCCCAGCTGATGTAGGTAGCATACCAGCATAGACACTTCATTAGGATGAAAGAATGTCTGTTGCTTGAAAGCAAGCAATGGGACTGCTCTTAGTAGCATCTGGGAATAGTTACACCTACTTATTGCCAGCGCGCAGTGCACCGACTATTAAAATAAAATTACGGCGAGATAATCTATGACTCGCACATGTGTTTTTTTTCACTGCCATGGTCTCAATACATAGTAGAATTTTTGCCCAGATATTTAAATAATGCTTTAAATAAAGACATCTAAGACCAATTATTTTTATACCTTCTCCAAATTTTTGTTAAAATAATTATGCTTTGTACTTTCCTCTATGAGGCAATCTGTTCATTGAGAGAATAACATGACCTCACTTACTCACTTATAATGTGATCATTAATGGACAACTTTACCTACTTACCTGCTGGAATGTACACCGATATTTTAAATCAACTTCTTGCCCGGACAGATCTGCAATACTCAGCTATGCCGGTGGTGTTATTATTTCCATGTTTATCACTCAGGAGATGTAATGCCAAGCCACTTTGCGGAATTGTTGCCAATAGGCTACAATAGCTAATGCCATCCAATTATGGCATTAGCTATTGGACACAAGCTCCGGAAAGTTATGCTTTCCTGAGCATGCTCCATGAGGTCTCATCGCAGCCCCATAGAATCCTATGGGGACTTCTGTGACACCGATATCTAGTGTGCTGCCTGTTCTTGCATACAGTATGAGGATGTGTATAGATGTGGTAAAATCTCTGAAACGGCAATTTTTTTGAGGTTTAATGGTGTAAACCAACAGAACCAAACTCTGAAAAGCTTTGCTATTGGTAATAATGGGGACTGCGATCTGTAGTGCTAATTAGCCTTATAGGCCCTACACACTGGCCGATAATCCTCAAAGATATGAACGATCTCGTTCATTATTGAACATTATACCTGCCTTTTGGAAAAAGACGCCCTGCTGGTGTTGAAACACATTAAAAGGATACAGGTTTATTCTCCCTCAACACTCCTGCATACCCCTGTTGATCATCTGAAGTAGGCTCAATCGGAGTTAATACAGGAGATCAGCCGCTTCACGATTGCTGTACCGCGGCTGTCCACCGCCCAGCTCACGTCCAGGCACCGGCGTTATCCCATCCCGCCGGCGGTGCATCTCAACAAGGTTCAGCCGGAGCCTTGTGCAGAAGCGCAGCGACCACACCGCTGTCCACAGTGCGGCTGGCTTCAGCATACAGCCAGCGCAACTTCACTGTGGCTCCATCATCATCTCGCCTCCACACAGGTGATCTGCAGAGAGGCTCCACTTGAGCTGCCCGTGGGAGACTTGTCACACCGCTCCTGGTGAGAGCTCATTCACATCAGGCCGCACAGGTAACATCCTGCCGCCTGGGCATCACAGCCATCCGCCAGCATTGCGTACGGCTGCATTCCATCTCAGCCCGGCGGCCAGTGCGGACCTTGCTCTCCCTTCCCCGTGCAGGGGTTTAGCGGCTGACTACAATAGAACCACTCCGGGCTTTCTCTGCCACCATCATTACAGCGGTCTGGGTCCATTTTCATAGCTTTTCTGCTTACCATCATTGTTACATCGATATTCATTAGGTCCCCAACCATTCCAGGATCATTGGAACTGACACATGCTACCACGGATTCAGGACTCTTTGGGACTTTTTTTCACGGATCAAGTGAGTAACATTCTCCTGCATACAGACCTTTAGTCTATTTCTACAATCCCATATTATTGTTGTAACCTCCTTTCCCACTACATCTTTGGGGTTTTGTATTTTACATCATTGGGCATTTCCTAACAGAAAGTCCCCAGTAATTATTCATTTAGGCACAGGGGTATTGTATTTAGTAGATTTTATGTCTTATTGAATTGTTTCACCACACTCTCGGGAGAATTGTTGTTAACAATTTATTGGTATCTAATAAATGTTTTTACTTTTGATCGTTGAGCGCAACTTGTTTTTTGTTGTATATAGAGATAACGTTCATATCTTTTGAGTGTGGAGTCACCAGCGCTGAACGATGCGCGGCCCCGCGCTCGTTCATCGCTGGTGCCCCGTCGGCTGTGCATGCAGGCCAATATGGACGATCTCGTCCATATATGCCTGCACTTCTATGGAGCCGGATGACGGGGGGAGTGAAGAAACTTCACTCCCCCCATCACTGCCCCGTCGGCCGTCGTTAAATGTGTAGGGCCCTTTAGGCTTCTGCATTAGGCTACTAGGGCACAGTGTGGACACATATCATTATGCAGAAACTGTTGTTTATGCAGAATTTTATGAAAAATGGGCTTGATAAATGCTCTCATCATAGTGTAAAGATAAATTGTTCTGACGGGGGGGGGGGACCCAAATTTGCCATCTCTCCCTGAATGTTAGGAAGACTCCTTGAAATAGCAGCAATCTCCCTGACTCCCTGACGAGTCTAGCAATCTCCCTGAATGTACCTTAAAGCCATTATGTAGCTGTTGTATACTTTAAAAAAAATATTTCAAAGAAATATACATTCAAATGGGATAATCAGTGCCATTTCCCTGCATTGGTTATAAGGCACAATGATCCATATGGCTGCATGAATTTTCAAATAAGGTTTCTTGTGGCCACTAATATGGAACCACTTGTGAACTGGGTATGGCCATCGGTGTGGTTTCCATTGATGGTTACTATCAATGGCAATATACAGTGTGAGCCACGCTAGACGTGGCTCTGTCTGTGCCTGGCCGCACCCGCCCAGGTGTGCCTAATGTCGAGAGCGTCTTCGGGCGTGCGCACTCGTGATGGAGACGCACCCCGTTCACTAGGATGGGAGAGCGTCTCCTTCCAGGGCGCGCACGCGTCTGCGGCGAAGATGCTGACAGACACACGGCCCATTCACTTGAATGGGAGAGCGTCTCTGTGCACTCCCGGTGGGGCTAGGCAGACGGATCGCCTAGTTACGCCGGAAGTGCATGCCTGCGATGGAGCCACACTGGATGAGTGCGGATCCATCTGAAGCAAGTGGCAGTAGATAGTTGGCCTGTATGCAATGGATGACCATCCGATGGTCATCCCTTTTCTTTTGCTGGCTGGCCCATAGGCCAATCAGAACTGGGAGGCGGGACTTTGCAGGTGTAGGGGGAAGCAAAGCTATGTGCAATGTCCCAACACTTTGTAAAAAAACTAAAATATTCGGTTATTGCTGTGCCATTGATGGAGGGAAACTATCTGGTTCTGTCCCATTGATGGCAAAAGCATCAGCCATAAATTATTGATGATTATGAATCATAGATGGTGGATGGCCATCTCTAAGTAGAACATATGTAATACCTGAACAGGTGGTTGGTTGAACCGTGCCTCTAATAAGCTCCACACACTTGTAGTTACGGTGAAATAAAATTTTAGAATGTTATTTAAGTCAAAATGGTCACTTTAAGCTAGGTTGCAGAAAAACTCTAGACACAAATCCAATCACTTATTAGTAATGTTGAAGGGAACCTCAGAAGATAGCTAAATGTTTATTTTACTGCTCCGGAGTAAGATGATCTCTTTTCCAAGAAGTGGGTACCTAAAGTTCAGTTAGGAGAAATAAATACGGTTTCTCTATTCTACGTTTTAACAACTTAGTGAATGTTTCTACATAGTCATATATGTAAATATCCTTACCGAGAGGCCTAACCACTTAACATTTGATAAACAGTAAATGTAACATTAACATTTTACGGGGACAGTTTGGTGCTCTCAGGGAATATAGCCTAATTCGGCATAGTTACAGCACCTAGGAACTAGGTATGGCTTAGTTTTTCTAAAACTTGGAAAAATGAAGTTATAGCTTATAAGCCGGATTCCTACACCTACGCGGTACCTTAATCGTAGGAGATGGCGCTACCTGGTTGATTACTTGAATGGTGCAAACCCGGGTTTGTTAGCGCAATTGTGGGTGTCCTTCTGTCCTGATCGCTGAACTCCCTGGATAAGGCTGCAGTAGCCGAGTGCTAACTTCACTTGGTATGCATTGAGTTGTGATTTCTTATGGGTATTAATTCAATCCTGACTCTGGCGAAGTCTCACTATCCTGTTATATGATGTGGCCAAGTTCCTCCTATTTAGCAGCTGACAGCGAGGACTCATTGTATTCAAATGTCTTAGGCTAGGTGACGCTCTGCGGCGGCAGTGACTTTGGAACTCCGCTAACTCTCGACTTATTACAGGTGCTTGGACACTAATCAATATTCCAATATCTGCGGAAAAGGTGTCTGAGATCTAGTCAATACGCAACTCTCCACGATCTACTTCGCTGAAGTGTTGCGTTCAATATGTTGTCTTATTACTATTAGTCAAGGGCGGTTATAATCAGTTCGATTAGATGCTGACAAAGTATGGCTCTATGTTCGGACCGGCTGAATAATTGCTGGTCATTTTGCACTTGAACTAGTACTGCAGTGGTAGCATTTATTAGGGAGGGTATATGTCGTATACGGACAATGTACAATACCCTTCCTAGTACTTCTACTGACGGCAACTCCGCTCACTGTTGTAGGGTATTGCTAGGTTATGTACCCTGGTGACAGATAACTGCATTAAATAGTCTGTTTTGGAATAAATACACTGTTTAATGCTGCTGTGTATAAGAGTCTCTGACTGGAGAGGTGATATTTTCTGAGATGCGGTGCAATGTCACTGATATTACATGTACCTGTCAGTCTGCCTTCTCTGCTGTCAGATCGCAGCAGTCCTTCAATGCGCAGTAACTCCGCCTTCCAGGCCACCTCTCTCAGTAACTCAATGCCTCGTTATTGTCAATCACAAGTAGGCCGCTCCCCCGACCCTATCAGCAGGCTCTGGCACTTTCTCTTCGCCTCCTGAGACGGATCAATCCCCGCCTCCTATCTACATCACCCAGGGCTTCTCAGTGTCTCTCCGCCCCAAGCTGCCTCCTCCAGCTCCTGTGCACTCTGCCCACCGGAGATCACCGCCGCAGCCTCTCTCCCTCCGACCGTCCTCTCCAGCGCCATCTCCGGTAAAAATACATGCGCCGATTGCGCAGCTTTCTTCTTTTTCAACCCCCCAGTCACCAGCGCGGGCTCCAACCGCCCCACCGCTAGTGGTCCTTGCGCACACCTTCCCCTCGCGCGGCCGAGCAGTCCACTTCAGTGCAGGGACGCTGCTCCACCCGAGCTCCCTTATTACGACTTGGTTCCCTAGCCGGCCGCATGCTGAGAGTCACTGTCCCCTATATTTTAGTGCAGCTGTCTTCCATATCCCCTCCATGAGGGAGAACATATAGCTCAGGAGTGTGTTTATATTTCCCTCTGCGAGGGATCTACGGTCATAAACATTTGTTATATTTAGTTTTCTTACCATATACTATATAAATTTATAACTATTAATATTAAACATTCGTAAACCTTGGGGTATTACATATAACCCTTCTAAAAGGATGCGTGTCCTCACGCATAACAATCTTAACTTACACTTCCCTTACAGTTATAAGTTCTACCAATTGTAACAACTTTACACTAAGTAGGTACAGATTTTTCGCATCAAATTACTTTCGGTATCTCCAGGGTAGAACACCCTTGGTGCTAAGTTCTGACCTCCTGACTATTAAGTCGGTAGTATTTTCCTCAGTGGGGTCAGTCTTCTCCTCTATAGTTCGTTCCGCTAAAGGTGCGGGAGTGGCACCTCTAGCGATGCTTAAGGGAACAGGTCCACACATGTACATCAGTAAGTCTATGGGACTTTTAAAAGGATTATTCTCAAAGGGTCTCCCTTCTTTAGTGCCAATAGAGCTCCTGAGTGGAAGGTCGGGGACCTCTACAGTGCATAGTTTTATTTGCTCCCGCGGCACTGTGCTGACAGGCCCATCCTTATTTTCCTGAATTTGGTAAGCATGAAAGTTGTTATCAGGAACTTTAACCACAATATAAGGAGTTTCTTCCCACATCGTGTCTAGCTTACTGGATCGGCGGTTCTTTCTCTTCCAGACTTTGTCTCCCACTTGCAAAGGGACGGCTCTTACACCTGCATTATAATTTCTCTCTTTGCGTTGGTGGACTGCTTCCATATGCATTTCAACTATCTCTCTCGCTGCCTCCATGCAGTACTGATGTTCGCTAACCCAATCAATCTGAGGAGTTGTCAACTCACTCACCCCGGAGGTTAATTCCAAATCTTTGGGTAATTTCCCATGTCTTCCAAACATTAAATAAAAGGGTGTAAAACCGGTGGAGCAATGGTCTGTGTTGTTGTACAAATATGCTAGCTCCAGTAACAGGGAAGGCCACTGTAAGCGTCTTTACGCTGAGAGGCTTCTGAGCATCCCGATGACAGTCTGATTTGCTCTTTCACACAACCCATTACACTGCGGATGGTAAGCTGTCGTATGTAACTTCTTACAACCATACAGGGCGCACAGCTCCTGAAACAACTGTGCTTCGAACGCTGGACCTTGATCCGTTAATATTTGGTCGGGGAATCCATAGGGTTGGCCGAAGTATTTCAGAAATGTTGCAGCCGCCATTTTTGCGGTTATATCTCTTACTGGGACAACTACCAGAAATTTACTGTAATGGTCAACAATGGTCAAAGTGTATTGAAACCCATTTGAGCTAGGCTCGAGTTTTACGTGGTCCAATGCGACTAGCTCCAGTGGACGGCAGCTTCGTATTGGATGTAAGGAGTCCTTTTGACTGGATTTGGGATATTGTTTTAGACTGCAGGCTATACAGTCATGGCACCAGTGTTCGATGTCTACCTTCATTCCAACCCAAAAGCATCTTTTGCTTAATACGGCTTCCGTTTTCTTGGAGCCAAAATGCCCAGACTGGTCATGGTAAGCTTTGAGCAGAAATTCCGCCGATTGTCTGTGGACAATTACTTGTGTAATTTGCTGATGGGTTCCAGGGTCGAGACTAATCTGGACTAATAGTCCCTTTTGGAATTTAAGGCGGTCCCGGTGTCTCAGCAATTTAATTAACTCTGGACTGGCATCAGCCCTCTGTGCCTTAGTGAGTTGGCCATTCCGCAGAATGATATCAGATAGTTCTTGTATCACCTGACTTTCTTTCTGTATGGTCTCCCAGTCGAAATGAGTTAAATGATCATAAGCAGTTTTGGGTTCCAAGGTTACAGATACAGGATCAGATGTTACGACCAGTGACTCACATGATGGAGACTTGAACAATGGGATCTCTACATCTTCAGTCCGATCTTCCCCCTCCTCCGCGACGTCAGTAGTAGGCAGATGCGACAATGCATCGGCGTTACCATTAGACTTGCCGTTGCGGTAGGTGACCGTGTAGCGGAAATTAGCTAGTCGAGATAACCACCTCTGCTCTAATGCCCCCAAATGGGCAGTAGATAAATGGGCCAATGGATTATTATCCGTTAAAATAACGAATGGGGTGGCGATCAGGTAATTCCGAAATTTTTCAGTAACAGCCCAGATAAGGGTGAGGAGTTCTAACTTGAAGGTGCTGTAATTTTCGCTGTTCCTTTCTGTCTTTCGCAACCCTCTACTGGCGTACGCAATTACCCTCTCTTTTCCATCTTGCACTTGTGACAGCACTGCGCCTAATCCTTGATGACTAGCATCTGTATATACCCGGAAGGGTCTATCGTAGTCTGGATAAGCCAGCAATGGAGCTTCTATTAAAGATGATTTTAGTTGCTTAAATGCATTTTGTTGTTCCTCTGTGCAAACTACCGGCGAGGTACCCCTCTTTTCTCGACCCGACATGCCCATTAAGAGTTCGTGTAATGGGGCTGCGATTCTAGCAAAACGTTCGATGAACCGTCTGTAGTAGCTGGCAAACCCCAGGAAGCTGCGGACATCCTTTAATGTTTTGGGTGTGGGCCAGTCCCGCACCACTCGAATCTTCTGAGGATCTGGTCTTACCCCTTCGGCACTGACTATATGTCCTAAATACTGCACCTTTGGTTTTAATAAGTGGCACTTGGATAGTTTAAGCTTCAATCCACACTTGGTCAGACGAGTGAATACATCATCCAGGTGTTTCAGATGTTCTTCGTAGCTTTTGGAAAAAACGATGATGTCATCTAGATATATCAGGACCATCTCAAAATTGCAATGACCGAGGCAGTGTTCCATTACCCGTTGGAAGGTGGCCGGGGCGTTGCAGAGCCCAAAGGGCATCCTATCAAATTCGAAGAGACCCATTGGGGTCGTAAATGCCGTCTTTTCCCGGTCGTCTGGGGCCATGGGTATTTGCCAGTACCCACTAGTCAGATCGAGTGTCGAGAAATATCTCGCTGTCTTCAGAGCAGTCAGCAATTCCTCTATCCTAGGTAGTGGATAGGCGTCTTTATGGGTGACAGCATTTAACTTCCGGTAATCAACACAGAATCGCAAACTACCATCCTTTTTTCTTACAATTACTATGGGAGCGGCCCATGGACTGTGGCTCTCATGAATTACTCCCGCGTCCTTCATATCGGTGAGCATCTTTCGAACTGGTTGGTACAAGGTTGGTGGCAAAGGCCGGTGTCTTTCTTTGATGGGCGGGTTAGTCCCGGTAGAGATGTGATGATAAATATTCTCTGCTTTCCCAAAGTCGGATGAATGCTGGCTAAAGGCTTCCGCGTGATTCCGTACAATCTGAAGCACTCCTTCCTGTCGTGCTAACTGGGTATCAGCATTTCTAACCTGAATTTCTCTCCACCACGGACCCTCACAATTCGTCGTGTACTGATGAACTACCGGTGCAGTGTCTATGAAGACATCCTGAAAATTTGTCGGAATGATCCAGGCTACTGGGCAATTTCTGAATAGCCTTATAGGGTAATTATGAGGGTTCATGATGCGCACCGGTACCCTGCCACTTTCGACTTTTACTAACGTCCTTGCTATAGCAAAAGGATACTTTCCATCATTGTCACAAGACTCTAGGATGGCCTCGTAATCTTGACCACCGGGCCCGATCCTTGCCTTGCACCAGATGACATGTTCTGAATTGCGTCGCAGAAGTAAAGGCTTACGATCAGTGATTCTGGCTTTCCCTACTTCCCCCCATGCGTTGACAAACTTAATTTGCCCGACCAGCAACCGCACTGTGTGTTGCATGGTCTTCCGTTCCCTCGGGGTGGCTGACCGCATTTCTTGTCGAAGTACCTCTACAAGTTCATCAGGACAGTTTCTTAGGAAATTCATTCCCAATATAACAGGGGGTAAGTGTTCATTGGATGTGGAAGTAATCAAAAACCCTTGCCTCTCCAGCCTAGCTTTGCCAATGCATAAATCGGCCTCCCAATAGCCTCTGTATGAGATTTGTTGGCCATTGCTGGCTAAGAGTTGCAGCCAAGTTGTCGGTGGGGTCATAATTTCCTGTTCGTTCCAGTATTTGGAAAATTTGTTGAATCTGATGGTGGTTACCTGTGACCCGGTATCCAAAAGAGCCGGAATGACTATCCCATTGATTCGAATTTTCAAGTGGGGGCAGTTTCCAACAAAACGAGGCCACCACTCCGGGGATGATGGACCTACTAAGGCGACTCCTCCCGAGGATCGGTCCCTTGCCTCGGGGTCTCGCCGTTTAAATCGTTGCAGCTACAGTTCCTTTCAATATGCCCACTTTGTTGACACAGTCTGCAAATGGGTCTTCCTTGGGCATCAAATTTGTCTGTTATCCATCGACCAGGCTCACGGGGAAAGTCCCAATGTACTCTTCCGCCACGGTCTTGCCGCCATTTCCGGCGCCGGGCTCCGGCCTGTTCCTGACGGGTTTCTTTGACCTCACGTCCCAGTTCGGACATGTTCTGAACTAATTCAGAGATTTTATCAGTAAGAATCCCCACCGGATCCTGCCCAGATTGTACCTGCTGGGCGACTGCTCCTTTGTATAGAACGTGTTCTACCTTCATAATTTGTTCAATATTTCCCGAATTTCCCCCTTCCAGTGCTTCAGGGTCTGCATCATATTCGGCATCAATGGTTGGGTTAAGGCCAAGAATCTGTAGCACTTCTTCCTTGAATTCAGAAAATAAACATGTGGGATTCTGACGCCTCCACATCCGTAGTTGGGCACGCATGGCTTCTTCGCGGGCCCCTTCAATAAACAAATTAATAAGCATCTCGTCTTCCTGTATTTCTCCACTTGAATCTTTGGCTTTTATGGCTCGCATAGCCTCCTGAAGTCCCAGGGCAAAATCCCTCATCGATTCACGTGGTCGCTGTCTTCGCGCATAGAGGCGACCCTTAAGTTTGGCGATTGTTCGCGAATCGTAGATGCTGGCTAATTTCTTAAATATGCTGTCAACGGCTCGCCTCTCCTCATCTGACCATGCTTTCACTTCGCGAAATGCAGATCCTTTCAACTGCCCAACTACTATTTCCACTTGTTGGGCGTCCCTTAGTGGATATAGTCGGAACATAGCTTGCATCCTATCCTTAAATACTTTAAATGTACTGATGCCCAGTGTTCGATTATCTCTGGAGAAAGTTGGTAACCAAGGCGCACCAAAATAATACGGCATCGTGATGGGTGATGCTTCCATTGTAGATGTCACCCTCCTACTGGGTGATGGATTTATTGCTGGTAACAACCTTCGACCTGATGCCGATGTAGGAGTTTGAGGATTAGACATTGTTTACTTTTGTCCGTATCCTGTTCGTGGACGCCAAAAATAATTGTAATACCTGAACAGGTGGTTGGTTGAACCGTGCCTCTAATAAGCTCCACACACTTGTAGTTACGGTGAAATAAAATTTTAGAATTTTATTTAAGTCAAAAAGATCACTTTAAGCTAGGTTGCAGAAAAACTCTAGACACAAATCCAATCACTTATTAGTAATGTTGAAGGGAACCTCAGAAGATAGCGAAATGTTTATTTTACTGCTCCGGAGTAAGATGATCTCTTTTCCAAGAAGTGGGTACCTAAAGTTCAGTTAGGAGAAATATACGGTTTCTCTATACTACGTTTCAACATATAAATAAAACTTAGTGAATGTTTCTACATAGTCATATATATAAATATCCTTACCGAGAGCCTAACCACTTAACATTTGATAAACAATTAATGTAACATTAACATTTTACGGAGACAGTTTGGTGCTCTCAGGGAATATAGCCTAATTCGGCATAGTTACAGCACCTAGGAACTAGGTATCGCTTAGTTTTTCTAAAACTTGGAAAAATGAAGTTATAGCTTATAAGCCGGATTCCTACACCTACGCGGTGCCTTAATCGTAGGAGATGGCGCTACCTGGTTGATTACTTGAATGGTGCAAACCCGGGTTTGTTAGCGCAATTGTGGGTGTCCTTCTGTCCTGATCGCTGAACTCCCTGGATAAGGCTGCAGTAGCCGAGTGCTAACTTCACTTGGTATGCGTTGAGTTGCGATTTCCTATGGGTATTAATTCAATCCTGACTCTGGCGAAGTCTCACTATCCTGTTATATGATGTGGCCAAGCTCCTATTTAGCAGCTGACAGCGAGGACTCATTGTATTCAAATGTCTTAGGCTAGGTGACGCTCTGCGGCGGCAGTGACTTTGGAACTCCGCTAACTCTCGACTTATTACAGGTGTTTGGACACTAATCAATATTCCAATATCTGCGGAAAAGGTGTCTGAGATCGAGTCAATACGCAACTCTCCATGATCTACTTCGCTGAAGTGTTGCGTTCAATATATTGTCTCATTACTATTAGTCAAGAGCGGTTATAATCAGTTCGATTAGATGCGGACAAAGTATGGCTCTATGTTCGGACCGGCTGAATAATTGCTGGTAATTTTGCACTTGAACTAGTACTGCAGTGGTAGCATTTATTAGGGAGGGTATATATCATATACGGACAATGTACAATACCCTTCCTAGCACTTCTACTGACAGCAACTCCGCTCACTGTTGTAGGGTATTGCTAGGTTATGTACCCTGGTGACAGATAACTGCATTAAATAGTCTGTTTTGGAATAAATACACTGTTTAATGCTGCTGTGTATAAGAGTCTCTAACTGGAGAGGTGATATTTTCTGAGATGCGGTGCAATGTCACTGATATTACATGTACCTGTCAGTCTGCCTTCTCTGCTGTCAGATCGCAGCAGTCCTTCAATGCGCAGTAACTCCGCCTCCCAGGCCACCTCTCTCAGTAACTCAATGCCTCGTTATTGTCAATCACAAGTAGGCCGCTCCCCCGACCCTATCAGCAGGCTCTGGCACTTTCTCTCCGCCTCCTGAGACGGATCGATCCCCGCCTCCTATCTACGTCACCCAGGGCTTCTCAGTGTCTCTCCGCCCCAAGCTGCCTCCTCCGGCTCCTGTGCACTCTGCCCACCGGAGATCACCGCCGCAGCCTCTCTCCCTCCGACCGTCCTCTCCAGCGCCAACTCCGGTAAAAACACAAGCGCCGACTGCGCAGCTCTCTTCTTTTTCAACCCCCCAGTCACCAGCGCGGGCTCCAACCGCCCCGCCGCGAGTGGTCCTTGCGCACACCTTCCCCTCCCACAGCCGAGCAGTCCACTTCAGTGCAGGGACGCTGCTCCACCCGAGCTCCCTTATTACGACTTGGTTCCCTAGCCGGCCGCATGCTGAGAGTCACTGTCCCCTATATTTTAGTGCAGCTGTCTTCCATATCCCCTCCATGAGAGAGAACATATAGCTCAGGAGTGTGTTTATATTTCCCTCTGCGAGGGATCTACGGTCATAAACATTTGTTACTGTATATATAGTTTTCTTACCATATACTATATAAATTTATAACTTTTAATATTAAACATTCGTAAACCTTGGGGTATTACACATAACACATGAACAAGCCCTATCAGTGTATTTTCATTAACAAGTACAGTAGATCTTACTGAGCAACAATGCTCAGGAGGACCAGTTCACGTCCACTTTAACACTGCATTCATAGGCGTTGCTTTCTCAATCTCCCTGAAATGCTTTTTCAAAAGTAGGCAAGTATAGTAAAACCACTAAATTCCAAGAACAGAAATAATATTTTTAAGGAAGTCTGCAGAGAACACATAAATTTTGAATGAAGTATTTCAAATTCTAAACTCTAAAGTTACCGGTCAGTTATTTTACAGCAGGGTTTTCCAGTGGAACTTGCAGCAGCAATTTTCTTAAAGGCAATAAATGGTATGAATTACCTTTCAGAGAAATTGGTGCTTTAAATCCCACAGTAAACTAATTTCTGAATAGTGGGGTCTGTTCAGACCAGGACGCAGCTGCGCATTCACCGCATCCAGGAGGTCTGCACACTGGCCATAGTGCATTTGCGCAACTCTTCACCATGAGGCCGCATTCTTATAGAGAGGCGTCTGATTGACTCCAAATTTATTGTGCAGCAGGACAACAACCCCCAACATACAGCCAGTGTCATTAAGAATTATCCTCAGCATAAAGAAGAACAAGGAGTCCTAGAAGTGATGATATGGCCACCATAGAGCCCTGATCTCAACATCATTGAGTCTGTCTGGGATTACATCTATTATTTTTTAAAGCATTCTTACTTTGCAGCATGTTTTCCACACCCGATATAGATATAGATATATTTATAAATATATATATATATATACAGTATATATATATATATATATATATATAGTAACATAGTAACATAGTATCTAAGGTTGAAAAAGACAATTGTCCATCGAGTTCAACCTATTTGTGGTCACCTATGCACGATTATTTTGTATAAAATTTTGACTGAAGTTGATGACTGCCGTTACGTTTTACCCCTCTTTTTTATAATAACCATAGTGCGTGACTATGCCCCGTAACCCTGGATATCCTTATCCATTAGGAATTTATCTAACCCATTCTTAAAGGTGTTGACTGAGTCGGCCATTACAACTCCCTCAGGCAGGGAATTCCAAACACGTATCGTCCTTACCGTAAAAAAGCCTTTACGCCGTATTGTGCAGAATCTCCTCTCCTCTAACCTGAGCGAGTGTCCACGAGTTCTCTGTGTTGATCTAACCAAAAACAGGTCCAGCGCAAGATCTGTATATTGTCCCCTTATATATTTGTAAATGTTGATCATGTCCCCTCTTAATCTCCTCTTTTCCAGTGTAAACATGCCTAGTCTTGCAAGCCTTTACTTGTATTCCAGCGTCTCCATACTCTTAATTAGTTTGGTCACCCGCCTCTGAATCTTTTTTAACTCCAGGATATCCTTTTTGTAATAAGGTGCCCAGAATTGTACACAGTATTCAAGGTGTGGCCTCACAAGTGATTTATATAACGGGAGTAAAATACTCTCATCCCTAGCATCAATTCCCCGTTTTATGTATGCTATTATCTTATTAGCCTTCTTTGCTGCAGTCTTACTTTGGGTACTACTTCTTAGTTTGCTATATATGAGGACACCTAAGTCCTTTTCCAGTACAGAATCCCTTAATTTTACCCCATTTAGTAGGTAGGTGTTATTTTTGTTCTTGTTACCACAGTGCATTACTTTACACTTGTCTGTATTGAAGCGCGTTCTCCATTTCGCTGCCCAAGCTTCTAATTTAACTAAGTCGTTCTGAAGCGACTCAGAATCCCCCTCCACATTTATAACTTTACACAATTTGGTATCATCTGCAAAAATTGACACCATGCTCTCTAGACCTTCTGTTAGGTCATTAATGAAAATATTGAACAATAGCGGTCCTAATACTGAGCCTTGTGGCACACCACTTAGCACTTCAGTCCAATTTGAAAAAGATCCATTAACCACCTCTCTATTATCTAACCAGTTTTTGACCCAAGTGCATATTGTGCTTCCTAGCCCTGTTTCTTGTAGCTTGTAGATAAGTCTCATGTGTGGTACAGTGTCGAATGCTTTGGCAAAATCTAAAAAGATTACATCAACCTCTTTACCCTGATCTAGGTTTGCGCTTACTGTTTCATAAAAGCCAAGTAAGTTGGTTTGACAGGATCTGTCCTTCATAAACCCATGTTGATTCCTTTTAATGACCTTATTGACTTCAAGGAACTTCTGAATACTATCTCTTAGAATACCTTCCAATACTTTCCCCACTATAGATGTAAGACTAACTGGTCTATAGTTACCTGGTTCAGCTTTACTTCCCTTTTTGAATATAGGCACTACTTCCACTATACGCCAGTCTTTGGGAACCATACCTGATATTACTGAATCCCTAAAGATCAAAAATAGCGGTTTTGCAAGTTCAGAGTGAAGCTCCATTAGACCCCTTGGGTGAATACCATCGGGACCTGGTGACTTATTAATCTTTAAATGTTTTAATCGGTCACAGACTACTTCCTCGCTTAAATAAGTACCTATCAGTGGGATATTCTCATTATTGAGATTATGTGTTAGTCCCTGAATTGGGTTCTCTCTAGTAAATACTGTTGAAAAATACTCATTTAGTGTGTCCGCTATGTCATTATCATTTTTGCTTAAGACTCCCAACTTGTCTTTTAAAGGGCCTATACTCTCCTTCTTTAATCTCTTACTATTAATGTATTTAAATAATTTTTTGGGATTCGCTTTGCTTTCCTTTGCTACTAGTTTTTCAGTTTCTACTTTAGCTGCTCCTATTTCCTTTTTGCATATTTTGTTACATTCCTTATAGTGCTGAAATGACTCTGCTTCCCCGTCAGATTTGTATTTTTTAAATGCTCGCCTTTTCTTGACCATAAGTTCCTTTATCTTTTTGTGAAACCACATCGGTTTATGATTTTTATTCCTTTTTTTGCTGCTCGTAGGAATAAATTTGAGAGTATTTTTAGCTAGCAGGAATTTTAGTACCTCCCATTTCTCCGTAGTATTTTTTCCTAAAAACAAACCTTCCCATTCAATATCCCTGAAAAATACCCTCATCTTTTCAATATATATATATATATATATATATATATATATATATAAATACCAAAAATGGACCGGCACTCTCCTAACCGACTCTTCTTACCCCGGTGCCTTCTGAGACAAATGTGTAAACTCCAAAAAATCCTCGAGTGCCGCTGTCTTTTTTGGAGTATATATATATATATATATATATATATATACATACATACACACACGCGCACACACACACACACACACACACACACACACACACACACACACACACACACACACACAGTGTAGAGACACCTACCTCTTATGAGAGCAACAGGAGGATAACTTTTCAACCCACAGATAAACATTCTGGTGGCAGGACTGTCCCCTTAAATCTTGCCAAAACTGGGATATTTGGGTATGACAAAGATTAGTAACATCCTCGCAGATTTATTTTAGGTATCCTGAAAATAGCAGCAGCGGTATATAAATAATATAATCTAGTAAATAATGTATATAGTATAATCACTAATCAGTGCCTGTAGCATACATATGAATTGTACATAGTGTGCACACATCTGGCATCTTCAAGCAGGTGTTTATCTACATTTGTTCAATTACACTTTTTTTTTTTTAGCGAGTCTCCTAATTGTAAGCGGTCCTGACACAAAAGCATTTCTATTGAAAGGAACAGACAAAGCAGATGCAACAGCCAGAACATTCCAGTCAGCACCTGCCGCCTGAGTTACAAGTTCTACAGGGATAAACAGTCAACGGATATTCCAAGAGCGCTACCTGACTCCAGGTCCTTCTTTTCCAAACAAAGATCCCTTTTCAGTGATCCTTGGACTAAATGTGCATTGCATCAAAGCTGCAATTTCTATGAAATATTGCTTTATGGGCTGAAAATAATTTACATACTAGAGAATGTGGAATGTGGAGAATTTCACAATGCCCATGACTGTGACAATTGTCACCCCCTGCTTGATATATTTCACCATCCTATATGTTACTACTTACTACTAGACTATCATCTTTGCACCAAATACAAATATTATGTACGTATCTTTCAGTGTTTATTTAGACAGGCTTTTTTTTTAAATCACTTCCCCCATCCCTTTTGTAGGCAAAATAGATGAACATGTTTTGTGTTGATCAACTTGTGTCATTATGGTTCAATACAGGACACAAAATAGCTCAGAGCAAATTTTTATCATCAGCTTAACAATGTGAGCAGGTGTTTTCTGTTATCAGACCTGTTTACAATCTTCAAGGAAATATGGTATCTGCCAGGTGTTCTTAAGACGTGTAAAATTAAATCTCTCCCCCCACTTATGGTATCTGCACATTGTATGGCATGCAAGGTATTCCATTTCTACTCAGGATCAGAAGGTGGAATTTTTATTCTTTTGCTGCAGTTCTCAACATTCCGGAGACAGACTTTGTAAAGTGCATTGCTCTGATAATATGTGGTTTAGTATATACAATTGATATATGCTGTCTGTCATCACTTACAGTCAGTTTTTGTGTTATGTCATTGCTACATTTGTTCTTAGGAAAACTTGGGCATTATGAGGGATAATACACCCACTACTTAAAAACATCCGGAAATATTAGAAATTGCCTAGTATATACGTATGTGAACTGTGCCATTACATTGGGTCACTTATGGACTCTTTTGGAGTTGGACGCAATTGTCAAATCTTGCATACAGTGCATAGGCAGATGCAAACTTGTTCATTTGTGTGTATGTCGGTCGGACCTTGGTCTGATTTGTCTTTCCTTGAAATTGTTAAATTCAGGATGAGAACTAGGTGGAAAAAATGCAAATGCACATAACCAGTCTGTGGGAGTGTCATGGGAGTGTAGTGGGAGTATATATAAAACCAGGGCTGCCATCAGAAATTGTGGGGCCTGGGCAGAGCCAGATTAAGGGGGGGGGGGGGGGGGCCCTGGGGATAAGTACCCCGGGCCCCCCTTTCTAAAGGGCCCCCCTGCCGCAGATCAGATCTCTCCGATCTGCACGCTGTGCTCCCGGACCCTGCGTCTCCCCATTGGTTGCCATAACAGCCGCGGCGCCGGCATTGCACGAAGTACAGGACAGCTGAGCGACGGCTCAGCTGTCCAATGGTGTGAAGTAGCAGCCTGCGGCTCAGTCAATGGCTGGGCGCGCAGGCTGCACAAAAGAAGTGTGGAGTCGACTCGGAGCCAGCAGAGGTTGCGTGGGGGAACAAGCTGTTGC
The DNA here is from genome assembly GCF_028390025.1 of Pseudophryne corroboree. Classification (NCBI taxonomy): domain Eukaryota; kingdom Metazoa; phylum Chordata; class Amphibia; order Anura; family Myobatrachidae; genus Pseudophryne; species Pseudophryne corroboree. The sequence goes on from NC_086444.1 coordinate 840,005,655, forward strand.
TCTCCTGGGTCACCAACAGCCTGCCAACAGCCGAGCAAAAAGTACAGTAAGCAGGCTGTATGGTTTTTTTGAGTTTTTATCCTGCTGCATGCTAAATTGGAATTTTTGGCTCTGTGTCGTGTGTGTGTGTGTGTGTGTGTGTGTGTGTGTATGTGTATTTATGTGTAATGTGTGTGTGTGTGTAATGGTGATAGATAGATAGATAGATAGATAGAGCCAGCCATATATATACTGTATGTATATAGATAGATATAGCTATATCTATCTATCTATCTATCTATCTATCTATCTAGATAGATAAATAGATAGATATAGTCTCAATGGGTGTAGTATGGCTGAGACCGGCGGTCAGCTTACCGACGCCGGGATCCCGGCAGCATACCGACGCCGGGATCCCGGCGGGGAGGGGCGAGTGCAGCAAGCCCCTTGCGGGCTCGCTGCGCTCGCCATGCTGCAGGCTCGGTGGCGACCTGCGGTCGCCACGGGTTCTATTCCCACTCTATGGGTGTCGTGGACACCCACGAGTGGAAATAGTCCCTGTTGGTCGGCATGCCGACCATCGGGAAAGTGAGCCGTCGGGCTCGTGGAGGAGGTCATGTGACTGTCGGTCAGCTGACCGGCGGTCACATGAATACCACCCGTCTCAATGGTGCAGTACTCCTGGCGTCTAAGGTAATACCACTGTCTTAGGCATAAGTTTGGCAACGTTTCAAGACCTGATGAAAGTGCCACACTAATAAAGGGAAATTAAACATTGCCAAACTTATGCCTAAGACAGTGGTATTACTTAGATGCTAGGAGTGCTGCACCACTGGGACTGTTGTGGACTTATTTGTGCGGCCACTCAGCGCAACACCCAGCGGGCACCCGGCACAGCACTGTTCATGCAGTGGGAGAGCCGGACATCATGCCTTCCCCACATTTAGACGCCTGGCGGAGGGGCGAGTGCAACGATGCCCCTTTCAGGCTCTGTTGCTCGCCTCAGGTTCTATTCCCACTCTATGGGTGTCGTGGACACCCATGAGTGGGAATAGTCCGTTAGTCGGCGTGCCAACTGTGGGGATTGTGAGGGGGTGCGGGATGTAGCTGTTGGAATTGTGACCGGCAGTCTCCTGACCGCCGGCAGAGCCGGCCCTAGCCAATTTGATGCCCTAGGCAAAATTTTGTCTGGTGCCCCCTAGCTCCGCCGCTAGTTCTGCATCTGTACCTGCAATGCTCAGGTAGTGGGGCCCACCGGGGGGTTACCCTGTGGGCCAGTTCAACTCTGCACAATGCCACACAGTAATGACCATAATACATATAATTCCACACAGTAAAGGAACCTTACACATATGCCCCACATTAGTAATGCCCATAATACACATAATGCCACACAGTAATGCACCTTACACATATGCCCCACATTAGTAATGCCCATAATACACATATACTGCCACAGATACTGCCACACTTGCTGGTTATACAAAAAGATCAGTATCAAACATGTAGAAACTGTCCATTCTCTTCACTATTCAGTGTGTTTGCTGGTGTCTGTTACTCCCGTTAACTGCATGCACTTTACTTTATACTGTGGGAGCTAAATGCTCTGCCCTCCAGTCTGATGTGTCCAAAAGTCACGCTGTGCCGTTTCATATAGAAATAGCACAACGCAACTTACTGACCACGTTACAGTGCTAGATGGCAGGGGAATTTTACGGTATGGACTGACTAGGAAATAAAGTGTGGGGAGAACACTGCCCATGTAATGTCCCTGCAGACACCTGGGGTTTGCACAGGGATAATAAGGGACACACACAGGATGGCAGGGTCCCCCTCCCCCATGTGCACAAGCAGTATAGGTGATGTCAGGTTTCTGTGAAGCAGTCTTCCAAAATACACATGTGTTATCATAAGAAGCCATCCAGTAATAACCTTATATAGTCAGTAAAAATGTCACAGGTCCAGGAATTGCATTTACTGGGCTTCTGCTGTCTGTCTGAGGTCTCACAAGTCAGGGGCATTCAAGCATGTCAGAGGAAGTTTAAGGCACAGTGTGCATTTTTTTTTACAAATGTAAACAGCAGTGTATACAAGTACTGATTGAATACATTTGGAAAGTAACAGTTAGTTTGCGGACTGTCCCTCTCAGCATGAGATGCTGCAGGGACATGCTTGGATGCCCCTAGACATGCTTGAATGCCCTAGGCAAATGCCTAGCCTGCCTATAGCTAAGGCCGGCTCTGACCGCAGGTCACATAACTACATCCCATATACTATATATATATATATATATTTATATATAATTGATTTCCCTGCCTCTATGTTAGGGGCCCCCCTGTTTGAAGTGCCCCGGGCCCCCCATAGCCTTATTCCGGCTCTGGGCCTGGGACTGCCATAATAGGCAGGGCCCCGCACCTTCCGCTCCCCCTGCAGCCTTCACAGCTTACCGTTCTGTGTGCCGGATGCTGGTCCCTGGAGAAGGCCGCGGAACATCAGATGGTGCCCCTAGGTACGACCGTAGCATGCCGGGACCACAGCAATAGCATCACACAGAAGGAACATGGATCAGGCAGCCATGGAAAGACAATGTCAGCAGCATTTTAATTTTGGAGCTGACTGCGAGCCAATCACAGATCGCAGACCGGCAGCCAGTCACCGCCAAATTCAAAATGCCATCGGTCCTGTATCCTTATGGCTGCCTGCGGCGCTCTCCAATCCACACCGCTGCCATCTTGGCCCCCTTGTGGTCCAGGCCCGGGACTCCAGTCCCGTCAGTACTGCGCCGATGGCCCTGTCTAAAGCTCTGAACTATTATGAGTCATGCGTATGGGAAGAGAAACATGTTTCTGATAGGTCACTCCCAGGGGACAGACACACCAATAGGCAGCTGCGGGGTATCTGCGGGGACACCACCCTCCACAGGCAGACCCCAGCGACAAAGGAGCCTCCGCAGGTAATCGACAGATAGCAGGGGGTCAGGCGGGCCCAGCAGGCAGCAGCATCGGCAATCAATGATCCAGAAATACAGGCCGCTGCTTCAGGCGCCGGAGCTCAGTGGGTCCCTGGATATTTGCCAGTCTAACCACCCTGTAGTTATTATATTATTGTAGAGCTTCTTCTTTTCATTTTTTTTCACTTCTTATTTCTGACATAAATGAACTACAGTATAAAAGGTAATGATTTTTATAAACCGAAAAAGTGATAAAAATATAAATATGTATGTAACTTATTTATGATTAGGTAAAATGGTACTTTCTTATAAGGATGTTTATTGGCAATATTTTGGGACAATTTAACAATGTTTTGTCTCAGACACACTGGCTGTTATAGCTTCATTGTATTGTACATACTATAGCTATAGTGTCATGTCATTCAAATTCTGATCCATTTCTCTGCCCTAAGCTGTAGTGTGCAAATGTAATATCAGACCCTCACTGCCTTTCATGAATACTGATAATGTATCAGCAATAAGCTAAACTAGTTGTTCTTTTCACCAATAGCAGCCCCTTGGAGTGAGATATGCTCATTGGTACTCTACTGGTTCTTTGTTACTCAGGTATTGAAAATAAACAATTTGTACTGAAGACACGTTGAAAATTTACCACGATAAAAAATCAGATCAGCAGCAGAAATATATTATCATCTTACAAAGTCAAAAAAACTAGGGCCAGGCAGCTGAACAGCAGCAACAGTACAGGCCAGAGCTGAAGGAGTCCAAACTTCAGGAACAATTTGAGGCAGAAGATAACAGTAGAAAATGAGCATTCAGGTAATACAACTAAATTTATACCTGACAAAGTGTACATGCAACGGGTGGTATTCATGTGACCGCCGGTCAGCTGACCGACAGTCACATGACCTCCTCCACCAGCCCGACGGGTCACTATCCCGATGGTCGGCATGCCGACCAACAGGGACTATTTCCACTCATGGGTGTCCACGACACCCATAGAGTGGGAATAGAACCCGTGGCGACTGCAGGTCGCCACCGAGCCCGCAGCGTGGCGAGCGCAGCGATCCCGCAAGGGGCTTGCTGCACTCGCCCCTCCCCGCTGGGATCCCGGCGTCGGTATGCTGCCGGGATCCCGGCGTCGGTAAGCTGACCGCCGGTCTCCTGACCGCCGGTCAGCAGTACTACACCCCATGCAACACGTGTCTATCAGGGTGCTCCTCTCTGTTATAATACTGAGCTTTGCTGTTTCTGCACCTGCATGGCAACTTGGTTAGTTTGCAGCCTGGGTACAAGGTATTTGCCACTGTGCATAGATGATGGTAAACAGGTCATCTGGCACTGTAAACACAGAGCTCTGAGAAACGGTGTAGTGTTCTATGGCCCTCATTCCGAGTTGTTCGCTCGCTAGCTGCTTTTAGCAGCATTGCACACGCTAGGCCGCCACCCTCTGGGAGTGTATCTTAGCTTAGCAGAATTGCGAACGAAAGATTAGCAGAATTGCGAATAGAAATTTCTTAGCAGTTTCTGAGTAGCTCCAGACTTACTCAGCCATTGCGATCAGTTCAGTCAGTTTCGTTCCTGGTTAGACGTCACAAACATACCCAGCGTTCGCCCAGACACTCCCCCGTTTCTTCAGACACTCCCGCGTTTTTCCCAGAAACGCAGGGTTTTTTTGCACACTCCCAGAAAATGGCCAGTTTCCGCCCAGAAACACCCACTTCCTGTCAATCACAGTACGATCACCAGAACGATGAAAAATCCTTGTTATGCCGTGAGTAAAATACCTAACTTTTGTGTAAAATAACTAAGCGCATGCGCTCAGCGAACCTTGCGCATGCGCAGTAAGCGACTAATCGCAATATAGCGAAAATCGGCAACGAGCGAACAACTCGGAATGACCCCCTATGTGCACTCCTTAGTACTGTAGTATAGACATTTCCGTTGCTGTTATTTATGAAGGGTATTATAAAATATTGGAGAGAGATAAAAGTGTGAGAGATAAAGTATCAGCTCCTATCATTTTTCAAACACAGTCTGAAAAATGTAAGGCAGAAGCTGAATGGCTGGTACTTTATCTCTCACAATTTTATCTCTCTCCGAGTTTTGATAAATACTCCCTTAATGGTGTGTACCCACGGTGAGATATTGTCTTACAATTTTCACTATATAGTTAAAATCATAAGAAAGGTTAGTGCATATCGCAAGGTGAAAGTCACCTTGCGATCCCGATGTGATGCTGATGCGCGGTCCTGCGCGGCCGGCATCACAAGCATAGATAGACTGTGCAGGTAAGTCAATTTTGACTATCTCGTAGAAAAGATAGTCAAAATTGACACTTAACCAAAATCGCACATAGTCAGTATCGCAAGCACAGTCATTATGTGCTTGCAATACCGACATTGGGGGTAATTCCAAGTTGATCGCAGCAGGAAAATTTTTAGCAGTTGGGCAAAACCATGGGGGTCATTCTGAGTTGTTCGCTCGTTATTTTTTTGTCGCAACGGAGCGAATAGTCGCTAATGCGCATGCGCAATGTCCGCAGTGCGACTGCGCCAAGTAGATTTGCTATGCAGTTAGGAATTTTACTCACGGCATTACGAGGTTTTGTCTTCGTTCTGGTGATCGTAATGTGATTGACAGGAAGTGGGTGTTTCTGGGCGGAAACAGGCCGTTTTTTGGGAGTGTGTGAAAAAACGCTACCGTTTCTGGGAAAAACGCGGGAGTGGCTGGAGAAACGGAGGAGTGTCTGGGCGAACGCTGGGTGTGTTTGTGACGTCAAACCAGGAACGACAAGCACTGAACTGATCGCAGATGCCGAGTAAGTCTGGAGCTACTCAGAAACTGATAAGAAGTGTCTATTCGCAATTCTGCTAATCTTTCGTTCGCAATTTTAATATGCTAAGATTCACTCCCAGTAGGCGGCGGCTTAGCGTGTGCAAAGCTGCTAAAAGCAGCTTGCGAGCGAACAACTCGGAATGACCCCCCATGTGCACTGCAGGGGGGGCAGATATAACATGTGCAGAGAGAGTTAGATTTGGGTGGGTTATTTTGTTTCTGTGCAGGGTAAATACTGGCTGCTTTATTTTTACACTGCAATTTAGATTGCAGATTGAACTCACCACAGCCAAATCTCTCTCTCTCTGCATATGTTATATCTGCCTCCCCTGCAGTGCACATGGTTTTGCCCAACTGCTAAAAAAAGTTCCTGCTGCGATCAACTCAGAATTACCCTCTTAGTCCCTGTCGCATAGTATGAATTGGGGTTAGCCCGAATCTCACCATGTGTACACACCATAAGATGAACAATCTCTCATGAGCTTGAATATTGGCCCTCATTCCGAGTTGTTCGCTCGCAAGCTTCTTTTAGCAGCATTGCACACGCTAAGCCGCCGCCTACTGGAAGTGAATCTTAGCTTAGCAAAATTGCGAACGAAAGATTCTCAAAATTGCGAATAGAAATTTCTAAGCAGTTTCTGAGTAGCTCGACACTTACTCTGCCACTGCGATCAGTTCAGTCAGTTTCGTTCCTGGTTTGACGTCACAAACACACCCAGCGTTCGCCCAGACACTCCCCCGTTTCTCCAGCCACTCCCGCGTTTTTCCCAGAAACGGCAGCGTTTTTTCACACACTCCCATAAAACGGCCAGTTTCCGCCCAGAAATACCCACTTCCTGTCAATCACACAACGATCACCAGAACGAAGAAAAAACCTCGTAATGCCGTGAGTAAACTACCAAACTTCTTAGCAAATTTACTTGGCGCAGTCGCAGTGCGAACATTGCGCATGCGCAGTTTGCGGAGAATCGCTGCAATGCGAAGATAAAGAACGAGCGAACAACTCGGAATGAGGGCCATTGCTGTAAACTCTGTCTAATCAGTGATGTTTTAGGCTGCCCAACTGTTTTATGTTCATGTTCTCATCTATTGTTGTATCACAATCTGTCTATATGTCAGTATGTACTTACTAATCAAGCCCTGTCAAAGTCTGTCATATGGCTTATTGTAAATGTGTTTCTTGATGGAGTCCATAACAGCCAGGGACATCAAAACACACTTAAGAACTTATTTATGAAGCATCATAAACATAGAGTTTCCACTTTCACTTCTGCTGTTTACATTTATTTATTGTTTTATGATGTAACTCTGCTTTTGTCTTGGCGTTATATTGGCCAGGGTACAACAGACTGCCTGTGTCTACTATAGATTGCAGTCTTTCATTAGCAGGGGCCTCTGAACCACCAGTTGAGGTTAGTATCTGTCTGTGATTATTCATGCATTTCATACCAATAGGACAGAGCTGCAGACAGTGTTCATGCTTTATTAATACAGGTAAGAAAACCAACAGCCACTGGTTTACTATAATCCTTCTGGAGACCGGGACTTTTTGTGTAATATTTGTGTAATATTTTATATTATGATCCTTTACAATCGCTTGAATGTCACAGCATCACTGTCATATCTTATTTTCTTTTATTAAGTTCCAGGCAGAGGCGGCCCTAACCAATATGATACCCTAGGCAAGATTTTGGCTGGTGCCCCCTAGCACCACCGCTGGTTCCGCCTCTGATCTTGCACCTCTTTCCCAGCACCCCTCAGCCATAGCAGTCTTTATTTTGGTGTTTGTACCCCCTATATTTTAAATGGGAACAGCTCGCACATTTGGCGCACAGCCCAAAAAGGGGTGTGTTTTTGCTGGCAAGGAGCATGGCCACACAATAGTAACCCCAATTCCAATTAAGCCACAGAGTACTGCAACTTTATTTACATTTGTTCATGCGATAGTGTCCATAATTCATATTACATCCCACAGTAGTATCACTTTACCTTATAAACGTTACTCCTCACAGTAGAGCCCCTTATTCACATTACATCACACTGAATTGCTCCTTATTCACATTTCACCACACCATATTGCTCTTTATTCACATTAGATGACACAGTAGTGCCCTTTCTATACGCAACGCCGCATAGTAGAGCACCTTATACACATAATGCCACACATTAGTAATGCATTTATACACATAATTCCACACAGTAATGCCCCTTACACATATGAGACACCTTATTAATGTGCTTATAAACATAATGCGCCTTACACATTATGACAACCTTTATTAATGCCCTTATACACATAATGTCCCACACATATGCTGCACATTATTAATGCCCTTAAACACATAACACACATAGTGCCCCCTACACATTTGCTGCACATTATTAGTGCCCCTATACACATAATGACACACATACAGTAGTACCCTGTTACACATATGCCGCACACTATTAATGCCCTTATACACATAATGACACACATAGTGCCCCTTAAACATATGTTGCACATTATTAATGCATTTTTACATGACACACATAATGCTCCTTACACATATTCCGAACACTACTGCACAACCAACCCACTCACGTGCACACAGCACTCACACTGCCACTAACACTGTGACCTCTGCCTCTGCTTGGATACAGATGTGTCCTCATAAATCTTGCCTCAATGCTTATTTGCATTGCTAAGTGGCTAGGGTGCACAAGCAGCTTCTGCTGATTAAAATGATATGCAGCATGCCTATATACTATGTGAGACTGTGGCTGTATCTGCATATGAAATTCTACACACAGATTATAGGCATGCCGCATATAATTTTAATCAGCAGAAGCTGCTGGTGCCCCAAGGCATACCAAATGCCCTAGGCAATTGCCTAGTTTGCCTATGCCTATGGCCGGCTCTGGTTCCAGGGGTGGTTTAAGAGAGAAAGGGGTCAGTGTGCATGAGCACATTGGGTCATTTGACTCTAAGGGGCCTATGTATCAAGCTTTCTCCCCCATAAAATTATGTAGAAACTTTCCTGCATCATTTTATGGCTTGTGACTATGTACTAATAGCATAATGCAGGAGATTTCACAGAAATCTCTTGCAGAATGCTAATTAGCACTACAGATCGCAGTCCCTATTATTATCAATAGGGACTACAATCTGACTCCTATGTACTAAACCCTGAAAAGCAAAGATTTCAGACTTTCTCCACATTAGTTGACACCATCTTCGATGCTATAAACTCTGTTTAGCCTATGGAGGCATGGCAGCGGGAGAGAGATCCTTCAACCTCCCTCCTGTAGCCTCCACATGGCGCCTGCCCTGATCCCAGAAACTGGCACTGTGCTCATGCGCAAATGTGAAAAACTCCTCCAAAATTCCGGGGAAGTAACTCACAGGGGCTGTCACTGCAGGTCTCCCTACGTACATAGCGGTGCTATTGTAATCACGGCTGCTCCGTGATTATAAATACTTTTGCCCCTAAATGCTTTTCGAAAACATTTACAAAAGCGAATTAAATTTCTGGCTTTTGCATATCAAATTAAATGTAATTCATTTATTCTATACCAGGCATTCCCAACCACGGTCCTCAAGGCACACCAACAGTGCAGGTTTTAGTGATATCCAAGCTGCAGCACAGATGGTTAAATCAAAATAACTTAGCTACTAATTAAGTCACCTGTGCTAAAGCCTGGATATCACTAAAACATGCACTGTTAGTGTGCCTTGAGGACCGTGGTTGGGAATGCCTGTTCTATACATATTGTAACAGTGAAACTGAATAAAACAATGCTCCAGAATTTATTAGTGTTAATAAAGTTGTAGTTGTTTCAAAACAAAGGGTTTTCAGAAGCGTTAGGCTAGGGCCACACATAGCAGCCAAGCGGATCCCGCTTTGCCGGGAGGGTTTTTTTTGTGTGCACACGGATCCTGTTCTGCGGAATCCCACAGAACAGGATCCGTCCAGTCACAGCCGCATACCTCCCAACATGACCCTCTCCAGGAGGGACACAATGCTCTGCTTCTGGACTTTTCTCTTAATTTAAGATTGCCGACACCTGTGTTGAACAGGTTAATGGATAAGAAAGGTGTTTCAGCACAGGTGATGGCAATCATACATTAAGAGAAAAGTCCAGGAACAGAGCATTCTGTCCCTCCTGGAGAGGGTCATGTTGGGAGGTATGCAGCCGATCACAGCCGCACTGTGTGAACACATACATTAAAATGTATGTGTTCACCTTCAAATCCCGCTGTCCTGTCATCCGGCTCAGCCTCAGCATGCTGCAGTTGGATCCGGCGGCGGCGGGACTGCCGCACATGTGTCTCCTTCCCGCCAAGCGGGTCCCACCTTGGCCGCTATGTGTGGCCCTAACCTAACTGAATATTATTGGCAAATAGAAACAACAGTTGCATTCTACTAAAATACTCTGTAGATCATTAATCACAAAGAAGGAAATTGATATGCTTTATCCATATGCTTTATTCTTCCCACGTCCAGCCTGAAGTAAAGTCACATAAAAATGTCAAAAATGACCATGGTCTCAGGACATGATAGGACCTGTACTGCAGTTGTATGATGAGAAATCCAGTAGGCCTAATGTACCTCCCAATAGTACTAACACCCTGTTAGTTACACAATTATAATAACTTAGCAAGCAGCTGTTTTTGTTACATCAAATCAACAGGAAGAATGGTCACATGTGGGTGTAAGATGGATCTATTCTAGCATGTCGTACAGCAGCTTTGTCTACGTACTATACGTTTGTTCTCTCAAACGTAGACTAATTCCCCTTTTCAGCTGAGTGACATTTCCACTCCAGGCTTGTACAGAGTGTTGTGTCTTGCACAGTATATGCACGCCAGACACAAATGATATAAAACCAACTATGTTATTTCCTTAGTTGGAACAAGTCTCAACATGAAACCCCACTCCCCACTGTTTTTCCCTCCCCCCAACAAAAGTTTATTTAGCCAGGGATCCATATTCTGAATTGCAAAAGTGCTGTGTTTACCAAACACCTGGGGTGTTTGCTTACAAATACAGGCAATAATTTGAGATGTTCCCCACATTGTTTAAATTCTCCTCTCTTTCAACTCAGCGTGATTAAAATCATGAAGAGGAAAATAAGGACAGGAAGAAAAACATCTCAGCAAGTACATTATCCTCTACTCACACATATTGGTTTTGTAAATGCCCAGGAAGCACCTTTAAAAAATGTTAAGTTGTTGTGTATAAGATTTGTGTCAGTTGTCCATACAACACTGGCTCTCACTTGCAACGAGTTTTTAATCCCTTTTTGGTGTAATCAAGTTATAATGGTGCTTTTCTACCCGACACCCCAGAGATCAATTCACAATTAAATAATTACAGCTAATGAGTGAATGTAAAGTTTCTTCATTCTAGAACAGACTTACAGTACTATAAATTGTCTGTGTGATGTCAGTATAGCCTAGAGAGAAGCTTGCTTTGCAGTTTACAGCCTTTGGGCTAGGAAACCAACAAATGTACCATTTAAAGACATCAAACACATTAAATTAACAAAGGTTTGCAGGGGTCCTCTCTGCAGTGTTCTTTCACCTGATAAACATGTGATACAAGGCAGTTTATCTGTTGTATTGTTTCCAAAATGGAAACCCAACATATTTAATTTTATTTAATCTTATCTTTTACCATTTGTGAATATACCCTAAAACTACCACTAGATTATCTAATAGAAATGCAAGACATTGTTCATTTTCTCCTGACATTACTTACCATTATTTGGTAGTTGTAATCACCCAGGTTGAATGGATAATTAATTTTCTTTTTTTAAAAAGGATTAAACACAATTGTTAAACCAATAGATAAATCTAGACTGGCACGGTTTTAAAGTGCTCTGTTTTGACAATTGTGACAAGATCAAGGGTGTATTAATGTATGTACAGCTGTTGCTATTAATCCTCTGTCTGTCTGTCTGTCTGTCTGTCTGTCTGTCTGTCTATCTATCTATCTATCTATCTATTAATATTATTATTATCCTTTATTTATATGGCGCCACAAGGGTTCCGCAGCGCCCAATTACAGAGTACATGAATAATCAAACAGGAAAACAGCAACTTACAGTTGATGACAGTATAGGGTAAATAAACATAGTTACATCAGCAGATGACACTGGAATAAGTATCAGGTGGCAGAAGACTGCTGGAGTTGATGCAGTTGAAGATTATTAAAGTAAGAAAGGATAAGCACATGAGGGAAGAGGGCCCTGCTCGTGAGAGCTTACATTCTATCTATCTATCTATCTATCTATCTATCTATCTATCTATCTATCTATCTATCTATCTATCTATCTATCTATCTATCTATCTATCTATCTATCTATCTAAGAATGTTGGCACTTTTATACTCAAAATACCATTTTTTTCCTGTATATTGTGGTTTAGTACAAATAAAAAAAAATAAAATGAACCACTTGCCAGGAATGGTAGCATTAGATGCGATCACACCAGGCTGGACTTTCCCTGATATGGTCGCATCTGATGAGACCAGTCAGAAACGCCCACTGAGCGGCTCTTGAAAGCTAATCTTCCAGCAGCCGGCAAAATCAGTGGGACCTCCCGCACCAGCTGTACTTACGACTCTGCCCCCAGTGTGCCCCAATCACTGCTGGCCACAGTGATTGGGCAGACCTTCTGCCCCCCCCCCAACCTTACTAGCATCAATGAAGCATGGTAGCCGCCACTCTGCCTTCCCCCATCTGTCCCAGTGATGGCAGCCAACAGTAACTGGGCAGCCCATCTGCGTCCCCTCGACATCACAGGTAGCTCATAGCAGGAGATTTATCAAACCTTGGAGAGAGATAACGCGCAGTTGGATGAAGTATCAGCCAATCAGCTCCTAACTGTTATTTCACAGGTGGTGTTTGAAAAAAAACCCATAACTTTTAAAAAATCCTTCAAAGCTATTAAACCAAGAGTTCATATTCACCTCCAATATCAAGATTTATTTTATAACCATTGACCAAAATAAGGATTAATATGAATTATCACCTCTAGTAACCACATTCAGGACTCCAAGATCCTCTTTGATGGATTTCAGACAAGCACAATATATTTAAGATTTTTTTGTATGAGGCTGGGCACATAATCACTGTTTGATATATCACAACTATCCGTGGACAGTTGAAAATTGTATTACATTACTAAGTGCTTCTGATCTCTTTAAAACCACTTAACTGGCATCGTCAGATTTCATGCAACTGCGTCGTCTCACTCTGTCCCCCCGTTTTTGACGAGGAGATCCGTTCTGCTGATGTGCATAATATAATGTTTAAATATTTAAAAAAATACTTTTTCAAATAAAATAAATGTTAAAAAACAATGTTGTTAACGCTTTTGAAGGGAAAAATCGTCAGTTAAGTGGTTATAATAAGAATTTACTCACCGGTAATTCTATTTCTCGTAGTCCGTAGTGGATGCTGGGGACTCCGTAAGGACCATGGGAATAGACGGGCTCCGCAGGAGACTGGGCACTCCAAAAGAAAGATTAGGTACTATCTGGTGTGCACTGGCTCCTCCCTCTATGCCCCTCCTCCAGACCCCAGTTAAGGAAACTGTGCCCGGAAGAGCTGACACAACAAGGAAAGGATTTGGAATCCAGGGTAAGACTCATACCAGCCACACCAATCACACCGTACAACTCGTGATAACCATACCCAGTTAACAGTATGAACAACAACTGAGCCTCAGTAACAGATTGCTCATAACAATAACCCTTTAGTTAAGCAATAACTATATACATGTATTGCAGAGAGTCCGCACTTGGGACGGGCGCCCAGCATCCACTACGGACTACGAGAAATAGAATTACCGGTGAGTAAATTCTTATTTTCTCTGACGTCCTAGTGGATGCTGGGAACTCCGTAAGGACCATGGGGATTATACCAAAGCTCCCAAAGGGGCGGGAGAGTGCGGATGACTCTGCAGCACCAAATGAGCAAAGGCAAGGTCCTCCTCAGCCAGGGTATCAAACTTGTAGAACTTAGCAAATGTGTTTGAACCCGACCAAGTAGCAGCTCGGCAAAGCTGTAAAGCCGAGACCCCTCGGGCAGCCGCCCAAGAAGAGCCCACCTTCCTTGTGGAATGGGCTTTCACTGATTTAGGATGCGGCAATCCTGCCACAGAATGAGCTTGCTGAATCGTGTTACAGATCCAGCGCGCAATAGTTTGCTTTGAAGCAGGAGCACCCAGCTTGTTGGGTGCATGCAGGATAAACAGCGAGTCAGTCTTCCTGACTCCAGCCATCCTGGCTACATAGATTTTCAAAGCCCTGACTACATCTAGTAACTTGGAGTCCTCCAAGTCCCGAGTAGCCGCAGGCACCACAATAGGTTGGTTCAAATGAAACGCTGATACCACCTTAGGGAGAAATTGGGGACGAGTCCTCAATTCTGCCCTGTCCATATGGAAGATCAGATAAGGGCTTTTACAAGACAAAGCCGCCAATTCTGACACGCGCCTAGCCGAAGCTAAGGCCAATAGCATGACCACTTTCCACGTGAGATATTTTAGTTCCACGGTCTTAAGTGGCTCAAACCAGTGGGATTTCAGGAAACCCAACACAACGTTAAGATCCCAAGGTGCCACTGGAGGCACAAAAGGGGGCTGAATATGCAGCACTCCCTTAACAAACGTCTGAACTTCAGGCAGTGAAGCCAGTTCTTTTTGAAAGAATATAGATAGGGCCGAAATCCGGACCGTTATGGATCCTAATTTTAGGCCCATAGTCACTCCTGACTGTAGGAAGTGTAGGAATCGACCCAGCTGGAATTCCTCTGTAGGGGCCTTCCTGGCCTCACACCAAGCAACATATTTTCGCCATATACGGTGATAATGTTGTGCTGTCACGTCTTTCCTAGCCTTTATCAGCGTAGGAATCACTTCATCTGGAATGCCCTTTTCCGTTAGGATCCGGCGTTCAACCGCCATGCCGTCAAACGCAGCCGCGGTAAGTCTTGGAACAGACAGGGCCCCTGCTGTAACAGGTCCTGTGTGAGAGGCAGAGGCCATGGTTCCTCTGAGATCATTTCTTGTAGTTCTGGGTACCAAGTTCTTCTTGGCCAATCCGGAACGATGAGTATAGTTCTTACTCCTCTCTTTCTTACTATCCTCAGTACCTTGGGTATGAGAGGAAGAGGAGGGAACACATAAACCGACTGGTACACCCACGGTGTCACTAGTGCGTCCACAGCTATCGCCTGAGGGTCTCTTGACCTGGCGCAATATTTTTTTAGCTTTTTGTTGAGGCGGGACGCCATCATGTCCACCTGTGGCCGTTCCCAACGGTTTACAATCTGCGTGAAGACTTCTGGATGAAGTCCCCACTCTCCCGGGTGGAGGTCGTGCCTGCTGAGGAAGTCTGCTTCCCAGTTGTCCACTCCCGGAATGAACACTGCTGACAGTGCTAGCACGTGATTTTCCGCCCATCGGAGAATCCTTGTGGCTTCTGCCATCGCCATCCTGCTTCTTGTGCCGCCCTGGCGGTTTACATGGGCGACCGCCGTGATGTTGTCTGATTGAATCAGCACTGGTTGGTTTTGAAGCAGGGGCTCTGCTTGACTCAGGGCGTTGTAAATGGCCCTTAGTTCCAGGATATTTATGTGTAGTGAAGTCTCCTGACTTGACCACTGTCCTTGGAAGTTCCTTCCCTGAGTGACTGCCCCCCATCCTCGGAGGCTTGCGTCCGTGGTCACCAGGACCCAGTCCTGTATGCCGAATCTGCGGCCCTTGAGAAGATGAGCACTCTGCAGTCACCACCACAGCGACACCCTGGCCCTTGGAGACAGGGTTATCCGCCGATGCATCTGAGGATGCGACCCGGACCACTTGTCCAACAGATCCCACTGGAAGATCCTTGCATGGGACTTGGCGAATGGAAATTCTTCGTAAGAAGCTACCATCTTTTCCAAGGCTCGCGTGCATTGATGCACCGATACCTGTATTTGTATTAGGAGGTCTCTGTCTAGAGACGCCAACTCCTTGGACTTCTCCTCCGGGAGAAACCCTTTTTATCCTGTTCTGTGTCCAGAACCATAGCCAGGAACAGTAGACGCGTCGTAGGAACCAGCTGCGACTTTGGAATATTCAGAATCCAGCCGTGCTGTTGTAGCACTTCCCGAGATAGTGCTACTCCGACAAACAACTGCTCCCTGGACCTCGCCTTTATAAGGAGATCGTCCAAGTATGGGATAAGTACTTCGGCCATTACCTTGGTAAATACCCTCGGTGCCGGGGACAGACCAACGGCAACGTCTGGAATTGGTAATGACAATCCTGTACCACAATTTTGAGGTACACCTGGTGAAGAGGGTAAATAGGGACATGCAGGTAAGTATCCTTGATGTCCAGTGATACCCTGAAATTTTCCAGGCTTGCAATAATCGCCCTGAGCGATTCCATTTTGAACTTGAACCTTCGTATATAAGTGTTCAAGGATTTCAATTTTAGAATGGGTCTCACCGAACCGTCTGGTTTCGGTACCACAATCATTTTGGAATAGTAACCGCGGCCTTGTTGAAGGAGGGGTACCTTGATTTCACCTGCTGGAAGTACAGCTTGTGAATTGCCGCCAGTACTACCTTTCTCCGAGGGCAGCAGGCAAGGCTGATGTGAGGCAACGGCGAGGGGGAGTCGTCTCGAACTCCAGCCTGTATCCCTGTGATACTACTTGCAGAAGCTAGGGATCAACCTGTGGGCAAGCCACTGGTCCCTGCAGTTCCCGAGACGCGCCCCCACCGCACCTGTCTCCACCTGTGGAGCCCCAGCGTCATGCAGTGGACTCAGAGGAAGCGAGGGAAGATATTTGATCCTGGGAACTGGCTGACTGGTGCAGCTTTTTCCTTCTTCCCTTGTCTCTGTGAAGAAAGGAAACGCCTTTGACCCGCTTGCTTTTCTGAAGCCGAAAGGACTGTACCTGAAAATACGGTGCTTTCTTAGGCTTTTGTGGGGAAACATGAGGTAAAATTTTTTCTTCCCAGCTGTTGCTGTGGATACGAGGTCCCAGAGACCATCCCCAAACAATTCCTCACCCTTATAAGGCAGAATCTCCATGTGCCTTTTAAAGGCAGCATCACCTGTCCACTGCCGGGTTTCTAATACCCTCCTGGCAGAATGGACATTGCATTAATTCTGGATGCCAGCCGGCAAATATCCCTCTGTGCATTCTTTATATATATAAGACAACGTCTTAAATATGCTCAATGTTAGCAAAATATTATCCCTGTCTTAGCGTATTAATATTATCTGACAGGGTATCAGACCACGCTGCAGCAGCACTATTTATGCTGAGGCAATTGCAGGTTTCAGTATATAACCTGAGTGTGTAAATTCAGACTTCAGGATCGCCTCCTGCTTTTTATCAGCAGGTTCCTTCAAGGTGGCCGTATCCTAAGACGGCAGTGCCACCTTTTGACAAACGTGTGAGCGCCTTATCCACCCTAAGGGATATCTCCCAACGTGACCTATCCTCTGGCGGGAAAGAGTACGCCATCAGTAACTTTTTAGAAATTACCAGTTTCTTATCGCGGGAAACCACGCTTCTTTACACACTTCATTCATTCATCTGATGGGGGAACAAAACACTGGCTGCTTTTTCTCCCCAAAAATAAAACCCCTTTTATGTGGTACTTGGGTTCATGTCAGAAAATGCGTAACACATTTTTCATTGCCGAGATCATGTAACGGATGTTCCTAGTGGATTGTGTATATGTCTCAACCTCGTCGACACTGGAGTCAGACTCCGTGTCGACATCTGTGTCTGCCATCTGAGGTAACGGGCGTTGTTTGAGCCCCTGATGGCCTTTGAGACGCCTGGGCAGTCGCGGGCTGAGAAGCCGGCTGTCCCACAGCTGTTACGTCATCCAGCCTTTTATGTAAGGAGTTGACACTGTCGGTTAATACCTTCCACCTATCCATCCACTCTGGTGTCGGCCCCACAGGGGGCGACATCCCATTTATCGGCCTCTGCTCCGCCTCCACGTAACCTTCCTCATCCAACATGTCGACACAGCCGTACCGACACACCGCACACACACAGGGAATGCTCTGACTGAGGACAGGACCCCACAAAGTCCTTTGGGGAGACCGAGAGAGAGTATGCCAGCACACACCAGAGCGCTATATAATGCAGGGATTAACACTATAACTGAGTGATTTTTCCCCAAATAGCTGCTTGTATACATATATTGCGCCTAAATTTAGTGCCCCCCCTCTCTTTTTAACCCTTTGAGCCTGAAAACTACAGGGGAGAGCCTGGGGAGCTGTCTTCCAGCTGCACTGTGAAGAGAAAATGGCGCCAGTGTGCTGAGGGAGATGCCCCGCCCCTTTTTCGGCGGACTTTCTCCCGCTTTTTCTGGAATACTGGCAGGGGTATTTTTACATCTATATAGCCTCTAGGACTATATATGATGTAGATTTGCCTGCCAAGGTGTCATATATTGCCCTCAGGGCGCCCCCCCCAGCGCCCTGCACCCATCAGTGACCGGAGTGTGAGGTGTACATGAGGAGCAATGGCGCACAGCTGCAGTGCTGTACGCTACCTTGGTGAAGACCGAAGTCTTCTGCCGCCGATTTTCCGGACTCTTCATGCTTCTGGCTCTGTAAGGGGGGCGGCGGCGCGGCTCCGGGAACGAACACCAAGGTCGGGTCCTGCGGTCGATCCCTCTGGAGCTAATGGTGTCCAGTAGCCTAAGAAGCCCAAACTACCACCTGTTAGGTAGGTTCGCTTCTTCTCCCCTTAGTCCCTCGCTGCAGTGAGTCTGTTGCCAGCAGATCTCACTGTAAAATAAAAAACCTAAATATACTTTCTGTCTAGGAGCTCAGGAGAGCCCCTAGTGTGCATCCAGCTCAGCCGGGCACAAGAATCTAACTGAGGTCTGGAGGAGGGTCTTAGTGGGAGGAGCCAGTGCACACCAGGTAGTCCTAAAGCTTTCTTTAGTTGTGCCCAGTCTCCTGCGGAGCCGCTAATCCCCATGGTCCTTACGGAGTCCCCAGCATCCACTTAGGACGTTAGAGAAATGCATTATTTAATAAAGGATTTATAACTGAATAATATCAAGCTCTCAAGTTAATTGTATGAATGTGGTACAAAGAGGATTTGTGACCAAATCCATTGTCTTGCAGCGGTCTATAAATGTGTCTGCATAACACACACACACTCACACTCACACACAAACACACACACACACACACACACACACACACACACACACACACACACACACACACAATGTGGGAAGGGGCATCATAGTATGGGCTTTTCCTGGGATCGATTTTGTCATGCCCTTTCAACTTGAGGGCATTCGCCTTATGTCCCTATTAGAAAATGGGGGGGCTCAATTTTCATTCCTGACACAGGGCACCAAAAAGTCTACTTACGGCTCTGCTCGGCAAAGTGCGGCACATAGGTCCGAGCTAACAGTAGACCAGTTGGCTGCAGGGGTATAGCATGGACGTAGCAGGTAGAGCCCATGCTATGGGTGCCAGAAACTGTGGGGTCACCAGCTGGATTACCATTAGTAATCTCCCTTGCCTCTTTTAATAAGATACTGGAGCTCCATTTCAGAGTTCATATCTGGATGTATGCATCCTAATGCCAAATAGACAGTATATTGCTTTTCTCTTTCCATATGGGGAGCTGCTATAGTTCCTATACACGTGCCGCACCCCATGACCACAGATCTTCCTCCCCCAGTAGGTGATCACTTCCTGCTGCTCCTCCTCCACCACCACCACCACCATGTGATCTCTTGCTACTCCTCCACTGGAAGAATTTTGACCGTAAGCTTCTTTGTGGCAGGGTCTGATGTGAATAATTAATAAGAACAGCAACTGGGCGCATCCAATATAGCTATCTCGTCAACTGTAATAATGTAAAGAGACTAGAGTCATACTGGGAGAAAGATGCTATATCAATTATTATTATTATTATTATTATTATTACTACTACTACTACTACTACTAACAATAATAATAATAATACTAGGTCACCTCTGTCCCTACTTATCTCTGTCTCCTCTATGGCTGGCCCTGCCCAGGGGTGGATTTAGAGGTCAGGCCACCCCTAGCCACACCCCAATAACTTCACAGCCCCCTTCACTTTGGGGCCAGTCTGGATGCTTCAAGGCTACCAAAGCAGCCCCAACCTCACCCCAATACCAGTACCCAGACCACAATTTGCTGCCCATTGTCCTTCTCCCGTCAGTGTCAAAATAAGATATAAACAAAAAATAAGTAGCTTCTGAGGAAGCTGGTGCATATTGCCCAGCGAAACGCGTTAAGCCTGTGCCTTGTTACCTTGCCACCAATTTACTGCAGCCCATCATTTTCATTCTGGACAACATTTGGATTTATAATCTTCTCCTGGGAGTGGCATTTGTGATCACATGCAAGGAATTAATTACTAGATTTTGGTTGATGTCTTTTAAAGTGTGTTGCACTTTTTATTAATTAATTGTGACCTTCTATATGTGATTATATATACCTTTTTAATTATATAATAAATGTGAGATTATATTTCAATCCGTCCAACTATTTTTTTTTACAGCATAAGCACTGGTATATCATTTATTTTCTCTATACATACATTTGGAGTTTGACAGCTCCATTACCAGCTGCTATTGTCAGCGCACCATCTCTCTATTTTTATATTTGCAAAAAATAAGTAGTAACGACAAAAAAAAATCACCTGGCCTCATCACCTGGCCTCATCACCTGGCCTCATCAGCCTGGTGCCCCTAGGCATGTGCCTCCCGTGCCTAGTGGGAAATCCATCACCGACCCTGCCCCCTGTGTACTGCCCCCACTTACCATTGCGACTATGTACAAGCGCCCTCCCCGTCATTGCTTCGCTACCCATAATAACCCGGCAGCTTTTGTACCTCTCCTAAGGCTGTCCCAGCTCCCTCACAGAAGGAACCATTGGGACTTGCACATTGAAGAGATGGAACAGCCTTAAACAATTATTATATAGATAGTATATATTTGAATCAAATGTAATTATTCTCAGTACATTGCAACTCATTTTTACAAAAGCATGTGAAGTTCTACTGTCTGCTATTTTGTTGATTTTCCAGTTCTCTACTATTCACTTCACATAAAATGACGAATAGGTCAGCATTGCTTTACATGTGTGTTACTTTTAAAAATAACACATTAATAAATGTAACATTTGTTCCCTTTACTTTTAATGAAACACACAAAGCTTGGTATGTTATTACCAAGCCCTATAATATGTACATATTTTTATACGGCTATATACAGCTCATATAAGTTAAACACACTTTATGATGTGAAAGCAGAGATATAATATTATACAATTAGAAATAACTATACATATTCCCATAAACTCTAATCGTCTATTAAGATTTATTAGTTTTTGTAAATGGAATTATTTGGAAAACTTCCTGATGCTACCAGTCTATTCGAACACAAGTGAGAACGTACAATTAAATTCAGCCAATATAAATAAAATATTTTCTTGCTCATAACCAAATTTCCCAGATTGCCAGATATGAGCAAACTACTCAGAACTAATCTGTGGTATTTTGCAGGGCCGTAACTAGGTGTGTGCAGAGTGGGCGTTACACACAGCGCACTCGTAGAGGAAGCGCAGCAAGAGTCCCCCGCTGCGCTGCGAGGACAGCCAGGAGTCAGGGC
This sequence comes from Pseudophryne corroboree, assembly GCF_028390025.1. NCBI lineage: Eukaryota > Metazoa > Chordata > Amphibia > Anura > Myobatrachidae > Pseudophryne > Pseudophryne corroboree. Next base: position 840,027,104 of record NC_086444.1, read on the forward strand.
ACTAAATATAGTAGGCGGCATGACAGTTATAAAATGTGGCTTATTATATGCATGGCCGCCCGGTCTGGCTGTCTCCTTGCATGCTGAGCAGTCCTGCCTCCCACTCTACACTCCCACCGCCTCTCTCCGTTATCTCCTGTAACCCCCCCCCCCCTTCCCACAATGCCTGGTGCAGGTGCGACATCATCACGCATGGCATTCTGGGAGTGGACGCGGTGGTGGAAGAAGACCGAGGAGCTGTGAAGATCAAGGAGCAGCGTGTGGTGACCAGCGGCGGCGTGTGGTAACCAAGGAACGAAGAAGATCAACGAGCAGCAGCAACCCCAGCGGCGGCGCGGGGTGGCCGAGGTGCTGAGCATATCAACGAGCAGCCCTTTAGCTCCAGCCAGGTCTGCAGCCATCATGCGCCTCTGTACTGAGGAGGAGTCACCAGCAGCAGCACAGCTCAGAGCCAGTTTCAGCACTGCAGGGAGAGTGTGCCCTCCCACCCGGTCCCAGACCAGGGTGAGTGCAGATGTACAGTATATATGCCCTGACTGACTCTCACTCTTTCTGTCCCCTCTCTCTCTCTCTCTTCTGTCTGCCGCAATGAGTAAAAAGGGGGACTGTCTGTCGTTATGTGTAAAAAGGGGACGCTGTCTGCCGTTATGTGTAAAAAGGGGACGCTGTCTGCCGTAATGTGTAAAAAGGGGGACGCTGTCTGCCATAATGTGTAAAAGGGGGACGCTGTCTGCCGTAATGTGTAAAAGGGGGACGCTGTCTGCCGTAATGTGTAAAAGGGGGACGCTGTCAGCCATAATGTGTAAAAAGGGGGACTGTCTGCCGTAATGTGTAAAAAGGGGACGCTGTCTGCCGTAATGTGTAAAAAGGGTACGCTGTCTGCCATAATGTGTAAAAGGGGACGCTGTCTGCCGTAATGTGTAAAAGGGGGACGCTGTCTGCCATAATGTGTAAAAGGGGGACGCTGTCAGCCATAATGTGTAAAGAGGGGGACTGTCTACCGTAATGTGTAAAAAGAGGACGCTGTCTGCCGTAATGTGTAAAAAGGGGACGCTATCTGCTGTAATGTGTAAAAAGGGGACGCTGTCTGCCGTAATGTGTAAAAGGGGCTCTACCTGGTGTAGTGGCGCTACTGTGCAGCGTAATTTGAATAATGGAGACTACTGTGCACCGTAGTATGAATTGGTATTATTTTGTGGCCACGCCCCTTCCCAATGAAGCCACGCCCCTATATATTTTTCACGAGCCTGCGGCGCGCACTGCCCCTGCCTTACATGGGGGGACGCCAACACCGTTTCTTGCACACAGCGCTAAAATGCCTAGTCACGGCACTGGTATTTTTAACTTTTTTATTGGGTTTTGACGCCAATTGTTCCATACAGAATTCTTGAATCGGGTATTCTCAGTTCTACCTAAACCATATCCAGTGTCAGACTGGTGCATGAAGGGCCCACTAAGAGAATGTAGTAGTAGTAGGGACCCATGTTTATGGATGTGGCCAGTCTCCAGAAGGGATGTGGCCAGCTGCCATAGAGGCATGGCCAACCATTAGAGAGTGCATGGTCTGGCTCCTTGGTAAATATATATAGTGAAAACTTCTAGTGCATGCATGATAATGTACCAGATAAATAATAGAAATTCACTGTAAAGAATACACAGCCCTGTGCAGTATCAGATAACATATGTATAATATATATTCAACTGCACAGTTTGAAACCTGATTTATAAAGGAGAAAGTGGGCACCTGGGCAGTGAGGCCCACCGGGGGTTTCCCCAGGACCCCCTATTGGCCAGTCCAGCCCTGGCCATGTCACAGCAGAAGTAACTGACTGTTCTCATCTCAGCTCTATTTAAATATTGTACATGCAACTTTGCAAGCTTTATACATATGACTGTGTAATATGCTAAGGCAATGTCAAACTCAACAATTGTATCACCAGAATGTTGCACCTATATGAAATGGCCTGTCATGCTGCAAGTTGTTTCCCATGAAATTTTGCTGCAGCTTTTCCCAGCTCCAGTGGCGCTGGGGAGAGGACAAGAGCTGGTACTACTTACCCGGGCCTGGGCTTGTTGAAGGGGTCTTGGGCTGGGTCCCCTCACCCCCATAACTCTTAAGAGAAGGCTGCTGCCACTCAGCAGAAGCAGCAGCAGACTCTCTCCTCAACCCAGCGCATAATATGTACGCACCCCCTCCAGGGCCGGATTAAGCATTCGGGGGGCCCAGGGCACCAAAAACAGTCAGCACTGCTCCCCCCTGGTTATGCCTGCTGTGTGTGTACTCCTCCTCCCACAAGCAATTCCCTGTGCCCACATACAGAGCAGGATTTATACTTTATTGGAGCCTTAAGCAAGAAATATGTTTGAGCCCCCCTCCCTCAACTGCATGCAATTTCACTCACACACTGCCCCTCATAGCCACACACACACACACACACACACACACACACACACACACACACACACACACACACACTCACCTCCATAGCTGCACACACACAGTAAACACACCCACTGCCTTACTGACACGGACACCCCTTGCTGATACAGACATCCCTACTGACACGGACACCCCTTACTGATACAGACACCCCTTACTGACACGGTCATCCCTTACTGACACAGACATCCATTACTGACACAAGCACCTCTTACTGACACAAACATACTGACAGACACAATTACAACACCCCTTACTGACACCGACACCCCTTACATAGACACACTTACTGACACACACACACCTCTTACTGACACAAACACACTGACACAAATGCCTACCCAGACACCACTTACTGACAGATAGCCCTTATGGACACATACAGCACATTGGCAAATACATACTTGCTGACAGACATCCCTTACTGACACAGATACCTTTTACTGAAATACACAATACAAACACATGTACTGACACACGCCTTTTACTGATACAGACATCCCTTACTGACAGATATCACTTACTGACACCACTTATTGCCACATTATCATACATATTTGCTGACAGACATCCCTTACTGACACAGATACAACTTACCTGATGCAGATACCCCTTACTGACACACACACAACCAGGGCTTAAAGTGGTCCTGGAGAGTTGGTGGAACTAATTTACCCTGCCACCTACTCCCCCCCACCACCCTCACATTAAGCTGAGCCAGGGCCAGTGCTAGTGCGTTCGGCACCCCCCCTACAAACTATAAAGTAGTGCCCTACTTCCCATACTTTATAAAGGGACATTGATCTCACAAAGAAGCAGAGTGGTCACACAATAGTACCCCCAATTCAAATGACAACACACAGTAGCACAATCTTATTCACATTACACTGCATGTAGTGCCCCTGATTCCTATTACACTTGATATTAATGCCCTTTATTATGGTTATGTCACTCAGTAGTTCCTTTTATTCACGTTGTGCTACACAATGGTACCCTTTATACACATTATGCCACACAGTAGTGCCCCTTACATACAATTCCCACAGTAGTAGTGCCCCTTACACATAATACCCACAGTTGTAGTGTCCCTTACACTTAACGACCACTATCATTCCGCTTATACACATAATTCCCACAGAAGTGCCGCTTATACACAAAATGCCCACATTTGTAGTGCCACTTATATACAGAATGTCCACAGTAGTAGCCCCCCTTACACATAATGCCCACAATAGTAGTGCCCATTACACATAATGCCCACAATAGTAGTGCCCCTTACACATAATGCCCACAATAGTAGTGCCCCTTACACATAATGACCACAGTAGTGCCACTTATACACATAATGCCAACAGTAGTGCCCCGTATACACATCTCTGCCTCTGTCACTCCATCAGCTCACAACCTGTGTCCCTCCAGCAGCTGCATGCCCTGTATCCCTCCAGCAGCTTTCACACCTCTCTTGTCCCTCCAGCCCCCTCTCATCTTGTCTTCAAGATGCATAGAGCCTGCTCCTCTTCATGGCTCTTCTTCACTTCAGCAGCAGCGAGAGCATGACATCACATACGCCGTGACGAAAAAGGATGCCAGTCCGACCAGAGGAGGGGATAAATGCTGTCCGACAGACACAGCATGTGTAAGTACCAGGAGAGGTAGGCTGTAGATGGAGGAGGACCATGGAGCCACCAGGACCTGAGGAATGGGAAGGTGTCTGCAGCTCATCAGTACCACTAGTGCCGCCTGCATCATTGATTGACATAGGTGATGGGGAGGGCTTTACTGCTGAATATACTGTACAGGGCAATGGAGGAGGTGGAACCAGTTCCCCCTACCATTACAGGTGCTGGAACTGAGTTCCCCCTCGTTCCCCCCCACTTTAACCCCTGCACATAACACTAATACACCTACTGACACAGGTGCCACTTACTGACACCACTTATTGGGGGTCATTCCGACCCGATCGCTCGCTGCAGTTTATCGCAGTGCAGCGATCGGGTCGGAATTGCGCATGCGCCGCAGTGCGCTGGTGCATGCCGGACGGGCATTGGGGGGTTGGGTCGCGGCGGCTGCGTGACGTCTCAGCGATGATCAACTCCCGGCCAGCCGCAGGAGCTGTGCTGGCCGGGAGTTACTCCACAAATACAAAAGCATTGCCGCTGTGCGATGCTTTTGTATTTGTGCGGGTGGGGGGGGGGGGCGGACTGACATGCGGGGCGGACTAGCCTTGTGCTGGGCATCCCCCGCCATGTCAGGGAAGATGATCGTAGCTGTGCTAAATTTAGCACAGCTACGATCAACTAGGAATGACCCCCATTGACCGAGACTCTCTTTACTGATACACACACTTACCGATACCACTTACTGACAAACACACTAACACAAACACACTTCATGACATGCATTCATACCCCACCCCCACTACTAAAGACTGAAACTAAAGACTGACTAAAGGCTCTCCTCTTCTAGTCCGACTGACTCCGCACTGGGTGTCCGTCTTTTCTCAGTGACGCTGGGAGGAGGCATGCCCCTGCAAGCCAGAAAGCTACTGCTGTAGCTTAGTAACTCTTTGTGCAGCTGCTCAGTGTGACTGTGTGTAGGGGGCAGTTGTGTCTGAGGCAGAGCAACTCAGCCAGGGGGCCCCCTGAGACAAGAGGGCCGGTGTACATAATATACCCCTGTGAACCCCCCCTTAATCCGGCTCTACCCCCCTCCCCAGAGCCGCCTCTGTGTTAAGCACTTTTATTAACTTTTAGGGGGGGAGTGGACTTGGTCATGTGTCCAGATCTGGCTACAGCCCCAGTACTGGGGCCATTTCTGCTCTCAACATCCCATCTCTACCAGTTATTTAGCACAGCATTCCATTTAATGTTGACTCTGCCCGTACACTACATGCTTACATACTGTTCACAGTGGTGCATGCATTGGGGAAGGGGGAGTGTTTTTGCATACCTAGAAATGCCACCTGCTGGGCAGATCCTTTGACGCAGTGTACCGATTATTATTAGAATTATTTTTTTTTTGAGACAGAGAGCGCAAGCTGTGAGCTTCTCGTAGCCACAGAGTTTGCTGAGCAGTGCAAAGAGATTTTATATAAAACAATCACAATAATAATAATAATATTTATATCATAAACATCTTCTTTATTGTAATCCTTTTATAGGTAATACTCACCAGCTTTGTGGAGATCTACAGTCAGACACTGCTTTGCAGAGCTGGGAGCGTTACTACACCATGGGCAGTAAAGCTGCACAGAAAGGGAGCTAATAGAGGCATGCCTCTGAGTGTAGGGGCGAGGACTGTGCACTGATGGACACTTGGATGTGTCATGTGACCAGGAAGTGCACTGTAGTCGGAGCTCAGTCAGCAGCAACAAGAGAAGACACAGGGATGCAGGTAGGAGACTCAATGGGCACTGTAGCTTAGTGTAGTGAGGGGAGAGTTACAGTAAGTAGGGGGTGAGACAGGCTCCCAGCATTCAGATCCATCCACATGTCTGCCTCCCCAGCCATTCACCTCACCGCACATCATTGGTGCAGGGGACCAGGCAGCTCCCATGGCCCTTTACATATCACTCACTGCACTTCTTCTCGGCTCGAGTACGGATTCCGGACAGGTCAGGTGCCAGCTTCCTTTTATTCCATGGCCATGGGGCCGGGTGGAGACAGTCTGTAGTATGAATGTGTATATGGTGGAGGGAGGACACAGTCTGGTGTGTGTGTGTGTGTGTGTATGTGTGTGTAGTGTAATCTGCAGTCTGACTGTGTGTGTGGGGGAGGGGTCAGTCTGCAGTCAGAGTGAGTGTGTATATGTATGTATGTGTGGGTTGGTGGCGGCTGTCTGCAGTCAAAGAGTGTGTGTTCTGTAGTCTGCAGTCCCGAGTGTGTGTGTATGTGTGGGGAGACAGTCTGTAGTCAGAGAAAGTGCGTGTGCGTGTGTGTGGGGGTGTTCAGTACACAGTCAGAGTGTGTGTGTTCTGCAGTCAAAGTATGTGTGTGTGTGTGTGCGTGTGGTGGAGACAGTCCACATTCAGAGTGTGTGTGTGTGTGTGTTCTGCAGTCCAAGTGACATAATAAAAAAATCACTAAAGATAAAGTAAAAATAACAGAAGCAGATCATTGTATAATCATGAAATGGGTGATATTGACTGTGATGTGATGTGTTAAATTATAATCTGTATGGCACAGCTGCAGAACCTACAGTAGCATTGAGTAGCATGTCAACCAGATTGACATAATCAGGACATATCTGTATACTCCAATATTTATTATTGACTTTCGATATAAGTAACCTGAGCATAATTAAGTAATTGATTTTAACTGTCAACATCATCAATGTCAACCCCTTCTTCTGTTGACATTGTGAATGTTGACATTGTAACTGGAACATTCTGATTGCATATGCATTACACATCTACTGTATAATGTGCTTTTTTATAGTCACACAGCATTATTTTGTATTGCTTTTTATTCTTCATTTTCAGATGGATGCCATTTCTTCCTTTTGTGTGTTGCTAGTGAGGCATGTGCTTTGCGTAGATGAAGATGCGCAGCAGTGGATTTCTAATGTGAATGTAACATCAGCCTGGCATTTATAAGCGTGTTAGAACAGTATTAATAAAAGGCGCTTGAAGAATTTGGAACTACCACAAATTGCTGAGAATCACTAAAGATGAGTATTCCCAGCCAAACATACATTGAATACAAGGTTTATCTTCCATTCCCTTTAGGGCTGTATATTATGGTGGATAAAACAAGCGTGACAAACAAATAAAAAGAATTGATGGGCCATGAAATTACAGCAAAATCTATTTGAATGTTACATAAGACAGTTCAAAGAGGCCACTGGGGCAGATTGTATGTTCTTAAATCAGGATGTGGATAAGTATCTTCAGAAATAAAACATTTATATGCTTCTGAAATACACTATTTACACTGTTCTTGACTTAGCTATTAATCTGTGGCTGTATGAACTGTAAAAGTATTTTGTATCAAATTGTTTAAAACTGTAAAATGACCCCACCGTGGCAATGAGCATGATCCCCATGGAAATTAGCAGGAAACCCCTGGCAACGAGCAAGAGACCCCTGGCAACAAGCAAGAGACCCCTGGCATTGAGCATGAAACCCCTGGCAACGAGCAGGAAACCCCAGGCAATGTATGTGTAACCCAGAGCAGGAAAGCCTTGACAGTGAGCATGAGACCCCTGGGAATGAGCATGAGACCCCTGGCAATGAGCATTAGACCCCTGGCAGCAAGCAGGTAATTTAAAAATAATTAAAAGCCTTACTGAAAAAGCTGCAAGCTATATGCAGCGAAATGCGTCAGTGGTTACCTACCGGAGCAGGACAATCTTCATCTGGATCCGAACCAGCCCTTGCCATTGCCAGCCATTCAGAGGAGTTTCAGAGAGGCATCCGTCTAAACACCGTTTTGCATGAGGTACCCCTACATCACATGGGACTCTTTACTGCACAAACCTCTAACGGTATAAACAAAGGATATTGGACTCTCAATTTATATAAGAGACTCTTGCTATTGGAATTTATCTCCATCCAAGGGCATTATTTGGAACGGATCGTTTGCACTGTATTACGATACATGTCCTGAACCAGTATCCCGGGTAAAACATTCCCTTTTTAATTACATGAATTCATGTGGCACATCATTTATTGCACAGGATATTGTTTTTAAATAAATTATTTTTTAATTGATATATTTAGTGAAAGTCTTTGTTCTTTCCTCTTGGAGCGCAGCCTCCCCTTTTGTTGTATTTCTGTTACAGTGGGAGTGACTTCCCTCTAAATAATTGGCTGCAGCTTAGCGAAGCACCTCATTCTCACAGCGCCCGAATATTTTTGGGTATATCCTTTTTTCACATAATGTGGAATGGGCATTATGGTGTGTGGTATGATGTGGAATTGGCATTACGATGTTTAGCATAATGTGTAACAGGCATTATGGTGTATGGCATAATGTGTAATGGGCATTACGATGTGTGGCATAATATGGAGTGGGCATTATGGTGCATGACACAATGCTTAATGGGGATTATGGTGTGTGGCATAACATGTAATGGGCAGTACGGTGTTTGACATAAGTTGTAATAGGCATTATGGTGTGTGGCATAATGTGTAATGGGCATTACGGTGTGTGGCATATCGTGTAATGGGCATTCTGGTGGGGAATAATGTGTAATGGGCATTACAGTGTATGGCATAATGTGTAATGGGTTTACAGTGTATGGCATAATGTGGAATAAGCATTATAGTGTGTGGCATAATGCGCAATGTGCATTACGGTGTGTGGCATAACGTGTAATGGGCGTTACGGTGTGTGGCATAATGTGGAATGGGCATTACAGTGTGTAGCATAATGCATAATGGACATAATGAGGTGTGGCATAATGCGTAATAGGCATTACAGTGTGTGGTAAAATGTGTAATGGGCATTATGTTGTGTGGCATAATGTGTAAGGGGCATTACGATAAGGAGGAACAATTATAATAATGTAAAGGGCATGAATCAGTTTGTTTTTTTTCTATGTATTTGTTTTTCCTGTGTTGTATAAGGGTCTCTACCGGGTATAATGTGTATAAGGGGTACTACTGTGTGATGTAATGTTACTGGCAGACAATACTATGAATTGGTATTATTCTGTGGAAATGCCCCTTCCCCATGAAGCCACACCCCTATTTAGTCAGCACGCATTAACCCTATTATGCATTGGGGGGGGGGGGGGAAGAGGCTGGCGCCCTGGGTGCCACAACTGAGTTCCGCCACCTGTGATGGTAGAGGGAACTAGTTGCACCACCTCCATTGCCCTGCACAGTAATTTCGACAGAAAAACCTGCCCCATCACTTACATCAATAGATGATGCAGGCGGCGTTAGTGTTACTGATGAGCTGCAGCCACCTACCCCTTCCTCAGGTCCTGGTGGCTCCATGGTCCTCCTCCATTTACAGCCTATCCCTCCTGGTATTAACACATGCTGTGTCTGTTAGACAGCATTCATCCCCACTTCAGGTCCCAGTGGTTTCCTTTTCCAGCATGGCGTATGTGATGTAATGCTGTGACCGCTGCTGAAGTGAAGAAGAGCCATGAAGAGGCGCCGGCTTTATGCATCTTGAAGACAAGATGAGAGGTGGCTGGAGGGACAAGAGAGGTGAGGAAGCTGCTGAAGGGATACAGGGCATGGAGCTGCTGGAGGGAAAAAGTGGTGAGCTGCTGGAGTGACAGAGGCAGAGATGTGTATACGGGGCATTACTGTTGGCATTATGTGTATAAGTGGCACTACTGTGGTCATTATGTGTAAGGGACACTACTACTGTGGGAATTGTGTATAAGGGGCACTACTGTAGGCATTGTATATAAGAGTCACTACTGTGTGCCATAACGTGCATAAAGGGTAACATTGTGTAGTGCAATGTGAATAAAGGGCACTACTGAGTGACATAACCTGAATAAGGGGCATTACTATGTGGTGTAATATAAATCAGGGGCACTACATGTGGTGTAATGTGAATAAGATTGTGCTACTGTGTCGAGTAATTTGAACTGGGGGTACTATTATGTGATCATGCTGCTTCTTTGTGAGATCAATGTCCCTTTATAAAGTATGGGTAGTAGGGCACTAATGTATAGTTTGCAGGGAGGTGCCAACTAGCACTGGCCCTGGCTCCACTTAATGTGAGGAAGGGGTGGGGGGTTGTTACGTGGTGGGGAATATGAGTTCCACCACCTCTCCAGGACCACTTTAAGCCCTGGTGCACTCGCTCTATTTTGCTTAATGAAACTATATAAAATGGAAACACTTCTTATCATACTGATGGGTTACTTCCTTCCCAGCTATTTCCTGTTTATCATTTTAGCGAACCCAAGGTTAATTGCAATATGTGTTAGTAGAAAATTATGGTAGCATTTTTTTTTCATCAACCTTAATGTTAAAATTATATTGAAAAAATGTGCTGTTGTATGGCATTATCCATGCAGAGATTAAATAAAGCGTCCAACATGATCCTGAGATCCACAGTTAAACCTCTTTATATTATTATTATTATTATTTTACCTCAGACAGCGCTGTCATTTCACATGGGTTCAAGGATTTAGAGATAGGAACAAATAAAAAAAGGAGCAAACAAGGTGCAATTTGCTCCTGGAATGAACCGTTTTGCCATACAAGGGGTGCAAATGCTTTTTTTTTTTTTATGCCATGCAAGGAAAATACTAATTGCTTTTGCATGTAAAAAACAAATACTGGGCAGCTTTGTTTTGGCACTGAAATTTAGAATCAATCTTAAGACACATCCCTTCCCAACTATAAATCTCTCTGCAGACTTTACATCTGCCCCAGCTGCAGTGCACTATGGTTTTACTAATGTATACATTGCTTTTTTTATTTGCACCTAATTCTGAATCAGACACAATGGAGGGAATTCAACTGAGGGCAGGAAATTTGAAAAACTCTGCAACGTTTTTTTTCCACGCAGACGTGCAGTTTTCCTATTCAATTGCAGGAGAGAAAATTAAACGCAGTGATCTCTATAGAACTCACTGCGTCTTTTTTCACGCACCTCCAGAGCAAGTCTGATTTTTCCTAAAATTGTTATTTTTAGGAAAAATTATTGGGACTTGCTCTGGCACCCCGGCGACACCCCCATGAGGACTAATTAAGCTTCCTATTAGCTTGATTAGTCTGTAATTACTCACTTGTCGAAGCAGTGTTTTCTTTATCAAGTGTCGGGACGGGATGATGTCCAGTTGATAGATTGTGAAGTGATGTGGAAGATTATCTAAAGATACCTTTTGATGTACATCCCATACTGAGTGGAGGTCAGTTCGAGGTGCGAACCTTATTGTGGAGGAAGGAATTATCCCTAGAAATTGGAGACTCTATTTCCGAATATAGTGACTAAACCTGGGAGGAAATCCTCTGGAGATTGTTTTTTATTTAGAGGCGCTTGTGGACTACTCCTTTGTTTTTGTATTTGTGTATTTGTCAAGAAGTTGTGCTCTTGAGAGTATAGTACAAAGCTGCCACTAGGGCGCGGGATACATTTCTCTTTTTTTGCTTGTAATAAGTGTCGGGACCTGAGTCTTCTGCAGCAGCGGTGAGTGTAAAGTGTCTGTGAGTGTGTGTGTGTGTGTGTGTGCGACCCCTGGTGTGAGTGTATTCCCTCCCAGAGCCAGTGGCTGGGAAAACTACATCTCCCAGCAGCCCTTGAGCCTCCAACCAGCCCTGGAGCCTCTCAGCAGCCCCCTCCCCAGTGGGAAGATAGAGGGGAGACCACTGGAGATTTTTTTTTTTACATTCACGTATCGCAGGGTTTTCTGTGCCGAAAGCCTTGCAATATTTTTTTTCAAATTGGATACCATGGGTATCAGGAGCACGAATACCTGCGGTAATCCAAAATTGGACGCGAGGTATGCAAGATTTTTGACCTTGCTTAACTTCATGCCCAGCTGAATTCCCCCAATGTGTACAAATCAGAAAGGTAAAAGTAACTTTTTGAGAAAAATGTAGCATTACCTTCATTCTGTGTGATATTCATGCTTTTTCTTTCTTTTATTTTTTCCTTATCACCAGCTTTATTTTAATGGGTTTTTTTTTTCATTTTTTTTTTCATTTGGTGACCATTTAGTGGAGTGTAAAATAACATGGCTTACACTGTACACAGGCAATACCATAATCTATCTATCTTAACCTAACCTTATTCAGGTCTTTAATTGTGTTGCTGCCATCTTTGCTTGGATGTCACTTCTCAAACTCTTAAAACCAATCTCACTGGGGGGAATTCAATTGTGTTTGCACTGCCTAATGGTATCTTATTCCCTATCTTATCTGATGGAGCGATATTCAATTGATTTGTATTTTTTCACCCATGTCGTGCCTAAAAATACACAGGTTTAGCCATGTAAAGCAGCTAAACCCCATCGAAAGTCCTGGTTAGCACGCCCAAACAACAGTTTGGGAAATGTGTTATACGAGATGGTAACTAGTGCATTCTAAGCTTCATATCCTATTTTCATCAACGTCCACCTCCTGCTATGGACACTTTGCTGAGGGTGGTGTGGATTATTTGATCTACATTAAAAAGGTCAGTCAATAGGTCTACTGTTAATGGTAGACATGCATTAGGTCGACAGGGTCAAAAGGTTGACATAGAATAAGTAGACTGTATCAAAGGTCGACAGGCTCAAAAGGTCGACATGGAAATGGTTGACACAAAAAAGGTAGACCAATTTTTTTTTTTTTTTTTGGGGGGTGTTTTTTCACTTTTCTTACCAAAACAAGTCCCGTAAGTGTACCACGTCCCTTGCATGCTTCGGAAAAGGTTACTATTCCCAATCATAGTCCACGTGGATGGTAAAGTATGACATTTTTTTTGTGTCGACCATATATGTGTCAACCATTGTCCTGTCGAACTTTTGACCCTGTTAACCTTTTGACCCTTTGAACTGTCTACCTTTTACAAGGCAACCTTTTGACTTGTTGACCTTTTGACCTTGTCAACCTAATGAATGTATACCATTAGTGGTCGACCAGTGGCGGAACTAGCGAGCGGAGGGCCCAGGTGTGACAAAATGCTTTGCCCCCCCCCCCCCCCCCCACATCCCATCCAAGTCCACCCCCTCACCCCTGGAGAGGATCTGGTGAGGGGGACCTGCTCAGGACCAGAGAAATGGATACCTAGCAACGGTGCCGTAACTAGACATTTTAGCACTGTGTGCAAGAAACGGCATCGGAGCCCCACCCCTGCATGCAAAACAGGGGCAGTGCGCGCCGTAGGCGCGCGCAAAAATACATAGTGGCGTGGCTTCGTGGGGAAGGGGTGTGGCCACAAAATAATACCAATTCATAAAACGGTGCACAGTAGTCTCCATTATTCAAATTACGCCGCACAGTAGCACCACTACACCAGGTAGAGACCCTTTTACACCTTACAGCGGACAGATTCCTCTTTTTACACATTACGGCAGACAGCGTCCCCTTTTTACACATTACGGAAGACAGCGTCTCCCTTTTTACACATTACGGCAGACCGCGTGCACTTTTTACACATAACGGCAGACAGCGTCCCCTTTTTACACATAACGGCAGACAGCGTGCCCTTGTTACACATAGCGGCAGACAGCGTACACTTTTTACACATAACGGCAAACAGCGTGCCCTTGTTAAACATAGCGGCAGACAGTGTACACTTTTTACACATAACGGCAGACCGCGTCCCCTTTTTACACATTACAGCAGACAGCGTGCCCTTGTTACACATTACGGCAGACAGCGTCCCCCTTTTTACACATTACGGCAGGCAGATTCCCCCTTTTTACACATAGCGGCAGGCAGATTCTCCATTTTTACACATAGCGGCAGGCAGTCCCCCATTTTTACACATTGCGGCAGGCAGATTCCCCCTTTTTACACATTGCGGCAGGCAGATTCCCCCTTTTTACACATAGCGGCAGGCAGTCCCCAATTTTTACACATAGCGGCAAGCAGAGTGCCCCTTTTTACACATTGCGGCAGGCAGTCCCCCATTTTTACACATTGCGGCAGGCAGTTCCAACAAAGAAAGAAAGAAAGAAGAATTATACTTACCCTCTCCGCTGGCTCAGGCTCCTCAGTACAGCTTGACGAGTCCCGGGCAGGAAAGAAGGAGGAGGAGGGAGGTGGAGGATGGAGCCGCAGCAGCGCTGTGTTATTGGTGGAGGCGCTGCTGCTGCTGCCCCTCTGCTTCACTATAGGCTGTTCTCGAAAGACAGCCTATAGTGAAGCAGAGGAGCAGCAGCAGCAGCGCCTCCACCAGTAACAAAGCGCTGCTGCGGCTCCCTCCTCCACCTCCCTCCTCCTCCTTCCCCCCCTGTACCGCTGCTCCTCTTCTCTCTCCGGGCGGCTGTGCGCTGCGGGCAGCGGTTGCCCGCAGCGCACAGCGGCATGTAATGAGTCAGTTTGACTCATTACATGCTTTGGGCCCCTGGACAGAGGCGGGCCCCAGTGCAACGCACCTGTTGCACTGGCGGTAGTTCCGCCTCTGTGGTCGACCTATTGACTGTAGACCTTTTTGGTGTCGATCTATAGACCGGATACCTTTGTGAGGAGGGGTGTTATACATGATCACATCACAGACACCGGCATGCCGACAGGGTAATTATTTTACCCCTCCCCTTTCCCCTCCCCTAACCTGCCTGGGGTGGCGGCTAGGGCTAAGACACCGGTGGTGTCAGCTAGGGCTAAGACTCAGGTGGGGGGAAGGGACAGCTCTCTAGTGCCTAACCCGAATCCCCATCCCCCCAGGTCCTAAACCTGAAAGTGGCCCCAATAGTTACCTTTGGGATGTCGGTGTTTGGTATTCAGGCGCTGGGATATGGTGTTGTGTCAGTATTCTGGTGTTGGTCACAAGACCACCTGCATCCCGACTGCCGGGATGCTAACCGCATCCCATGAGGAAGACACGTTTTATCATACATGGTGCTTATGCCCTGTTGTTGAACCCTATTGGGAACAAGTGTGGGTCACTGTCATGACATTTTTCTGTTGAGTCTTGAGTGCCCCTGTCCGTGCTGTTAGCTAACATCAGGACAAGCTAATAGTCCATAGATGTAATGCTGCGACATCCTTGACTGACAAAAAATTGGAAGTCTCCACTCCAGTAGCACCCTCATTAACAGCCCTTTATGCTCATGTTCATTTTGTGGCCTCAATGGAATATATCTCAAGCCTATAAAATGACACTAGTTTGGTACCCATGGTACTTCAATCTTCACCTCCTTCCTGGTTTCTGCTAATGTCCTTTTACTTTAATTTCTTTTACATCTTCTTTTATTCTTCTCCCTTCTGGTTTATTCACATTGGTGTATCTCTTATAGTTTCCTTTTTTATTTTGTCAGCCTAGTTTGATATACATGTGTTACTCTGACTTTTCTTATTTGTATGTCTATTTATGTTTTCATTATTTCTCTAGCATCCATAAGGAATATTGGTGACATATTAGTATGATGGGTATAGACGGGGTCCAAAGGAGCCAGTGCACTTTAAATTTCTTCCACTGGGTGTGCTGGCTCCTCCTCTCTATGCCCCCTCCCACAGGCAGTTTAGAAAAAAGTGCCCTCAGGAGAGGAGGCACACTCTGCTAGCTCCAGAGTTTTCTTCATTTTATTTAAACTTTTATTTATTGCGGTATGCTGTTTGGGCAACAGTATACCTGAACCATGGGAGTTAGGGGAGGGGACGGTCACCGGCCTCGTGAGGTGCAGAGCCACTTCCCTTCTGCAGGGATTGTTTGTTCAGCGGGGCACTGCGCCTTGGCTGCCGCAACCGCAGCAAGCCGCACACCCCTAACACTGCCTGAAGGTGATCGTCGGTGGTGAGGAAGAATCCAGATAAAAAATATCATGTGTCAAAATGTTTTTTGCATACATTCCCCTTTGCCCTGAGGGTAGAAAGTTTTGGGAAGAATCTCCGGCTGTAGACGTCTCGGTCTCTTGCCTCTCTAAGAAGGCGGTACTCCTGGCTCTGGGCTCCTTTACGGTAAAGGACCCGGGGGATAGAAAAATTGAGTCCACACTGAAATCTATCTACATTGCTGCAGGGGTATCTCAAAGACCAGTTATTGCAGGTTGCTGGATGACACATGCAATTCACACCTGGGCTACTCAAATTCAGGAGGGTCTCTCAGGTGACATGACCCTAGTTAATACAGTGACTTTACTAAAACACACAAGAGTCCTCTGTGACTCCCTAAAAGTGATTGGCAATATTAATGCTAGAACCACTGCTATGGCTGTGTCAGCACGCACAGCCATATGGTTGCATCAGTGGATTGCAGATGCTGACTCAAAACGTAATGTGGAATCTCTTCCATTTACAGGTGAATGGCTTTTCGGAGGCGAATTGGACACATGGATCGCCAAAGCTACTGCTGGGAAATCTGCATTTCTTCCCTCAGGGGCTCTGCCGGCTAGACGTACCTACCAGGGACCGTCTACTCAGTCCTTTTAGTCCACCAGATTTCGATCTAGGTCCAGAGATGCATCAAATGCAGCTAGAAGCACCAGGGGTAAACCTAAGAAACCAGCCATTGCCAGCTCTCAAGAACAGAGCACCAGTTCAGCTTCCACAAAGACATCAGCATGACGGTGCCCGCCCACCCCAGGAGGATCTTGAGGTGGGAGCCCGGTTACGTCACTTCAGGCACATTTGGAAAAGTTCCTGCCAGGACGCCTGGGTAAGGGACCTTATTTCTCAGGGTCACAAGCTGGAGTTTGATGGTGCTCCTCCCCAACGATTTTTAAAATCAAGCTTACCAGCTTTGGAAAATATGCATGTTACGCTACTACAGGCATCACAAAGTTGGTCCAGTCCCGTCATTGTTCCAGTACCCCTGCAACAGCAAGGACAAGGCTATTACTCCAGTCTGTTCATTGTGTCAAAACCGGACGGGTCTGTGAGGCCAATTTTTAATCTGAAGTCCTTGAATCCTTACCTAAAGGTTTTCAAATTCAAGATGGAATCTTTGCGAGCAGTGATCGCAGGCCTGGAACAACAGGAATTCCTAGTGTCCCTGGATATTAAGGACGCCTACCTCCATATCCAAATTTGGCCTCCTCATCAGGCCTATCTGAGGATCGCCCTGCTGAATGATCACTACCAGTTCCAGGCGTTACCCTTTGGCCTATCTACAGCTCCGAGGGTATTCACGAAGGTGATGGCGGAATTATGTTCCAGCTCAGGGTCAAGGGTGTCAAAGTGGTCCCTTACCTGGATAATCTCCTTATAAAAGCGAGTTCCAGGGAGCTCCTACTGCTCCATATAGATCGCACTATACACCTTCTGTCACACCACGGGTGGATCCTCAATTTACAGAAGTCCCATATGGAGCCATCTCAGCGGCTCCTGTTTCTGGGAATGCTACTGGATACTGTAGCACAGAAAGTGTTCCTCCCAGAGGACAAAGTGAGAACTCTCCAGGAAATGGTTTGCATGGTTCTCCGACCGAATCGAGTTTCCTTTCATCTTTGCATAAGATTGTTGGGAAAGATGGTAGCCTCGTTTGAGGCCATCCAGTATGGACAGTTCCATGCCAGACCCTTTCAACTGGACATCCTGAACAAGTGGTCCAGTTCCCATCTTCAGATGCACCGGATGATTCAACTGTCACCCCGGGCCAGGATTTCACTCCTGTGGTGGCTACAGTCTTCCAATCTCCAGGAAGGTCGATGCTTCGGCATTTAGGATTGGATTCTCCTCACGAGGGATGCGAGTCTGAGAAGATGGGTGGCTGTCACCCAAGGAGTGTAGTTCCAGGGCAGGTGGTCTGCCCAAAATGCCCTACTTCCGATCAACATCCTGGAACTTCTGGCTATCTACAATGCCTTGATTCAGGCCTCCCTTCTGCTCTGGGATCAAGCAATCCAGGTACAGTCAGACAACGCCACGGCTGTGGCATACATCAATCGACAAGGAGGGACAAAAAGCAGGGCCTGCATGCGAGAAGTATCAAGAATACTCCTCTGGGTGGAAAGAAATGCACTAGCATAGTCCGCAATCTTCATTCCGGAAGTGGACAATTAGGAAGCAGACTTCAAGAGTTGCCATGATCTTCACCCAGGGGAGTGGGGCCTACATCCTCAAGTGTTTCAACAGATCATCGACCGGTGGGGTTGCCCCCAGATCAACATGATGGCATCTCGTCTTAACAAGAAACTTCGCTCCTATTGCTCACGAACCAGAGACCCTCAGGCGTGTGCAGTGGATGCACTGACATCACCTTGGCCTTGCCGGCTGGTCTACATATTTCCTCCGATTCCGTTGATCCCAAAGGTGCTCCAGAGAATCCGGCATCAAGGAGTACAAGCAATTCTGCTTGCCCCGGAGAGCGTGGTACACGGATCTTCTGGACATGTCCGTCGAAGACCCTTGGCCTCTACCACTCCGAAGGGATCTTCTTCAACAAGGCCCGGACTTACGGTGGCTTCGTTTGACGGCATTGAAGTTGAGCGGAACATCCTAGCTCACAAGAGACTTTCCAAAAAGGTCATTGCCACTATGGTGCAAGCCAGGAAACCTGTGTTAAAACACTATCATAATATCTGGCGGAGATATGTTTGCTGGTGTGAGAAATGCACATATCCATATGCTGATCCATATGCAGATTCCGTCATTTCCTGCAGGCTGGAGTGGATCAAGGCTTACATCTGGGATCAATTAAGGTTCAAATTTCGGCTCTTTCAATCTTCTTCCAAAAGAAGTTGGCTATACTGCCTGAAGTTCAGACCTTCTTGCAAGGGGTGCTTCACAATCAACCTCCATTTGTGCCGCCTACGGCTCCTTGGGATTTGGATGTGGTATTACGATTTCTACAGACCTCCTGGTTTGAACCTCTGATAACGGTAAAAGACAAGTACCTCACGTGGAAGACGGTGATGTTACTGGCTCTGGCTTCTGCTAGATGTGTCTCAGAACTGGGGGCCTTATCTTATAAAAGTCCGTATTTGGTCTTTTATGAGGACAGAGCGGAGCTCCGGACTAGACAGCAGTTCATGCTGAAGGTTTTTTCGCATTTCATCTGAATCAACCTATTGTGATTCCGTCCTGTTCTGACGTTTCTGCTCCTCCGGAGGCATTGTATGCTGTGCGTGCCTTGAAGATCTATGTCAAGCGTACAGCTCGGATCAAAAAGACGGATTCCTTGTTCGTGCTTTATGATGCGCAGAAAAAGGGTCGTCTGCTTCGAAGCAGTCCATTGCTTGTTGGATTTGACTTACTATCCAACAGACCTATGTGTCGGCAGTCTTACCTGTTCCTAAGTATCTAAAGGCCCACTCTACTAGATCGGTGGGCTCTTCCTGGGCGGCTTCCCGTGGAGTCTCGGCCTTGCAACTATGCCGAGCCACTACCTGGTCAGGGAATAACACCTTTGTGAAGTTCTAAAAGTTTGATACCATGGCCAAAGAGGATACCCAGTTTGGGCAGGCGGTGCTGCAGCAGTCTCCGCACGTTCTCGCCCACTCTGGAAGCTTTGGGACATACACATCATACTAATGTGTCCCCAATATCCCTTATGGATGCTAGAGAAAATAGGATTTTAAATACCTACCGGTAAATCCTTTTCTCGTAGTCCATAAGGAATATTGGGTGCCCGCCTCTGTGCGGTGACTTTCTGCAGGTTCTCTGTTAGGTGCTACCTGTTCAGCCATTGCTGTTTATGTTGCCAGATGTTGCTGGCCCAGTTATGTTATGGTGTTCTGGTGTATAAAACTCACCACACTTCTCGTTGTTATGTTCCTTATCTCAAGTATGTCATTTCTCCTTCGGGCACTGTTTTACCTATAACTGTCTGTAGGAGGAGGCATAGAGGGGAGGAGCCAGCACACCCAGTGGAAGAAATTTAAAGTGCACTGGCTCCCTTGGACCCCGTCTATACCCATCGTACTAATCTGTCCACAATATCCCTTATGGACTATGAGAAAAGGATTTACCGTTAGGTATTTAAAATCCTATTTTTCTTTTTTACCTTACTGATGTAATTTCTTTTTACATTGTTTTATTGTAATAGTACTGAGTATACCCATTTTATTGTGTTTCCATTTATCAAAAATATGAATACATTTTATTGTTTTCAAACAGCAGTTTGGGAGCCCAAAACCAGGACCTTTTGCTGTTTTCTGCTTGTAACCTCAGGAGGCAGCAAGCAGAAATCATAATATCGCGCCAGGTGGAAGCAACCGAATAGCTGCCACCTGCAGCGTGATGCTACAATTGAATTCCCCTGATTGTCTTTTTCTGTTTTTGGGTAATGTAGGGGGCATTATCTAAGCACTAGAATGTGGCTATGCCCCTTCAAAAAAATACATGAATGTACTACTTTTTAATTGCTTGAGAGAATTAGCTCTCATCTAAAGTGACTAATTCAATTTTGTTGGGTTAACAACCCAAAGGCTGCACTTATTGACGATTTTTGCACCCTCTTGAAGTGCCAATGAAGTAGGGCTTTAGGGCTGGTTGCGAGTGCCAGTTGCACCTCAACTGCAGCACACCTGGCAATTATCATGGGAGATGCTGCTTAACGCAGCTAATCCCATGTATTAGCGCATGAGAATGCGTCCGCTGAAATCAGCATGGGACTGGTCGCGCAACAATTAAATTCATCTTTACATCACAATGCTGTATTTCAGGCTCCTAACTTGTGGTGGATTTATGACCTACGCAAACATCATCTCATATGTTAATCCTGGTTTACTGTATAAATTGTGCACCTATTCTATCATTTAGATTACAACTCTGCACAAATCTCCACCTCATTGTATCCAAAATAATGGTGTAACAGTTATATACTGTACCCCAGATGGGGTTCATTCTGAGTGGGATGTATAAGCTCTCAGAAGCCACACATTGTAATAATTACATATTAATGACCATATGGTATAATTATTTATTTATACTAAAACATTTAGACCTCTGAAGCTGATAAAAAAAACTAAGGGGAGCTTTTAATGTAACGGACACCTATATACCATTTATACATGACACTACTCTTATTTAAATCAGTGACAATAATTATAAGCTTTATTGTAAGTATAAGTATCCTAGCAAAACACACACTACTTGTTCTATAGAAAATTGTGTTACAGGTTAAGTATCCCATATCCAAATATTCCAAAATAAGGAATATTCCAAAATACAGATTTTTTTGAGTGAGAGTGAGATAGTGAAACCTTTGTTTTCTGATGGCTCAATGTACACAAACTTTGTTTAATACACAACATTATTAAAAATATTGTACCAAATGACCTTCAGGCTGTGTGTATAAGGTGTATATAAAACATAAATGCATTCTGTGCTTATACTTGGGTCCCATCGCCATGATATCTCATTATGGTATGCAATTATTCCAAAATCCAGAAAAATCCAATATCCAAAATACTTCTGGTCCCAAGCATTTTGGATATGGGATACTCAACCTGTGCTTGTTTTGCCAGCTAGAAATAGTCAATGCTTATATGCTCTGACACGGTGTACTGTACCATGTCTATTATATTGTTAGGCCTGATAGGAAACAAATATTTGCAGTCAGAATGAAAGGTCAATTTGTGTATATCCATTAAGAAGACTACTGCTCATTTCACGAATTAAACTAAACACATTTAAAACTCAACACAATGTTTCATGAGCAAATATGCAGAAAATGATAGATGCCATAATAAATGAGGTAAGAATGTCTTGCGGGTGCATTGGAATAGGCCAGTAACTGACAGAAAGGGACTGTAGAATTAGGACAGGAGAACTTGGCTCTCATTTCTGTTGATGCCGAGCATTTAATTCATTCACTCACTCTGTTGCACAGTCAGGAATGCTGTGAATTACCAACTGGGGTAGAGAATATGCTTACAGGGGTGGTATTCATGTGACCGGCGGTCGGGTGACCGACAGTCACATGACCTCCTTCACCATGCCGAGCGCTCACTATCCCGATGGTCGGCATGCCGACCAACAGGGACTATTTCCACTCGTGGGTGTCCACGACACCCATAGAGTGGGAATAGAACCCGTGGCGACCGCAGGTCGCCACCGAGCCCGCAGCGTGGCGAGCGCAGCGAGCCCGCAAGGGGCTTGCTGCACTCACCCCTCCCCGCCGGGATCCCGGCGTCGGTATGCTGCCGGGATCTCGGCGTCTGTAAGCTGACCGGCGGTCAGGAGACCGCCGGTCAGCCGTACTACACCCGCTTACAGTGACATTTGGCATCATTATATATATATATGTGCACTAAATTAATGTAAACCTATGGGAGACAATGCAGGTACAGTAGTTAAAATAGGGCCTGATTCAGAGTTGGACACTGGACTGATTCATTCGCAGTTGCCTGATTTTTTTTTTATGGCTTATGTACTGGAGCCGCAGTTTGGGGGTGGTGACAGGGAGGAGCGTCTAAAATGCAGACATGTCTCCAACATTTTAGGGGAGTGGCGAAGCCAGCAACTGCATTGTCAGATGCAGCTTCTCTGGCATTGGCATCTGTACATTCTGAGCAGATGTCCGATGGCCCACGTGATGGTGATCCGTTGCTGCGTATTCAAATGCAGAGTCCTGATCTGAGATGCCGTCAGTTAGCAAAAAGACGCCTCCTTCTGGATTAGCGGAATTTCTCCAATTCGCTGCAACCAAAGGAACATGGGGCATGCACCATACACCACACATTTTACGTCATACTTGCTTGCATAGGCTTTCTCCCTAAAGATGTGTCTAATAACCCAAAATGTTGGATCCGGCAAGTATCCTGGAGCTGTAGTCTGCCAGAAAGAAGAGGCATCAGGGAGCGCATGTAGCGCAGTACTGATAAAATTGGTAAAATACAGGCAGGTTGGGATTTACCACCTCAGTTGGCTGATCATATGACTAGCTATAATCAGAAACAGCCTTTGTGATGTCACTTCTCGGTATAGAATTTTAAGTAATCAGCTGTATTTGCTTATTTGATGTATTGTAACACTGTAGGGGGATGTGAACTGCAGTGTAATATATATTCTGACTCAAACACATTGTGTGGCACTGTAGGTGAAAGTAAACTGCAGTGTCAGATTATTATTTCTGACTCATGCACGTCTTGTGTGACATTGTAGGTGAAAGTAAACCGCAATGTTAGAGTATTTTTTCTGACTCATATATATATACGTATTGTGACACTGTAGGTGGTACATTTTTTGTTAAAATTTTGTCCTCCATATCTATCAACAGACATGAACTAAGTGGGGTACAGCACACACTACAATTTTAGTGTGTGCTGTACCCCACTTAGTTCATGTCTGTTGATAGATATGGAGGACAAACAATTGAGAGGAGAGATGGAAGCACATACTAGTGCCGCAGGTGTTACCACCAGTCATGATGATATAAGTCCATCAACATCATCTATTAAGGCCTTTGCCCAAGGACATAGAGGGTTTAATTCAGTGCATGTAAATCAAAGAAACAATTATATTTTACAGTTGTAAAAGAAAAAAAAAAACATCAAAAGTTAGCTGCAAAAAAACATGAAATTTGCAATATGCCAGTTGTAGTTCTGCAACTGTCAGTGAGGCACCTTCTGCATTTCATGATGACAATTTTTGCGCATATTTGATAATGATTTGTGCATATTTGCGCAAATGTGTGCTAAGAACTTCAATTATACTCCATGTTAATTGTGAGGGTTTATTTCAATTATTCAGTGTTCTTAGTGCTAAGAGTGTGCATCTGCATCTCTCTTCCTCCAGCATAGTATTAGAAGCCTCAGCATGATAGCACCTCTTGAGATATTTAGTAATAGGATGTGCAGTCCAAGTCCCCCCCTTTTTCCACTATATTTGTGTGTATATTGTACACTGGAAGGCAAGGCTTCCTTCCTCTGGTATTGGCACTCCTCCCATTCACCCTCAGTTGTTTTAATTAGCTAGGTTCCTGCATTTCAGATCACACATTGAAATGGCACTATTTAGAGGTAAGTCCTGAATAAATGTATTGAATGTGATAGTATTAGGAATGATAGGGACCCATGTGATGAAGTCACCTGGCCGCGGTACATGGGCCCGCATATTTGCGCAAATGTATGCTAAGAACTTCAGTTATACTCCATGTTAATTATGAGGGTTAATTTCAATTATTTTTACTATCAGTGTTCTTAGTGCTTAGAGTGTGCATCTGCATCTCTCTTCCTCCAGCATTTCATGATGATGCAAGAACCTTTCACTCAGAGCCTAGAACAGGTGTCAAAAAAATGAAAACCACTAAGGCAGTAGAACAAACTGTGCATTCAGAACCATCAGGAAAGTTTAGGGGTGTCCACATTAGCTATGTGTGAGTCTGGCAATTCTCACACTGTCCTCATAGAAAAGCCTTTTTCACCTTCTTCCAACATTTCTGCACATGTGGGGAGCAGTACAAGTAAAGGGGATACGATCATTAAGTCGACCACACTTAGGTCAACAATCATTAGGTCAACCAATATTGGTCAACATGCATTAGATCGACATGGTCACTAGGTTGACATGGTCATTAGGTCAACATGAACAAGGTAGACATGTAAAAAGGTCGACATGAGTTTTTCACATTTTTATTGATTTTTTAAAACTTTTTCATACTTTCCGATCCACGTGAACTACGATTGGGAATAGTAACATGATGCACTAATTGGGGTTCCCCGTCACTTTACGAAGAAAACGACACCAAGTTAAAAAAACTCATGTCGACCTTTTTCCATGCCGACCTTATTCACATCGACCTAATGACCATGTCGACCTAGTGACCATGTTGACCAATAGTGGTCAACCTAATGACTGTCAACCTAAGTGTGGTCGACCTAATGACCCATATCCCAGGTACAGATGGTGATGAGGACGTAATGGAAATGGAGGATGCTTGTGTGGAAGTGGAACAGGATGAGGGGGATATGTGTGTACTACTACTATCTGACACTGAAGATGAGAATATTGATGATGATGTTGTTTGTGTAAGTAAGCTACCAGTGGCTGCAGTTTTTGCCCGTGATAAAAGAAAGCCATTGTGATGCCTTTGGCATAAGACCAAAAATGCCACCTCTTGGGTGTGGGATTATTTTTACCCAAATCCTGACAATGTTTGTGAAGGCATCTGCTCCATTTGTGAGGCCAAAGTTAGTAGAGGTAGGGACATTAACCATCTAGGCACCTCCTACATGTTATGTAATTTGCGGAGGGATTATGAAATTTATTTTCCAAGATTATAATGTAATTAACACCCTCATCATCAACCGCCTCATTAGTGATCGTAGGTAGTCCTTCCAAAAAAATGTTTTCTGGGGTCCCAAACAAAGCAAGCACTTCAGTCACTGGTTTATTAAAATGTGCATGTTCTTTTTATTATCCATTATGTGAATCCCAAAGACAATTTCATATTGCACCACTTTTCTTTTCCACCACTGATTTGTGGCAATGTTTCATAAATGTACTGTAATGGAAACTTCCGCATGTTTGTGCCGCTGCTCTGTCAGTTAGTAACCAGCCAGCTCACTTTGGTCTAAAACAGATGAAAACAATATTGTGAGATGTGAGGTGGTCAAAATTGACTGTAAATGACTGGAAATTAATGTTATTGAGGTTACTAACACTATAGGAACAAAAACAGGCCCAAATTATGTGATTTTACCTGTTTTATTGTTTTTTGTTTTTTTTTGTTTGTTTTTTTAAATACAGATGCAAAACCAAATCCAAAACACACAAGAGCGGTTTTAGCAAAACCAAACACAGATCCAAAACACGAAGGGGATACAGATCCAACACCAAAACCAAAACACGGAGATCAGCGCACGTCTCTAGTTTTAAGCAGGGAAAAGACAACTCTCCTATATCACTAAGAGAAAAAAAAACTTTGTGAAATCATCATCTTCACTGCAGTTTTCTATAAATAGGGAGAAGAGAAAAATATATATTTTTTTTCCAGCTGAAATGCTGGAGAAAATTGTTGTTTATGTGCTTTATTAAGCATTTAAATTTCTACTTGTCTGAAAACATTCGGGGCAACATCAATTTTGTTGCTGAATAGAGCCTTATGTTTACTAAATAGAGGAGAAGAAAAAACTCACTGAACTCATCGGGCGGTATTCCAGTGTTTGAAAAGTCAGTTGGGTGTCTGTTTTTTCCTATCTAATAGACAGGAAAGAACAGATACCCAACCGACTTTTCAAACAATTGAATTCCCCCCATCAAATTCACTGTGGTTTTCTGTTCTGTATATAGGAAGAAGTGAAAAAAAAAAGTATTTTCTCCAGCTAAAATGCTTTAGTAAATAGAGCCCTAAGCCCAACACAGGAGGATCAGCTCAGTGGCATAAGTTCATCGCCCTCGCACGGAGGCAAGTTAGAGTTTGGTGCCCCCACCCCATGAAAGAAAAAGGAAAATTATATATAATTTGGGACTAGCATATAGGTGACAGGACCAGGAGGGACAGTGCCAGTACAGGGGTGACAGGGCCAGTACTGAGATGACAGAGACTGTACGGTGGGGTCAGGACAGTGGAGCCAGGACAGACTACGACAGAGTGTACAGGAACACAGGACAGGGGTGACAGGGCCAGAACAGAACAGAGGGGAAAGGAGAGAAGGGGGTGGCAGGGACTTGACAGAGGTGACAGGGACAGAAACAGGACAAAGACAGAGCGGACAGGGACAGAAGAGAAGGGTCAGGAGATAGAGATGACAGGGCCAGGATAGAGGTGAAAGGACAGGGGAGTCAGGGACAAGCACAGAGCTGACAGGACCGGACAGAGGTTACAGGGTCACTATATTATAGTAGGAAGGGCACGGAACGGCCAGGGGACAGTGGAGGAAATGCCCCATTCAGGGCTGGGGCCTAGTGGAAACTGGCTCAGTTCTGTCCCTAGATCAGCTGTAT
Source organism: Pseudophryne corroboree (assembly GCF_028390025.1). Lineage (NCBI taxonomy): Eukaryota > Metazoa > Chordata > Amphibia > Anura > Myobatrachidae > Pseudophryne > Pseudophryne corroboree. The sequence continues at coordinate 840,053,941 of NC_086444.1, forward strand.
CATGTATTCCGAGATTCTCGGGGTGCATATTTGTACATTGTATAAACAGAAAATTATCAAGTTTTTCACCTTATAAAAGCCTTAATTTGACCTATGCTGATGTATAACCCCATCTGCAATGGTTACATTTAAATGCCTTTCTCTTTGCTGAGGCCTTTTTATTAATACAAGTGTTTTGAGAAATGACATGCTACATTTATTTAATTGAAAGTATTGATATTCACTATGTATAATAAAGTCTGCTGAGATGGACTAGGGTAGGAGCATAGTTTCAAGTAGAGATGAGATTTACTCGGTTCTCAAAATGGCATCTTATTGGCTCACGGATGTCACGTGTTTTGGATCGCCAATAAGAAAAATCCAGATAAAACCGAACTGGCATTAATTCTGGCGTTACATCTGAACCCGCTCATCTCTAGTTTCAAGATACTCTTGTGTTATAATCAAAGATCTTGCCTATAAACTATTATATCCATTGGATTAGACACCTAGGGGCATAATCATTTGTGTGCTTGATTTGGAAAAATCCCGCAGTGTGGGGTTTCTCAGGCAGTCACAGGGTTTTTCCTATTCAATTGTAATAGAGAAAATGTGCTGCGTGTGATTTCTGTATAACTTCTGTAGAAATCACTGCAGCTTTTTTCTCAATTGTAGGAAAAATCATCGGGACTTAAGCATTTGGAAGTTTTCAATTAGTTTAATTAGTCCTTAATTACTCACCTTCCAAAGTGGTGTCTTCTCCCTCCAGCTTGTTGGGATCCAGTCTTCGGCAGCAGCGTGTGTGGTAAGTATGGAGGTAATTCCAAGTTGATCGCAGCAGGAATTTTGTTAGCAGTTGGGCAAAACCATGTGTACTGCAGGGGAGGCAGATATAACATGTGCAGAGAGAGATAGATTTGGGTGTGGTGTGTTCAATCTGCAATCTAATTTGCAGTGTAAAAATAAAGCAGACAGTATTTACCCTGCACAGAAACAAAATAACCCACCCAAATCTAACTCTTTCTGCACATGTTATATCTGCCTCCCCTGCAGTGCACATGGTTTTGCCCAACTACTAACAAAATTCCTGCTGCGATCAACTTGGAATTACCCCCTATGTGTGAGTGAGTGTGTGTGAGTGACCCCCTTTGTATGTTCAGAGGCAGCAGTAGGGAGAACTACATATTCCAGTAGCCCCCTCCCATCCCAGCAGCCCCATCCCCAGTGGAAAGTTGGAGGGGAGATCATTGGGACCTGCGGAGACCACCGGACCAGTAAGTATCCGATTCTCCCCCCCCCCCCCTTTGTACAGGGAGGTTTTCTAAGCATAAAACCCTGCTTTCATTTCTTTTTTTTTAATTGGATACCATGGGTATCGGGTGCGCGGATACTGCTGCTAATCCAAAATTGGGTGCTAGGTCCAAGAAGTTTTTTTTGTGGCCAAAACCTCTCAATTGCAGACCCCCCTAGTTGTTTGCAATAAATGTCTCTTTCTCTCCAACATGTATTTAAGGTTGTCCTATCCACTGGCCCAAGCTTTCAGTCTAATCTTTTGAGTAAGGCTTTTGTGAGTGCTCAATTTCTACTTGGCCCAATGGTTTTCATTCTAGGTAGCCCAGTCCTGCCATTTGATCTCTGCGGAAAGTAGGAATTAATTTACGGTTCTAGAATATGAGTCTACTTCTCAGATCTGATCCAGTAGGTAGGTCTTGTTGCAGTCTATGAAATTATACATTTTTCACCTTGGCGACCATTGTATAATAAATAAAAGGCGTTTGATATACCGGCTGTCGGTATCCCGGCACTCAGCATACCGGCGCTGGGTTCCCGACAGCCGACATACCGACAACTATTCTCCCTCTTGGGGTGACCACAATACCCCTGGAGGGAAAAAAAATAGCGAGCCCGCAATGGGCTCTTTTGCACTTGCCCCATTGCCGGCATGCCGGCACCGGTATGCTGGCCGCCGGGATCCCGACTGCCGGTGTAACGTAGTAGACCCGGTTTAGAGATATGTTAACTCATTTATATTTTGATGCTATACTCTGGCAATATCTACATTGTACAATATCTACTATTTATTTTTTAAAACAAAATGAAAAAGGGAAGAGTCAAATAATCTAAAACATATTATTTTCTATATTCAGACTATTGCTTTGGTAAATACCTCCCTGGTTTCCAGAAAATATTATTGTAGATAAGTGCATTTGGCCCACAGTGCTGTTTCTATAGGCTAATTACAATGATTTATATGCCTCTTCCTCTGCATAGGTCAACAGTCTTTGATGCAACAGTTATGCACAGATCATTTACTAGATATGATAACATAAGATATGACTTTTGAAAGAATATGTTTAAACCCGATTCTTGTCTTTACTCACTGTACAATAATTTGAATCAAAGGAATCAGTGTTTCCATGATTACATCAACATAGCCTCCAGCTTTACTACTAGTCTTATGTTAAAAGGTTAATATGGGAACATGTGAGAACAAAGTAACACTGTGCCAAGTGCGTAAAATGTGAGATGTGGAATTGTCTGATTATAACTATAATATACAGACAAGTTACAGTAATCAATTACCAATTTTTCTAATTAGTTTCAGGTTGGGGATGTCCACGTGCCCCACTTTTGTACTGTACATATGGAGGGACATCAATTATTAATGCTTATTCAGAGGCCAGCTCTTTGCATCAAGAAAGCCCTTGTAGTCACCTTGTGATATCACTTTCACTTTTTCACTCAATGGGCTTGTTGATGTATGGAGTGCACTATTGTACTTCCTTCATGGTGCTCCATAACTGAGGCATCTGATGCTTTACCAGGACGGCTCTGTTTTTGTGGTACAAATAGTCTAGAAGTCCTCAGCTGCTCCTAATGGAGTGCTTTGATCTCCGCATGTCTTCATAGTAACCTGCTGTACTTTATATTTCCTATACTAACTACTACTTCAGTTTCTATTAATCTCTTCTCTAGCTTCCCCTCACTATTTTACACAGTCTTAAAGTGCATACAGACGGTGAGATATTGTCTAAGCCTGATTTTGACTATGCGATTTCCCTTGAACTCCCCCAGAGCCCAGAAGCACCGATATTGTCTATACACACGGTGCGATTTTGGCTATGTGCGATTTTGACTATGGCATACTTTGAAATAGATAGTAAAGACTGACTTGCCTGGACAGTCAATATTTTCTTGCGATACAAGAAAAAAATCTTTGCCCGTGGGACTGCGCATCGGTATCGCAAGCTGTGTACACACAATGTGATTTGCACTAACTTTCCTTACAATTTTGACTATATAACCAAAATGGTAAGCTTACATCGCACCCTGTGTATGCACCTTTATACTTTGCTACCTCTAATTGTGCCACCTTTCTGACTAATAGTTATCCCTAAAAATTCCGAACAGCTCTGACCAGGGCCGGACTGGGACTAAAAATGGGCCCTGGCATTTTCGAAGCACACAGGCCTACCTCTGTGACTCCTCCCCTTACTATTCCTGACTCCTCCCACTTATTAGTCTATGCTCTTACAAATATAATTAATATTCTAACAACATACAAGCGTACATCATTCTCTATTAAAATACACACAACCAGTGGTTGAAGAGGAAATTTTTAAGTGGGGGTATGGAAATGTGAAGTTTGTAATTATGCGTGCGCTCCGGAAAAGGGGGCGTGGCCTTCAGTGTAGTTTACCACACCATACACCCCTTATACGCATTATGCACCACAATAGTAGGACCGCTTATACTATCTAGTACTGGTGCCTCTTTCACATTATACCACACAGTATGAGCCAAAATTCACATTATAGCACCCGGTATGAGCCAAAATTTACATTATATGCCCCCAATAGTGCAGTGCCAGATCCACAAATGCCCCCACAGTGCCAGGTATACAAATGCCCCCACAGTGCCAGGTATACAAATGCCCCACAGTGCCAGGTATACAAATGCCCCACAATACCAGGTATACAAATGCCCCCACAGTGCCAGATCCACAAATGCCCCCACAGTGCCAGATCCACAAATGCCCCCACAGTGCCAGATCCACAAATGCCCCCACAGTGCCACGTATACAAATGCCCCCACAGTGCCAGGTAAACAATTGCCCCCACAGTGCCAGCTATACAAATGCCCCACAGTGCCAGCCAATTGCCCCCACAGTGCCAGCCAGGTATACAATTGCCCCCACAGCAGCCAGTGCTGCAGCTGCTTACCGCTGCTGCACTGCTGCTGCTGCTCCTCCTGCGGGCTCCGGCTATGAGGGACGGGTGAGTCAGGAGAGGTAGCGTCCGCCAGCGCGGCTGTGTTTGGCGTGGCGGCGTATAGCGGACTTCGTTCAAACCAACCGCCAGTTCGTGAGCCAATCAGAGCTCGCGGACCGGCGGCTTCTGATTGGCTGCCGGTCCGCGAGCTCTGATTGGCTCGCGAACCGGCGGCTTGTTTGAAGTCCGCTATACGCCGCCGCGCCAGACACAGCCGCGCTGGCGGGCGCTCTCCTCTCCTGACAGCTGAGACATGCTGCCGCCGGACTGAGCGGCAGCGTGTCTCAGTCAGCGCTGGACCGGCCCACGTGGCCATCGGCCCTTCTGGCATTTGCCAGAAGTGCCAGATGGCCAGCCCTGGCTCTGATAATCTATTTACCAAATACATTTATTTTATCATTCTCTCATCTCATTACTTCACTTTAACAGCCAGTGGCTCCAGCCTTCCTTCATAAGTGTCAATGGCTTACTGATGATATGTCTAAATGTATATTATTATCATGTGCTGGTTCTCATACAAATTAGATCACCTCTAAGGGGCCTTTTTCCCCCAGCAAACAGAACAGTTTTTTTGCCTTTTTAAAAATGAAATCCTTCCACTACCTTTATGGTGCCCATACACTTGTGCGATGCCCCGCAAAGCGACATCGCGGGGCATCGCACCGGCAGTTCAGGTGCGATCAAAGTGATTACCATGCAATCATGCAATAGATCGCATGGTAATAACGTGATCGGCACGTCACCACCGGTGGGTGCCCATTGCACATCGCAGTGCGATATACCTCATGTGGTTTTAAAACCACATGCGATCGCACTGCGATGCGAGAGATATTAAATGCAGCATATAATATCTTGAGACGCGACATTCGAGCGGCGTGCCAGCGCATCGCGTCTCAAGGTACCTAAAATGTGCATACAATCCTTCGATTTCTCTCACAGATGAGGTCGAAATCGAGGGTTAGCTCCGATTATCTCACAAGTGTATGGGCACTAAAGATGTGCAGCGGGCATTTTTCGGGTTTTGTGTTTTGATTTTGGATTCGGTTCCGCGGTCGTGTTTTGGATTCGGACGCGTTTTGGCGAAACCACCCTTTCGAATTTTTGTCAGATTTGGATATGTTTTGGATTCGGGTGTTTGTTTTCAAAAAACCCTCAAAAACAGCTTAAATCATAAAATTTTAGGGTAATTTTGATCCTATAGTATTATTAAGCTCAATAACCATAATTTCCACTCATTTCCAGTCTATTCTGAACACCTCACACCTTAAAATATTATTTTTAGTTCTAAAATTTGCACCAAGCTCGCTGGATAACTAAGCTAAGCGACCCAGGTGGGCGGCACAAACACCTGGCCCATCTAGGAGTGGCACTGCAGTGTCAGACAGGATGGCACTTAAAAAAATAGTCCCCAAACAGCACATGATGCAAAGATAAATTAAAAAAAAAAGAGGTGCAAGATGGAATTGTCCTTGGGCCCTCCCACCCAACCTTATGTTGTATAAACAGGACATGCACACTTTAACAAACCCATCATTTCAGCGACAGGGTCTGCCACACGACTGTGGCTGAAATGACTGGTTGGTTTGGGCCCCCACCAAAAAAGAAGTAATCAATCTCTCCTTGCACAAACTGGCTCTACAGAGGCAAGATGTCCACCTCATCCTCATCACCCGATTCCTCACCCCTTTCACTGTGTACATCCTCCTCCTCACAGAGTATTAATTCGTACCCACTGGAATCCACCATCTCAGGTCCCTGTGTACTTTTTGGAGGCAATTGCTGGTAAATGTCTCCACGGAGGAATTTATTATAATTAATTTTGATGAACATCATCTTCTCCACATTTTCTGGAAGTAACCTCCTACGCCGATCGCTGACAAGGTGACTGGCTGCATTAAACACTCTTTCGGAGTACACACTGGAGGGGGGGCAATTTAGGTAAAATAAAGCCAGTTTGTACAAGGGCCTCCAAACTGCCTCTTTTTTCCTACCAATATACGTATGTACGGACTGTCTGACATGCCTACAGTGATGCTGTCACTCATATAATCCTCCACCATTCTTTCAATGGTGACAGAATCATATGCAGTGACAGTAGACGACATCTCAGTAATCGTTGGCATGTCCTTCAGTCCGGACCAGATGTCAGCTCCTGACTGCCCTGCATCACCGCCAGCAGGTGGTTTTGGAAATGTTATCCTTTTCCTGGCAGCTCCAGTGGCGGTAGAAAATGAAGGAGGAGCTGTTGGCGGGTCACATTCCGCTTGACTTGACAATTGTCTCACAAGCAGGTCTTTGAACCTCTGCAGACTTGTGTCTGCCGGAAAGAGAGATACAACGTAGGCTTTCAACCTAGGATCGAGCACGGTGGCCAAAATGTAGTGCTCTGATTTCAACAGATTGACCACCCGTGAATCCTGGTTAAGCGAATTAAGGGCTCCATCGACAAGTCCCACATGCCTAGCGGAATCGCTCCATCTTAGCTCCTCCTTCAATCTCTCCAGCTGCTTCTGCAAAAGCCTGATGCGGGGAATGACCTGACTCAGGTTGGCAGTGTCTGAACTGACTTCACGTGTGGCAAGTTCAAAGGGTTGCAGAACCTTGCATAACATGGAAATCATTCTTCACTGTGCTTGATTCAGGTGCATTCCCCCTCCTTAGCCTATACATCGTAGGCAGATGTATAGGCTTCAATGGCCTTTTGCTGCTCCTCCATCCTCTGAAGCATATAGAGGGTTGAATTCCACCTCGTTACCACCTCTTGCTTCAGGTGATGGCAGGGCATGTTCATGAGTGTTTGCTGGCGCTCCAGTCTTCGGCACGCGGTGGCTGAATGCCGAAAGTGGCTCACAATTCTTCGGGCCACCGACAACATCTCCTGCACGCCCCTGTCGTTTTTCAAAAAAATTATGCACCACCAAATTAATTGTATGTGAAAAACATGGGACGTGCTGGAACTTGCCCACATGTAATGCACGCACAATATTGGTGGCATTGACCGATATCACAAATCCCCAGGAGAGTCCAATTGGGGTAAGCTATTCTGCGATGATGTTCATCAGTTTCCGTAAGAGGTTGTCAGCTGTGTGCCTCTTATGGAAAGTGGTGATACAAAGCGTAGCCTGCCTAGGATCGAGTTGGCATTTGCGAGATGCTGCTACTGGTGCCACCGCTGTTGTTGCTGCGGGAGGCAATACAGCTACCCAGTGGGCTGTCACAGTCATATAGTGCTTAGTCGGCCCTGCTCCACTTGTCCACATGTCCGTGGTTAAGTGGACAGTGAGTACAACTGCATTTTTTAGGACACTGGTGACTCTTTTTCTGCCGTCTCTGTACATTCTCGGTATCGCCTGCCTAGAGAAGTGGAACCTAGATGGGATTTGGTATCGGGGACACACTACCTCAAGCAATTCTCTAAGTCCCACTGAACTAACGGTGGATACCGGACGCACGTCTAACACCAACATAGTTGTCAAGGCCTGAGTTATCCGCTTTGCAACAGGATGACCTCTGTGATATTTTATCTTTCTCGCAAAGGACTGTTGGACAGTCAGTTGCTTACTGGAAGTAGTACAAGTGGTCTTCCGACTTCCCCTCTGGGATGACGATCGACTCCCAGCAGCAACAACACCAGCACCAGCAGCAACAGCAGCAGTAGGCGTTCCACTCAAGGATCCATTGGAGGAATCCCAGTTAGGAGAGGACTCGTCAGACTTGCCAGTGACATGGCCTGCAGGAGTATTGGCGTTCCTGTCCAAGGAGGAAATTGACATTGAGGGAGTTGGTGTTAGGGTCTCCTGCTCTGTGCTGCCATGTCGTCATGGCAACCGGGAGACAAGTGCTAGCGGAGTAACCTGAGCGTAGCTGATACTCTGGTTCGGGTCTTTTGCTGTGCAGTGGTTACAGGCTCTGTGCACGGCAGGGGATCCGGTGCTGGTTTTTGTGCTCACAGTCTGTGAGGTCTGAGTGGGGCGTGGACAGCACCTGCTATATAAACCCTCTTCTCAGGTTAGGCAGATGCTGCTGAATCTTTGTTGGTTAGTCAGTTCCTGAAAGCTAGCTAGTACTGTGTAAACTTTGTATTTGTTTGTTGCTTACTGCAAATAGGCCTTGGGATTTGGTATTACACTCTGCCAATCCAGACCTAGCAGTAAGACTGGAGTCAGTCGTTTAACCTGCTGGGGTTCTTTTGCTACTCTGTGAACCTAGCAAGTTTGCGGCTGTATTCTCAGACTTGCCTGCCAAAATCCTTTCTCACTGTGCAAGGTGTTCAGGTGTCAGTTTAGTGGCAGTAAACTGAACCTGTGCACTGCAAGTGAGGACTAGGATTGTGGAGACTCTCCTTGTGTCTATTATTCCATCTCAGACCAAGGAGTTTACTGCCACACCCGTTGGTAACCCTTTAGGGTTTTGCTGTTGCCCTTAGCAACAGCATTTCGGGTTCTCTACGTATTAAATCACTACATCTCGCTTCTTTCCATCTGAGCATTCCTAATACTAGGGAGACACCCAGTTTCTTAGCCTTTGGGCTTCTCTGTTCACTTTGTGTTTATTTTGTTACCCTATCACCTTCTGTGTATGTAATGTCATATTCCCCAGTCTGTCTGTGAGTTCATTTGTTTTGCATCCCACACCGTTCAGACACCAGTACATTCCTGCTGGCACTGGTGTGCATAACATATTCAGCAGCCCAATACTCCTGTTGAAATTTTGTGGGAATATGGAGCATACCCCTCAAAATACTTTGCAACAGGTGGTCGATCAGGTGCAGGTCCTGACTCGACAATTTAATGATTTGTCCATTAAAATGCACACCTCACAGGCCGATGGCGGAGCTCCCGCAGCAGCAGTACCTTCAGGGGTTAAAGAGCCGAAAGTAAATCTCCCGGATCGTTTTTCTGGAGATCGCTCGCAGTTCTTTTGTTTCAAGGAGAGCTGTAAGCTATATTTCCAGCTTAGGCCTCAGTCTTCTGGGTCGGAGATTCAGCGGGTGGGCATAGTGATTTCCTTGCTACAAGGAGACCAACAGGTCTGGGCATATGGGTTGCAGCCTGACTGTCCGTCGCTTAAAAGTGTTGATGCTTTTTTTACGGCACTGGGCATGTTGTATGATGACCCTGACAAGACGGCCTCAGCCGAGGCTCAGATTTCGATCCTTAAGCAAGGGCGTAGGCCAGTTGAGGTTTATTGTACGGAGTTTCGGAGGTTGGCCCATGATACCCAGTGGAATGACCCAGCCCTGAGACACCAGTACCGAAGAGGTCTTTCTAACCAGTTAAAAGACCAACTGGTACAATATCCCTTGCCTGATAGCTTGGATCAGCTCATGCAGTTATCCATTCGGGTGGATAGACGGCTGAGAGAGCGCAGGCTTGAAAGGGAGACCGAGGTTTCCTTCTTTCCCAAGGGAACCTCAGACTCTGAGGAATTTTCCGAGGAGCCTATGCAGATTGGGGCTACCCGCCTCTCCTCGCGTGAGAAGATGCGGAGGAGACAGCAGGGGTTATGTTTGTACTGAGGGAATAAAGGTCATGTGGTAGTATCATGCCCAGAAAAGCTGGAAAACTTCAGGGCCTGAGGGTGATGGGAAATATCCTGTCAGGCCAGAAGTCAGAATTTCCCAAGAAGACTTTTATTATTCCGGTAACCTTGAAGATCCTCGGTCAAACTGTCAAGACTGAGGCCTTTGTGGACAGTGGGGCCGACGGGGTTTTTATGGACCGCCAATTCGCCCTGAAACACTCTGTTCCCTTAGTACCCTTGGCATCGGAAATTGAGATTTGTGGGTTAAACGGGGAACCATTATCCCAGGGTAAAATTACCTCTTGCACTAGCCAGATTTCTTTGTTTATTGGAGCCACACACTCTGAAAATTTGTCCTTTTATGTGACTGTCTGTACTTTTGCCCCATTGGTGTTGGGGTTACTCTGGTTAAGGGCCCACAATCCTCAATTTGACTGGGTCTCTGGGGAGATTCTTAGTTGGGGTACTGATTGTTTCAGAAGTTGCTTGAGCCTTCCAGTCAGGCTTTCACAGCTAAGTTTGCCAGGATTGCCAGGATGTTATGCAGATTTTGCGGACGTGTTCTCCAAAAGAGTTGCAGAGGTACTACCTCCCCATCGCCCCTATGACTGTGCCATTGATTTGTTGCCGAATGCTAAGCTTCCCAAGAGCAGGTTGTACTCCCTGTCACGTCCTGAGACTCAGGCTATGGCAGAGTACATTCAGGAGAACTTGGCTAAGGGATTTATCAGACCTTCACAGTCTCCAGTTGGGTCGGGGTTCTTCTTCGTGGGTAAAAAGGACGGTTCGTTGCGACCCTGCATTGACTTCAGGGAATTGAACCGTATCACGATTAAAAACTCATACCCACTGCCTCTCATTTCGGTCTTGTTTGACCAGCTTCGTACTGCCACCATTTTTTCTAAGATTGACCTACGCGGTGCGTACAATCTAATCCGAATAAGAGAGGGGGATGAATGGAAGACTGCCTTTAATACCCACTCAGGGCATTATGAATATTTGGTGATGCCTTTTGGGCTCTGTAATGCCCCGGCAGTCTTCCAGGACTTCATGAACGATGTGCTCAGGGAATATTTGGATAGATTCTTAGTTGTATACTTAGATGACATCCTAATCTTCTCCCATTCCCTGGAGGAACATCGGAAGCATGTACGCTTAGTCCTCCAGAAACTCAGAGACCACCGGCTTGGGGCGAAGCTGGAGAAGTGCGAATTTGAAGTTCAGCAAATCGCATTTCTAGGATATATTATCTCCCCAGAAGGTTTCCAAATGGAGGGTTCCAAGGTACAGGCAGTCCTGGATTGGGTGCCGCCCACTAGTTTGAAGGCGCTTCAGCGTTTTCTGGGCTTTGCGAATTTTTATAGACGATTTATCGCTGGATTTTCGTCTATAGTGGCGCCCTTGGTGGCACTCACTAAGAAAGGGGCGGATGTTGCTCACTGGTCTTCTGAGGCCAAAGCGGCTTTTGCCCGTCTCAAAAGGGCATTTGTCTCGGCCAAGGTGCTGCGACACCCAGATCCAGAGCGTCCTTTTGTGGTGGAGGTGGATGCCTCTGAGATGGGTATTGGGGCAGTGCTCTCTCAGATGGGGGTGTCTGATAATCGCCTTCATCCCCTGTGCTTACTTTTCCCGTAAATTTTCGCCTGCCGAGATGAATTATGACGTGGGTAACCGGGAATTGTTGGCTATTAAGGATGCACTCGAGGAGTGGAGACACTGGCTTGAGGGGGCTAAGTTTGTGGTCTCAATTCTCACCGACCATAAGAATTTGGCATATTTAGAGTCAGCGAAGCGCCTCAATGCCAGGCAGGCACAATGGGCTTTGTTTTTTGCTCGCTTTAATTTTTTGATAACATATCGCCCTGGGTCAAAAAACATCAAGGCTGATGCGCTCTCGCGGAGTTTTGCTCCAATCCAGGAGACCACCGAGGAGCCATTGCCCATTGTGTCCCCATCATGTATTAAAGTGGGCATTACCCAGGACCTCTTGTTATTAGTCCTTAGAGCACAGGAGCAGGCTCCTCCAGACCTTCCGGTAGGTCTTTTGTTTGTGCCTCCTAGGTTAAGACAGCGAGTGTTCCTGGAATTCCATGCCAAGAAGTCGGCAGGTCACCCGGGTATTGCCAGAACTCGGGAGTTGCTATCCAGGGTGGTGTGGTGGCCCTCGGTGGCTAGGGATGTGGATCAGTGGGTTCGGGCATGTGACATCTGTGCCCGAAATAAGACTCCTAGAGGGGTTCCTGTTGGCCCATTACATCCACTCTCTATTCCATCTAAGCCATGGACCCACATTTCAATGGATTTTGTGGTGGACTTGCCCAAATCCTCGGGGATGACAGCCATCTGGGTTGTCGTTGACAGGTTTTCGAAGATGGGGCACTTCGTTCCATTGGTTGGGCTGCCATCGGCCAGACGCCTGTCTGAATTATTTATGCTGCATGTTGTGCACCTCCACGGGTTGTCACTTGATGTGGTCTCTGACCGCGGATCCCAGTTTGTGGCCAAATTCTGGAGGGCATTTTGTTCCGATCTCCATATTTCTGTCAGCTTGTCGTCAGGCTACCATCCGCAGTCTAATGGGCAGACTGAAAGGGTGAACCAGTCCTTGGAGCAGTTCCTCAGGTGTTATGTCTCCAAGTGTCAGACTGACTGGGTTGCTCATCTGTCCATGGCGGAGTTTGCCTATAACAACGCGGCTCACTCTGCTACAGGGATCTCTCCCTTCCTTTGTGTGTATGGGAATCATCCTAAGGCCAATTCTTTTGACCCCCTGGACTCCACGCCTGGTGGTTCCTCTGTGGTTTCGGTCCTTAGAGGTATTTGGAGGAAAGTGAAGAAAGCCCTTGTGTCTGTGTCATTAGTGACCAAAAGGGTTTTTGATAAGCGGAAAAGACCCTGCAGCTTCAAATTAGGAGACTTCGTCTGGTTGTCTACCAAGAATTTGAAGTTGAGACAGCCATCTCATAAGTTAGGCCCCCGGTTCATCGGTCCTTATAAGATCACTAGGGTCATCAATCCGGTGGCATTTCAGTTAGATCTACCCCGTTCTTTGGGTATCAATAAAACATTTCATTGTTCCCTTTTAAAACGGGCGATTAGTAATCCTTCTTCCAGTGGAAGACCTTCCCCTCTTCTGATACGTGGCCAGAGGGAGTTTGTTGTTGAAAGGATTCTTGACTCCAAGATGGTTCGGGGTCGGCTGTCACTTTTGGTGCACTGGAAGGGGTATGGCCCGGAGGAGCGGTCGTGGGTGCGCAGTTGTGAACTTCATGCCCCCAGACTGTTACGCTCTTTCTTCTCGCAGTTCCCCGATAAACCCGGTGGTAGGGGTTCTTTGACCCCTCATCAGAGGGGGGGTACTGTTAGGGTCTCCTGCTCTGTGCTGCCACGTCGTCATGGCAACTGGGAGACAAGTGCTAGCGGAGTAACCTGAGCGTAGCTGATACTCTGGTTCGGGTCTTTTGCTGTGCAGTGGTTACAGGCTCTGTGCACGGCAGGGGATCCGGTGCTGGTTTTTGTGCTCACAGTCTGTGAGGTCTGAGTGGGGCGTGGACAGCACCTGCTATATAAACCCTCTTCTCAGGTTAGGCAGATGCTGCTGAATCTTTGTTGGTTAGTCAGTTCCTGAAAGCTAGCTAGTACTGTGTAAACTTTGTATTTGTTTGTTGCTTACTGCAAATAGGCCTTGGGATTTGGTATTACACTCTGCCAATCCAGACCTAGCAGTAAGACTGGAGTCAGTCGTTTAACCGGCTGGGGTTCTTTTGCTACTCTGTGAACCTAGCAAGTTTGCGGCTGTATTCTCAGACTTGCCTGCCAAAATCCTTTCTCACTGTGCAAGGTGTTCAGGTGTCAGTTTAGTGGCAGTAAACTGAACCTGTGCACTGCAAGTGAGGACTAGGATTGTGGAGACTCTCCTTGTGTCTATTATTCCATCTCTGACCAAGGAGTTTACTGCCACACCCGTTGGTAACCCTTTAGGGTTTTGCTGTTGCCCTTAGCAACAGCATTTCGGGTTCTCTACGTATTAAATCACTACATCTCGCTTCTTTCCATCTGAGCATTCCTAATACTAGGGAGACACCCAGTTTCTTAGCCTTTGGGCTTCTCTGTTCCCTTTGTGTTTATTTTGTTACCCTATCACCTTCTGTGTATGTAATGTCATATTCCCCAGTCTGTCTGTGAGTTCATTTGTTTTGCATCCCACACCGTTCAGACACCAGTACATTCCTGCTGGCACTGGTGTGCATAACAGTTGGTGGTGTGGTTTGCAGGAGCATGGGTACAAGAGGAAAAAGGGATTTAGTTGTCAGTGGACTGCGTCCGCTGTCACCCAATGTTTTTGAACTTGTCAATGACTTCTGATGAATGTGCTCCAGGTGACGTTCAAGGGAGGATGTTCCTTGGCGGTTAACGTCCTTACCCCTACTTATTACAGCTTGACAAAGGCAACACACAGCTTGACACCAGTTGTCCGCATTTCTGTTGAAATAATTTCACACTGAAGAGGTGATTTTTTTTTATTTTGTATTTTGACCAGGCATGTCAATGGCCTTATTCATCCCACGGACAACCGGTGTCTTCCCGGGTGCCTGACTTAAACAAACCACCTCACCATCAGAATCTTCCTCGTCAATTTCCTCCTCAGCGCCAGCAACACCCATATCCTCATCCTGGTGTACTTCCACAGTGACATCTTCAATTTGAATATCAGGAACTGGACTGTGGGTGCTCCTTCCAGCACTTGCAGGGGCGTGCAAATGGTGGAAGGAGCCACCTCTTCCCGCCCAGTGTTGGGAAGGTCAGGCATCGCACCTGCCGACACATTTGGACTCTCCTTGGGGATTTGTGATTTAGAACCCACAATTCTTTGCTGTGCTTCAGCCAGCTTAACTCTTTTCATTTTTCTAGCGGGAAGATGAGTGCTTCCATCCTCATGTGAAGCTGAACCACTAACCATAAACATAGGCCAGGGCCTCAGCCGTTCCTTGCCACTCCGTGTCGTAAATGGCATATTGGCAAGTTTACGCTTCTCAGACGATTTTAATTTAGATTTTTGGGTCATTTTACTGAACTTTTGCTTTTTGGATTTTACATGCTCTCTACTATGACATTGGGCATCGGCCTTGGCAGACGACGTTGATGGCATTGAATCATCTCTGCCATGACTAGTGGCAGCAGCTTCAGCACTAGGTGGAAGAGGATCTTGGTCTTTCCCTATTTTACCCTCCACATTTTTGTTCTCCATTTTTTAATGTGTGGAATTATATGCCAGTAATATATCTGGAATTAGACGGCGGTAATGTCTGGAATTAGATACCATAAGATAGATACCAGATACCACTGTGACTGGAATGATGATGACCTATGCACGGTGACAGGACACTACCACAGCATCCTGCAGCACTGGACTATTAGTAATGTACTGTCTTATACTTAGCACCACAATGCAGCACAAGACAACGAGCAGTGATACTGAGCACTGATGAAGATACTAGAACTGACACTGAGCAGCAAGATGCAGCACTGGACTATTAGTAATGTACTGTCGTATACTTAGCACCACAATGCAGCACAAGACAACGAGCAGTGATACTGAGCACTGATGAGGATAATACTGAGAAGAACTGACACTGAGCAGCAAGATGCAGCACTGGACTATTAGTAATGTACTGTAGTATGCTGAGCACCACAATGCAGCACAAGACAATGAGCAGTGATACTGAGCACGGATGAGGATACTAGAACTGACACTGAACAGCAAGATGCAGCACTGGACTATTAGTAATGTACTGTAGTATACTGAGCACCACAATGCAGCACAAGACAATGAGCAGTGATACTGAGCACGGATGAGGATACTAGAACTGACACTGAACAGCAAGATGCAGCACTGGACTATTAGTAATGTACTGTAGTATACTGAGCACCACAATGCAGCACAAGACAATGGGGGTAATTCTGAGTTGATCGCAGCAGCAAGTTTATTAGCAATTGGGCAAAACCATGTGCACTGCAGGGGGAGCAGATATAACATTTGCACCATCGCGCGTGCGCATTGCACCACATACGCATGCGCAGAACTGCCGATTTTTAGCCTGATCGCTGCGCTGCGAACAAATTCAGCTAGCAATCAACTCAGAATCACCCCCTTTGTTGGGTGAACCATATTTGACTCAATTTCATGGTTCGGAATGTAGGAAGGTATATGAGTGTCACAGTACTGGTTACCACCAGGAGCCAGACACTTGATTAGTTGTGCTATCAGAGACACAGCACGGTCAGATAAGTCACTTAGGGGCAGATGTATTAACCTAGAGAAGGCATAAGGAAGTGATAAACCAGTGATAAGTGCAAGGTCATAAACGCACCAGCCAGTCAGCTCCTAACTGTCAATTTGCATATTGGAGCTGATTGGCTGGTGCGTTTATCACCTTGCACTTATCACTGGTTTATCACTTCCTTAAGCCTTCTCCAGGTTAATACATCTGCCCCATAGTTCTGAGAAGGTCAAATCTGTAGTTGAGTTGAATAATGCAGAATCACAAGGCAACCAAAACAGTACACTTGAGGCAACATAAGAAAAATTAAATTCTAACTTTGTGTAATACTTGGTATGAGTGAGGGTCTCACTCTGCAGGACCTTGGGTGGTTCTGCGGATTTTCACATAAAATGGAAAGTTGTATCTTCCACAAGCGATTATTATCCACTTATCTATCTGAATAAGTGAGTAACTGTATGGAAAAATATTGCAGTTATGGGGGGAATTCAGTTAGCCACGGTAAATTTTTCAGTGAAAAATCCAATGTTTTTTTTTTTTTTTGCCTAATTCAATTAATGCCCCTTTTTTTGTGCTGGAAAATTTACCCGTTTCATGCAAAAACACACAGGATCCGGGATGAGTTCCAGTGTCAAGGTGCTTTTATCATCACGGCCACAGAAAAAAGCCCAGCACACATTGCTACTACTGGGCAAAACCATGTGCACTGCAGGGGGGGGCAGATATAATGTGCAATGAGAGATAGATTTGTGTTGGTTATATTGTTTCTGTGCAGGGTAAATACCGGCAGCTTTATTTTTACACTGCAATTTAGATTTCAGTTTCAACACACCCCACCCAAATCTAACTCTCTCTGCACATGTTATATCTGCCCCCCCCCCCTTCCCTCCTGCAGTGCTCATGGTTTTGCCCAATACAGAACAAATTTGCTGCTGCGATCAGGTCTGAATTAGGCCCTTTGTGGCGTTAGGTCATTGTAATGGTCATAGTAATCAGAATTATGTAGACGACACATTTTATGGGGAAGCATGATTTACTACCTTTTACTAATGCAAGATTCAGTAGAGCTAATTTGGTGGTACGTGCATCTGCAGGCGGAAAGCCATGCCTGCCCAATGATTTTTTACCAGCTGTTGCACACATCGTCATTAGTACTGGCACTTGCACAGCCCTATGCTATAGTAGGTGCAAGAGATCTGTCAGAAGCAGGCTTCCCTTCTCTGTACACACAACAGAATCATGCAGAGCTTTATATACACACCCACAACACACCTGTGTCACTCCCATAATACACCAAAAAGACAAAGTGGCTTCATGTGCCCATATTGTTGTTGCCACCCAGATGCAACCCTGAAACACCCAGTTTCCTAGAAAGAGAGATCTGGCCAAGTTCTCCATCTTATCCCAATGTCCTCTACCTCTCATGATTAATTTTAGCCAGAAATTAGGTTAAACCAAACAGTAATTTAGGTGAAAAACAGAAAAGGTTTCTAAATTGAATACAATAGTATTGCAGGTTTAAATTGAGCAGGCAAAACCATCGAAAATCAGCAGCTTGTAAACACAGCCTCTAGATTCCGTTGCCTATTATCAATCTGTCAGACAAGCTTAATTTATATGTCAACGGACACCCATCTAAGCCTGTCTGATGCTTACTATTTCACCTTAAGTCCTCAGGCTTTCCCCCAATAATGCCATAGCCTCCTCCACCACATCCTGCAGAGACAAATTAAACAGGCCCACACTTAATTTAATGCAGCATTTGTCAAGAGCTTTCTGATGATTGAAAACTTGATCTCAGGCCATACTATCCTGTTCCCTGGTAATAGCACTATTTTCTTTGGCAGATAATAGAAAATTTGCTCTCCCAACAGCCATAGAGTCAAAGTCCTTCAGTCATCTCTCCAAATAAATAACCAATTTATCAGGACTGAAATGCTGCTTCCAAGCCATCTGTACTAGTAAGAGTATAAGGTCCACCACATCATCTGCCATCTGTGCCAAACAACAAGCTGGGTCCTACACCTGAAGAAGTCTACTCCTTCCGACAATACTCTTCTTGGACTATATTTTGGCAACATTCACCATGGCGAAATTCATAATGCTGACATGAGAATGTGGACATGGTCGTAACATCAATATGCTTAGCATGTCATCACTGAAGAAATTAGAATTAGAATGTCAACAAACAATGTGTCCCGATGCTGCTCTCCTGGATAGTATGGTCCCGGCGGTCAGGTGATGGCGAGTTCCTGCTGTTATCCAGTGGTCTCAGTGGTGAGTAATGTTGACATTACACATGTCTTCATTGTGAACATGTTGATATTCTGCAGATGTTCCATGAAGACTTATCAACAATTTTGACATCATAACTGTCGACATTGTGGTGTCAACATTATACCTGTCAACATTGTGATTGTTGATATGCTGACTACATCCCCCTCTTCTCTTCTCATAAAATAAAGGAGTGGCCACAATTCACACCTTAGACACTAAGGGGTCTGTTTACAAAGCCTTGGATGGAGATAAAGTGGATGGAGATAAAGTACCAGCCAATCAGTGTCTAACTGCCATGTCACAGGCTGGGTTTGAAAATTGACTGTTTGGAGCTGATTGGCTGGTACTTTATCTTTCCTCCACTTTATCTCCATCCAAGGCTTAGTAAATAGACCCTTAAGGGACAGATTTAAAGATGAGTGATATTTTTTGCCATCACTTATTAGTAATCATCAACGGTGCCCCAATCAATCAGCTCCTATCAGTCATCTTTAAAACACATGACAGGAGCTGATTGGTTGGAGAACCATTTTAGTTTAGCAACGGGTAAGAACAAGAATATCACTTTGTTAAATCTGCCCCTAAATACTAGAATATTTCACGTGCTAAACCTGCACTTTTCAAAACCCATATATATGTATAATAGAGTATAACATCATATATTGGAATGGAACAAGATAAACATGTCATGCACCAGGGGAATGAGTGTGTTGGTTTGATAGCTGTGGTTAGGTTGTAGCACATTGCAATGATTAGTTATGATTAAATGTATGAAATCTAAAGTCACTCTTATTAGAACTAAGAACATTCCAAAGAAAGCATGTAGGTAGGAAACCAGTGGCTAACCCCTATATGATGTCTGATTCAAGGCTGGATGTTGCTTGCATATGAACTGACCAATGACACATCATGAATGAGAGACCTCCCTCTCCTGTACCAATGGAGGGAGCCTGAAACCAACAACCTGTTAACTCCCACTGTTTTGATATAGGCAGTTTGTAGGACTTAGAGAGTTAGTTGCTGTTGTATGCTGTTATGGAACGGACTGTGCATTGAGCAAATAGGGTAAAGTATGCTGGCTGTGGCTGTAATGGATTCTTTTGTAACTATCTGCTTCTTGTATAATTGTAACATTATAACTGAATGATATATACTGTACATGTGATATAAGGTATATATATCCTTTTAATATCAAATATATACATCACTGAGCGTTGGACCTCATACAATGTGTGCGAGTACTTGTTTTCTCTTAAGGGATGTAGGGTTTGCGACGTACAGCGCACTTTTATCGTATATGGTAATAAGATGCGCCGTGCGTCCGCAGCATATATTAATGCTGGCATTTTAAATATTTATTAGAAATAATTTTAACTCTCTCTCTCTCTCTCTCTCTCTCTATATATATATATATATATATATATAGTTAGTTTTTTTTCATGGATAGAGTTCATGTTGCAAACTGGCAACATTAATTTTAACTTTTAAGCAGAGCAAAATTATCCTCTCATCTCTAATTAGGAACCAGACAGACGAACATAATAATAATTATACAATATAAAACACAGACCTCTAATCTGACTTGTAAACACAGATTGGTTTATTTGGAGATTTATTCATTAGTTTTATGTTTGCGAATGGAATATGTTTTCTAGCAAAATGCTAACTCTTCCATTCATAATTAGCTTTTGTGATCAAACAACAGTTTTTAAAGTTTTGCACTGAGAATCTAAATTTACAACTAAATGCTGAAAACTATTTTAAACACCTTGGAAAGAGTCATTTTGTTACTGTGTGGATCATTTGCATCTTGAAAAAAATACAAAGACTCAATGCATATGTAAGTAGGGTGGCGGTGCGGTGTAGTGCCTGCTGCCGTGCAGGTGTAGACTCAATACTTACCAGCGCCGCACTCTCTCACCTTCAGGTCACGGAATTTTCAACAGACCTGGAACCTTCAGTTGGACCCGGACAAGCTGGGGAGGAGAGGAGATAAATGAAGGAGTATCAACTCTTTTCCCAAGGGAAAGAGGATACTCCCAGGGTGGCGGCGATCATCATGGGCACAAAGCCTCAGCCACCCAATTTTCACACACTCTCACTCTCGCACGTAGTGTGATAAAGGGGTTCTCATGTCCGTGAGAAAACCCCTAATCCGGCGCTCGGAGGACAGACATGCAAAGGGTCAGACGGACACAGATGTTGCTCACCGTTGCCAATCTTGCACTGCGATCCTCCTCTTCATTTACAGGTCCCTGTAAGGAGGCAAACAAACAGCCGTGCAGGGCCTAACTCTATCCTAGTGTGCGTCTGCTACACTAGCTTCATTAACAGAGCCCTCAAACTAGCTCAGGTGTTTGTGGTGCAACACAACTATGCACAAATGGTAAACACACTTTGCTATGCGCGGAACAACACACATCACCATAACAGTACGGTACAAGTATCTACAACGGTGCTGTCCCTTTAAATTCCTATCTGCCTTAGATTACTGGGGAGTGGGTGCCGTACAACCTACCCACTTCCCTTTACTGCTTAATTGGGCCTAATGCCCCCTAACTGCTGCACAGGCCAGAGGCCTGTTTGTTTCCCACTGGCCTAGCGCCCGCCTATCGTGTGGCCGGTTGGGTGACCTGGGCCTAATGCCCAGAGTCACCTTATATACCTAACAGGGGTATTCGCTGGAACTAGGGCCTAATGCCCTCTACTGGTCCCCACAGGCCTATTGCCTGATTATGGCCACGGGCCTAGTGCCCGCCTGTCATGTCCCACAGGCCTGAATGTACCCACGGGCCTAGTGCCCGAACCCTGTTGGTCTAGGGAGGAGAGAAGGGGGGGTGACAGGCACCCTCAGAGAGGGCCTACCTGTACTGGTTGGAGAGGCACAAGGGGGGAGCTTGGTTAGCTCTTTCGTTTTCCTCCCCTGGTGGCCTCTCCGGATCCTCGGCCTCAATGTTTGGCCGCTGACCCGTCCTGGACAGCGGCTCCGCTGTCGCTCCTCCACGTCCAGCTGCTTCTGGACATCTCCGCCGATCTCTTCTCCCCACGGCCGCCGCCTTCTTCTCCGCCGCCACCTCTTCTCTCCGTACCGCTCTTCTGCGCTCACCCGCGTGGTCTCTTCTCTCTTCGGCTCCCGCCCGGCGTCTAATGTCACTGGATGGGGGCGGGGCCTATGACACGGCGAGCGCCGATTGGCTCACCGCACCCGTTTCCTATTGGCAGGCGCCCCGTGAGCCGTGATTGGCTGACGGATGGATCCGGATTTGAAATGGCACTTCTCATTGGCGGACAAATTGGCGCCAAGTTTAAAGTGCCGCTTCCGTCGTCGCTACCAGTCTGGTGCAGGGAAACGCCTGGTCCCTGCACCGGACACTCGCCGCTTACTGACAAGCGCTGGAGACAGACACACTGCCCCAGCGCCGACCACCGCTGTACTCTGCAGGGGACGCAGATCCCCTGCACTCCGCCGCTGCAGTCTCGATGTACCCTGCAATACAGGGCACATCTCCACACATATTTAATACAAGTATAATTATTAGTTTGCTGAGTATATTGGAGCGTACCACATTCTAGGTTTTGCGGCCTTGTGTTCCATTAGTAAAGGGTAAATGTCATAATAAGTAATACAAAATATCTCTACAAACTACAACTTGCTTAATTAAGTATAAATGTACTTTTTATTTATCCAAAATACTATAAAAGCACACATAAAATGTTATACACTTGAGCGGACAACATGCATCTGCAACATTTAACATTGCCCTGTTAGCATTGAACAGTGTTTTAAGTTTAACCGTGAAAGTTGTTTTTTTCCTTTCCAATCATCATGGAGACAGTCTGACATGCCAAGTTGTACACTGTCATTAAAATAACCCTCCATCATTCTATGGATGATGAAATTATCAGATGGCGGTACTGTAGAAGTGTCACTAATTTTGGGTAATTCTTTGAGACCCGACCAGATGTCAAAATGTTGTGTTGACATCTCTTCATCACCAGTGTGTCTTTTGGGAAAGTTCAGTTTTTTTTCTGCCAGCAGCAGTAGCTGGAGAAACTGAAGGAGAAGATGTTGTGCCAAGTGCCACTTGAGCTGAGAACTTGCTCACCAGGAGCTCTTTGCATCTCTTAAGATCTTGTCAGTCGGAAAGAAAATGTGACATACGACTTAACCTTGGATCAAGCACGGTTGGCAAAATGTAGTGATCTGATTTCAAGATAAACCTTTGGATTGCGGCAAAGCGAATAAAGTACTTATCTACAAGTCTGACATATTTAGGGGAATTGCATCATTTCATCTCCTCGATTTCTCAAACTGCTTTCCCAAAAGTCTAATCAGGGGAATAACCTGACTCAAGCTGGAAGTGTCTGAACTCACTTCACAGTTGACTACTTGAAATTAGTGATGAGTGGGTTCGGTTCGTCGGAATCCGAACCCCCCCCCGAACTTCACCCATTTTACACGGTTCCGAGGCAGATTTGAATCTTCCCGCCTTGCTCGGTTAACCTGAGCGCGCCCGAACGTCATCATCCCGCTGTACGATTCTCGCGAGATTCGTATTCTATATAAGGAGCCGCGCATCGCCGCCATTTTTCACTCGTGCATTGGAAATGATAGTGAGAGGACGTGGCTGGCGTCCTCTCAGTTTTATTCAGGTGGCTGCAAATATCTGTGCTCACTGCTTTATTGTGGGGACTGGGGACTAGCAGTATTATATAGGAGGAGTACAGTGCAGAGTTTTGCTGACCAGTGACCACCAGTATTATACGTTCTCTGCCTGAAAAACGCTCCATATCTGTGCTCAGTGTGCTGCATATATCTGTGCTCACACTGCTTTATTGTGGGGACTGGGGACCACCAGTATTATATAGGAGGAGTACAGTGCAGAGTTTTGCTGACCAGTGACCACCAGTATTATACGTTCTCTGCCTGAAAAACGCTCCATATCTGTGCTCAGTGTGCTGCATATATCTGTGCTCACACTGCTTTATTGTGTGGACTGGGGACCACCAGTATTATATAGGAGGAGTACAGTGCAGAGTTTTGCTGACCACTGACCACCAGTATTATACGTTCTCTGCCTGAAAAACGCTCCATATCTGTGCTGCATTGTAGTATATAGTAGGAGTACAGTGCATAATTTTGCTGACCACCAGTATATAATATATAGCAGTACGGTACAGAAGGCCACTGCTCTACCTACCTATGTGTCGTCAAGTATACTATCCATCCATACCTGTGGTGCATTTCAGTTTTGCACAGTTTGCTGACCACCAGTATATAATATATAGCAGTACGGTACAGAAGGCCACTGCTCTACCTACCTCTGTGTCGTCAAGTATACTATCCATCCATACCTGTGGTGCATTTCAGTTTTGCACAGTTTGCTGACCACCAGTATATAGTATATAGCAGTATGGTACAGTAGGCCACTGCTCTACCTACCTCTGTGTCGTCAAGTATACTATCCATCCATACCTGTGGTGCATTTCAGTTTTGCACAGTTTGCTGATCACCAGTATATACAGGTTGAGTATCCCATATCCAAATATTCCGAAATACGGAATATTCCGAAATACGGACTTTTTTGAGTGAGAGTGAGAAAGTGAAACCTTTGTTTTTTGATGGCTCAATGTACACAAACTTTGTTTAATATACAAAGTTATTAATAATATTGTATTAAATGACCCTCAGGCTGTGTATATAAGGTGTATATGAAACATAAATGAAATGTGTGAATGTACACACACTTTGTTTAATGCACAAAGTTATAAAAATTTTGGGCTAAAATTACCTTCAGGCTGTGTGTTTAGGGTGTATATGTAACATAAATGCAATCTGTGCTTAGATTTAGGTCCCATCATCATAAGATCTCATTATGGTATCTAATTATTCCAAAATACGGAAAAATCCGATATCCAAAATACCTCTGGTCCCAAGCATTTTGGATAAGGGATACTCAACCTGTAGTATATAGCAGTACGGTACAGTAGGCCACTGCTCTACCTACCTCTGTGTCGTCAAGTATACTATCCATCCATACCTGTGGTGCATTTCAGTTTTGCACAGTTTGCTGACCACCAGTATATAGTATATAGCAGTACGGTACAGTAGGCCACTGCTCTACCTACCTCTGTGTCGTCAAGTATACTATCCATCCATACCTGTGGTGCATTTCAGTTGTGCGCAGTATATATAGTAGTAGGCCATTGCTACTGATACTGGCATATAATTCCACACATTAAAAAATGGAGAACAAAAATGTGGAGGGTAAAATAGGGAAAGATCAAGATCCACTTCCACCTCGTGCTAAAGCTGCTGCCACTAGTCATGGCCGAGACGATGAAATGCCATCAACGTCGTCTGCCAAGGCCGATGCCCAATGTCATAGAGAGCATGTAAAATCCAAAAAACAAAAGTTCAGTAAAATGACCCAAAAATCAAAATTAAAAGTGTCTGAGGAGAAGCGTAAACTTGCCAATATGCCATTTACGACACGAAGTGGCAAGGAGCGGCTGAGGCCCTGGCCTATGTTCATGGCTAGTGGTTCAGATTCACATGAGGATGGAAGCACTCATCCTCTCGCTAGAAAACTGCAGTGCCACTCCTAGATGGGCCAGGTGTTTGTGTCGGCCACTTGGGTTGCTTAGCTTAGTCACACAGCTACCTCATTGCGCCTCTTTTTTTCTTTGCATCATGTGCTGTTTGGGGACTATTTTTTTGAAGTGCCATTCTGCCTGACACTGCAGTGCCACTCCTAGATGGGCCAGGTGTTTGTGTCGGCCACTTGGGTCGCTTAGCTTAGTCACACAGCTACCTCATTGCGCCTCTTTTTTCTTTTCATCATGTGCTGTTTGGGGACTATTTTTTAAATCTGCCATCCTATCTGACACTGCAGTGCCACTCCTAGATGGGCCAGGTGCTTAGTCATCCAGCGACCTCGGTGCAAATTTTAGGACTAAAAATAATATTTTCAGTCTATTCTGAAAACCTCACACCTCACAATGAGTGGAAATTATGGTTATTAAGGTTAATAATACTATGGGATCAAAATGACCCCCAAATTCTATGATTTAAGCTGTTTTTGAGGTTTTTTTGTAAAAAAACACCCGAATCCAAAACACACCCGAATCCGACAAAAAATTTTCAGGGAGGTTTTGCCAAAACGCGTCCGAATCCAAAACACGGCCGCGGAACCGAATCCAAAACCAAAACACAAAACCCGAAAAATTTCCCGTGCACATCACTACTTGAAATGGTTTCAGCACCTTGCACAACACAGAATGTATTCTTCACTGCACTGGACTAAGGTATTCTCCGCCTCCTCTCCAATGTCATGGCTTGTTGTGTAGGTTTGGATGTTTTTTTGCTGTTTCTACTACCGCTTGCTTCAGTTGATGGCAGGGCAAATTAAACTGTTCTTTCAGCTGCTGAATGTTGACAATATCCTGGTTTTTAAAAAAAATTAAAATCATATTTATTCTTTTTTACCCACTGCTTCGAATCACTGTGCTTATATTATTAATAGCCCTGAACAGACACATGGGCCAGTATTTACTAAAAATTAGAGTTTGTCCGATTTGTGTTTTTTTTTCTAAGTCCCAATCCGGGAATTCACTAAGCACCAATCTCGGCAGTGTTTGGACTATTCGTAATGGTTTGAATGACAACGTTAAGAAAAACGAATAAATAGACCATCGGTCAAACGCGGCTGTTATTTCATAGAATACGGGAATTCACTATTCATTCGTATTTGGGTGCTAGTTTCTGAGTGCTCAATTGCGGTCGTATTTTTTTGCGAATCGGTAAAAAAAGCGGCAAAAAAAACAGACCTGCTTTTTTCATCCGTGTTTACATGTGTTGACACTTACAAATCATTCTAACCTGAATTAGGATGCCTAAAAAACGGACACAAACTTCTCTCATGCAGAATTATTTATTTCCTTATGTTTGCAGCCCAAAACTTGTAGATTTGTAAGGCAATACACATTTTTCAACAATTATCCATTATTACACACATTTGTGTTCAACTTTCAAATATTTCAAATGTTGTTGTTTCTGCATCATGTTTTTAAATCTGATTACTTATTTTTAACACACACAAACATGGCACAACAATAATGTCAGTCATTTTCGGACTGAATTATCTAAATATTATCCCCAACATATTAGGACACTTTTAGCCAACTCAATTGTGTTTTTATTGTCAATTCATCTAGAGAAGAAATGTTAAACAGTTACAATTAACATTGTAAATTGTATTGGTCATGGATGAATCTGCCTGGCTGCCAATTAGTCTGTCTTCTGGCTCAAAGAATGATTAGAATCTAGAAAGAGTAATGATTAGAAAAAAATCAAGTGGTCTGCTTTCTGCCTGCTTAAGACAATCTGCCTGGCTGCCAATTAGTCTGTCTGCTGGCTTAAAGAATGATAAGAATCTAGAAAGAGTAATGGTTAGAAAAAAATCAAGTGGTCTGCTTTCTGCCTGCTTAAGACAATCTGCCTGGCTGCCAATTAGTCTGTCTGCTGGCTCAAAGAATGATTAGAATCTAGAAAGAGTAATGATTAGAAAAAAATCAAGTGGTCTGCTTTCTGCCTGCTTAAGACAATCTGCCTGGCTGCCAATTAGTCTGTCTGCTGGCTCAAAGAATGATTAGAATCTAGAAAGAGTAATGATTAGAAAAAAATCAAGTGATCTGCTTTCTGCATGCTAACATCTATGTGCAGCTCAAACAACAGTTTCCTGCTAACAAAAAAGACAAAGATGATAAAGAAGAAATGTGCGTACAAAATTCCTGTTGTTGTTTGTACCAGTTATAATTAATGATGTTGTACAAATTGTCAAGGAGCTAAGTGTTATATATATTCTGTTAATCATACACTTGGTAAGTGTTTTGTTTCTCTTCTCTTTAAAGAAATGGGTGTGTTTTTTTATGTTTATTTGGGTGGTTGCTTGTCCTGGCCTTTGCCTTTACCACTGTCGTGTTGGCATGCTCTGGTGGAGCGCCTTGGTGGTGATGACACTGGCGTTACATTTGAAGTAGTCGTACCAGAACTGCTGCTTGTTTGCTGTTGCTGCAGGGATCTGAGTGTTTGATTGAGGTTAGTGAGGGTGGCATTGAGTTCACGTGTTGCAGCATTTTGATTGTCTACAATTCTGGACATGGATTCATTGATCATTTGATTGCTTTCTAAAATGTTGATATAGCTTTGCTGTTGTCTGTGCTGTTCTTCCATTATGCACTGTAAGTTGCCCATGACATGTGTAATGTCTGCACGCATGATTTCCATGGTATTTGCAATTCTTGTGTTTGTTTCATCTTGTCTACTCAGATTTCTGCTGATTCGTCTGAGGTGAGATGGTAGGCTTGCAAATATTTGGGTCTGCCTACGCAGGCAATCTTCATTAGTGGCCTGCTGTCTAGCCCAAATGGTCCAGAACACTTGATCAGGGCCTTGTGTTACTGGTGTTGTTGGGCTGTGTTGGGGTGGTGGTGTGCTTTGCTGTGGTGGAGTACTCACAGGTGCTGGGGGGCTGATTCCTTCGATTACTGGATGCATTTCTAACATGATTGTGTCATCCATGTCACTGTGTTGCTGTTGTTGCGGAGGGATGCTGGTACCAGGACTAGAAGCTGAAATTAAAAACATTTATCCGTTACTTATCCATATGTTTAATACATTGGCACAAAGCACTAAACATGGAACACATGTAATGGACTGCTGCTTTCAGATATCCGGCCTAGCAACATCATCACTCATTACTTAAATACATACATACAGTAGGCCTGTTTGTGGCAAATGTGTCTGGTTACTTCATTCTGAAAGCAAACACATGAGTTGTATGGTACATCAGACATACTCCTGCCTAAAAACACATTGTAATCCATAATGTGTTGCCTTGTAGTGTCTCCAACCAAAACATAGTAATGTTTTTGTATGCAGTTGGCAATGTTAGGACAAACACACATGTGTAAATGATTCTAACAACCTTACTATTTGCAAAGGTTACACATGAGTTTCTGTTGCAGCATCTTCCACACATTGTGCTACTGTATGGCTGATGGGGACATACATATCTTTACTGGATGTTGTGAAGGCCATTTTGTTAGGTTTCCATTTCATGTTTTATTGACTTGGGTAAGTATAGCAGATTTTGATGGGTATTTACTTAATGAGTTTAAGTAAATGGTTTTTTAAAGATCTGACATTTTTAATTGTTATCACAGTTTGTTACTCACAATCAAGATGAGGGGAGTGTGGTTGGCGTCTTGGAGGTGTGTCCAAAATTTGGAGTGGGGGCACCGAACAAACAGTAGATAATCTTTGTGGCGGGGTAGCCTGCTGTGGTTGGCCCTGGACATCAGACCTTGCTTTCTTTGCTGGCAGATGTTTTTTGTGGTGTGTTCCAGAAGTGCGCCTTCTGCTGCTTAAGACTTCTTTGGATGGACCTAGTATTGAAAGTGACATTTTGTTATGGCCATTCATTTACAAACCTAACCTATACTACAATGGACACTTTACCTGCTTCCGCATCATCATCATCATCATCATCATCATCATCAGATGTGATGGGAGTGACTGTAGGACGACCAGTACTGCTTTTTTTCAACACTGTAAATCCAAAAAAAATAAAAAAATATTCATGCTATTGTTAATACATCCACCCATTATGCTTATAAACATTACATCTTTAAAAAATGGATGTTTTATTATGATTTTAAAAATAAGGACATTAAACACAAAAAGCACAACATCAAACCCAAAACATCGTCCAATAGCCATATGCACTATGGAAAGTGCAACATAGGGAATCATATACAGGACACAGACATAGGACACAATTCCAAAAACATACACTAACAAGTCAATACACACACAGCTTCATTTTCTAATAAATGGAAAAAAATTACAGATGCAATATAGAAATAGGTCTGTGATGTGGCACTCCAAACACACATTACCACAATATGAGGCCAACAAAAAAAAACAAATAAATAATAATAAAAAAAAACCCAGTAAGGTAACTAAGTCTGCAGTTGTTGTGTCAGTGTCAGTGTACAAATACAGACTCAAAATGAACCAGCAAATAGTGGCCTTGACTTAAACAATATTACATTGAGTACTAATGAAATTACACATGTAACTGCCTTCAAAGACACTTTGCACTACTCCAGCCTCTAACATATCAACCACTGATTTGGAAACATTGCACATGGATAACTGAAATAAAAAACATTTTCCAACTTTCAAAATGTACAATGTGCAAAAGGAAAACATTATTGCGGGACAATTCAATGACACACCAAGTCCAAACTACACATGGAAAATGTACTGTCCAAAAACCACATGACATACAAGCAAGTAAGACGTTACATTGACTTTTGTATAAAACATGACCCAAAACAATGTATTTGATGACGCACACTTGAAGATGGGAGTAATATGCAACGTCACATGACACACATTTAAAACATACAGTAAGCCAGAAGTAATGTCATAGAATGTTAAGGCAAATACACATGCTCACCATCCTTCCTGGGGCGATCGGAATCCCGGACATGGGTTGCAGACACTACTTCTGGAGGGATTATATTCCGCATGGGCTCCCCATAGTCCAGATATGTAACAATAAAGGGCGGACCACCACCGGTTTTGCGAGCCGACTTCGCTTCCTTGGCCATTTTGGACTTGACACGTCGCTTTATGTCATAGTACCGTTTGCGGCACGTGTCCTCCGTCCGCTTCACCACCCCCTCACTATTTACAGCAGCAACTACTTTCGCCCACAACACCGTCTTCCTCCGTGTTGGCACCTTGGCGGACTCAGGGCCAAATAGCTGCCTCTGATATTTCATCAGCTCCCGCACCAATGCCACATTTTCTGCATAACTAAACATTACATTCCGCCCAGTCTTAGTAGTGGTGCGTGGCTGCGGAGCACTCTGACTGTCACTATCACTGTCACTTGAGGCTGCTGCAGCAACCTCACCCACCTCCTCCACCTCACTAACCTCACTCACACTCACCTCCTCCACCTGACCGACCTCCTCCCCCTCACTCACACCCTCCACCTCACCCACCTCTGAGTCACACATAATTGTGTGTCTAAACACTTAACACAGAAAAATAAAAAGACAAACAACACACTCCTCCACTACCACTGCACAAATCACACACACACACACACACACACACACACACACACACACACACACACACACACACACACTGACAATTAGACAAAACCACAAAATACAAGACTACAAGAATGACAAGACTACTTTCAAACACAATACTACACTCAGAAATCGCCCAAAAAACTACTCACCAAACCAACTACTCACCAGCCTCCACAGCACAACCTCCCTCCTCACCACTAACTAAACCCACGAGGTGCGGACGGTTTGGGGCGTATTTATATGGTTGCGCACAGACACTCCTACCATCTGAAACACAACCAATCACGAACGGGGATGAAAATCGAAACTAAAAGTGAAAATGCGGCTGCGGGGAAAAAAAAACCTGGCCCGTTTAACTTAGAAAAGAACCCAGCAAAAACAACAAAAACACGTACGCAAATGACAATGACGGCCGCAAATGTGCCAAAAAAAACTGACTGGCATCGACATCGGAAAACACGAAAACAATAAACTCGAATGCTTAGTAACTTGGCGTATATGGATTCAAAACGTTGCATGAAAATGCACCCGATACAAAACGAGTTTAAACACTACACAAACCGACTCAAACACGAATATTAGTAAATATTGGCCATGTTGTTTAAAAAAAAAAGTATTATTTTTTTTAACAATTGACAACTTCACATGGTGACTCACAGCGCTTATATTATTAACGTGGTGGCACGGCATGGCACTGAAAATGCACAAGTTTTGTTTTTGTCTTTTAATTTTTTTGCACACTGCTGCAAATCATTGCGCTTATATTATAGTAATGGTGGCACACACAAGGTGCACCTGTAACAAGGGGCCGTGTATTAGTGCGGTCACTGGCCCTGCTACTGCGTTCCATTTCCCTCCTTGTCTGTTGGGATCCTGGCACTAGAGATGTGCACCGGATATTTTTCAGGTTTTGTGTTTTGGTTTTTGATTCGGTTCCATGGCCGTGTTTTGGATTCGGACGCGTTTTGGCAAAACCTCCCTGAAAATTTTTTGTCGGATTCGGGTGTGTTTTGGATTCGGGTGTTTTTTTACAAAAAACCCTCAAAAACAGCTTAAATCATAGAATTTGGGGGTCATTTTGATCCCATAGTATTATTAACCTCAATAACCATAATTTCCACTCATTTCCAGTCTATTCTGAACAGCTCACACCTCACAATATTATTTTTAGTCCTAAAATTTGCACCGAGGTTGCTGGATGGCTAAGCTAAGCGACACAAGTGGCCGACACAAACACCTGGCCCATCTAGGAGTGGCACTGCAGTGTCAGACAGGATGACAGATTTAAAAAATAGTCCCCAAACAGCACATGATGCAAAGAAAAAAAGAGGTGCAATGAGGTAGCTGTGTTACTAAGCTAAGCGACCCAAGTGGCCGACACAAACACCTGGCCCATCTAGGAGTGGCACTGCAGTTTTCTAGGATGAGTGCTTCCATCCTCATGTGAATCTGAACCAATAGCCATGAACATAGGCCAGGGCCTCAGCCGTTCCTTGCGACTCTGTGTCGTAAATGGCATATTGGCAAATTTACGCTTCTCATCAGACGCTTTTAATTTTGATTTTTGGGTCATTTTACTGAACTTTTGTAGTATACTTGACGACACAGAGGTAGAGCAGTGGACTACTGTACCGAACTGCTATATATATACTGGTGGTCACAGCAACATTCTGCACTGTCCCCTCCTACTATATACTGCGCACAACTAAAATGCAGCACAGGTATGGATGCATAGTATACTTGACGACACAGAGGTAGAACAGTGGACTACTATACCGTACTGTTATATATATATATATATATATATATATATACTGGTGGTCACAGCAACATTCTGCACTGTCCCCTCCTACTGTATACTGCACACAACTAAAATGCAGCACAGGTATGGATGCATAGTATACTTGATGACACAGAGGTATAGCAGTGGACTACTGTACCGTACTGCTATATATATACTGGTGGTCAGTAAAATTCTGCACTGTCCTCCTACTATATATACTGCGCACAACTAAAATGCAGCACAGGTATGGATGGATAGTATACTTGATGACACAAAGGTAGAACAGTGGACTACTGTACAGTACTGCTATACTGGTGGTCAGCAAAATTCTGCACTGTCCTCCTACTATATACTACAATGCAGCACAGATATGGAGCGTTTTTCAGGCAGAGAACATAGATATTTTCAGCACACTGAGCACAGATATTTGCAAGCACACTGAGCACAGATATTTGCAGCACACTGAACACAGAAACTGAGAGAACGCTGCACGTCCTCTCGCTATCATCTCCAATGCACGAGTGAAAATGGCGGCGACGCGCGGCTCCTTATACAGAATACGAATCTCGCGAGAATCCGACAGCGGGATGATGACGTTCGGACGCGCTCGGGTTAACCGAGCAAGGCGGGAAGATCCGAGGCTGCCTCGGAACCGTGTAAAATGGGTGAAGTTCGAGGGGGTTCGGATCCCGAGGAACCGAACCCGCTCATCACTACCTGGCACCATTCTATGCAGCAGGTTCGGGTTATGAGATCAGGCAGCACTGGGGACCAGGACCTTGTCTGGTCCAGTACCCACCTGCCCCCATAGCAGCAGAGTTCGGCAGCACCAATGGAGGCAGTGGTGGATCGCCATCGCTGCTCCGTATGTGCAATGGTGGCGGATCGGAAATTGGAATATGCAAAGATTGAGGTTCCGCCTTTTTTCAGCATTTTGAATCTGGCAACGACGGTGAGCCAATCACAGCCCACACACTGGTGGGCAATCAAGAGTGGTGGCAGCAAGCCAATCCCAGCTTGCCAGGTCATAGCCCCGCCCCAAGCCTGGTTCATATTAGCCAACACCAGGCGCTGGAGCTTAGTTCATCGGCCAGGACAGAACAGTGAAGAGCTCCTGAAGAAAGACGATAGAAGACGTCAGGGAAGATGCCGGAAGTCCCAGAGAGTGGCGGCCATTGAGAAGAGTTTAAACAGGCCTCCACCTGCCGGGTGAAGATCAAGGGCTGATAGCCATCGGTGAAGATGCCAGAAGCCCTGAGGCAGCGGTGTGCGTCGCAAAGGTAGCCACCACTGCACAGGTGAAGGCTTCAAGAAGCTCAGAGGTGGTGGTCCAGCCAGAGCCCTTAGGACTGGTAACAGGAAAAGTCTTGCAGGAGGTCGAGCTTACATCCAGTGAGCATAAATGTGTTTTGTGCATAATATGTGTTTGTATATTGTCCCATTTTCCCTTTGGACTTTTTT
Organism: Pseudophryne corroboree; assembly: GCF_028390025.1. Taxonomy (NCBI): domain Eukaryota; kingdom Metazoa; phylum Chordata; class Amphibia; order Anura; family Myobatrachidae; genus Pseudophryne; species Pseudophryne corroboree. The sequence continues at coordinate 840,087,696 of NC_086444.1, forward strand.
GTTCAGGGTCGCTCCTGGTGCTTTGCATCAGAACGGGGGTGCAATGCAATAGTGAGCTCTGCTCTGGGAGGAGGGGTAGTGTATGGGCGGAGAAGTTAGTTCGGGAGCCAAAAGCAGCAGGGCAGGAGTTGGGTCTTGGAGGGGAGCTGTTTGCAGCACATCGAGAGACAGACTGACCCAGGCAACACGGAGGAGGATGGGTGCGGTACCTGTATCCACGCTGATCAGCTATGACCAGCGGGAGACCACGGAAGCGCTAGCTGGGCCTGCCCACCACAGACACTGAAGGAGCACAGCTGGGGAGATTGTAATGTCTTAATGCTCAGAGTAGGTCGCAACAAAACCATCAGGTCCATGTATTTTTTATCCCATCCATAAGTGTACTAGATGAGGCAGCTATGTTGGGCGCACTTCGAAGGTTACACTGTGGGAAATGAGCCATACAAGGGCTAAATGCATACAAGGGAAAACTGACAATTGTGTAGTAGTAGTAGTAGTAGTAGTAGTAGTAGTAGTAGTAGTAGTAGTAGTAGTATGATATACCCTGTATGGAAAGATCCACATGAAAAACATCATGCCCGAGGAGGAACCATCCGAGGCCACCATCTGTGGTGCACTGCGTAGATCATACTGACAGTGGAGGTACACATTACAGGATTACAGGAATAGCACACAGTGGGGTGGAAGAAAACAACAAAAAACACGTTAAGAAAACATTTGCAGATAACCAACAAAAGGGTGAAAATTAGAATAACATTATTTTGATAAATCTATCAATGTCCTGGTCTCATAGGAGCAGGACGGGTGGGTGTGAGAATGTGGGGAGCACACTCAAGTTCAATGGAAATGTCCCTGCTGAGCCTGGTCCTGGTGCTCTCCCCCTATAGCTCCTTGCTTATGTTGAGGGTTAGGCCTGGGTGCAGACCTGATGTTCTCAGCCAGAGTGGTGGTAAGCTTGGACCTGGAGTTCTCATTGTAGAGGTAAGCAGGTCACATTTATGGGGAAGCTGCATTCGACATGCAGTGGGGAATTGGGTTTGGATGACACAGTGTTTGAAAGGAAACACAGGGGTTGGGGAAGGGGGCATGGGATAACACAGTGCCTGGAAGTGAACACAAAGGTTGGGGGGGGGGCACACTGTTCCTGGAAGTGAACACAGGGGTGGGAGGTGACACAGTTATACTGTGGCTGCCGAAGAACACAGGGGTGGGGAGTAACACAGTGCCTGAAAGTGAAAACAGGGGTGGGGGTTACACAGTGGTTGGGGGAGAACACAGGGGTGGGCTGTGACACAGTGTGAGAGAACACGGGTAGGGGGTGACACTGGCTGGGAGAGAACATAGGGGGAGTGACACAAAGGCTAGGAGAGACCACAGGGATAAGGGGTGACACAGTGGCTGGAAGAGAACACAGAGGTTGTAAAATAAATAATGGATAACATAGAAAGGAAAAAATGGCAGAAAGGAGGTAAAGTTAGAGGCACAATGAAGCAGAAGGGGGCACGGACAGACAGTAAGGGGTTTATATAGAGGCAGAACAGGGCACAGAATGTCAGAATGGGGAACAAAGAGTCAGAATGTGGTACAGTGAAGGCGGTAGGGGGTACAGATAGAGGTGAATGTGAAACAGAGGAAGAGAGGGGTACAGAGAGGCAAGAAGGGGTACAGATAGAGCCACAAATAGTCAGAAAAGGGTACAGATAGAGGTAGAAAGGGTTAAAGATAGAGACACAGACAGAATGGGGCACATATAGAAGAAAGACAAACAAACAAACAAACAAACAAACAAACAAACAAACAGAAGGGGATACAAGTAGAATGAAATGTGTAATTGTTTGGTTTAGATAACACAACAAATTACTCCAAAGTTGTAGACAGGTCTTGAGTGATATATTGTAAAAGTGAGCCTGCATTAGGTGTGGGTGGGGGAGAAGGGTAAGGCATCCGAATGTACCAACAGGCCAGCATCAATATGGTTAATGGTGGTAAAATTACATAGGCTTGGCTTTACTGACATTCCAGGGGCAAATAAAAGCTGGAAGGGTCCCAAATCTACAACTTGCATAGGACCCCACAAAATGATAATCCGGCCCTGCTGCTGCTGTTGCTACCGGTGCACCTGCCAAACTGTATGACAGGCAGTGAGGCCGGCAGTGTGAAGCATGGCTTTTCAGTCTCCAGTCTACCTGGTGCTAAGCTCCAGAGATAGGTCTCTCCCTCCCTCCCTCCCTCCCGCTCCTTCCCTCTGCACCCGGACGACAGCAGACACTTCAGCTTTCCACACCCTACCCCCCCTTCTCTCCCCTCCCCTCCTGTGGACATTATGTGTAAGGGGCACTACTACTGTGGGCATTATATGTATTAGGGACACTACTACTGTGGGCATCATGTGTATATGCAGCACTATTACTGTGGGCATTATGTGCAAGGCGCTCTACTGCTGTTGGAATTGTGTCTAAGGTGCACTACTGTGGACATTGTGTATAAAAGGCACTACTGTGAGGCATAAAATGTATAAGGGGTACTACTGTGTAGCATAACATGAATAAGGGGCACCACTGTGTGACATAACATGAATAAGGGGCACTACTGTGTGTCTTAATGTAAATAAAGTACACACTATTGGCCCAATTCAAGGTTGAGTGCAATAGCTGACGGATTCGCACTGCTGCGCTCAGATAACCACTCCCCAAGCTACCGTTTAAAACGTCCAATCCAGAACTGTAGATGCAATGTTGGTATTTTGCTATTTCATGCGCTATTCCGCAAATATCGGCACCATCGATGGACTCACCCTATGCTGTGTAGCTCTGATCCTGCCTGTAGACTGAGTCTCAATAGACCTCTGTTATGGCTTCTGGCACTCCCATAAAATGCTCCTGACACTCCTCCGTTTTCACCAGACACTCCTCCATTTGTCCAGCCACCCCCAGTAAATGCCAAGTTGCCACCCACAAACAGACGCTTCATGTCAATCACTTGCATCTGAAACTGCAAATGGCACATTTTTGCTTTTTCATGATTAAAATACTGTCACGTACGTGCCATGCTTCTTTGACGCTGTGCAGGAGATCGATAATCAGGAACTGCGAATTGGGCCCTATGTGGTGTAATATGATTCAAGGCATTACATGTGGTGTAATATGGATAAGATTGTGCTACTTTGTGGCATAATTTAAACTGGCCACACCTATATACACCCTATAGTGTGGCCACACCCCTTCCTTGTGAGACCACACCCTTTTTGTGAAGGTGCACGCTATCACTTTATTAAATGTGGGACGGAGGGCGCAAACTAATATTTTGCAGTGGGCCACCGAACACCCTAGCATCGGCCTTGAGTGTGACACACTTAGCCAAAATGCAAGTAATATAGATGTTCGCTTTCTGCACTATAAAAATAAAAAATAATGTTTTACTAACTACCTACATCCATTTACCTCAGCCAGTATTACTAAAACTAGGGAACTAATAACACCACAGACATGTGGGGACAGTAGTCATGACACGAGACATGTGGGGCCAGTATTTATAACACAAGGGACATGTTGGTGTCCGTCCAAACAGTGTCCTCGCTATAAGTCCTTGCTAAAATGTCCTCCCCTCTGGCTGTCTTGTTTGAAATGGCGCCTGAATCACCGTGGGAGGAACTTATATTGAATCCAAAACACGTGATATCCGATGCTGGGAATATGATGTAGTGCGCAACATGTGGGTGAAGGTGGTACCACAGTAATATATTAGTTCGTACTCATCTCATACAGAAACCATAAAACCATAACATTAGATTATTATCTCTGACTCTGTGAATATTATGACACTGTAGGTGGTATATTTTTTGGACAAATTGTGGTGTGTGCTGTACCCCACTTGGTTCATGTTTGTTGATAGATATGGAGGACAAACAATTGAGAGGAGAAGCATAGACGGCTTAAGTCAGGGCATGTAAAATAAAAGATTTTATTGGTTATAGATTAGTGCAATACTATAACCAATAAAAATTGTTGTCTTTGCAATAGAGACCATCACCAATGTCCTGAATGATTAATTAAGATTTTTAAAATCAAACAAATTAAATTAAACTACTAATCAATCCTTCCTTCCACTACATCAGTGGCGCACCCAGGGGGGGGTTTCCGAGCACCCAGAAACCCCCCTCCACTTAAAAAAATAATTTTTTTTTTTTTTTTGCTGCATGAGTATTATTAATGGCTGTCTAGCATCCTCTGCAGCCTGCTGTCTTCCTGGTGGCACTTGTAAGTGCAATAAAAGTCTACTTTATTTTAATTATAGTACATATATATCCATGTGCATACATATATACACATGTATATACATACATACATACATACATACATACATACAAACACACACACACGATATATATATATATACATGTGTATATATATATGTGTACTGTATGTGTGTGTACATATATATATGCATGTTTTATATGCTATGTATATGTGTATATGTATGTGTGTGTATGTATGTATATATATATATATATATGTGTGTGTAGATATATGTATGTATGTATATATATATATATATACACACACACACACACACACACACACACACACACACTCTCACTAGTTTTACGGACCCACATATACTGGGTCACCTCAGTCCCCACCCCCGTGATTGGCTCCGCCCAGTTCTGGAAACCCCCCATGCAAATCCTGCGTTTGCCACTGTACATACACACTCTACCTCCCTTGGGCCCCTGATAAAGTTATTGATAAAGATCTGTGTCAGACCATTTTTGTTAATTTGGGTTTCATTTTTTTTTTAAAGTTAAAATCACATGATTTGGCTTTTTTTTTTGTTTCGAGGATATTATTTATTCCCCAATAACATTCATTTCCAGGCATTTCCAGGCAATTTTGACCACAGTACAAACAATGAAAAATATATATTGTGCAATATATATTTTTAGATGCTGTAATCATCTGTACAGATTATTTTCAGCCTCAATGTAGGATCAGTTCCTGAAGGTTATGTTCAACCTGGAGAAGGTAACCGCTTCATCCAGCTTTACACAAGGTATGTAGTACCATGTAAATGTTTTTGACCAATATACACAACTATTTTTTGTATTAATTCAACATATTTCCATTTTATTGCAGACATTGTGGCAGAAAGGGAAAACAATTGCGCCGAGTCCCAGATGCGGCTCCCTTATATAGAATCCAAAACCTGCAAGATCTGATGTTGGATGAAAGCAATATTGTGATGCGGTCAAAATTGACTGGAAATGAATGTTATTGAGGTTAATAATACTGTAGGAACATATACAAACAAATTCTGTGATTTTAGCTGTTTTTATGATTTATTTATTTTTAAATACAGATCAAAAACAAATACAGATCCAAACCTCGCAAGGGAGGTTTTGGCAAAACAAATACAGATCGAAAACATGAAGGAGATACAGATCCAAAACAAGGACCCAAAACCCATGATTTGGGCTAGGGCACATCTCTACTTATGACCAACTCTAATGGCTGGATCTGAACTCTTTCTGGACATTTGGAATAGATCTAGACTCCCAATGGAAACTTGGTCCTTATCTCTATGGCTGTAACAGTTTCCACTCTATGGTACTGGCAACTTGTTCTCATACACTGGCAGCTTATTCTCATACACTGGCAGCTTATTCTCTGACACTGGCAGATGCCTTTATGTAATTGGCCGATTTCTAATACTGTTGGGGTGGGATGTACTAAACGGAAGCGGCTATAGGCTTCTCTCTGCAGCACTGTGTGAGGGATCCGATCGGATCCCTCCCAGCATGCCCCGCACCCACTCCCGTCACCCTGCGCATGCGCAGACTGACTCCCGTGGCCGAATCCCGGAAGTCAGGCAGCCGCTGGGGATAGCGGAGGGTAGCTTTTATCGGAAAAGCTGTCCTCCGCAATGCTAATCGCATATGTAAGTACATATGCGATTAGCATCCTGGTGTTGGGCAGCGATGTCTGTTAGTACATCCTGCCGTTAGTTCCTTCTGTGAAGTGGCAGCTTTTTCCTTAGACTGAAAGCTCTTTGTATTGGACTTTTTCTCCTCTTTATATGATAGTGATTTTTGGCTTCTTCTGTATAGAATAGCAGGATTTGTAAGCAGGCTTCCTTTTTCTTGCTGAACTGTCTCTTCTTCCCCAGTTGCTGGTAGTAGGCTTTAATATCACTTCCTTCCTCTGCACTCCTGGGTCATTCTGGAAAGTGTAGCTTGAGTGTGACACACTTAGGAAGCATTGGAGGAAGCATTGGACTTCCAAGCCAGAGGCATCTTCTTCACCCTCTCTAAACTCTCTTGAGACTCAGCCTCCCTGAACATGTCAGTGCAGAGTCCAGAGGTTACATGTAATAATGTAACTATAATATTAATATTTACAAACAATAAGTGTAGCTAGGGGTAAAATTGTGCATTGCTAGGACCAGTGGTAAGATTTTGGTATAAGTCTTGTGAAGACACACCAGAAGGAGCCTCCAGGGCCGTAACTAGGTATGTGTGGTGGGGCACCACACATAGCACTGCAGGGTAGGGGGCGCTGTTGGCAGCACTTGGCAATTATCTGTTTTAATTTCTTTCACTTGCCGCTTTCCCCCTTTTTGAAGCCCAGCATCTCCTGACTGCCGTTGTCTCCTACTCTGACCTCTTCTGTCGTTAATACCTACTGTAAACAACATTCATGAACTCAATTTGAGATTCCTTTGTTATTCAGTCATACTGTCCTTTATTACATTTCAAGATGCTGACATACCTGGGATTCGAACCCATTGCCTGCGGCATTGCTGTCAGAAAATCTATTAATTGAGCTGTCTGCCCTTGCATAAAAAGGTTGATAATTGTAAATTAAAGAATTCTAACTATTTGAAGCTTACCTTGTACTTTGTGAAAAAATGATCAGCATTGCGGCTGAGCAGATCTATGTAGTGTGTTGCTGCAAGAGATTGGCTGTGTGGCTGCACACTACATAGATCTGCTCAATTGCAATGTTGAATTTTTTTTTTTTACAAAGTACCAGTAGCTTCATGTAGTGTTCAGAATTTTTATGCAGGATCAAGTAGCTCAACGAGGAGGGTGTCTCATTAGTATTCAACGGGTAATAGGTTTGAAACCTGGGTATGGCAGTATAATGAAATGTGTAATTTAATAAAGGGTATTGTAACTGAATACCAATGAGCTCTCAACTTAAGTGCATGAATGTGGTATACTATAAAGAGGATTTAAGTCCAAATCCATTTTCTTGCAGTGGTCTATAAATGTGTGTATTTTTTATATATGTATATATATATATATATATATATATATATATATAGGTCATTCACTGGATTTTGAGAGAGGTGGCAGCATTGAAGCACTCAAACCTCATGATTTGAGGCCAACTATTTTTTATCTATCCAGTGTTGTGTATAAACACACAGTATATGGGTCTGGTATAAATTTATAGACCTACCCTTCTCCTTTTTGACCGTTTTTAAAAAAAATTGTTAAAAAGAATTGTCACCTTGATATCGGTCTATAAGTCTGATCGGTCCAATATTGGTGTAGGTTTATCTTTATCTTATAAATATGGATCTCGTCTGGAGTTATTAGCCTCAGACATTTATTGATCTAAATACCCCTGAGGAAGTCCTAAGGGACGAAACGAGTCGGGTTCTACATCTGATCAAACCTAATTGGTGCATATTGGAATTGGGTTCTGCATCTGATCAAACCTAATTGGTGCATATTGGAATCTATACATGTCTGATTGAATATCCATCCTGTATGGTGATAATGTTATTGACACTATAAAATGGAGATAGCATTCTGTTTTATGAATACATTTTTAAATTATTGTGATTGTCTTAATAGATTAATAAGTCATTAGCGCCCTCAGATTTGTTGTGTATGTATTATTTTTGAATCCTTGCTGACGAGGGATTCTTCTAGAGGTGCTGCTTATACATCCTGAGCGCAATTTGGTACAATTTTTTGTATATATATATATATATATATATATATATATATATATATACGATTCTGGATGGAACGGCACTCAGAGGCTTTTTTATGCAACAAGCGTGTATTAAAAATTCAATAATACATCAGTTCAGTATATCAACGTTTCGGTGCCGACACGCACCGTCGTCAGGATATGATGCATAGTACAAACATAAAAAGACAAACACATACAACCTGTACAGCAACCTGGACGCAGCGCACAGGCGCCCCGCTGATTACAGCATGGTCTGGACAACGGGATGACGTCATCGCCGAGCGCCCCCGCACGCCAGGACGCCGGACACCCGCCCGGAGCTCAGGTGAATGGTGATCACACAGGTATTTATGAGGGTGAGTTAAGCTGTACAGGTTGTATGTGTTTGTCTTTTTATGTTTGTACTATGCATCATATCCTGACGACGGTGCGTGTCGGCACCGAAACGTTGATATACTGAACTGATGTATTATTGAATTTTTAATACACGCTTGTTGCATAAAAAAGCCTCTGAGTGCCGTTCCATCCAGAATCGTATACCAGCGGTGCACACCGTTTTTGGATCAGGACACCGGGGTAATTGGATCATTTATTGAGTGCCGGACCCAATCGACTTATATATATATATATATATGTATATATATATAGTGGGAAGGGGCATCATAGCATGGGCTTTCTCTGGTATCAATTTTGTCATGCTCCTTCCCCACGGGGCATACATCTTATGTCCCTATTGAAAAAAATGGGGGGGGGGGGGGGGGTGGAGAGAGGTGGGGGGCACCAATTCCCTCTCTGGCGCAGGGCACCAAAAAGTTTAGTTACGGCTCTCGGAGCCTCTACTTTGTTCTTTTCAGAGCAGAGTGTGCCCTTAGAGATGGGAATCCCAGACCCCACACCCCTCCTCCGGGTCATGTTTTGTTGTACACCCTGCACCAGCTGTAGTTCTGCCATTGACTGTAGCAATTCTTCCAATAGATTCTGCTAAAAGCAAAAATGTGCTGCAATGGCTCAAAAAAGTCCCTAAATATTTGAGATGCCTGGAAATCATCTGACTGAATTTGTCCCTGAACGCACAGAATTACAGTTGCAAGCATAATTTTCAAACCACAGTCTTTAAAGTTTAAAGATACGTTTTTAATGCCCCGTCACCCCCACCCTGAAGCATGTGATACACTTTTGAGTTCAACTTCTTTTTTCTCTACAAATTAAGCACTGCTTGTATTGAAAAATTCAGTTAATCCACATTGTTTATAAGGGTATATTATTACACCAGCTAGCCATTGGGCTGACACATGATGTGTGATTAAGAACAATTAGCAATTCAGCTGATGTTGGTGAAATACAACAAAAGGCTATTATTTTGTGCAAGAATGCTTAAGTGGAGATAACTGCCTGCTACAAGCCACATGGACTTTGTAAAAATCACAACATTCTGCTGCATGACCAATCTCAACTTTTATACAGTATGTGTAATAGCTGCTGACAAACAGTTTCTGGCAAAAATGTGTGAAAATTGCCATTTGCAGATATTACTTAAAAAAATTAATGATCATTCTAAAAATCATTCTAGACCTTATCATACTTGCCTACTCTCCCGGAATGGCCGGGAGGCTCCCGAAAATCGGGTGACCCCCCCGTCCCCCCGTAAAAGCAGGCAAGTCTCCCAATTCCTGCGCTCCCCCCTGCCCGGCCGCCAGAGGCGTATCTAGGGTAGGGCGAGTGGGGCACGTGCCCTGGGCACCTTGGCAGGCCCAGGAGAGGGGGGCACCGCCGGCGACCAGGGCATCATGCCCCACTCGCCCCCGTCAACCCTAAATGTGAGGGGAGGAGAGTGCAGCGTCTCTCCCTCCCCTCACCGCCGCTGCCAGCACTAGCAGCGCTGCTGTGTCCGGTCTCCGGCGCTAGCCAATCAGAGCTTGCGGACCGGCTCCTGATTGGCTGCCGGTCCTCGAGCTCTGATTGGCTAGCGTACCGGCGCCAGACAGCCGCCGGAGACCTGGAGCGGTGAGGGGAAGGAGAGGCGCTGCGCTCTCCTCCCCTCACAGAGAGCAAGCGGTGAGTGACGGGGGTGGGGCGGGCTTGGCGGCACAGTGGGGCATGTATCTGGCACCAAATGGGGCATATGTAACTGGTACTGAGTGGGGCCTGGCACTGTGGGGCATGTAACTGGCACTGTGGGGCATGTAACTTGCACTGTGGGGCAATGTAACTGGCATTGTGGGGCATGTAACTGGCACTGTGGGGCAATGTAACTGGCACTGTGGGGCAATGTAACTGGCATTGTGGGGCATGTAACTGGCACTGTGGGGCAATGTAACTGGCACTGTGGGGCAATGTAACTGGCATTGTGGGGCATGTAACTGGCACTGTGGGGCATTGTATCTGGCACTGTGGGGCAATGTAACTGGAACTGTGGGGCATGTATCTGGCACTGTGGGGCATTGTATCTGGCACTGTGGGGAAATGTAACTGGCACTATGGGGCATGTATCCGGCACTGTGGGGCATTGTATCTGGCACTGGGGGGCAATGTAACTGGCACTGTGGGGCATTGTATCTGGCACTGTGGGGCCATGTAACTGGCACTGTGGGGCATTGTATCTGGCACTGTGGGCATTGTATCTGGCACTGTGGGGCATGTATCTGGCACTGTGGGGCATTGTATCTGGCACTGTGGGGCAATGTATCTGGCACTGTGGGGCATGTATCCGGCACTGTGGGGCATTGTATCTGGCACTGGGGGGCAATGTAACTGGCACTATGGGGCATTGTATCTGGCACTGTGGGGCAATGTAACTGGCACTGTGGGGCATTGTATCTGGCACTGTGGGGCAATGTAACTGGCACTGTGGGGCATTGTATCTGGCACTGTGGGGCAATGTAACTGGCACTGTGGGGCATTGTATCTGGCACTGTGGGGCAATGTAACTGGCACTGTGGGCCATTTTCAGTGGCCACACCCCTTCTGCAGCGTGGCCACACCCCTTCTTTTTTCGCCACACGCGCCTTCGTCGCGTGCACATACTTCTTTTGCTATGTTTTTTTTTTTTTTTGGGGGGGCGCCATTTTACATCTGGCCCTGGGCTCCAAAAACCCTAGTTACGCCTCTGCCGGCCGCCCACTTAGTGAGTAAAGTGGTTGGTCCGGGCAGTCGATGACGTGATTCTTGTTGAATTGCGTCATCATAGCCACACCCCATACAGTATAATGCCTGTAATAGCGGCATTATGTGGTGGGGGCGTGGCTTAAGTATCCCGATACCTCAGCCACACCCCCACCCACCTCTGCCACGCCCCCATTCTGCCTATGCCACACCCCCATCCCACCTCTGCTCCGCCCCCTCTCCTCATCACTACCCGTCCCCACCCCTGCTGATCCGACCTGGCTGCTCTCAGCTGAAAAGTCGGTAAGCATGGACCTTATATTTATTTATTTATTTATTTATTACCAGTTATTTGTACAGTGCACACATATTCCGCAGCACTTTACAGAGAATATTTGGCCATTCACATCAGTCCCTGCCCCAGTGGAGCTTACAATCTATATTCCCTATCACGTGTACACGCACACACATTCATGATAGGGTTAATTTTGTTGGGAGCCAATTAACCTACCAGTATTATATTTTTGGATTGTGGGAGAAAACCGGAGTACCCGGAGTAAACCCACGCAAGTTTGGGGAGAATATACAAACTCCGCACAGTTAGGGCCATGGTGGAAATCGAAGCCATGACCTAAGTACTGTGAGGCAGTAATGCTAACCATTACACCATCCGTACTGCCCTTATATTCCGCCTATGTAGCAGTTACAGTAATAACTTACAGTTAAAATTATTTCAGGATTTAGTAGACAGTTGATGAGCACAGGTGGGACTTTGTTGGTGGTAATATTACAGTGTGAAATTAAAGCCAGATTGAATGGATGGAGGAACATAACAGTTCTGTGTTGGCAAGGCTTATCATGAGTATATGTAATAATAAGCCACACCCCTTGTGGATGCTCTAGCCTCTTTAGTACTTAAATGTTAATTCTGACCACCGATTGGTCTGCCTCTGATTACCAAGTGTACTACACTGCTGAAATATTTAGACAGGAAAATCACTTATATGCAGCGGTGGATTGTCTACGCTGGCCCACTCGGAAGATCCCCGGTGGGCCGATGTGCATGTGGGGCTTATTTTGTTTGTTAAGGGGTGGTGCTGTCGCAATGGTTACACGGTATAACTCTGGTGCTGTCCATGTGAGGCCATTTTTACACATTTTTTCATGGCAACTTTCATTCCCAATACATTTCTGCTTATATGATTATGTTTAATGGACCAGTCTCATTATTATTATTACATTTCATTTATAAGGCGTCACAAGTGGTTCACAACACTATACATACGGCACACATTAGAACAATAGTGATGTGCACCGGACATTTTTCGGGTTTTGTGTTTTGGTTTTGGATTCGGTTCCGCGGCCGTGTTTTGGATTCGGACGCGTTTTGGCAAAACCTCCCTGAAATTTTTTTGTCGGATTCGGGTGTGTTTTGGATTCTGGTGTTTTTTTACAAAACCCCCTCAAAAACAGCTTAAATCATAGAATTTGGGGGTCATTTTGATCCCATAGTATTATTAACCTCAATAACCATAATTTACACTCATTTCCAGTCTATTCTGAACACCTCACACCTCACAATATTATTTTTAGTCCTAAAATTTGCACCGAGGTCGCTGGATGTCTAAGCTAAGCGACCCAAGTGGCCAACACAAACACCTGGCCCATCTAGGAGTGGCACTGCAGTGTCAGACAGGGTGGCAGATTTAAAAAATAGTCCCCAAACAGCACATGATGCAAAGAAAAAAAGAGGTGCACCAAGGTCGCTGGATGGCTAAGCTAAGCGACCCAAGTGGCCGACACAAACACCTGGCCCATCTAGGAGTGGCACTGCAGTGTCAGACAGGATGGCAGATTTAAAAAATAGTCCCCAAACAGCACATGATGCAAAGAAAAAAAGAGGTGCACCAAGGTCGCTGGATGGCTAAGCTAAGCATCACAAGTGGCCGACACAAACACCTGGCCCATCTAGGAGTGGCACTGCAGTGTCAGGCAGGATGGCACTTCAAAAAAATAGTTCCCAAACAGCACATGATGCAAAAAAAAATGAAAGAAAAAAGAGGTGCAAGATGGAATTGTCCTTGGGCCCTCCCACCCACCCTTATGTTGTATAAACAGGACATGCACACTTTAACAAACCCATCATTTCAGCGACAGGGTCTGCCACACGACTGTGACTGAAATGAGTGGTTGGTTTGGGCCCCACCAAAAAAGAAGCAATCAATCTCTCCTTGCACAAATTGGCTCTACAGAGGCAAGATGTCCACCTCCTCCTCATCGTCCGATTCCTTACCCCTTTCACTGTGTACATCCCCCTCCTCACAGATTATTAATTCGTCCCCACTGGAATCCACCATCTCGGGTCCCTGTGTACTTTCTGGAGGCAATTGCTGCTGGTGAATGTCTCCACGGAGGAATTGAGTATAATTCATTTTGATGAACATCATCTTCTCCACATTTTCTGGAAGTAACCTCGTACGCCGATTGCTGACAAGGTGAGCGGCTGCACTAAACACTCTTTCGGAGTACACACTGGAGGGGGGGCAACTTAGGTAAAATAAAGCCAGTTTGTGCAAGGGCCTCCAAATTGCCTCTTTTTCCTGCCAGTATACGTACGGACTGTCTGACGTGCCCACTTGGATGCGGTCACTCATATAATCCTCCACCATTCTTTCAATGGTGACAGAATCATATGCAGTGACAGTAGACGACATGTCAGTAATCGTTGGCAGGTCTTTCAGTCCGAACCAGATGTCAGCACTCGCTCCAGACTGCCCTGCATCACCGCCAGCGGGTGGGCTCGGAATTCTTAGCCTTTTCCTTGCAGCCCCAGTTGCGGGAGAATGTGAAGGAGGAGCTGTTGACGGGTCACGTTCCGCTTGACTTGACAATTTTCTCACCAGCAGGTCTTTGAACTTCTGCAGACTTGTGTCTGCCGGAAAGAGAGATACAACGTAGGTTTTAAATCTAGGATCGAGCACGGTGGCCAAAATGTAGTGCTCTGATTTCAACAGATTGACCACCCGTGAATCCTGGTTAAGCGAATTAAGGGCTCCATCCACAAGTCCCACATGCCTAGCGGAATCGCTCTGTTTTAGCTCCTCCTTCAATGTCTCCAGCTTCTTCTGCAAAAGCCTGATGAGGGGAATGGCAGTGTCTGAACTGACTTCACGTGTGGCAAGTTCAAAGGGTTGCAGAACCTTACACAACGTTGAAATCATTCTCCACTGCGCTTGAGTCAGGTGCATTCCCCCTCCTTTGCCTATATCGTAGGCAGATGTATAGGCTTGAATGGCCTTTTGCTGCTCCTCCATCCTCTTAAGCATATAGAGGGTTGAATTCCACCTAGTTACCACCTCTTGCTTCAGATGATGGCAGGGCAGGTTCAGGACTGTTTGCTGGTGCTCCAGTCTTCGGCACGCGGTGGCTGAATGCCGAAAGTGGCCCGCTATTCTTCAGGCCACCAACAGCATCTCTTGCACGCCCCTGTCGTTTTTTAAATAATTCTGCACCACCAAATTCAATGTATGTGCAAAACATGGGACGTGCTGGAATTTGCCCAGATGTAATGCACGCACAATATTGGTGGCGTTGTCCGATGTCACAAATCCCCAGGAGAGTCCAATTGGGGTAAGCCATTCTGCGATGATGTTCCTCAGTTTCCGTAAGAGGTTGTCAGCTGTGTGCCTCTTATGGAAAGCGGTGATACAAAGCGTAGCCTGCCTAGGAACGAGTTGGCGTTTGCGAGATGCTGCTACTGGTGCCGCCGCTGCTGTTCTTGCTGCGGGAGGCAACACATCTACCCAGTGGGCTGTCACAGTCATATAGTCCTGAGTCTGCCCTGCTCCACTTGTCCACATGTCCGTGGTTAAGTGGACATTGGGTACAACTGCATTTTTTAGGACACTGGTGACTCTTTTTCTGACGTCTGTGTACATTTTCGGTATCGCCTGCCTAGAGAAATGGAACCTAGATGGTATTTGGTACTGGGGACACAGTATTTCAATCAAGTCTCTAGTTGCCTGTGAATTAACGGTGGATACCGGAAACACGTTTCTCACCACCCAGGCTGCCAAGGCCTGAGTTATCCGCTTTATTCTGTGATATTTCATCTTCCTCGCAAAGGACTGTTGGACAGTCAATTGCTTACTGGAAGTAGTACAGGTGGTCTTCCGACTTCCCCTCTGGGATGACGATCGACTCCCAGCAGCAACAACACCAGCGCCAGTAGCAGTAGGCATTACACTCAAGGATGCATCGGAGGAATCCCAGGCAGGAGAGGACTTGTCAGACTTGACAGTGACATGGCCTGCAGGACTATTGGCTTTCCTGTGTAAGGAGGAAATTGACACTGAGGGAGTTGGTGGTGTGGTTTGCAGGAGCTTGGTTACAAGAGGAAGGGATTTAGTGGTCAGTGGACTGCTTCCGCTGTCATCCAAAGTTTTTGAACTTGTCACTGACTTCTGATGAATGCGGTCCAGGTGACGTATAAGGGAGGATGTTCCTAGGTGGTTAACGTCCTTACCCCTACATATTACAGCTTGACAAAGGCAACACACGGCTTGACACCAGTTGTCCGCATTTCTGTTGAAATAATTCCACACCGAAGAGGTGATTTTTTTTGTATTTTGAGTCTGACCAGGCATGTCAATGGCTATATTCGTCCCACGGACAACAGGTGTCTCCCCGGGTGCCTGACTTAAACAAACCACCTCACCATCAGAATCCTCCTTGTCTATTTCCTCCCCAGCGCCAGCAATACCCATATCCTCATCCTGGTGTACTTCAACAGTGACATCTTCAATTTGACTATCAGAAACTGGACTGCGGGTGCTCCTTCCAGCACTTGCAGGGGGCGTGCAAACGGTGGAAGGCGCAACCTCTTCCCGTCCAGTGTTCGGAAGGTCAGGCATCGCAACCGACACAATTGGACTCTCCTTGGGGTTTTGTGTTTTAGAAGAACGCACAGTTCTTTGCTGTGCTTTTGCCATCTTAACTCTTTTAAGTTTTCTAGCAGGAGGATGAGTGCTTCCATCCTCATGTGAAGCTGAACCACTAGCCTTGAACATAGGCCAGGGCCTCAGCCGTTCCTTGCCACTCCGTGTCGTAAATGGCACATTGGCAAGTTTACGCTTCTCCTCAGACGATGTTGATTTAGATTTTTGGGTCATTTTACTGAGCTTTATTTTTTTGCATTTTACATGCTCTCTACTATGACATTGGGCATCGACCTTGGCAGACGACGTTGATGGCATTTCATCGTCTCGGCCATGACTAGTGGCAGCAGCTTCAGCACGAGGTGGAAGTGGATCTTGATCTTTCCCTATTTTACCCTCCACATTTTTGTTCTCCATTTTTTAATGTGTGGAATTATATGCCAGTATCAATAGCAATGGCCTACTACTATATATACTGTGCACAACTGAAATGCACCACAGGTATGGATGGATAGTATACTTGACGACACAGAGGTAGGTAGAGCAGTGGCCTACTGTACCGTACTGCTATTTATTATATACTGGTGGTCAGCAAACTGTGCAAAACTGAAATGCACCACAGGTATGGATGGGTAGTATAATTGACGACACAGAGGTAGGTAGAGCAGTGGCCTTCTGTACCGTACTGCTATATATTATATACTGGTGGTCAGCAAACTGTGCAAAACTGAAATGCACCACAGGGATGGATAGTATACTTGACGACACAGAGGTAGGTAGAGCAGTGGCCTACTGTACCGTACTGCTATATATTATATACTGGTGGTCAGCAAAATTATGCACTGTACTCCTACTATATACTACAATGCAGCACAGATATGTAGCGTTTTTCAGGCAGAGAACGTATAATACTGGTGGTCACTGGTCACTGGTCAGCAAAACTCTGCACTGTACTCCTCCTATATAATACTGGTGGTCCCCAGTCCCCACAATAAAGCAGTGTGAGCACAGATATATGCAGCACACTGAGCACAGATATGGAGCATTTTTCAGGCAGAGAACGTATAATACTGGTGGTCACTGGTCAGCAAAACTCTGCACTGTACTCCTCTTATATAATACTGGTGGTCCCCAGTCCCCACAATAAAGCAGTATGAGCACAGATATATGCAGCAAACTGAGCACAGATATGGAGCGTTTTTCAGGCAGAGAACGTATAATACTGGTGGTCACTGGTCAGCAAAACTGTGCACTGTACTTCTCCTATATAATACTGGTGGTCCCCAGTCCCCACAATAAAGCAGTGTGAGCACAGATATATGCAGCACACTGAGCACAGATATGGAGCGTTTTTCAGGCAGAGAACGTATAATACTGGTGGTCACTGGTCAGCAAAACTCTGCACTGTACTCCTCCTATATAATACTGGTGCTCCCCAGTCCCCACAATAAAGCAGTGTGAGCACAGATATATGCAGCACACTGAGCACAGATATGGAGCGTTTTTCAGGCAGAGAACGTATAATACTGGTGGTCACTGGTCAGCAAAACTCTGCACTGTACTCCTCCTATATAATACTGGTGGTCCCCAGTCCTCACAATAAAGCAGTGTGAGCACAGATATATGCAGCACACTGAGCACAGATATGGAGCGTTTTTCAGACAGAGAACGTATAATACTGGTGGTCACTGGTCAGCAAAACTCTGCACTGTACTCCTCCTATATAATACTGGTGGTCCCCAGTCCCCACAGTAAAGCAGTGTGAGCACAGATATATGCAGCACACTGAGCACAGATATGGAGCGTTATTCAGCCAGAGAACGTATAATACTGGTGGTCATTGGTCAGCAAAACTCTGCACTGTACTCCTCCTATATAATACTGGTGGTCCCCAGTCCCCACAGTAAAGCAGTGTGAGCACAGATATATGCAGCACACTGAGCACAGATATGGAGCGTTTTTCAGACAGAGAACGTATAATACTGGTGGTCACTGGTCAGCAAAACTCTGCACTGTACTCCTCCTATATAATACTGGTGGTCCCCAGTCCCCACAATAAAGCAGTGAGCACAGATATTTGCAGCCACCTGAATAAAACTGAGAGGACGCCAGCCACGTCCTCTCACTATCCTTTCCAATGCACGAGTGAAAAATGGCGGCGACGCGTGGCTCCTTATATAGAATACGAATCTCGCGAGAATCCGACCGCGGGATGATGACGTTCGGGCGCTCTCGTGTTAACTGAGCAAGGCAGAAGGATCCGAGTCTGCCTCGGACCCGTGTAAAAAGGGTGAAGTTCGGGGGGGTGTTCGGATTCCGACAAACCGAACCCGCTCATCCCTAATAGAGGGTACACAGAACTTAACATTACTAAAACAGAGCACAGGTAACTATTAGCGCCACAATTCTTAGTACATAATACAGTTGAGATGTAGGGAAGCAAAGGAGTAATCGGCGTACTGGGGAGGACAGCCATTAGCAGAGATGAGCGGTTACGAGTGAGAGGAGATGCAGGTATATATGATTGCTGATTAGGAGAGAGCTGTAACTGAGGAGCGAGGGAAGAGGGCTGTGAGAACAAGAGGGAAGAGGGCTCTGCTCCAAAAAGCTTACAATCTCATGAAATCCCTAGTTACAGCTGCAATTCTTTAAACAAGTATTGTTCCTTTTAAACATGTATATGTTATTTTTCTTAGTGATCTACTTATAGGTCATTATCTGTTTTTTTTTAAATCTCTTTTGAAAACAAGTAAGGATTCCAGTCACACACAGAGACACTCAGCATGTCAGGTGGGGAGAGTGGGTTTTGGGTCACACTATGGCATAGTGGTTAGCATTGCTGCCTCACAACACTTGGGTCATGAGCTTTTTGTTTGGAGTTTATATGTTCTCACCATGTTTGCTAAGGTTTCTCCCACCACCCAGTGACATACTGTACAGTACTGGTAGGTAGATCAATTGGCTAGTGTGTATATAAACAAAATAAGATCTACTTCCCTCTATGCTTGTCGCTTGTCTCACCGCAGGTATACACCTGCACCAATTAACATATATAACTAGCCAGTGTGTGTTTGTGTGCTTCTGTTTTAGGGAATTTAGGAGGAGATGTATGAAAAACGTCCTAATGGACGTTATGTGCCTGGGGACGTGTGACCACATTATCGTGGTGATATGTCCGGACCCTCCGCCACAATGTATGATATGTGTGCCTGCTGATGTGGGAGGGCGTTATCTCACCAGTCCCGCGATAGCGCTTCTTCCACATCGACTAGGCTGGGAGCGCTGCCGCTGGCTCTCTGCGCATGCGCCCTTTTGCCCTTCACCCTACTTGCACTGCTGGCAGCCGGTGGCGCATGCGCAATTATGCTGGGCGCTCGCCGCCGGATGTGCCAGGAAGCTCAGGGAAGAGGAGCAGCGGGCGGGACTTTTGTCCACGAACAATAACATTTTTTGGGGGGAAATTACAACAAAAAAACCCCACAATGAAGTACCTGCAGTGCTTTAGCGCCAGCCCTGACATGGTGAAGTGACGGATGGGACTTAATGAGCGGTGAGTAACAGTCCCGCTGTTAATACATCAGGGGGGCAGCAAAAAGGTATAGACACAGCGCTCAGGACGAAGCGGGACCATGCGCTGTGTAAATTCATTAAAGTGCCGCATCATACATCGTGATGAATGCGGTACCAGCAGCAGTTAGCATGCGCTATGTGCTGAATGCACATAGCTCACCATCGTAAATCTGCCCCTTAGTCTTTAAACTCCTATGCGTTAGGGACTGATGTGAATGACAAAGCTCTCTGTACAGCGCTGCAAAATTAATGAAGCTATATAAATAAGCGATAATTTTACAATGCTGAAAAAACTCAGGCGTTCCACATCTTTTTTGCACTACATTATGTGCCGTGTGACTGGTAGTAACATGACACCGTGGAAACTCTGAAGAATTCTATATCATAATTTGCAGCCAAAAGAAGCAAACCAAAGAAAAACTGGTAATTAATTATCGTCTTAGCCTACCATAATGATTTATGCTAAAAAAAAAATAGGCCGTTTTTTTTCCTGGGATTGCTTTTTTCATTCATTCACAATGTTTTTGTTTAACTAAATTTTCAGGAGAGAAGGACATTAATTTATTAGTAATCTACTTAATATACCAAATTAGCATTACTAATCATAAGTTACAATTGCATGTTTTTAAATAATTTTTTACTTTGTTAATGCAATGTCTGTCTATGCATTCTCTGTTTGAAAACTGGTGGGCGTGCAAGCACCTGTAGTAAATTGGTTACGGATCAATAGATCTACAGTCAGAAGGTCTACAATCATTAGGTCAACACCATATGGTCGACAGTGAAAAGGTCAAAATGGACAAAAGGTTGACAGACATGGTCATTAGGTCAACATATCAAAGGTTGACACAGGAAAATGTCAACAGGTACAAAAGGTTGACAAAAGGAAAAAGTTGACACAACATTTGTGCATTTTTTTGGTGTCGTTTGCACAGTCTCAGTGCTTGGAACCCCAATTAGTGTCTAGGTTCGCACAGTGCAGGTAGTTTGTTGGCAGTGAAGAGCTCCAGAAGATAGGGAATGCCAGACAGAATAAAGGAGGAGCCAACAGAAATGTGAAGGAAGATAGTGGACCAGAGAAAAAATATACGCAGACAACAGGAAAATATGAAGGTAGTCCTAGAACCACAAGGGACCAATTCCTATGAGAGGTAATGCCTGCCCCCTTACTCGCAATGCGAATGCTTTGGAATCAAGACTTTATGGGGTCAAGAGAGGATCAAGCACTGGTCAAGTTGAGATTCAGCAAGAAACATCACTGACCCTACAGGGTAGAGTCGGCAGAAGTGTACCCTATGCAAAAGATCTCCCAGGGCTCCCTCTGTGTGTGTACCTGCCAGAGCTCACTGATTATTGGGGCCCATGCTTATATTAACCATAAGGCACTTGAGATACATATGTACCGTATATGTAGGCAAGAGGGTATCACACAAGGTATAAGGCCTTGGGTTATAAATTTGGTAATATGACAGTGGGCAGGGGTCTGTTGTCCTTGTTAAACTAATGACCATTAGACCCTGCTTAATCCCTTATCATCCTTTGCATACTGGACGCATGGCACCACAGAGGAAGTATCTGTATCCTTATAAGAAAGGTATGTGTGACAGTTGCACGTCCAAAGCCCCTGATAGTTGGTGACCCCTTTTTCTCAGCACTCCCATAGCATCCAGGGCCAAGCTTGTCATCCATCAATAAATTGTTTATAGTTAGGCCCCTTCAAAAGTAGGCTGTTAGTATAATCCCTATTGATTATTTGTATTGTTTGCTGGGACAGATTATGGACAAGGTGATACAGACAACTGTCTAGGGCCTGTTGGGACCAAGGGTGCCCGTCTGCTACACACCGTTGGTCCTTATAATGAGCTTTTATGCCATTTTGTATTTCTGAGGTAAAACTTGTATTTTTAAGGTTATCCAATTTGAAGATTAACCAAATTAACACACAATTTTCATCCATTATTCTGAAGATGCTTTATTTTTCCTTTAATTAAAAAAAAATGTATTACATATTTTTTGTAGTTTTTATGTATATTATTTGTTCTAAATTTTAATATTGATTATATGCAGAAACCTGGAGTTTTGATTAGATTAAATAAATATTCTCCTGTTCTATAATGAATGCATATTAGGTTCGGACTTTCTTTATGTTATAACATGATTTCCAGTATAATGGGATTTGGTATACAAACAATCTTCTGGGAGACGGAATGTACAGCAAATTCTGGCAGCATTTATTAAAATAACTTTTCCAATGTCCGGCTAGTAACTATTAGTGATGAGCGGGTTCGGATCCTCGGGATCCGAACCCGCCCGAACTTCACCTTTTTTTTCACGGGTCCGAGCGACTCGGATCCTCCCGCCTTGCTCGGTTAATCCGAGCGCGCCCGAACGTCATCATCCCGCTGTCGGATTCTCGCGAGATTCGGATTCTATATAAGGAGCCGCGCGTCGCCGCCATTTTTCACTCGTGCATTGGAAATGATAGTGAGAGGACGTGGCTGGCGTCCTCTCACTTTGTTTCAGGGGGCTGCAAATATCTTTATTCTGGGGACCAGCAGTATTATAGGAGGAGTACAGTGCAGAGTTTTGCTGACCAGTGACCACCAGTATTATACGTTCTCTGCCTGAAAAACGCTCCATATCTGTGCTCAGTGTGCTGCATATATCTGTGCTCACACTGCTTTATTGTGGGGACTGGGGACCACCAGTATATTATATAGGATGAGTACAGTGCAGAGTTTTGCTGACCAGTGACCACCAGTATTATACGTTCTCTGGCTGAAAAACGCTCCATATCTGTGCTCAGTGTGCTGCATATATCTGTGCTCACACTGCTTTATTGTGGGCACTGGGGACCACCAGTATATTATATAGGAGGAGTACAGTGCAGAGTTTTGCTGACCAGTGACTACCAGTATTATACGTTGATCTATTACTGGCATATAATTCCACACATTAAAAAATGGAGAACAAAAATGTGGAGGGTAAAATAGGGAAAGATCAAGATCCACTTCCACCTCGTGCTGAAGCTGCTGCCACCACTAGTCATGGCCGAGACGATGAAATGCCATCAACGTCGTCTGCCAAGGCCGATGCACAATGTCATAGTAGAGAGCATGTAAAATCCAAAAAAATAAAGCTCAGTAAAATGACCCAAAAATCTAAATCAAAATCGTCTGAGGAGAAGCGTAAACTTGCCAATGTGCCATTTACGACACGGAGTGGCAAGGAACGGCTGAGGCCCTGGCCTATGTTCAAGGCTAGTGGTTCAGCTTCACCTGAGGATGGAAGCAGTCATCCTCCTGCTAGAAAACTTAAAAGAGTTAAGATGGCAAAAGCACAGCAAAGAACGTTCTTCTAAATCACAAATCCCCAAGGAGAGTCCAATTGTGTCGGTTGCGATGCCTGACCTTCCCAACACTGGACGGGAAGAGGTTGCGCCTTCCACCATTTGCACGTCCCCTGCAATTGCTGGAAGGAGCACCCGCAGTCCAGTTCCTGATAGTCAAATTGAAGATGTTGAAGTACACCAGGATGAGGATATGGGTGTTGCTGGCGCTGGGGAGGAAATTGACAAGGAGGATTCTGATGGTGAGGTGGTTTGTTTAAGTCAGGCACCCGGGGAGACACCTGTTGTCCGTGGGACGAATATGGCCATTGACATGCCTGGTCAAAATACAAAAAAAATCACCTCTTCGGTGTGGAATTATTTCAACAGAAATGCGGACAACTGGTGTCTAGCCGTGTGTCGTCTTTGTCAAGCTGTAATAAGTAGGGGTAAGGACGTTAACCACCTAGGAACATCCTCCCTTATACGTCACCTGGACCGCATTCATCAGAAGTCAGTGACAAGTTCAAAAACTTTGGATGACAGCGGAAGCAGTCCACTGACCGCTAAATCCCTTCCTCTTGTAACCAAGCTCCTGCAAACCACACCACCAACTCCCTCAGTGTCAATTTCCTCCTTACACAGGAAAGCCAATAGTCCTGCAGGACATGTCACTGTCAAGTCTGACGAGTCCTCTCCTGCCTGGAATTCCTCCAATGTATCCTTGAGTGTAACGCCTACTGCTGCTGGCGCTGCTGTTGTTGCTGCTGGGAGTCGATCGTCATCCCAGAGGGGAAGTCGGAAGACCA
The DNA here is from genome assembly GCF_028390025.1 of Pseudophryne corroboree. Lineage (NCBI taxonomy): Eukaryota > Metazoa > Chordata > Amphibia > Anura > Myobatrachidae > Pseudophryne > Pseudophryne corroboree. The sequence continues at coordinate 840,111,427 of NC_086444.1, forward strand.
CCCAGAGGGGAAGTCGGAAGACCACCAGTAAGCAATTGACTGTCCAACAGTCCTTTGCGAGGAAGATGAAATATCACAGCAGTCATCCTGCTGCAAAGCGGATAACTCAGGCCTTGGCAGCCTGGGCGGTGAGAATCGTGTGTCCAGTATCCACCGTTAATTCACAGGCAACTAGAGACTTGATTGAGGTACTGTGTCCCCGGTACCAAATACCATCTAGGTTCCATTTCTCTAGGCAGGCGATACCGAAAATGTACACAGACGTCAGAAAAAGAGTCACCAGTGTCCTGAAAAATACAGTTGTACCCAATGTCCACTTAGCCACGGACATGTGGACAAGTGGAGCAGGGCAGACTCAGAACTATATGACTGTGAAAGCCCACTGGGTAGATGTATTGTCTCCCGCAGCAAGAACAGCAGCGGCGGCACCAGTAGCAGCATCTCGCAAATGCCAACTCGTTCCTAGGCAGGCTACGCTTTGTATCACCGCTTTCCAGAAGAGGCACACAGCTGACAACCTCTTACGGAAACTGAGGAACATCATCGCAGAATGGCTTACCCCAATTGGACTCTCCTGGGGATTTGTGACATCGGACAACGCCACCAATATTGTGCGTGCATTACATCTGGGCAAATTCCAGCACTTCCCATGTTTTGCACATACATTGAATTTGGTGGTGCAGAATCATTTAAAAAACGACAGGGGCGTGCAAGAGATGCTGTCGGTGGCCCGAAGAATTGCGGGCCACTTTCGGCATTCAGCCACCGCGTGCCAAAGACTGGAGCACCAGTAAACACTCCTGAACCTGCCCTGCCATCATCTGAAGCAAGAGGTGGTAACGAGGTGGAATTCAACCCTCTATATGCTTCAGAGGATGGAGGAGCAGCAAAAGGCCATTCAAGCCTATACATCTGCCTACGATATAGGCAAAGGAGGAGGAATGCACCTGACTCAAGCGCAGTGGAGAATGATTTCAACGTTGTGCAAGGTTCTGCAACCCTTTGAACTTGCCACACGTGAAGTCAGTTCAGACACTGCCAGCCTGAGTCAGGTCATTCCCCTCATCAGGCTTTTGCAGAAGAAGCTGGAGACATTGAAGGAGGAGCTAAAACAGAGCGATTCCGCTAGGCATGTGGGAGTTGTGGATGGAGCCCTTCATTCGCTTAACCAGGATTCACGGGTGGTCAATCTGTTGAAATCAGAGCACTACATTTTGGCCACCGTGCTCGATCCTAGATTTAAAACCTACGTTGTATCTCTCTTTCCGGCAGACACAAGTCTGCAGAGGTTCAAAGACCTGCTGGTGAGAAAATTGTCAAGTCAAGCGGAACGTGACCCGTCAACAGCTCCTCCTTCACATTCTCCCGCAACTGGGGGTGCGAGGAAAAGGCTAAGAATTCCGAGCCCACCCGCTGGCGGTGATGCAGGGCAGTCTGGAGCGAGTGCTGACATCTGGTCCGGACTGAAGGACCTGCCAACGATTACTGACATGTCGTCTACTGTCACTGCATATAATTCTTTCACCATTGAAAGAATGGTGGAGGATTATATGAGTGACCGCATCCAAGTAGGCACGTCAGACAGTCCGTACGTATACTGGCAGGAAAAAGAGGCAATTTGGAGGCCCTTGCAGAAACTGGCTTTATTTTACCTAAGTTGCCCCCCCTCCAGTGTGTACTCCGAAAGAGTGTTTAGTGCAGCCGCTCACCTTGTCAGCAATCGGCGTACAAGGTTACTTCCAGAAAATGTGGAGAAGATGATGTTCATCAAAATTAATTATAATCAATTCCTGCGTGGAGACATTCACCAGCAATTGCCTCCAGAAAGTACACAGGGACCTGAGATGGTGGATTCCAGTGGGGACGAATTAATAATCTGTGAGGAGGGGGATGTACACAGTGAAAGTGTGAGGAATCGGAGGATGAGGAGGAGGTGGACATCTTGCCTCTGTAGAGCCAGTTTGTGCAAGAAGAGATTGATTGCTTCTTTTTTGGTGGGGGCCCAAACCAACCAGTCATTTCAGTCACAGTCGTGTGGCAGACACAGGACATGCACACTTTAACAAACCCATCATTTCAGCCACAGGGGCTGAAATGATGGGTTTGTTAAAGTGTGCATGTCCTGTTTATACAACATAAGGGTGGGTGGGAGGGCCCAAAGACAATTCCATCTTGCACCTCTTTTTTCTTTCATTTTTCTGTGCATCATGTGCTGTTTGGGGACTATTTTTTTGAAGTGCCATCCTGCCTGACACTGCAGTGCCACTCCTAGATGGGCCAGGTGTTTGTGTCGGCCACTTGTGTCGCTTAGCTTAGTCATCCAGCGACCTCAGTGCAAATTTAAGAACTAAAAATAATATTGTGAGGTGTGAGGTGTTCAGAATAGACTGAAAATGAGTGGAAATTATGGTTATTGAGGTTAATAACACTATGGGATCAAAATGATCCCCAAATTCTATGATTTAAGCTGTTTTTGAGGGGTTTTTGTAAAAAAAAAACTGAATCCAAAACACAACCGAATCCGACAAAAAAATTTCAGGGAGGTTTTGCCAAAACGCGTCCGAATCCAAAACACGGCCGCTGAACCGAATCCAAAACCAAAACACAAAAAATGTCCGGTGCACATCACTAGTAACTATGTACTGTAGATATCAATTAGTATAGACCACGTGGCCGGGAAAATTAGATCAGTTTTAACAGAAAGGAATAGAAATATTACATTGATTAATGCATTCTATCTGCTTTGTTAAAGAATTGATATTGAAACACATCAGAGCAATTGGTGTGTACCTGGGACAATTATCATAGGCAGTTTCTACAACAAGTGACCCACAAGAGGGATCAGCAAAGGTCTGCAACCTTTGGTCTCTTTTCTTAAAGCACATAACTCCTGGGGGTAAATTTACTAAAATGGGAGTTCTATTTGGTTGCTATGGGCAACATCCCATCTTAATCAGCTTCTACTTCTCATTTATCTAGCACCTTCTAGAAGATAATACCTGGAATCTGATTGGTTGCTATGGGAAACATCCCATCTTAAATAGAACTTCCATTTTAGTAAATTTACCCGCAGTTGTCTGTTAGGCAGATGTACTTTAAAGTTTTATGTTACCTATACTTTGATTTAATGTGCATATGATTTTATTCTGTTAAATATTCAACATTTAAAACTGTATTATGCTAGATGCTTTCTTTTTCTCTTCCTTGCTCTGGACTACTTATTGGGGAGACTGTAATTTAGAGTATATACCTGGAGAATTAAGGAATGCAGGATTATTTGAACAGGTACATTGGAATCGTTCTAGTGTAAGGGTTATTTACAGATGGGTGATTCCCTCAAAGATAATAAAGTGCATGCTCGCTTTTCACAATTGGGAGTTCTGGACTATTAATGAAAAATGATTGTCTTCCATTATAAAAGAAATGTATGGATGTAAATGAAGTTTGAATACCCTTGAAGGAAAGTATTATTCTCTTTCTGAGAGTTTGCTTAGCTAATGATGAAACACTAATTGTTTATCTGGTTACAGGCCTTTGTTAGGCTGCTGCCAACTCGTACAATAGGACTTTCCCTTAGCCTCAAACCTTCATGTGTTCCCTGTAAACTCACCTCTGTAGGAAAGCTTATAGAATTCTTGAACTATTTTCTTAACCTCCTTAGGCTGGTTTACTTGATTATCTAGCCTCTAGAGAGTTCACTCAACTTGTATCATTATGCAACTGACAGAATAATCTTCTATCAGTGCAATTTATCTTTAGAAGTATTCCAGGGAAGCTGAGAGATGGAGAGATGGACCTTCTCCAGTCAGTTATGAGGAATTCCAGTTTCAAATTTTGTGAAAAAATGTATTAAAAATGAATGTGGTAAAAAATGATGAAAATACTTTTAAGTAGAGATGAGCGGGTTCGGTTCCTCGAGATCCGAACCCCCCCGAACTTCACGTGGTTTACACGGGTCCGAGCCAGCCTCGGATCTTCCCGCCTTGCTCAGTTAACACGAACGCGCCCGAACGTCATCATCCCGCTGTCGTATTCTTGCGAGATTCGTATTGCCGCGCGTCGCCGCCATTTTCACTTGTGCATTGGGGATGATAGCGAGAGGACGTGGCTGCGTTCTCTCAGTTTCTGTGTTCAGTGTGCTGCAAATATCTGTGCTCAGTGTGCTGCAAATATCTACGTTCTCTGCCTGAAAACGCTGTGCTGCATTGTAGTTGTGCGCAGTATATAGTAGGAGGACAGTGCAGAATTTTGCTGACCACCAGTATATATATAGCAGTACGGTACAGTAGTCCATTGCTCTACCTCTGTGTCATCAAGTATACTATCCATATCTGTGCTACATTGTAGTTGTGCGCAGTATATAGTAGGAGTACAGTGCAGAATTTGTCTGACCACCAGTGTATATATATATATATATATATATATAGCAGTACGGTACAGTAGTCCATTGCTCTACCTCTGTGTCGTCAAGTATACTATCCATATCTGTGCTGCATTGTAGTTGTGCGCAGTATATAGTAGGAGGACAGTGCAGAATTTTGCTGACCAAATTTTGCTGACCAATATAGCAGTACGGTACAGTAGTCCATTGCTCTACCTCTGTGTCGTCAAGTATACTATCCATATCTGTGCTGCATTGTAGTTGTGCGCAGTATATAGTAGGAGGACAGTGCAGAATTTTACTGACCACAAGTATATATATATATATATATATATATATAGCAGAACGGTACAGTAGTCCATTGCTCTACCTCTGTGTCGTCAAGTATACTATCCGTATCTGTGCTGCATTGTAGTTGTGCGCAGTATATAGTAGGAGGACAGTGCAGAGTTTTGCTGACCACCAGTATATATATATATATATATATATATATATATAGCAGTACGGTACAGTAGGCCATTGCTATTGATATATTACTGGCATATAATTCCACACATTAAAAGATGGAGAACAAAAATGTGGAGGGTAAAATAGGGAAAGATCAAGATCCACTTCCACCTCGTGCTGAAGCTGCTGCCTCTAGTCATGGCCGAGATGATGAAATGCCATCAACGTCGTCTGCCAAGGTCGATGCCCTATGTCATAGTAGAGAGCATGTAAAATCCAAAAAACAAAAGTTCAGTAAAATGACCCAAAAATCTAAATTGAAAGCGCCTGAGGAGAAGCGTAAACTTGCCAATATGCCATTTACGACACGGAGTGGCAAGGAACGGCTGAGGCCCTGGCCTATGTGCATGGCTAGTGGTTCAGCTTCACATGAGAATGGAAGCACTCATCCTTCTGCTAGAAAAATTAAAAGACTTATGCTGGCAAAAGCACAGCAAAGAACTGTGCGTTCTTCTAAATCACAAATCCCCAAGGAGAGTACAAATGTGTCAGTTGCGATGCCTGACCTTCCCAACACTGGACGGGGAGAGGTGGCGCCTTCCACCATTTGCACGCCCCCTGCAAGTGCTGGAAGGAGCACCCACAGTCCAGTTCCTGATATTGAAATTGAAGATGTCACTGTTGAAGTACATCAGGATGAGGATATGGGTGTTGCTGGCGCTGAGGATGAAATTGACAAGGAGGAATCTGATGGTGAGGTGGTTTGTTTAAGTCAGGCACCCGGGGAGACACCTGTTGTCCGTGGGATGAATATGGCCATTGACATGCCTGGTCAAATTACAAAAAAAATCACCTCTTCGGTGTGGAATTATTTTAACAGAAATGCGGACAACAGGTGTCAAGCCGTGTGTTGCCTTTGTCACGCTGTAATAAGTAGGGGTAAGGACGTTAACCACCTAGGAACATCCTCCCTTAAACGTCACCTGGAGCGCATTCATCAGAAGTCATTGACAGGTTCAAAAACTTTGGATGACAGTGGAAGCAGTCCACTGACAACTAAATCCTTTCTTTCTCTTGTACCCAAGCTCCGGCAAACCACACCACCAACTCCCTCAATGTCAATTTCCCCCTTAGACAGGAACGCCAATAGTCCTGCAGGCCATGTCACTGGCAAGTCTGACGAGTCCTCTCCTGACTGGGATTCCTCTGATGGATCCTTGAGTGTAACGCCTACTGCTGCTGGCGCTGCTGTTGTTGCTGCTGGGAGTCGATCGTCATCCCAGAGGGGAAGTCGGAAGACCACCTGTACTACTTCCAGTACGCAATTGACTCTCCAACAGTCCTTTGCGAGGAAGATTAAATATCACAGCAGTCATCCTGTTGCAAAGCGGATAACTCAGGCCTTGGCAGCTGTGTTGGTGTTAGACGTGCGTCCGGTATCCATCGTTAGTTCACAGGCAATTAGAGAATTTCTTGAGGTAGTTTGTCCCCGGTACCAAATACCATCTAGGTTCCACTTCTCTAGGCAGGCAATACCGAGAATGTACACAGACGTCAGAAAAAGACTCACCAGTGTCCTAAAAAATGCAGTTGTACCCAGTGTCCACTTAACCACGGACATGTGGACAAGTGGAGCAGGGCAGACTCAGGTCTATATGACTGTGACAGGCCACTGGGTAGATGTATTGCCTCCCGCAGCAAGAACAGCAGCGGCGGCACCAGTAGCAGCATCTCGCAAACGCCAACTCGTTCCTAGGCAGGCTACGCTTTGTATCACCGCTTTCCATAAGAGGCACACAGCTGACAACCTCTTATGGAAACTGAGGAACATCATCGGAGATTGGCTTACCCCAGTTGGACTCTCCTGTGGATTTGTGACATCGGACAATGCCACTAATATTGTGCGTGCATTACAATTGGGCAAATTCCAGCACGTCCCATGTTTTGCACATACATTGAATTTGGTGGTGCAGAATTATTTAAAAAACGACAGGGGCGTGCAAGAGATGCTATCAGTGGCCAGAAGTATTGCGGGCCACTTTCGGCATTCAGCCACTGCGTGCCGAAGACTGGAGCAGCAGCAAACACTCCTGAACCTGCCCCGCCATCAGCTGAAGCAAGAGGTGGTAACGAGGTGGAATTCAACCCTCTATATGCTTCAGAGGATGGAGGAGCAGCAAAAGGCCATTCAAGCCTATACATCTGCCTACGATACAGGCAAAGGAGGGGGAATGCACCTGACTCAAGCGCAGTGGAGAATGATTTCAACGTTGTGCAAGGTTCTGCAACCCTTTGAACTTGCCACACGTGAAGTCAGTTCAGACACTGCCAGCCTGAGTCATTCCCCTTATCAGGCTTTTGCAGTAGCAGCTGGAGAGATTGAAGGAGGAGCTAAAACGGAGCAATTCCGCTAGGCATGTGGGACTTGTGGATGGAGCCCTTCATTCGATTAACCAGGATTCACGGGTGGTCAATCTGTTGAAATCAGAGCACTACATTTTGGCCACCGTGCTCGATCCTAGGTTTAAAGCCTACGTTGTATCTCTCTTTCCGGCAGACACAAGTCTGCAGATGTTCAAAGACCTGCTGGTGAGACACTTGTCAAGTCAAGCGGAACGTGACCCGCCAGCAGCTCCTCCTTCATTTTCTCCCGCCACTGGAGCTGCCAGGAAAAGGATCAGATTTCCAAAACCACCCGCTGGCGGTGATGCAGGGCAGTCAGGAGCAAGTGCTGACATCTCGTCCGGACTGAAGGACCTGCCAACGATTACTGACATGTCGTCTGCTGTCACTGCATATGATTCTGTCACCATTGAAAGAATGGTGGAGGATTATATGAGTGACAGCATCCAAGTAGGCACGTCAGACAGTCCGTACGTATACTGGCAGGAAAAAAAGGCAATTTGGAGGCCCTTGCAAAAACTGGCTTTATTTTACCTAAGTTGCCCCCCCTCCAGTGTGTACTCCAAAAGAGTGCTTAGTGCAGCCGGTAACCTTGTCAGCAATCGGCGTACGAGGTTACTTCCACAAAATGTGGAGAAGATGATGTTCATCAAAATGAATTATAATCAATTCCTCCGTGGAGACATTCACCAGCAATTGCCTCCAGAAAGTACACAGGGACCTGAGATGGTGGATTCCAGTGGGGACGAATTAATACTCTGTGAGGAGGGGGATGTACACAGTGAAAGGGTGAGGAATCGGAGGATGAGGAGGAAGTGGACATCTTGCCTCTGTAGAGCCAGTTTGTGCAAGGAGAGATTGATTGCTTCTTTTTTGGTGGGGGCCCAAACCAACCAGTCATTTCAGCCATAGTCGTGTGGCAGACCCTGTCGCTGAAATTATGGGTTTGTTAAAGTGTGCATGTCCTGTTTATACAACATAAGGGTGGTTGGGAGGGCCCAAGGACAATTCCATCTTGCACCTCTTTTTTTTATTATTTATCTTTGCATCATGTGATGTTTGGGGCCAATTTTTTTAAGTGCCATCCTGTCTGACACTGCAGTGCCACTGCTAGATGGGCCAGGTGTTTGTGCCGGCCACTTTGGTCGCTTAGCTTAGTCATCCAGCGACCTTGGTGCAAATTTTAGGACTAAAAATAATATTGTGAGGTGTGAGGTGTTCAGAATAGACTGGAAATGAGTGGAAATTATGGCTATTGAGGTTAATACTATAGGATCAAAATTACCCCCAAATTCTATGATTTAAGCTGTTTTTGAGGGTTTTTTGTAAAAAACACCCGAATCCAAAACACACCTGAATCCGACAAAAAATTTTCAGGGAGGTTTTGCCAAAATGCGTCCGAATCCAAAACACGGCCGCGGAACCGAATACAAAACCAAAACACAAAACCCGAAAAATTTCCGGTGCACATCTCTACTTTTAAGTTAATGAAAGCTATTTTTTTCTTCACAGCCCCAACTAATGTCACCCTGAAATGGTGATACATGTACATCTGCATTCCTTCTTAAATAGGTTTTTCAGTACTTTGAATGGGATAGCTATTGCTGGAAACCCCCTGCGATGGCTACCATGATATTTTTTTATTATATATAATGAAACCCTTAGCACCTCTTTATAAGTAGTCCCAAGGTACCATAGGTGCCGTGAGTACAGCTTCTATGGGGCCCAGAGCTGAAAAGGGCCCACCTTCCCTGTCACAGTTACATTTATTCTATACATCTTTCACCATTAGGTGGTACAAAGGGGCCCTTACATACTTTTGCCTTGGGGTCTTCAATCTATCTAGTTATGCCCCTGGACCTGCTCATTGTAATGTGATATAAAATAAACTAGATGGCATTATAATGTTACATAATATGATCTGGGGACACTGTATGTCATGTGAATTGGGGGTACGGAGATGCATAATGTGTACTGGTAGCCCTACAATGTGACAACACGTGAACTAAGGTACTACTATGCTTCAGAAAATGAACTAGGGCACTTTTATGCGGCATAATACTAACAACTGCTAAGGGGAGGTGTCTCTAGAATCATTGGGACAGGGGCCCCTCAAAATGTTGCTATGGAGCCAACAAAGTTCTGGATACTCCCCTGAGTAGTCCCCTTATTCTCCTTCTATAGTAAAACAATCCTTTCATTCCTCAAATCAACACTAGTATGACTGAATCATGCAGCTTTACAAAATTCCCTTTACTGACAGACTGACTGGGCCAATTGGTTGGATCAATATTTAATCCAGGGCCGTAACTAGGGGTGTGCGAGCTGTGCTGTCGCCCTGGCTGCCCTACAGCACAAGCATGTGGCTTGCTGGGTGCCTGGAACGGCACCCTGCAGCCAGTAGCACTATTGCAGAGCCATCCAAAGAGATGCTCCAGTCAGGCACCATACAGCCTGTGGAGCTGCCTGGACTGTCCTCTGCTTCCTAGAACCAGCGGCTCCATCCTCTAGATCCAATGGGGGTAATTCAAATCTGATCGCTGCTGTGCATTTTCGCACAGCGGGCGGTCAGATCCGAACTGCGCATGCACCGCAATGCGCCGGTGCGTCAGACAGCTAAAACGGGCTTCGCAGATCAGCGACGGGATGGTGTGAAGGATTCATTCGCACGGGCGTTTGCAAGGTGATTGACAGGAAGAGCCCGTTTTGTGGGTGGCAACTTTTCAGGGAGTGTCCGGAAAAATGCAGGCGGGCTCAAGCGTTTTCAGGGCGGGTGTCTGACGTCAGCTCCGGCCCCAATCAGCAGGATTCAATCGCACTGGAAGAGTAAGTCTTGGGCTGTGCAGAGAGTAGACTACACAAACTCATTTTGTGCAGCTCTGTTATACATGCGATTGCATACTTGGACAGCAAAAATACACTCCCCCTGTAGGCGGCAACTAACTGATCGCAGGGCAGCAGAAAACGCAGCTCAGTGATCAGATTTGAATTAGGCCCAATGTCATTATGTCACTTGCAGCCTCATGCCTCCTGTGTCACATTCAGCCTCATTCCTCCTGTGTCATTTCCAGCCTCATTCCTCCTGTGTCACTTCCAGCCTCTTACCCCATGTGTAATTTGCAGCCTCATGCTCCCTGTGTCACTTGCAGCCTCATGCCTTCCATGTAATTTCCAGTATCATGTCTCCTGTGTCACTTCCAGCCTCTTGCCCCTTGTGTTACTTGCAACCTCATGCTCCCAGTGTCACTTCTAGCCTCATGCCTCCTGTGTCACTTCCAGCCTCTTGACTCCTGTGTCCAGTGACGTGCAGTGGGGTGAGGCAGGTGAGGCAGAGCCTTTCCTGTAATACCAACGTTTGTGCCAAAGTTTTGACTGTATAAAATATGTGAAAAATACAAAGAATATGTTTGAAATATCTTCTTTGCATTATTCTAATAATTTGTATAGCCAAAACTCTGGAGTATAAACTCTATGGCAGGTGAGGCACTATCTTTTCTGCACATCTCTGATTAAAACGCACCAAATTTCCAGCAGTATATACTGCTGCACTTGTGTATAATGACCACATGTATGTACCCTTTGGCTCATATATTGTGTGTAAATCTGGCACTGGTGCTGGCCAGTGCCTCCTGAGCCATTTAGAACCAGCTGACATACACTGCACAGCGCCACACAGCAGGAAAAAAACCATTGGGTTCTGGATGTTACAGCTTACAATGCAGCTGAGAGAGAGGCACCCGCGGCCTGGCAGACAGCAGCACTGCTCACATGATTCATTGTGCTGGGCAGCACACAGCAGTCGCCTGCCTGTAGTGTCAGAACTTTCTCCTCATGAACTCCCTGGCTACGCCACTGCTTGTTTGACCATCAATTGAAAAATGTTAAGTTTGCTTCACCGGAATATTAGAAAGCATGCAGTAATATATGTATCTAGAGATTCTGCAACATATGCAGCCTCCTGTATAGAATTTCACAGTAGCACTGCAAGTTATGGTATCAAAAAGCGGTATCCGGTCTCTAGGTTGACAAGACTTAGGTCGACAGTGTCTAGGTCGACCACTATTGGTCGACAGTAACTAGGTTGACAGGGTCTCTAGGTTGACAGGGTCTCTAGGTTGACATGTTGTAGGTCGACAGGTCAAAAGGTCGACATGAGTTTTTCAAATGTTTTCTCTTTTTTTGAACTTTTTCATACTTTACGATCCCCATGGACTACGATTGGGAACGGTAACCTGCGAAGCGAGCGATGCGAGAGGACGCGGTGCACTAATTGGGGTTCCCAGTCAATGTACGGCAAAAACGATACCAAAAAAGATTAAAAAACTCATGTCGACCTTTTGACCTGTTGACCTAGACCATGTCGACCTAGAGACCCTCTGTCGACCTAGTTACTGTCGACCAATAGTGGTCGACCTAGACACTGTGGACCTTCAATACCACACCCTCAAAAAGCAGTGCATATAAAAAGGCATTCTATCATCTCCTATATATTAGCCCAGATCTGTGACTCTGTGACTCATTTCCTAACACTGGGCGGAGTCACAATGCTGGGCGGAGTCAGAGTCATAGAGTCACAAATCTGCCCAAATATATAGGAGAGGTGGCTGGATGCAGGCCATGATCCTTTGACTTTCTGGTGAGTAGTTGATGCACCTAAGACGCAGAGATCGCGCTCCCTGCCTGACCACATGCTGCTGCGTCTATTTCCATTCTGAACCAAACACCCATCCCTCCCCCACCGGAGGCTCCCCCGCCACCCGCGGCACCCCCGCAACCGCCCATCCCCAACCCGCGGCACCCCCGCACCCATTCCTCCCCCACCCGCAGCACCATCGCATGCCTTTTGTCCGTGCAATATTTAACCACTCACAAAATTATGATTGGAGGTAATACTCCATATACTAAAATATTGCACGCTCCAAGGGCATGCAAGGGTTAAAGGGGCTAAGCCCCTTGCGACATTGTGAAGAGCGCCCGTAGGGCACGATGAATCACCTAGTACTACAGTATAAAGTATCATAAAGTAACATATAATGGCACTTGGTATAAGAAAACAACACAAAAATGACACATTCTTGTCTGCTGACATGGGTGGTCATTCCGAGTTGATCGCTCGTTATTTTTTTTCGCAACGGAGCGATTAGTCGCTAATGCGCATGCGCAATGTCCGCAGTGCGACTGCGCCAAGTAAATTTGCTATGCAGTTAGGTATTTTACTCACGGCATTACGAGGTTTTTTCTTCGTTCTGGTGATCGTAATGTGATTGACAGGAAGTGGGTGTTTCTGGGCGGAAACAGGCCGTTTTATGGGTGTGTGTGAAAAAACGCTGCCGTTTCTGGGAAAAACGCGGGAGTGTCTGAAGAAACGGGGGAGTGTCTGGGCGAACGCTGGGAGTGTTTGTGACGTCAAACCAGGAACGAAACTGACTGAACTGATCGCAGTTGCCGAGTAAGTCTGGAGCTACTCAGAAACTGCTAAGAAGTGTCTATTCGCAATTGTGCTAATCTTTCGTTCGCAATTTTACTATGCTAAGATTCACTCCCAGTAGGCGGCGGCTTAGCGTGTGCAAAGCTGCTAAAAGCAGCTTGCGAGCGAACAACTCGGAATGACCACCATGGTACATTATAAGTAGTACATGGGGGGTAATTCTGTGTTGATCGCAGCAGCAAGTTTGTTAGCAATTGGGCAAAACCATGTGCACTGCAGGGGGGGGCAGATATAACATTTGCAGAGAGAGTTAGATTTGGGTGGGTTATTTTGTTTCTGTGCAGGGTAAATACTGGCTGCTTTATTTTTACACTGTAATTTAGATTTCAGTTTGAATATACCCCACCCAAATCTAACTCTCTCTGCACATGTTATATCTGCCCCACCTGCAGTGCACATGGTTTTGCCCAATGGCTAACAAAATTGCTGCTGCGATCAACTCAGAATTACCCCCCATGGTCTTGTAACAATTAAGTAGATAATCTTGTAGTTTTTGCTTATTCTGTGACATACTCACCTACTCTCACAGAACTTCCAGGAGACTCCAAAATATAAGTAGACTGTCCCAGGAAACAAGACAACCTTTCTGCAACCCATGAACTTCTGCATGATTATATCATTGCGGCCCTCAAACTGTAAAAAGCTGTATTGCGGAATTTCACATGGAGGGTAAGTCACGGTGCCATGATTCACGGCTTTACTGAGTGGAGTCCTGCAAAGTTGATAATTGTGCTCTTTGTCGTTTTATGCATGATCCATTTTTTTATATTTTATGGGACAGTTCTGTCACCTGCAGAGATGAACCTGGTTATTTTCTTACCAGAGGCGTTAACTGAAATGTTTCTGCTTCATCTTTTATATAAATCATCAACATAAGCATTTTAATTACTGTAGTGAAGACATTGAAAAGCAAATATTGTCCCTTTAATCATTGCACATCATGTCATCACAACCATCGGCAATATCCTAAATAGTTAATAATATTAATATATAATACTGTATGCCAGAGTAGTACTGAGCAGCTCCCAAAGGAAAATCTACAATAATGTGCATCAATACAGGTACAAAGGCCACCAGTGTATGGGCCTGATTCAGTGATGGACGCTAATGCACATCTACTGCAACTTAGGGTCTAATTCATATATGTACGCAGTGGTCAATGTTCCCACAACAGAGTGATTATCGGCAGACTGCGCATACACTGCAATCACAATGCGCATGCATCAAGGTGCCTGCTGCGATTCCACTCACAGTGAGTATTTCATGCAGAAGTGACTGACAGGAAGTGACCGTTTGGAGGTGTTAATGGGGAGTTTACAGTGGTTACAAATACATAGGCGTGTCATGGCCATTTTGGGGGCGTGTATACAGGGGTGTATTTACCCATTGGCTTGGATGGCACACGCCAGGGGCGCCAGGCAAAGAGGGGGCGCCGCCTGGCAGTTAGGGATGAACGGGTTCGGTTCCTCGGAATCCGAACCCGCCCGAACTTCAGTTTTTTTTACACGGGGCCGAGCGACTCGGATCTTCCCGCCTTGCTCGGTTAACCCGAGCGCGCCCGAATGTCATCATCCCGCTGTCGGATTCTCGCGAGGCTCGGATTCTATCGCGAGACTCGGATTCTATATAAGGAGCCGCGCGTCGCCGCCATTTTCACACGTGCATTGAGATTCATAGGGAGAGGACGTGGCTGGCGTCCTCTCCGTTTATAGAGAAGAGAGTGAGACAGTAGAGAGAGACACAGTAGTAATTTTGGGGAGCATTAGGAGGAGTACTAGTAGTTACTTGCTGAAGTGATAGATAGTGTGACTGTATTATCTGACTTGTGGGGGAGACACTGACAGTGGGGAGCAGTTAGAGTCTGAGAGCAGGACTCAGGAGTACATATAACGTACAGTGCACACTTTTGCTGCCAGAGTGCCACACTGCCATTGTGACCACACTGACCACCAGTATAATATATATTGTGATTGTCTGCTTAGGAGTACTACTTGCAAGTTGCTGATAGTGTGACCAGTGACCTGACCACCAGTTTAATAATCACCACCAGTGAGTTTAATATATATATATATATATATATATATATATATAATATTGTATACCACCTACCCGTGTTTTTTTTTTCTTTCTTCTTTATACATACTACTATAGTAGCTTACTGTAGCAGTCTGCGGTGCTGCTGAGCTGACAGTGTCCAGCAGGTCCGTCATCAGTCATTACATAATAAATATATATACCTGTCCGGCTGCAGTACTAGTGATATTATATATATATATATATATATATATTGATTTCATCTCATTATCATCCAGTCTATATTAGCAGCAGACACAGTACGGTAGTCCACGGCTGTAGCTACCTCTGTGTCGGCAGTCGCTCGTCCATCCATAATTGTATACCACCTACCCGTGTTTTTTTTTTTTTCTTTCTTCTTTATACATACTACTATAGTAGCTTACTGTAGCAGTCTGCGGTGCTGCTGAGCTGACAGTGTCCAGCAGGTCCGTCATCAGTCATTACATAATAAATATATATACCTGTCCAGCTGCAGTACTAGTGTGATATAATATATATTGATTTCATCTCATTATCATCCAGTCTATATTAGCAGCAGACACAGTACGGTAGTCCACGGCTGTAGCTACCTCTGTGTCGGCAGTCGCTCGTCCATCCATAATTGTATACCACCTACCCGTGGTTTTTTTTTTCTTTCTTCTTTATACATACTACTATAGTAGCTTACTGTAGCAGTCTGCGGTGCTGCTGAGCTGACAGTGTCCAGCAGGTCCGTCATCAGTCATTACATAATAAATATATATACCTGTCCGGCTGCAGTACTAGTGATATTATATATATATATATTGATTTCATCTCATTATCATCCAGTCTATATTAGCAGCAGACACAGTACGGTAGTCCACGGCTGTAGCTACCTCTGTGTCGGCAGTCGCTCGTCCATCCATAATTGTATACCACCTACCCGTGGTTTTTTTTTCTTTCTTTCTTCTTTATACATACTACTATAGTAGCTTACTGTAGCAGTCTGCGGTGCTGCTGAGCTGACAGTGTCCAGCAGGTCCGTCATCAGTCATTACATAATAAATATATATACCTGTCCGGCTGCAGTACTAGTGATATTATATATATATATATATTGATTTCATCTCATTATCATCCAGTCTATATTAGCAGCAGACACAGTACGGTAGTCCACGGCTGTAGCTACCTCTGTGTCGGCAGTCGCTCGTCCATGCATAATTGTATACCACCTACCCGTGTTTTTTTTTTTTTCTTTCTTCTTTATACATACTACTATAGTAGCTTACTGTAGCAGTCTGCGGTGCTGCTGAGCTGACAGTGTCCAGCAGGTCCGTCATCAGTCATTACATAATAAATATATCTACCTGTCCGGCTGCAGTACTAGTGTGATATAATATATATTGATTTCATCTCATTATCATCCAGTCTATATTAGCAGCAGACACAGTACGGTAGTCCACGGCTGTAGCTACCTCTGTGTCTTTTAGTTGTGCCTATTAAACTATGGAGAACAAAAATGTTGAGGTTCCAAAATTAGGGAAAGATCAAGATCCACTTCCACCTCGTGCTGAACCTGCTGCCACTAGTCATGGCCGAGACGATGAAATGCCAGCAATGTCGTCTGCCAAGGCCGATGCCCAATGTCATAGTACAGAGCATGTAAAATCCAAAACACCAAATATCAGTAAAAAAAGGACTCCAAAATCTAAAATAAAATTGTCGGAGGAGAAGCGTAAACTTGCCAATATGCCATTTACCACACGGAGTGGCAAGGAACGGCTGAGGCCCTGGCCTATGTTCATGGCTAGTGGTTCAGCTTCACATGAGGATGGAAGCACTCAGCCTCTCGCTAGAAAACTGAAAAGACTCAAGCTGGCAAAAGCACCGCAAAGAACTGTGCGTTCTTCGAAATCCCAAATCCACAAGGAGAGTCCAATTGTGTCGGTTGCGATGCCTGACCTTCCCAACACTGGACGTGAAGAGCATGCGCCTTCCACCATTTGCACGCCCCCTGCAAGTGCTGGAAGGAGCACCCGCAGTCCAGTTCCTGATAGTCAGATTGAAGATGTCAGTGTTGAAGTACACCAGGATGAGGAGGATATGGGTGTTGCTGGCGCTGGGGAGGAAATTGACAAGGAGGATTCTGATGGTGAGGTGGTTTGTTTAAGTCAGGCACCCGGGGAGACACCTGTTGTCCGTGGGAGGAATAGGGCCGTTGACATGCCTGGTGAAAATACCAAAAAAATCAGCTCTTCGGTGTGGAAGTATTTCACCAGAAATGCGGACAACATTTGTCAAGCCGTGTGTTGCCTTTGTCAAGCTGTAATAAGTAGGGGTAAGGACGTTAACCACCTCGGAACATCCTCCCTTATACGTCACCTGCAGCGCATTCATAATAAGTCAGTGACAAGTTCAAAAACTTTGGGCGACAGCGGAAGCAGTCCACTGACCAGTAAATCCCTTCCTCTTGTAACCAAGCTCACGCAAACCACCCCACCAACTCCCTCAGTGTCAATTTCCTCCTTCCCCAGGAATGCCAATAGTCCTGCAGGCCATGTCACTGGCAATTCTGACGAGTCCTCTCCTGCCTGGGATTCCTCCGATGCATCCTTGCGTGTAACGCCTACTGCTGCTGGCGCTGCTGTTGTTGCTGCTGGGAGTCGATGGTCATCCCAGAGGGGAAGTCGTAAGCCCACTTTTACTACTTCCACCAAGCAATTGACTGTCCAACAGTCCTTTGTGAGGAAGATGAAATATCACAGCAGTCATCCTGTTGCAAAGCGGATAACTGAGGCCTTGACAACTATGTTGGTGTTAGACGTGCGTCTGGTATCCGCCGTTAGTTCACAGGTAACTAGACAATTTCTTGAGGTAGTGTGCCCCCGTTACCAAATACCATCTAGGTTCCACTTCTCTAGGCAGGCGATACCGAGAATGTACACGGACGTCAGAAAAAGACTCACCAGTGTCCTAAAAAATGCAGTTGTACCCAATGTCCACTTAACCACGGACATGTGGACAAGTGGAGCAGGGCAGGGTCAGGACTATATGACTGTGACAGCCCACTGGGTAGATGTATGGACTCCCGCCGCAAGAACAGCAGCGGCGGCACCAGTAGCAGCATCTCGCAAACGCCAACTCTTTCCTAGGCAGGCTACGCTTTGTATCACCGGTTTCCAGAATACGCACACAGCTGAAAACCTCTTACGGCAACTGAGGAAGATCATCGCGGAATGGCTTACCCCAATTGGACTCTCCTGTGGATTTGTGGCATCGGACAACGCCAGCAATATTGTGTGTGCATTAAATATGGGCAAATTCCAGCACGTCCCATGTTTTGCACATACCATGAATTTGGTGGTGCAGAATTTTTAAAAAAACGACAGGGGCGTGCAAGAGATGCTGTCGGTGGCCAGAAGAATTGCGGGACACTTTCGGCGTACAGGCACCACGTACAGAAGACTGGAGCACCACCAAAAACGCCTGAACCTGCCCTGCCATCATCTGAAGCAAGAAGTGGTAACGAGGTGGAATTCAACCCTCTATATGCTTCAGAGGTTGGAGGAGCAGCAAAAGGCCATTCAAGCCTATACAATTGAGCACGATATAGGAGGTGGAATGTACCTGTCTCAAGCGCAGTGGAGAATGATTTCAACGTTGTGCAAGGTTCTGCAACCTTTTGAACTTGCCACACGTGAAGTCAGTTCAGACACTGCCAGCCTGAGTCAGGTCATTCCCCTCATCAGGCTTTTGCAGAAGAAGCTGGAGGCATTGAAGGAGGAGCTAAAAGGGAGCGATTCCGCTAGGCATGTGGGACTTGTGGATGGAGCCCTTAATTCGCTTAACAAGGATTCACGGGTGGTCAATCTGTTGAAATCAGAGCACTACATTTTGGCCACCGTGCTCGATCCTAGATTTAAAACCTACCTTGGATCTCTCTTTCCGGCAGACACAAGTCTGCTGGGGTTCAAAGACCTGCTGGTGAGAAAATTGTCAAGTCAAGCGGAATGCGACCTGTCAACATCTCCTCCTTCACATTCTCCCGCAACTGGGGGTGCGAGGAAAAGGCTCAGAATTCCGAGCCCACCCGCTGGCGGTGATGCAGGGCAGTCTGGAGCGACTGCTGATGCTGACATCTGGTCCGGACTGAAGGACCTGACAACGATTACGGACATGTCGTCTACTGTCACTGCATATGATTCTCTCACCATTGAAAGAATGGTGGAGGATTATATGAGTGACCGCATCCAAGTAGGCACGTCAGACAGTCCGTACTTATACTGGCAGGAAAAAGAGGCAATTTGGAGGCCCTTGCACAAACTGGCTTTATTCTACCTAAGTTGCCCTCCCACAAGTGTGTACTCCGAAAGAGTGTTTAGTGCCGCCGCTCACCTTGTCAGCAATCTGCGTACGAGGTTACTTCCAGAAAATGTGGAGAAGATGATGTTCATTAAAATGAATTATAATCAATTCCTCCGTGGAGACATTGACCAGCAGCAATTGCCTCCACAAAGTACACAGGGAGCTGAGATGGTGGATTCCAGTGGGGACGAATTGATAATCTGTGAGGAGCGGGATGTACACGGTGATATATCGGAGGATGATGATGAGGTGGACATCTTGCCTCTGTAGAGCCAGTTTGTGCAAGGAGAGATTAATTGCTTCTTTTTTGGTGGGGGTCCAAACCAACCCGTCATTTCAGTCACAGTCGTGTGGCAGACCCTGTCACTGAAATGATGGGTTGGTTAAAGTGTGCATGTCCTGTTTATACAACATAAGGGTGGGTGGGAGGGCCCAAGGACAATTCCATCTTGCACCTCTTTTTTCTTTCATTTTTCTTTGCGTCATGTGCTGTTTGGGGAGTGTTTTTTGGAAGGGCCATCCTGCGTGACACTGCAGTGCCACTCCTAGATGGGCCAGGTGTTTGTGTCGGCCACTAGGGTCGCTTATCTTACTCACACAGCTACCTCATTGCGTTTCTTTTTTTCTTCTTTGCGTCATGTGCTGTTTGGGGAGTGTTTTTTGGAAGGGCCATCCTGCGTGACACTGCAGTGCCACTCCTAGATGGGCCAGGTGTTTGTGTCGGCCACTAGGGTCGCTTAGCTTACTCACACAGCTACCTCATTGCGCCTCTTTTTTTCTTCTTTGCGTCATGTGCTGTTTGGGGAGTGTTTTTTGGAAGGGCCATCCTGCGTGACACTGCAGTGCCACTCCTAGATGGGCCAGGTGTTTGTGTCGGCCACTAGGGTTGCTTTGCTTACTCAAACAGCTACCTCATTGCGCCTCTTTTTTTCTTTGCGTCATGTGCTGTTTGGGGAGTGTTTTTTGGAAGGGCCATCCTGCGTGACACTGCAGTGCCACTCCTAGATGGGCCAGGTGTTTGTGTCGGCCACTAGGGTCGCTTAGCTTAGTCATCCAGCGACCTCGGTGCAAATTTTAGGACTAAAAATAATATTGTGAGGTGTGAGGTATTCAGAATAGACTGAAAATGAGTGGAAATTATGGTTTTTGAGGTTAATAATACTTTGGGATCAAAATGACCCCCAAATTCTATGATTTAAGCTGTTTTTTAGGGTTTTTTGAAAAAAACACCCGAATCCAAAACACACCCGAATCCGACAAAAATAATTCGGTGAGGTTTTGCCAAAACGCGGTCGAACCCAAAACACGGCCGCGGAACCGAACCAAAAACCAAAACACAAAACCCGAAAAATTTCAAGTGCACATCCCTACTGGCAGTGCCATCCACGGCCAGGGGGTAGAATCCAGTAGTACTGTCAGACTTGGTGACAGTCTGTTAGTGCCGGCACTAGTGTCAGGCGGCAGCGCACCACACCTCACTTGTAATCAGACTCAACATAAACTACAGCTACCAGCATGCCTTGTTGCCGGGAGCTCCGGGAGCTGTAGTTTATTTTGAGTCTGATTGATCACTAGTGCAGTGCCGTGCCCCTGGACACCGGCGCCAGCAGTAACAGACAGTCAGAAGGTACAATACAGATTAAGGGGGTTCTAAGGGGCACCAGCCAAAATCTTGCTTAGGGCATCATATTGCTTAGGGCCGGCTCTGGGTCCACATTTCTGTTTTCTGTTTGCATTCCCCATATGCCTTCTATAGACAGTGTTTCCTATAGGGGTACTACTGTGTGGGTTAACATGAATAAGAGATAGTACTATGCGGTGTAATGTGATACTGTGTGGCATAACGTGAATAAGAGACACTACTGTGCGGTGTAATATGCTACTGTGTGGCATAATTTAAATTGGAAGTACTATGGTGTGGCCATGCCCCTTCCCCACAAGGCCATGCCCTTTTTCGATACACCCTCCTTATTTCAAATATGTGGGTGGGTGGGGAAGGGGGGGGAAGGGCACCAGCCCTTACTTTGCCAGGGGCGCTCGGACCCCTAGATACAACCCTGCATGTATATGCAGGCAGCTGTAATCATGTACACAGATAAACATGGCGCCAGCATCGCTACTGGCACATCCAGTCTGCACAGCCTTAGGGCTACCCTAGCAGGCGATGTGCTCCTTTATTATTTATAGGCTGCGAATGTGTACACAATTGCAAAAGGGTTGCAATGGCTTCGGTTGCTGTCTTTCTTTTTCTGGGTGGCAGCTTAACTAGCTAACATTAGCAGTTCCATAGCCTAGTAAATCACAATTACAGCTGTTTTTTTTCGTACAGACATGAATCAGGCATTCTGTACACAGTGGATGTGCAATATTATGCTAATGCAGCAGAAGGCGCCTTGTTAAACCTCATATAGTCTGAGGATTGTCCGTAACATAAACCATAACTCTTAACTATAATAAATAAAGACACGGAGACTTGAATTTGGCAGAAATTGTTAGCTATTTATTTAAGTGAACTTTTAACTGTGAATAATTAAACTAAAGTATGGTGGCCAGAAAGAACGGCTAAACAACCCTATCCCATAGATAACTATCTTATAAAACAGAACTTACGTAAACCTTCCAACACACAAATAGGTATCCGCTCAACCTCCATCCTGACTACCCACCCGTGAAGGTGATGAGGCTGCCACCCGTGAAGGCGGTCCAGCAGATGTAAAACCAGTCAGCGAAGGAGAGCGCACCTAAGATCAACAACCAAATGACCTCCAATTCACTCTTTATTCCAACAAATGTTAATTTGCTGTTCTTTCCCGCCAACAGCGAAGTTCTGTTCTACAGAACTACGCACCGCCACCATACCCCTAACCTACCGAACCAACACCCGAAAACAGATCCTCCAAAAATATAAATAGTCCCTGTCCTGTCAAGTGCACACCATCCGGCCTAAACAAGTAGAAGTGCCGAAACTTGATCCGACGATGCCAAACCACAGCACCGCCATGGGCCACCACAAACTTCGCCACTGCGGCATTCACCTTCCGGCGAGCCACATCGATCGCTCGACCATCCACCACTCCACGCCAACACAACCGCGGCACCATACAAGACCAGATAAGCCTACAGCCTGGCCAAGCGTCAGAAATCACTTGCAGATCCTGAATAATGGCCAATCGAAGATTCACTGCCTTCCTCCTACCTAGGTCGTTCCCTCCTAAGTGAATCACCAACAGTTTGGGGATGCCAAACCGCCGAACCTGCTCCATAAGCTTTGCTTTCAGGTCATGCCAAAGTATACCACGCACACCTATCCACCGCACATCATCCGAGCCCACAAAGCAAGGAGCCCCTTCCGTAGCCAAAAATTTGGCTGCCCAATAAACATAGGAATGGCCAATCACCCACACATCACACACATCCACCCGCCAACCTAAAGGGGGAAAAAACAGATAAACAAATGTGAATATGTGAGGTAAATCCAAACCCAGCCCAGAACAGGAACCAACTATCAGAAGGAGGATCTGCCAAAAAGAAACAATTTGAATAGAGGACTACAACTTTCCTCTTGAACAAGCTTCAGGCCAATCGAAGCAACAGAAAGACACAAAAGGAAAAAACAAAATAACAAAAAAAAAAGTGGGGGGGGGGAGGTTAGAGCTGGGAGGGGGGGGGGGGGGTTGGGGGGAACACAGAATATCTCGGCTGGAGGTGAAACGTAAAAACCTGCTGAGGAACTTGTAATTAGATGCCAATTAGCCGAATTGAATAAATTAAGCCAAATCAGTTCGTCAGTTCAGGCAAAAAATCGCGAAGCACTCCAGACCCCCACTGCCAGCAGTGGCGAGTAGCTAGCCATCCGAGTAGGGAGGACAGGGGAGACAAACAATACAGTACGAACACACTGAACTGAAACACACAATGCAGTAACACAAACAACATGTTAGTAGAACAAACTCGCCTACGCAACAACGGGCCGAATGTAACGCTTATAAGCCGCCGACTTCCAGCGGCCCAAAGCCTTAATTTCGTCCATGGCGCGCCCTGCAGATGCTGCGGAGTGGCGGCCCCTATTCTAAAGGAATGGGAACCAAAGTCCCTAGGCGAGAGGCCCAAACTGGACAGGCAGCGCCGCATCATCCATGTAAACTGGTACTTCGTCAATGGCGACCCGTCGTAATGCAGGAGCCAAGACCCCTCAGACGAGGGCCTGACCTCCGCATACCGACCAGCCAATGCCACCGGACAACAGTCCCCACCACCCGATGGTGTCAAAGTGAGCCAATGCCCTCTACCCATCTAATCAGTTTTTGAGCGGCGCAACCTGCACAGCATGGACCCCCCACCCACAATAACATCCGCGCGCCGCATAAAGGCCTCGGTTTTCTTAGAAGCCGCAACCAGCTCAGAAACCCTTAATGCATCATGGAACGCCATGGAAAAGTCCAGCTGAAACAGGAGCGTTTCAAAACAGGAGTCCGCCACCCCCGCCACCGCCCCTAAGAGGGAAGAAAGCAGGGACGCATCAATAGGGCGTCGGCCATCGGGAGGCACCGGAGCCGAACGCGCCCAACCTCTAAGCGCCCTTGCCAGCAGGAAACCCTTCGTAAAATCCGGCATACCCTTCAATTTAGAATAAAAGGATATCCCGGCGAGGTATCGAGACACCACGGCCCTCGATCTCCCCATTACGAAGAGTTGCCAAACGAAGTCTAGCAACAAGCTCTGACCCCTCTTACCTCTAGGCCCTTTGTCATGGGAAAAGTCTTCCCACTCCTTCCAGGCCCTACGGTATCCAGCGAGAGTGGACGGAGCCAAAGACAGCTCTGCTAGTCCTTCCAATCCGCCATGATGACCTGCCAAACATACGAAGGGCAGGGCAAACCTACCGAATCAGCCTCCGGGGCCAACAAACGGAACCTATCCCACTGCCCCCTGGACAAAGCGTTGGCGATCCCATTATCTACCCCGGGGACGTGTTGCGCCCGAAACAGAATATTGCAGCGCAAACAGGTTAGCACGAGCCGTGACAGCACTCGGAGGACCCGCAGGGCCTTAGCCCTTTGGTTGTTAACCGCGTGCACGACCCCCAAGTTATCGCAACGGAAGAGAATACTGCGATTGCGCAGCCGCTCACCCCAAACTTCTAAGGCCACCATGATGGGAAAGAGCTCCAGCAACAACAGGTCGACGGTCAGCCCCTCCCTCGCCCAAGACTCAGGCCAAGAGGCCGCACACCAAGCCCCGTCCAGGTAACAACCGAACCCAGAGGAGCCCGCCGCATCTGTAAACAACTGCAATTCGAAACTATCAACGAGCGGGGCCATCCAGATCCGTACACCATTGAAATCCGCCAGGAACGAAACCCACATAGCGAGGTCCCGCCTAATCTCTGCCGAGAAACGGACAAAATGGTGCAGCCTGGACACCCCGGCCGTGGACCGCTCCAACTTCCGGCAAAAAACCCTGCCCATGGGAATCACCCGACAGGCAAAGTTCAAGCGACCTAAGAGGGATTTCGCCTCTTGCAAAGTAACCTTACTTCGTCCCGAGCATTGCGCAATGGACTCCCGAAGCTGCACGACCTTGTCCTGAGGCAGCTGGCACGCCCCCGCGACCGTATCGATCTCAATACCTAAAAAGGACAAGCAGGAGAGGGGCCCCTCCGTCTTATCCTCGGCCACCGGGACGCCAAAATCCCTAAGCAACGCGCGCAGCAGGAAACCACAGCGAGGAGAATGCGCGGGCCCCATGCACAAAAAATCATCCAGGTAATGTGCAATCCCGGTACCTCCGCAAGAAAACTCCACACACCAATGCAAAAAGGTGCTGAACTTTTTGAAAAAGGCACACGAAACGGAACACCCCATCGGCAGACACTTGTCAATGAAGTATTCCCCCCCGACGCGGAGACCAATGAATTGAAACGACTCCGGGTGCAAAGGGAGCAAGCGAAAAGCCGATTCAACATCCAGCTTAGCCATGAGGGCCCCAGGGCCACACTCCCGGACCAAGCCCAGAGCATCCTCAAAGGACTGATACACCACCGAACAATATTCCGGCGAAATCGCATCATTCACCGAGGACCCGGATGGATAAGACAAATGCTGAATGAGCCGAAACTTACCCGGAGCCTTTTTGGG
Source organism: Pseudophryne corroboree (assembly GCF_028390025.1). NCBI lineage: Eukaryota > Metazoa > Chordata > Amphibia > Anura > Myobatrachidae > Pseudophryne > Pseudophryne corroboree. The sequence goes on from NC_086444.1 coordinate 840,136,685, forward strand.
CACCACCCCACCGGGGAGATAATCAAATCCTCGATAGGCGGCAGCGCAAAGGGGCCCGCCATTCTCCCTAGGCGAACCTCCTGTACTACTTTACCTCGAAGCATGTCAGGGAAATCCCGGGCAGACTGCAGGTTTCTGACGGCCCGAACTAAAACATCCCCCACCACAGGCAAACGAAAACCCGACGCAAAACCCTCCCGCAGAAATCTTGCGTCGTCTGTGTAAGGGTACCATCCTAACCATTTTAGCATGGCCCCCAAACGAACCGGGGTCGGCGCCGTAACTAGCGGCAAGCCCACCCGTTGCTTTTCCGGTTGGGCCAGCGGCCGCCCTGACGCCAGGTCTCCCCCAGCGGAAACAATTGGAAGCAGGGTGGGATCCGTTACAATGCAAGCAAAGGTGTTGAAAACGACACCGTTGCCCAAGGGGGCACGTGGCATTGTTGAACGCGAAACACTTCCCCTTCGCCGGCGTCTGCTGCAGAGAACGGGCCGCTGTCCAAGGGCGGCGCGGCGGACCCTCAACCGCTGGTCGAAACTGACTCGCCGTTGCGGCCTGCGCCACCGACGCCCCCTTTGCCACCATCTTCACATCCTGCGCTCGTGTGACCCTAAGCCATACCTCCACGTCTTTGCATCCAAAGTCAATGACGTGTAGGCAATCGTGCTTCTGACGGAACTGCTTGTCGTACTGCAGCCACGAATCGTCTTTAGACTGACGCTGCATGTCATGCACGAGGTGAATATACCTGATGACGTTCATGTGTTCATCAGGGCGATCCTCCAAGTAGCACGCCGCGAAGACACAGAAACCCTCCAACCAGTTGTCATACGAGCGGAAGGCCTCCGCCCCAATACCGCCCTTAGCGAGCACTTCCTTACCTTCCCTCTTGGTGTCCTCTGTCAACGTAAAAAGGTCGACGTATTCCCCCCGTCTAATCTTCCTCCTGCAACTCTCCCGCAATCCCCGCAAGATTGCCATGTACTCACAGCGAACCACGCCCGGCAAATTACGCCTCCTCCTTTCCCGGCGAGAACTGCTACTACTCTTCCGAGACCGCTTATCCCGGTGCCGCGCCTCACGCCGCGCGTACTTGATAGCCCTCTTCCTAGCCTTAGCGGTGCTACTAACCGCAGACTGGCACGATGAAGAAGAGAAAGAAGATCTACTCGACATACTGCCGCACGAGGAAGAAGAGGACCCCAGCGACATAGCAACAGTATCGGCGTCCCACTCACCGGCGGGCCCGCTTCCGGAAGGCGAAACCTCGGCTACGACCGGCTCCTCCTCCTGATCGCTATCCGGATCCGCACCTGAAAAAGAAGGGACAACCGCCCCTGGAGCCGGAGCCCCCTTGGCGGGAATGAAAGCAGACGCCCCTGCGGGCGGAGGGGTAGCGCTACCCAGCAACGCAGCGGCGGAGCCCAGACTGCGACACGCCTGCAGGAACTGCGCCATGGCGGGGTCAGAAACACCCGGGAGAACAGCCGCGTCGACCGAAGCGGGAACCAAAGAAACGCCACCCGGGGACAAAGTCGTCAAAAACGGCGCGAATGCCGCCGTCATGGCCGACAGTGCCGTCGAAACGGCAGAGGGACCCGGAGTCGCAGCTGTAGCTCCAGAGGTCCTCCCGGCCCCCGGGTCCGAAGCAGGAATGGGCCCAACCGCGCCGGCGCGCCGCCCAGGCCGGCCCCGCCGGCGGCCAGCACTAGCCACCCTAAGAACCCCCGTTCCCTCTTGCGGTGCACCGCGAGCCAAAGCGCCGCCCCGGCCCCCACTGACCTCCGCCTCCAAACATCCCCCCCCCTCGGGCCCCGTGTCGACACTACCACAGGCCCCCGGGAGCCTCCCCCGCCAGAGCGGGGAGAATGCCTGGGGAGCCCGCGATAAGGGAAGCGCCTGCCCTTCGGGACGGCCCGTGTACGAGCCGCCATCCGAGGGCCTCACAGCAACGGAGGCCATCCCCTCATATTCCGGGGAGCCTCCGATGACTCTCAGCGGTGGAGGGCGCCGGGAACGCGCGGACACGCATCCCCGCGCCGCAGCAGCCGGCGGGGAATCCACACAAGCGGGCCCTCCGGCGGGCACCTCCCGCCGGTTGCCCGCTTCAGCCCGCCGCCGCCCTGCCCCTCGCCAGCCGCCGCATCGGAGGGATCCCCCGGCGGCCGCGGCCTAGTCGGCGAAGAAGCGGACGGGCGTGCCACCATGCGCGCCCGAGAACGGGCGCCCGCAGCAGCGCCAGCAGGCCCCATCCCGGCCGAGAGCAGCGCGCTCCGGCCAGTGGCATCGGACGCCGGCTCCCGTGCAGGAGCTGAATCAAGGTAGCGGGCAGGGGGGGCAGAGGAGCGGCGGGGACGGGGCATGGCAGGCCACAATATAAACCCAGGCAATGGGGACAGAGGGGGCAGTACGCAGCACAAAGGCACAGCAGCAGCACACCAATACAAAGGTGGAGAACTACTACTACTACCAGCACAGCAAGAGACAAAAAAAGGCGGGAAGAGCACTCACCCTTACCACGACAAAAGCAGAAGAGGCTGACCCAGCCCCTTTCTCAGGCTTAAGAACCCATTCCACCTACCCCCAACATTCATTCCTATTGGCTAACAATAATACTCCCATAATGCCTTACCGTCCTGCCCCCAGACTAGCTGAGGTTTAATCCACTCCTCTCCTATTCTGTCAATTCGTTCTCCATAAATAAGCACCTCCTGACGCAGCATCGGATCATCTGCGTGAACATCTGCCCTTTTGAGACACCCTCCCTTGTTTTCTAAAACGCAGCTTGTCATCCCTTTCTTGCCTCTAAAAGGCCGAAACATGTCAATCATGCTACAGTTTAGGGGGCACTGCGACCGTTGCAGCTGAAAGTGATCTGCACATGCACAGATTGCCTAATATTGGAGATGTAAATACAGGTTGAGTATCCCATATCCAAATATTCCGAAATACGGAATATTCCGAAATACGGACTTTTTTGAGTGAGAGTGAGATAGTGAAACCTTTGTTTTTTGATGGCTCAATGTACACAAACTTTGTTTAATACACAAAGTTATTAAAATATTGTATTAAATGACCTTCAGGCTGTGTGTATAAGGTGTATATGAAACATAAATGAATTGTGTGAATGTACACACACTTTGTTTAATGCACAAAGTTATAAAAAATATTGGCTAAAATGACCTTCAGGCTGTGTGTATAAGGTGTATATGTAACATAAATGCATTCTGTGCTTAGATTTAGATCCCATCACCATGATATCTCATTATGGTATCTAATTATTCCAAAATACGGAAAAATCCGATATCCAAAATACCTCTGGTCCCAAGCATTTTGGATAAGGGATACTCAACCTGTATATGTAAATCAGAAGGGGTTGCGTATATTACTGAAGTAGGCCCTATGTCCTCAATTAGGTGGTGTCTTCATGCTCCATATACACCACTGCTTGGTTCCACGATTTAATCATTATTGTTTATATATTATTTATTAACAGTTTTATATATAGCGCAGCAAATTCTTATGCGCTTTACAATTGGAAATAACAATGAAATAAAAAAACTGGGTAATAACAAAGTCATAAAGGAAGGCCCTACTCGCAAGCTTACAATCTATCATTATAACTTGACAGAGATTATGGGGGTCATTCCGAGTTGATCGCACGAAGCAACTTTTTTCTGCTCTTGCGATCAACTTGACGCTGCCTATGGGGGAGTGTATTTTAGCATAGCAGGGCTGCGATCACTTGTGCAGCCCTGCTATGCTAAAAAAGTTTCCTGCAAAACAAGACCAGGGTCAGACCTACTGTTAGGGTCTCCTGCCCTGTGCTGCCACGTCGTCATGGCAACCGGGAGACAAGTGCTAGTGGAGTAACCTGAGCGCAGCTGATACTCCGGTTCGGGTCTTTTGCTGTGCAGTGGTTATAGGCTCTGTGCACGGCAGGGGATCCGGTGCTGGTTTTTGTGCTCACAGTCTGTGAGGTCTGAGTGGGGCGTGGACAGCACCTGCTTTATAAGGCCTCTTTTCAGGGTAAGCAGATGCTGCTGAATCTTTGCTGGTTAGTCAGTTCATGAAAGTTAGCCAGTACTGTGTAGCTTTGTATTTGTTTGTTGCTTACTGCAAATAGGCCTGGGGATTTGGTATTACACTCTGCCAATCCAGACCTAGCAGTAAGACTGGAGTCAGTCGTTTAGCTTGCTGGGGTTCTGTTACTACTCTGTGAACTTAGCAAGTTTGCGGCTGTATTCTAAGACTTGCCTGTCTAATCCTGTCTCACTGTGCTAGGTGTCAGGGGTCAGTTTAGTGGCAGTAAGCTAAAACCTGTGCACTGCAAGTGAGAATTAGGATTGTGGAGATTCTCCTTGTGTCTATCATTCCATCTCTGACCAAGGAGTTTACTGCCACACCCGTTGGTAACCCTTTAGGGTTTTGCTGTTGCCCTTAGCAACAGCATTTCGGGTTCTCTACGTATTAAAACACAACATCTTGCTTTTCCATCTGAGCAGTTCTAATACAAGGGAGATACCCAGTTCCTTAGCCTCTGGGCTTCTCTGTTCACTTTGTGTGTATTTTGTTACCCTATCACCTTCTGTGTACGTTATGTCATATCCCCCAGTTTGTCTGTGAGTCCATCTGTTTTGCATAACAGTTCAAACACCAGTACATTCCTGCAGACACTGGAGTGCATAACAGTTCTGACACCAGTACTTTCCTGCAGGCACTGGTGTGCATAACATATTCAGCAGCCTAATACTCCTGTTGAAATTTTGTGGGAATATGGAGCATACCCCTCAAAATACGTTGCAACAGGTGGTCGATCAGGTGCAGGTCCTGACTCGACAATTTAATGATTTGTCCATTAAAATGCACACCTCCCAGGCTGCTGGCGGAGCTCCCGCAGCAGCAGCACCTGCAGGGGTTAAGGAGCCGAAAGTAAATCTCCCGGATCGTTTTTCTGGAGATCGCTCGCAGTTCTTTTGTTTCAAGGAGAGCTGCAAGCTATACTTCCGGCTTAGGCCTCAGTCTTCTGGGTCGGAGATTCAGCGGGTGGGCATAGTGATTTCCTTGCTACAAGGAGACCCACAGGTCTGGGCATATGGGTTGCAGCCTGACTGTCCGTCGCTTAAAAGTGTTGATGCTTTTTTTACGGCACTGGGCATGTTGTATGATGACCCTGACAAGACGGCCTCAGCCGAGGCTCAGATTTCGATCCTTAAGCAAGGGCGAAGGCCAGTTGAGGTTTACTGTACGGAGTTTCGGAGGTTGGCCCATGATACCCAGTGGAATGACCCAGCCCTGAGACACCAGTACCGAAGAGGTCTTTCTAACCAGATAAAGGACCAACTGGTACAATATCCCTTGCCTGATAGCTTGGATCAGCTCATGCAGTTATCCATCCGGGTGGATAGACGGCTGAGAGAGCGTAGGCTTGAAAGGGAGACTGAGATTTCCTTCCTTCCCAAGGGAACCTCAGACTCTGAGGAATTTTCTGAGGAGCCTATGCAGATTGGGGCTACCCGCCTCTCCTCGCGTGAGAAGACGCGGAGGAGACAGCAGGGGTTGTGTTTGTACTGTGGGAATAAAGGTCATGTGGTAGTATCATGCCCAGAAAAGCCGGAAAACTTCAGGGCCTGAGGGTGATGGGAAATATCCTGTCAGGCCAGAAGTCAGAATTTCCCAAGAAGACTTTTATCATTCCGGTGACCTTGAAGATCCTCGGTCAAACTGTCAAGACTGAGGCCTTTGTGGACAGTGGGGCCGACGGGGTTTTTATGGACCGCCAATTCGCCCTGAAACACTCTGTTCCCTTAGTACCCTTGGCATCGGAAATTGAGATTTGTGGGTTAAACGGGGAACCATTATCCCAAGGTAAAATTACCTCTTGCACTAGCCAGATTTCTTTGTTTATTGGAGCCACACACTCTGAAAAATTGTCCTTTTATGTGACTGTCTGTACTTTTGCCCCATTGGTGTTGGGGTTACCCTGGTTAAGGGCCCACAATCCTCAATTTGACTGGGTCTCTGGGGAGATTCTTAGTTGGGGTACTGATTGTTTCAGGAGTTGCTTGAGCCTTCCAGTCAGGCTCTCGCAGCTAAGTTTGCCAGGATTGCCAGGGTGTTATGCAGATTTTGCGGACGTGTTCTCCAAAAAAGTTGCAGAGGTACTACCTCCCCATCGCCCCTATGACTGTGCCATTGATTTGTTGCCAAATGCTAAGCTTCCCAAGAGCAGGTTGTACTCCCTGTCACGTCCTGAGACTCAGGCTATGGCAGAGTACATTCAGGAGAACTTGGCTAAGGGATTTATCAGACCTTCACAGTCTCCAGTTGGGTCGGGGGTTCTTCTTCGTGGGTAAAAAGGACGGTTCGTTGCGACCCTGCATCGACTTCAGGGAATTGAACCGTATCACGATTAAAAACTCATACCCACTGCCTCTCATTTCGGTCTTGTTTGACCAGCTTCGTACTGCCACCATTTTTTCTAAGATTGACCTACGCGGTGCGTACAATCTAATCCGAATAAGAGAGGGGGATGAATGGAAGACTGCCTTTAATACCCACTCAGGGCATTATGAATATTTGGTGATGCCTTTTGGGCTCTGTAATGCCCCGGCAGTCTTCCAGGATTTCATGAATGATGTGCTCAGGGAATATTTGGATAGATTCTAAGTTGTATACTTAGATGACATCCTAATCTTCTCCCATTCCCTGGAGGAACATCAGAAGCATGTACGCTTAGTCCTCCAGAAACTCAGAGACCACCGGCTTGGGGCGAAGCTGGAGAAGTGCGAATTTGAAGTTCAGCAAATCGCATTTCTAGGATATATTATCTCCCCAGAAGGTTTCCAAATGGAGGGTTCCAAGGTACAGGCAGTCCTGGATTGGGTGCAGCCCACTAGTTTGAAGGCGCTTCAGCGTTTCCTGGGCTTTGCAAATTTTTATAGACGATTTATCGCTGGATTTTCGTCTATAGTGGCGCCCTTGGTGGCACTCACTAAGAAAGGGGCGGATGTTGCTCACTGGTCTTGTGAGGCTAAAGCGGCTTTTGCCCGTCTCAAAAGGGCATTTGTTTCGGCCAAGGTGCTGCGACACCCAGATCCAGAGCGTCCTTTTGTGGTGGAGGTGGATGCCTCTGAGATGGGTATTGGGGCAGTGCTTTCTCAGATGGGAGTGTCTGATAATCGCCTTCATCCCTGTGCTTACTTTTCCCGTAAATTTTCGCCTGCCGAAATGAATTATGACGTGGGTAACCGGGAATTGTTGGCTATTAAGGATGCACTCGAGGAGTGGAGACACTGGCTTGAGGGGGCTAAGTTTGTGGTCTCAATTCTCACTGACCATAAGAATCTGGCATATTTAGAGTCAGCGAAGCGTCTCAATGCCAGGCAGGCACGATGGGCTTTGTTTTTTGCTCGCTTTAATTTTTTGATAACATATCGCCCTGGGTCAAAAAACATCAAGGCTGATGCGCTCTCGCTGAGTTTTGCTCCAATCCAGGAGACCACGAGGAGCCGTTGCCCATTGTTTCCCCATCATGTATTAAAGTGGGCATTACCCAGGACCTCTTATCATTAGTCCTTAGAGCACAGGAGCAGGCTCCTCCAGACCTTCCGGTAGGTCTTTTGTTTGTGCCTCCTAGGTTAAGACAGCGAGTGTTCCTGGAATTCCATGCCAAGAAGTCGGCAGGTCACCCGGGTATTGCCAGAACTCGGGAGTTGCTATCTAGGGCGGTGTGGTGGCCCTCGGTGGCTAAGGATGTGGATCAGTGGGTTCGGGCATGTGACATCTGTGCCCGAAATAAGACTCCTAGAGGGGTTCCTGTTGGCCCATTACATCCACTCTCTATCCCATCTAAGCCATGGACCCACATTTCAATGGATTTTGTGGTGGACTTGCCCAAATCCTCGGGGATGACAGCCATCTGGGTTGTCGTTGACAGGTTTTCGAAGATGGCGCACTTCGTTCCACTGGTTGGGCTGCCATCAGCCAGACGCCTGTCTGAATTATTTATGCTGCATGTTGTGCGTCTCCACGGGTTGCCACTTGATGTGGTCTCTGACCGCGGATCCCAGTTTGTGGCCAAATTCTGGAGGGCATTTTGTTCCGATCTCCAGATTTCTGTCAGCTTGTCGTCAGGCTACCATCCGCAGTCTAATGGGCAGACTGAAATGGTGAACCAGTCCTTGGAGCAGTTCCTCAGGTGTTATGTCTCCAAGTGTCAGACTGACTGGGTTGCTCATCTGTCCATGGCGGAGTTTGCCTATAACAACGCGGCTCACTCTGCTACAGGGATCTCTCCCTTCCTTTGTGTGTATGGGCATCATCCTAAGGCCAATTCTTTTGACCCCCTGGACTCCACGCCTGGTGGTTCCTCTGTGGTTTCGGTCCTTAGAGGTATTTGGCGGAAAGTGAAGAAAGCCCTTGTGTCTGTGTCATTAGTGACCAAAAGGATTTTTGATAAGCGGAAAAGACCCTGCAGCTTCAAATTAGGAGACTTCGTCTGGTTGTCTACCAAGAATTTGAAGTTGAGACAGCCATCTCATAAGTTAGGGCCCCGGTTCATCGGCCCTTATAAGATCACCAGGGTTATCAATCCGGTGGCATTTCAGTTAGATCTGCCCCGTTCTTTGGGTATCAATAAAACATTTCATTGTTCCCTTTTAAAACGGGCGATTAGTAATCCTTCTTCCAGTGGAAGACCTTCCCCTCTTCTGATACGTGGCCAGAGGGAGTTTGTTGTTGAAAGGATTCTTGACTCCAAGGTGGTTCGGGGTCGGCTGTCATTTTTGGTGCACTGGAAGGGGTATGGCCCGGAGGAGCGGTCGTGGGTGCGCAGTTGTGATCTTCATGCCCCCAGACTGATACGCTCTTTCTTCTCGCAGTTCCCCGATAAACCCAGTGGTAGGGGTTCTTTGACCCCTCGTCAGAGGGGGGGTACTGTTAGGGTCTCCTGCCCTGTGCTGCCACGTCGTCATGGCAACCGGGAGACAAGTGCTAGTGGAGTAACCTGAGCGCAGCTGATACTCCGGTTCGGGTCTTTTGCTGTGCAGTGGTTATAGGCTCTGTGCACGGCAGGGGATCCGGTGCTGGTTTTTGTGCTCACAGTCTGTGAGGTCTGAGTGGGGCGTGGACAGCACCTGCTTTATAAGGCCTCTTTTCAGGGTAAGCAGATGCTGCTGAATCTTTGTTGGTTAGTCAGTTCATGAAAGTTAGCCAGTACTGTGTAGCTTTGTATTTGTTTGTTGCTTACTGCAAATAGGCCTGGGGATTTGGTATTACACTCTGCCAATCCAGACCTAGCAGTAAGACTGGAGTCAGTCGTTTAGCTTGCTGGGGTTCTGTTACTACTCTGTGAACTTAGCAAGTTTGCGGCTGTATTCTAAGACTTGCCTGTCTAATCCTGTCTCACTGTGCTAGGTGTCAGGGGTCAGTTTAGTGGCAGTAAGCTAAAACCTGTGCACTGCAAGTGAGAATTAGGATTGTGGAGATTCTCCTTGTGTCTATCATTCCATCTCTGACCAAGGAGTTTACTGCCACACCCGTTGGTAACCCTTTAGGGTTTTGCTGTTGCCCTTAGCAACAGCATTTCGGGTTCTCTACGTATTAAAACACAACATCTTGCTTTTCCATCTGAGCAGTTCTAATACAAGGGAGATACCCAGTTCCTTAGCCTCTGGGCTTCTCTGTTCACTTTGTGTGTATTTTGTTACCCTATCACCTTCTGTGTACGTTATGTCATATCCCCCAGTTTGTCTGTGAGTTCATCTGTTTTGCATAACAGTTCAAACACCAGTACATTCCTGCAGACACTGGAGTGCATAACAGTTCTGACACCAGTACTTTCCTGCAGGCACTGGTGTGCATAACACCTACTTACCTTGTGCGACGGATCCAGCGTCGAAGGTCTCGGGATTGACGTTAGACATCTGCCCTCCAAACGCCTGGACAAGCCTGCGTTTGCCTCACCATGACTGGAAAACGGTGAGTAGACACCCCGGAACGCCTCCCCGCCGTCAATCTTCTAGCGATCGCCGATGTGATCACTTTCTGCGCTGGCAGCGTTGCTGCCCGGCGCACCAACGCACATGCGCATTGCAGCCACCACACAGCCACTGTCCCGACCCGTTTGCACCGCAGCGAAGAACCGCTGCATGCAAACGGGTCTAAATGACCCCCTATGATCCTAGACCTCTGCTATATCTTGGATTGCTATCAGGCAAACTGCAAGCATTGCTGTTTAGTACAATAGGTGAGTCAAAAATGAATGCACTATTAGTGTCATTTTACATATAAAGCACTTAAAAGTTGCAGTATTCCTTAATTGTCAAGTGGATTCTTACATTTAACTTAACTTCTTATATATTAGTTCTCTGTCTCATCATTTCAAAGGTTACTATTTTAGTATTAACCCACAGTAATTTTATTTACATTTTCTTTTTTTGTCACAGACCCAAGACTAGGTCCCATTGTTGTGATGTGATTTATACGTCTTATTTGACATCGTCAGTGAAGAATAGGCCTTTATTTTCTACATGAGTCAATGTAATAAAAGATACTGTGTTCTGTTGTTTAACAGCATGAGGCAAGCGGAGTATGGATGCGCCTCGGGCACAATTCTCTGTGATAATTATCCAATTAGGAACATGTCAACTGGTTCTTTATTGGGTATAAATAATAAGTCTTTAAAATGATATAGAATATACTTATACCATAAAGGACATATTCTGAATTTGTCTGGATAAATGTGAATAATCTGCATATATTGTCTACAGTGTGTGTGTGTGTGACGGTGATTTAACTTACAGGAAATATTTCAATCTTTTATTTTTCTGTTGTGATTGTGCTGCTTAGATACTGTGTTCTAGAGTAGACAGGTATAAAATGCATAGAGGAAGGAAATAATGATCAGAGGTGATTCAAAGGGACAGATTGTGAAGTAAGAACCTATCAATTCAGACATTGGGGGTAATTCAGACCTGATCGTTAGGGTGCATTTTTTGCATCCCTGCGATCAGGTAGTGGCCGCCTACAGGGGGAGGGGGAAATCGTTGTGTATGTCAGGGGGGATTCCGTGGGTGTGTATGTGTGTATAAAAATAAGGGCACGGTCGTGCCCTTATATTAAGGCTGAATCGAACAAACAGAATTCTCCCATAGGGAACTTCTGAGATGGGGGCATGGTGTATGAGGGGCTACACCTCAAAAGTGATTGGACGTAGTGAGCTGAAATTTGGCATGGACGCGTAGAATCGTCACCCGCTGCTGCCTGACAAATTTCAGGGCAAAATAATAAAAAATGAGGAATTGGGAGTAACCTAAAGTTTCAACTGTCAGTTTTTTTCTGCCACTCCCTCTGTGGCTTTTTGACACCGTTTTCCCATAGAGTGAATGAGAATTTTTTTGGGAAGGCATAACTCAGGATAGAGGATGAATTAAGACTTGGGGTTTGTTTTATTAGATAGATCTTGTCCCAGGGTATGTAGTGGATGTATGATTGCAGCAGTGTGCGGATGTATGAGAGCGGCAGTGTGCGGATGTATGAGAGCGGCAGTGTGCGGATGTATGAGTGCGGCAGTGTGCGGATGTATGAGAGCGGGGTTGTACGGATGTATGAGAGCGGGGTTGTACGGATGTATGAGAGCGGGGTTGTACGGATGTATGAGAGTGGGGTTGTACGGATGTATGAGAGCGGGTTGTACGGATGTATGAGAGCGGGGTTGTACAGATGTATGAGAGCGGCAGTGTGTGGATGTATGAGAGCGGCAGTGTGCGGCCGTAAGAGTGCGGCAGTGTGCGGCTGTACGAGTGCGGCAGTGTGCGGCTGTAAGAGTGCGGCAGTGTGCGGCTGTAAGAGTGCGGCAGTGTGCGGCTGTAAGAGTGCGGCAGTGTGCGGCTGTATGAGAGCGGCAGTGTACGGCTGTATGAGAACACCAGTTTGCGGATGTATGAGAGCGGGGTTGTACGGCTGTATGAGAGCGGCAGTGTGCGGCTGTATGAGTGCGGCAGTGTGCGGATGTATGAGAGCGGCAGTGTGCGGCTGTATGAGAGCGGCAGGGTACGGCTGTATAACTGCGTCGGTGTGTGGATGTATGAGTGCGGTGGTGTGTGGATGTATTAGTGCGGTGGTGTGTGGATGTATGAGTGCGGTGGTGTGTGGATGTATGAGAGCGGTGGTGTGTGGATGTATGAGTGCGGCAGTGTGCGGATGTATGAGAGCGGCAGTGTATGGCTGTATAACTGCGTCGGTGTGTGGATGTATGAGTGCAGCAGTGTGGGATGTATGAGAGCGGCGGTGTGCGGATGTATGAGAGCGGGGTTGTACGGATGTATGAGAGCAGCAGTGTGCGGATGTATGAGTGCGGCAGTGTGCGGATGTATGAGTGTGGCAGTGTGCGAATGTATGAGTGCGGCAGTGTGCGGATGTATGAGTGCGGCAGTGTGCGGATGTATGAGAGCGGCAGTGTGCGGATGTATGAGAGCGGCAGTGTGCGGATGTATGAGAGCGGCAGTGTGCGGATGTATGAGAGCGGCAGTGTGCGGATGTATGAGAGCGCAGTGTGCGGATGTATGAGAGCGGGGTTGTACGGATGTATGAGAGCGGCGGTGTGCGGATGTATGAGAGCGGCGGTGTGCGGATGTATGAGAGCGGCGGTGTGTGGATGTATGAGAGCGGGGTTGTACGGATGTATGAGAGCGGCAGTGTGCAGATGTATGAGAGCGGCAGTGTGCGGATGTATGAGAGCGGCAGTGTGCGGATGTATGAGAGCGGCAGTGTGCGGATGTATGAGAGCGGCAGTGTGCGGATGTATGAGAGCGGCAGTGTGCGGATGTATGAGAGCGCAGTGTGCGGATGTATGAGAGCAGGAATGTACGGATGTATGAGAGCGGCGGTGTGTGGATGTATGAGAGCGGTGGTGTGTGGATGTATGAGAGCGGCGGTGTGTGGATGTATGAGAGCGGGGTTGTACGGATGTATGAGAGCGGCAGTGTGCAGATGTATGAGAGCGGCAGTGTGCGGATGTATGAGAGCGGCAGTGTGCGGATGTATGAGAGCGGCAATGTGCGGATGTATGAGAGCGGGGTTGTACGGATGCATGAGAGCGGCGGTGTGCAGATGTATGAGAGCGGCGGTGTGCGGATGTATGAGAGCGGCGGTGTGCGGATGTATGAGAGCGGCGGTGTGCGGATGTATGAGAGCGGCGGTGTGCGGATGTATGAGAGCGGGGTTGTACGGATGTATGAGTGCGGCAGTGTGCGGATGTATGAGTGCGGCAGTGTGCGGATGTATGAGTGCGGCAGTGTGCGGATGTATGAGAGCGGCAGTGTGCGGATGTATGAGAGCGGCAGTGTGCGGATGTATGAGAGCGGGGTTGTACGGATGTATGAGAGCGGCAGTGTGCGGATGTATGAGAGCGGCAGTGTGCGGATGTATGAGAGCGGGGTTGTACGGATGTATGAGAGCGGGGTTGTACGGATGTATGAGAGCGGCAGTGTGCGGATGTATGAGAGCGTCAGTGTGCGGATGTATGAGAGCGGCGGTGTACGGATGTATGAGAGCGGCAGTGTACGGATGTATGGATGGCAGCGTCATAGGGAGGGATGTCGGAATGCTGTTATAGGATTCCTAATACAAAATGGAATCCGTATAGTGGGCGGGGCTAGCACCATGGCACCACGTTGGGCTTGATGGGCAGGAAGTGCGGCAAGCACACCCAAATTGGCATCTGACGTCGCCCGCAGTCCACACTGTTGTGAGGAGTCCGAGTTAATTTTGACTGTGTAGTGCACTCACAGAGGACCTACCGCCCGTCCCCTCCTCGCATCTGAGCAGCAGGTCAGGCTCTTATTTTCTTTTTAATCAGGAGAGGCCGAGTGAACTGTAAGCAGGGGGGCAGAGCTACATGGGACCCAGAGGGGCTTCTGTGCTGTCAGAGAGGGAGAGGAAGAGAGAGATGAAGCTACTGCAGATCCCCAGCTGATTGTGAGGTGCCGGGTTGAAGGGTGATGTGATCACCCTTCTCCCTCGCTGCCGCTGGGGACCGCATCTAGGCTTCCCCCATCGAGGGCATGCGGCGCAGCAGTGTGCAGCATGTAATGAGTTTGTCTGACTCATTATACTGCTGCCTGTTGTGGACACCTCCGTCCGTACGGACTTGTGTACATGCCCAGCACAGAGGTGACAGTGTTGGTGGAAGTGTTGCCCAGCTCTGACCCTGCAGGCCTCCCTGATCTGGCTGCGGCCGCTGCTGCTGCGGCCCGAAACCCCTGCCCCGGTCCCCTCCATAGACTTCTGCCTGGCCAGCGCTGAGGTACTAGTGGTAGCCCAGCTGCGGGAAGGGTATGTCTCTGGCTTTCTCTCCGGCAGGGGAAGGTGACAGCGGCGGAGGAAGTGCTGCCCACCTCAGACACTGCAGGCCTCCCCGATCCAGCTGCGGCCACAGCTGATGCTGCCAGAACCCCCTGCTGGTCTCCTTTGTTGACTGCCGCATGGCCAGTGCTGAAGTACTGGGGGTAGGCCAGCTACGGGAAGAGTGTCTCTGCCTCGGCTCTCTCTCTGGCAGGGGAAGGAAGGGCTGATTCTCTGGCACAACAGGGAGGGCTGGGCTGCAGGAACACAGCACTGGAAGAAACAGGAGGCCGAACTCATGACCAAAAAGTGAGCAGTGCAGTGATCAGCCCCCTGGTCTTTCCCTCTCTCTGGGTGCAGAGCTGTATTCTACAGAGAGAGCTGGGATGGGAAGAAGGGGAACGGCACCTGACACACACATACACGCGCAACACCTGACACACACACATATACACGTGCGGCACCTGACACACACACACACACGTAGCATCAGACACAATAAAATAAACATGCAGCACCTGACACATGCATATACACGCAGCACCTGACACATACATATACACGCAGCACCTGACACATACATATACACGCACACCATCAGACACACTAATATACACATGCAGCACCTGATACACACGCAGCACCTTACTCACACACACATATACACGTGCAGCACCTGACGCACACACATTTACAGGCGCAGCACCTGACGCACACTCATGTACACGCGCAGCACCTAATGCACACTCATGTACACGCGCAGCACCTAATGCACACTCATGTACACGCGCAGCACCTGACGCACACTCATGTAAACGCGCAGCACCTGACACAGACATACGTATTCATGCACAGCACCAGACATACACTTGTACACACGCGGAGCTCCTGATACTCACACACATATACACCCGCAACACCTGACACACACACACGTGCGGCAGCTGACGCATACACACGCAACATCAGACACACTCATATATACACGCAGCACCTGACACACACATACACACACACACACACACACACACACATACACACACACAGGACCTGACACACACATACACAGGCAGCACCTGACACCACGCACTCACATGTACAAGCAATGCATTTCACGCCTACCTCCAGCCTCAGTCACAGGCTGCTGCCGCCTACTCCCCTCCCTGCATCAGCTGCAAAGGCAGCAAAATATTTTGACCAAAGTCTAAAGGCCCATACACATTAAACGATGTCGCTCTGTGAGCGACATCGTCTAATGTTTCCCCCTCCCGGGCCGGCCGTCCGGCGGCCGACTGTACACACTGAGCGATATGACCCCTTATATCGCTCAGTGACGTCACGCCCCCGCCAGCCCTGCATGAAGGTCGTGGACGACAGTCCACATCCTTCATGCATGCCCTACCGACAGCGATGATTGTTGCCGACCCGCGGGGCCGCGCATCGTTCGTCGCTGGCGGTATACACACTTAACGATAAAACGAGCGACGTCGCTCAAGGAGGGGGAAAATGAGCGACGTCGCTCATTAAATCGTTAAGTGTGTACGGACCTTAAACAATTCGGTTTGGTAAATAAAATAATTTTGCACAGAACAGTGATGTTATACGAACATTTTCATTAAACATTTAAAAAATCAAATGTTTATTCTTACAGTGAAATTTTACATTTCTGAATAAAAAAAATAAATAAAAAAAAAGCGATGAAATTCCATAGACAAAAAACCTTACGGTTTCACATGTCCCATTAAGGCTTCTTAGACATGATCGAAATTTCAGAAACCTGTTGTAACTCTTCCACTCAAACTCCAAAAAGCAATGAAATTCCGATCATTAAGGCTGACGCCTTAATGGACGTGTTCCTTGCGCAATACAGATATGGTATGCCATCACAGCCTGTGGGTAAGTGCAGATTCAGCACTCTCACAGAGTGAGATTGCTGTCACTCACACAATGGTGGAGCTGCTAATTCACAGATTTGTGTGCTCATTGGAATACACACATGCAGTCTATGCAACTGAAGGTCTGAGCGGAAGACAAAGCTGCTCGGATGAGGTAAGAGTGTTGTTGATTGGTAGGAGGAGACAGAGCATTGTGGATGGGGGAACAGAAGTGTGTCGATAGAGGGAAGACTAAGCAGCATTGATGGGTGGTGACAAAGAAACACGGGATAATTCAGACTGCAGCGATCGCAGTCTGAATTAGTTTGTGGGGTGCGAATGTGCAATGGCCGCACTGTGCGTGCGTACCCCGGGAGCCCAGTGTGGGGAGGGCCTGACATGCGGGGCGGACTATCCCTGTGCTGGGCATCCCGCCGCATGTCAGAGTAAATGATTGTAGATGTGCTAAATTTGGCACATCTACAATCAACTCTGAATTACCCCCACAGATGGGGGGGAGGTAAGACAGATGGGGGAAAGACAGTGGCACAGATGGTGGGGAGACAGCTGCGTGGATGGGTGGACAGTGCCGTGTGGATGAGGGGGAAAAAGCAGCACAGATGTGGGAGGGGTAAGAGCAGTATAGATGGAAAGAAACGGCATGGATGAGGAAGGCAGAGCAGCATGGATGAGGGGAATACAGTCCCAACATTGGAGGAGATAAGTATTTTTACCTCCCCTTGGGGGGTGGCAGCTAGGCCTAATCCTTGGGTGGGTTGGATAGGGCAACCCCCCTCACGCCCCAATAGTGACCCATGAAACTTACCTTCAGGATGACAGCTATATGAATAGGGTAAGAGTGGTGTGGAAAAAGGGGTAGATCAAGCAGCAAGTATGGGAAGGGAGACATCGGTGCAGATGGGTTAAAAACACTGGCACGGATGGGTAGAAAACTGGTTCAGATGGGAGAGAAGACAGTGTGCCATGTATTGGAGGAGGCAGAGTGACGTTGAAGAAGGAAACACTGAGCAGCACAGAGAGAAGGAAACTGTGGTACAGACAAGGCACAGGTGGGGAAAGACAGATGGTACAGATAACTTAGTACAGACTAGCACAGATGGGAGAACATAGCAGTAGAGATTGGGGAAGACAGAGCAGCATGGGGGTGTATAGGGGAAGTAAGTGTAGATGCATAGACCGTAGATGGGGTATTATAGTGTTAGCAATTAACCAAGATGTTTGAGGGAGCTAAATGTGTATACTAAGTGATATCGATGTATGGAGTGAGAAGGCTGTTGTGGTGACTGAATGGGATGGTTGTGGGCACTGTGTGGGATGGAAGCACCACAAAACGGCTCAAACCTTCAGTTGCATAGACTGCATGTGTGTATTCCAATGAGCACACAAATCTGTGAATTAGCAGCTCCACCATTGTGTGAGTGACAGCAATCTCACTCTGTGAGAGTGCTGAATCTGCACTTACCCACAGGCTGTGATGGCATACCATATCTGTATTGCGCAAGGAACACGTCCATTAAGGCGTCAGCCTTAATGATCGGAATTTTATTGCTCTTTGGAGTTTGAGTGGAAGAGTTACAACAGGTTTCTGAAATTTTCGATCATGTCTAAGAAGCCTTAATGGGACATGTGAAACCGTAAGGTTTTTTGTCTATGGAATATATATATATATATATATATATATATACACACACACACACACACACACACACACACACACACACACACACTGCTTATATATATTCAAACATACATCTACAGTATGGCGGTGTGGATAATGAAATGGTTATCATTACTGCCTCACAGCACTGATTCCCACCATGGTCCTAACTGTGTGGAGTTTGTATATTCTCCTCATGTTCCCCTTTATAGTATATAATTTAATGAGCCTCCCCAGTGTTGGACTGGGGAATGAAAGGCCCACCGGCGGAATGCAGTGGCAGTGGCCCATGCTTAAGTGGGTGGTTAGCATTCACAGTACAGATTGTGTAATGGTTAGCGTTGCTGCCTTACAGCCCTGAGACACTAAGGTCATAGGTTCAATTCCCACCATGGACCTGAGTGTGTGGAATTTGTACATACTGCACTTACATGGGTATTCCAGGTTCCTGGTAGGTTAATTGTTTCCCAACAAAAATGTAGCACCTAGTGTATACATGGGCAGACTAGATGAGCCGCCAAGTGGTTCTTATCTGCCGTCACCATTAGAGAGTGCATGTTATGATCCCCTTGATAAATATATGTAGTAAATGCTATAGAGCAGTGGGTCACAAACTTCTTTGAATCCCGGCGCCCTAGAGTATCAGAATTTATTTCTTTTTTTTACGGCACCCCTAGGCCAAAAGTTTCTTACTGAGAAATGTAGAAAGAAATATTACATTAAGTAAATTGTGTTTATATGTCATCCTCAGGTTCCAATGTGTGGTGAGGGACAAGATTTGCTTCTGTTTGTCCACATATTTTATGATTGACAGCCACCAGCACTGGTTTTGCCTATTACATTGACCATAAATAATTTTAATTGGTCATGGACCATTAATCCAAGGCACCCCTGAAAGTGTCCCAAGGCACCCCAGGGTGCCACGGCACACAGTTTGAGAACCACTGCTGTATAGTATAGTAGAAAATACACCATAGTCATGTGCAGTATAATGTAACATATGTATAATGTACTGCATAGTAAAAGTTCACAGTTTGGAAACTGATCCCAAGAGTTTAGGGTGGGCCCCACTGTGGGTTTCCCCTGTATACCTGAGGGCCAGTACAACCCTAACCCAGCCTCCTGTATAGAATGCAATGTGTCCCCCATGGACTCTGAGCCAATAAAGCAATATGTAGCAACACTGAATGAAGAACCTAATAAAAGTAAAAGCTGTTTAAGTGAGAAATGCATTTTCATTTTTTTATGATGTATTATTTTTTCCCAACCCTGGTCTGACGCAAAGGGAAGATTTAAAACAAAAAAAAAATGTAGGGAGATGACCTTGGAACCATCACCTGATGTTGGTAGATGTTCATCTTAACAGCCACACACACTCCCCAATAACTCTCAGTTCTATATCCGAGAAGGATCTGCTGGACAGGTTGAAGATTAGGGATTCTTTTTGGCTGCACGCGCTTTTAATTCGCGCGCACTGCTTGCCCCTGCGGGTGGGCGCCCTCTTCTGCCTTGTTCTGCCGGGGTGACCGCTGATGCCCCTAAAGGGACCGGTTGTACCCGGGAGGACCCTTCCGAATCAGATACATTCGTCAGATACAGATACATAGACGACCTGTTCCTACTCTGGACTGGTGACAGAACGCGATTCGAACGACTGATAGAGGAAACCAACAGTAGACCCTCTACCATTAAATATACGTACAACATAAGTAGTGAATCTGTAAACTATCTGGACGTTAGGATAACAATTAAGGAAGGAACTCTAAGCACCAGCCTGTTTACAAAACCCACAGACAAGAATGTTCTATTAAGGGCCAACAGTCACCATCCTAGACCACTGAAGGAGGGGCTACCTAGGTCCCAGATGATCAGGGCCTCCAGGATCATCAGTGACCGCTCTACCTTGGACCGAGAACTAGATGTCCTGATTGACAAATTTATCCAACGGGGTTACAACCACCAAAAGCTCCAGGCACAGAAGATTGAGATCATGGCGATACCAAGGGAAGCATTATTAAAACCTACTGAACGCAAGAACCAGGCAGTTATACCGTTTGTGAATCAGTTCAGTACAGCAAGCCCAGTCATCCAGAGGGCGGCCAGAGCCCTGTGGCCCATAGTAGCCTCAGACGCAAAACTCCCCACGTTCAAAGAGAGACGCCCGATGCTATGCTTCACCAGAGGCAAAAGCATTAGAGACATCATAGTGCATTCAGACATCACGGGGTTTCAAAGAGAACTACAACGACCTTCCACATTATTCTCAAAGGCCCCAGGGTGTTACAAGTGCCCCAAATGCACTACTTGCAACAATATGATCACAGGGTCTTCTTTTAAACATCCGCACAAAGAGAAGTCCTATCAGATCAGGCACGTGGTCACATGCACTACTACTCATATAGTGTATATACTCACTTGCCCGTGTCACCTAATGTATGTGGGCAAATCCATCAGGACGCTCAGAGAGAGGATGGCTCTCCATAGGTCGGCGATTAAGCAGGCCCTATTAGGTAAACCATCTGAACAACCCGTTGCAAGGCACTTCGCCCTAAAGGGCCACTCTCTGAATGACTTGAGACATCTGATCATCGATCACGTACCCCGAAGCATCAGAGGAGGAGACAGAGATCGGAGACTACTGCACATTGAATCCAAATGGATCTTCGAACTGGGCACCATCAGCCCAGGAGGGCTGAATGAAAAATTCTCATGGAACATTTTCATATAACTCAGATCTATGCCCCAGGTCTGCCCAGTTAGCCAGAGTTACCCCACATTATAGATAATAGTTGGCAGCTCCAGTTTATTGTCATTTCACCCACACACCTGCAGCTGTCAGCACCTGGTGGAAGCATGTTTCAATTTAAAGGGATTTTGACCCACATCCCTCCCGGGATTCGCACTTTGGGTCATTTTACCAGATAGGAGGCATTAATTGCCATTCTCTATACTCTGGATCAGCCCTAATTGCATGTCTTGACATATTTAGAGTATTTTGGCATCCACCAGGTTCTGATATATCCATCTATCCCCCTGCACCTGACACCCATCGAGCCCCACGGCAGAGTAGTGGTTCCCAGGTACCTAGACAGCACACGCTGCGCACTTATTTTTTCACACTTTTTTCTAATAGCACGGCGGTCACATGAGACACTGGTCCAAGCACCGAGCCACAAGCGCCTTTGTTGTCATCGCAACGCGGCCCTTTATGCACACGCCGCATAGGCACTATTGAAGCTACTGGCGTCACGGTCACCATAGCAACCGGCACTACTCGTTTGACGTCACAGAGCCGCGACCGGAAGTCCGACGGCTCCGTCCGCACACCTGCACCGCGATGAACTCCACGGGGATATAAGGTAAGCTTTTACACACACTCACGTTATACACCTTGACAAAGGGGCATGTAAGCCCCGAAACGTTGGCTACCTGTAACTTTTTTGAAATATAACCTCATTTACTTCACGAAAATCCTCGAGTGCCGCTGTGTCTTTTGGACTTCTGCATAACTTTTACTGAGGGCACCGGGGTATCTTCAAGCCAGCCGGGAGAGTGCCAGACCTATTTGGGATCCATATATATATATATATATATATATATATATAACATAACACATCAATAAATAACAACAGGAAAAAAAACATTTTTCAGACATTTTATAACATTGTCAGATCATCAGGCTGTCATATCTACATGTCCAATGGTTTCCTTGCGTAGTCCCTCCCACCAGCACCTCCATACTCCACCCTCTGTATCTGGCCAGGATACATTGATGCGGATAGGTCATGCTGGGGTTTGGTAGACTTCTGCAAAGACCAAGCAGATATGCAATGTTTGAGTCCTATCAATAATCGTCAGAGATGGGGAGAGAAAAGAAACATTTCACAGATACATTTACAACGTTTCACCCGGTCATTCCTGTGTCTTCAGGGAATGACCTCCCAATTTATTAACTGTTACCTCAGGCTTACCATCAGTCCTAATGATCACCTTTTATAATTTGGTGTGTCATATTCATGCTCATATTCATGTCTAGGGGGTCTGACTTTATGTGGGCTGTTGCAGTTACTGGCATAATGCCCTTCTCTTTTGCAAAGATCACAAACCCTGGGCTTCCTCCAAGTGTCAGTGAAATGGGGTCTTGGTTGATTTGATGCCTCCTCAAACGCTTGGATGCTCATCACCATCAACCGCTTTCCCTGTACCTCCCTGATTCCTTGGATATCATGGTTATGTCGTTGTCTAGGGAGTTGATATACCTTCTGTGAATCTTTGATCATACACTTAGATCTTTCCTAGGATCTGGGAAATCAGACATGATTGATCTCAATTCTGTCCGGGACCAGGGATGGCGCATTGCACTGTCCTTGACGGGAATGATTCCCTGATCGTCAGTCTTCCCATTGGGGACTGTGATCACCCTGACAGGACTAAACTCAATTACATCACCTTGTTTTGGTCTTACAATATGGGGTACATTTGTTTGTGCGTGATATAAAACTTTGTACGTACCTGTGGACACGACCTCACCTGACCCTCCGTTAGGGGGTTTGATTATTGCCTTTACCGATTTGGTCGCGTCCACCTGGATGTCTTGTAGGATGGCTTCTGGAAGAGGTGCCGACATCGTTCTGGGCTCACTTTCTTGTTTGTATTCCTGAGGGAAGTTTGACATGGGGTGCGACTTGCACAGGTTAACATTTGTGATTTTTACACTTTCATTTTTATAAACATTATTACATTTGTTACTTTCGTTCTTAATACAGTTACTAAGTGCATTTTTATCGTACAACATTGTGTCATTTCTCTGCAACCATAATCCTCTCCATTGCCATGTCTCTCTTCCCAAGATGAGGGTCAGATATGTAAGTTAACTCTCTTTGCAATTCACTTTCCTGTTGCCATAACTGTAAATAATCAAAATGTTTGATTCGTCTCTTTGCTGATTTAATGAGACCTATCCTCCTCCTTAGATTTTGTAACACTTCTGGGCTAAAGCTGCCTATTTTTGGGAACTTCTCCCCGTCATGTACAGTCATTCTCTCCCATTCATCACATAAAACCTCTGTGTGTAAACCATATTTTTCACACATTACGTACCTTGCCGACCCGACTGGTCGGTTCACTGAATCAACCCGAACCGAGGTTGATCGCCCCCTTCCTGAACAATTGGCCCCCATAACTTGCAGGTGTTGCTTTCACCACCTCTGACCTTTAATCAGGGTCTTCAGCGAACCCTTACAAAAACCAAAATGTTCACGATAGGCTGACGGTGGCGGTTTACCGAGTACCCCACTCACTCGCCCACATCGACCAATACGACCTACACACTGCCTTAGCGCTGGCGTACTCGACCCAGGGCCCCTATGAACCTCTATTTACTGGAACATGCGAGGGATATCCACAGAACACTTACTCTTTCCAGTAACTATTGGTTGTTGGACAATTCCTGAGTGACCAGCGAACTTCCCTTCAGAAAATAAAAAATTACACAAATCACGTCAGAATGTACAAATAGTGTTTATGACCGGTTTCGTACACAAATGGTACTGGTCAGATTACTAATGCACACAATTTCATGCGGTACAATCGTTCAGCACATAAGCAACTAATCTTATGTGCAGAGCGACCAGTGGAATCGAAAATTTCGGCTGCGAATTCCTTCAGCCAGAGCTTTATTGGCCTATATGGGTTCTGCACCAATCCCCTGGGTTGTGCCTTTTTCTCTTATTTATAGCGGACTTCTTTGTCTGCTGTACCTGGACCTCCTGGTCTGTGCTACAGTGTGACCTCCTGGTCTACTATACTCTACTGCTCAAATTTTATGTTTAACCAGAGATGCCTCCCTAGCCACCATGCACGTCACTTACATGTATGTACTCCTGCGAGAACTCGACTTCTTGTGGTTCAACCTCAAAAATTGTATAAACTTAAAAACACTCACTCATCACATGTACACTTTTGTTTCTATTTCTATTTCTGCGCAGAAATTTTCTTTAGACCAGATGTGTTGTGAATTTGGAGAAGGATCTGTTAATCTAAATTTCGGACACTAAAATAGACTTGCGCTACTTACCACGTTGCCACCTTTCCGCCTGTTGCAATAACACTATCGTGTGATTTGAGTTACGTGGGCGTACCCGGACGCTCCGTTGCGTAATATACGCTGCGTGCGTCGGCCTTTGAGTTGCGTACGCGAGTCTCAGCCCTTTGTTAGAGACACGTGCACGCAAAGCAAATATCCACCGTAACACAATGTACACGTTTATCAATGTAGATGATCCCCGATCATCTACCGAGCACCACACTGACTTCTCCTTGTATCTCAGGCAAAGCTGTGTGTGTTTGTCTACACCTTAATGTATTACTTTTACTCTTTAACTATGAAATAGCGGCAAATCTCTCTTAGCACATTTATCAATTATAAAAATGGCAACCAGGAAAGTGAGATGTGAAGATTACACAAATGAACATGCAATTCTAAATTAATCTAATAACATATATTGATGTAAGCACACGCATATAGATATTACATATAAGTACCAATCACTATTACTTATGATTGACTATGATATAGATTAAATAAATGCATAAAAAAAAAAAACTCATTAAATGATGATTTATTTTTGACAATGGATGGCTGATTATTTCCTGAGTCAACTGAAAATCAGCCGCTTAGGAAAAAAAATAAAAATGTGACCTTCCCAAAATGGCCGCTGCTCCTCCCCCTTTCACCTCCATGATGGTCACACAAAATGGTGGACAGACCATGCTGCTTCTTGTCACAAAGAAAGTCATCATTCAAACTCCTAAAGTTATCATGCTATGCAGAGCGATTAAAAATAATTTTAAACCTATTTAAACAGACAAACCATCAAATCTGCGTGTGTAGTTGGCACCAAATAGAAATAAAAACTAGATTTACAAAGACAATAACGTACTGTTCTTACCTTCCAGTTCCGGATTCCTTCAGCACCCTTTACTAAGCGAAACAGACGCTTATCCAGACAGCACTACGAGGAATATGATCTCCCGCCCTTTGCTGATGGATAATGTCTGCTGGAATTACCTAGTATAGATATGTGAAGGACCGACGAGCCGCCAATTGACAATGTCTATAATATTTGTCCTATTAAAAACACGTTAAAGGTTAAAGAACACAGTACGCCATTGGCGCAAAAAGTACCGCAAGGGTACTCCCTTAACTATACCTTAAGGAATGTACTTATACTGTAAACATTTGTGCAGTGACAATGTGTAGATGTAATGCAGTGTAACCTTGTTAGCTTAAAAGCTGTATGTGCGACTATGACGCTCTGAGAAACCTTTATGCATTTATAATAACCAATCAAATACCGGTCTAAGGTTCTAACGCCTTTAGTAAGAATGTTATTACTTGCAAAAAGAGTAATACAGTACAAGTCACACACTACAATATAACACAGACTAACTAACCAGATAACTACACAGGAAATACAATACAATTATGTTTAAGGGAAAATGAGAGAGAAAGAAGAGAAGAGAGAGAGAGAGAGAGAGAGAGAGAGAGAGAGATGGCTCACAATAACAATAAAGACAATATGTTCGCAGAGAAGCTTACACATGTGAGGAACAATCGCTGCGCAGTTAGTCAATGCTGAGAATCTTTGTGGAGAAAATACTTGACCTTACCCATACTGGCTGTCCCTATATACACAACCCTACAATACCGCATGGGACAGAAGCTAGACTCCATTTTGGGAAACCTCCCATGATTCCAAGGACTGCAACACATGGTTGAAAGGGGGATGCTAGCAGCCATTTTAGATTTGCAGGTCCAAACACATGGCACTCTCTGCTACACCACAATCACATAGCAGAAGACACAAGACTCCATTTTATTCCAAAATGTCCAAGCCTCAAAACAATGCATATGTTCTGATTTTACAATTCCAAACCATCTAAATCACTTTTCACAATTTCAAGCAAACACAGTATCTCAATAACCAGAGCATACGAGCTATCACAAGACCAGACCACCAGGTACCCACAAGTATCAGCCTGCCATTGCAACACGCACATATTCAAAGGTAACTGCATGGTGGTATTCATGATTAACAAGATATATTATAACATACCAGCACAATCTATTTTAAATCACCATAGGCAAACAAATACCACAAATGCTATGCTACAGGTTGCCTAATGTCCCAGCTACCATCACAGATTCCCAGATCTATCACACAAACAAGTTACAATATCCTATTTAAACCAGCACAATTGACCTAAAAGCAATCTGTCTATATTTCCTTATCTAGCCATGTGAATTCAATACTTAGCCTTTAGCTTGGAGGTCAGTCCTGGGGATGTAGCCGCCATGCTGCTGGGTGCCAGGTAGCTGTGTGAGTGAGTGAGCCCTGTGATTTCCAGTGGATAATATCATACCTGCATTCCAGCTGTGGGGGTGTGTCAACCACAGGAAGTGTGTCTTTCACAGTATGTGGGCTGTCTTGTATCAGTGGCCTTGGTTATGCAAAATGTTGGGTGATGACTAACACATTCCTGTCTTCTGGAGAGCTATTGTTTGGCGAATACAAAACAAAACCCTGTCTCTGGGTTTTGTTCGATATTCATGATGTCCACTTTCAGTTGAGACAATGACATCTCAGCAATCATTCTTCTGGAGACAAACCCTAACCCATTCGTAAACACAGGTGTTGGCCCTCCTCATTGAGTCTCAAAGCTCAGTGTAATTAAAGGCTATTGTACTCCGTCTGCGGGAAAGATACTGATTTGGAATACAATTAATCTTCAATTACTATTCCTGTGCTTAACTATGCATATGAAGATGTGAAGCCCTCCCAACATGCAAACTATTGTTTGGGGAATCTCTAAGGTCAAAGAGCCATTTGAGACCCACTGATACCTGCTGGACTCAGGGGAATATTAACTTATAAAATACATTATATGGTTAAATTATGTAACGATTGAGTCGCACGCTGGGCACACAGAAACTCTACCGTAAATGCGCATACAGTGCGCCTGCGGGTGCACGTAACAGCGGGTATGCGCACGCACAGGAGAGCGCACACATGCGCAGCGCGGACATGTATGAGGTGCAAATATGGCAGTGTGTATAGTGATATTTTTCTGACTTTGACAATTGACAGCCACCAGCACTGGTTTTGCCTATTACATTGACCATAAATAATTTTAATTGGTCATGGACCATTAATCCAAGGCACCCCTGAAAGTGTCCCAAGGCACCCCAGGGTGCCACGGCACACAGTTTGAGAACCACTGCTATATAGTATAGTAGAAAATACACCATAGTCATGTGCAGTATAATGTAACATATGTATAATGTACTGCATAGTAAAAGTTCACAGTTTGGAAACTGATCCCAAGAGTTTAGGGTGGGCCCCACTGTGGGTTTCCGCTGTACACCTGAGGGCCAGTACAACCCTAACCCAGCCTCCTGTATAAAATGCAATGTGTCCCCCATGGACTCTGAGCCAATAAAGCAATATGTAGCAACACTGAATGAAGAACCTAATAAAAGTAAAAGCTGTTTAAGTGAGAAATGCATTTTCATTTCTCTGACGTCCTAGTGGATGCTGGGGACTCCGTAAGGACCATGGGGAATAGACGGCTCCGCAGGAGACTGGGCACATCTAAAGAAAGCTTTAGGAATATCTGGTGTGCACTGGCTCCTCCCCCTATGACCCTCCTCCAAGCCTCAGTTAGATTTATGTGCCCGGCTAAGCTGGATGCACACTAGGGGCTCTCCTGAGCTCCTAGAAAGAAAGTATAGTTTGGTTTTTTTTATTTTACAGTGAGACCTGCTGGCAACAGGCTCACTGCAGCGAGGGACTAAGGGGGTAAGAAGCGAACCTACCTAAGTGGTAGTAGCTTGGGCTTCTTAGGCTACTGGACACCATTAGCTCCAGAGGGATCGAACACAGGACCCGACCTCGTCGTCCGTTCCCGGAGCCGCGCCGCCGTCCCCCTTACAGAGCCAGAAGAAAGAAGGTCCGGAAAATCGGCGGCTGAAGACTTCTGTCTTCTCCAAGGTAGCGCACAGCACTGCAGCTGTGCGCCATTGCTCCTCATGCACACCACACACTGCGGTCACTGATGGGTTAGGGCGCTGGGGGGGGGGCGCCCATGAGCAGCAATATTAACACCTTGGCTGGCAAACTAACACCATATATAACCCCAGAGGCTATATAGGTGTACATTAACCCCTGCCAGATATATTAAAATAGCGGGAGAAAGCCCGCCGCAAAAAGGGGCGGAGCCATCTCCCTCAGCACACTGGCGCCATTTTCCCTCACAGTTTCGCTGGAGGGATCGCTCCCTGGCTCTCCCCTGCAGTCCTGCACTACAGAAAGGGTTAAAAAGAGAGGGGGGGCACAAAATTATGCGCAGTATAGAATATATATGCAGCTATAAGGGAAAACACTCTCTATAGGTGATATCCCTGTGATATATAGCGCTCTGGTGTGTGCTGGCATACTCTCCCTCTGTCTCCCCAAAGGGCTTTGTGGGGTCCTGTCCTCTGTCAGAGCATTCCCTGTGTGTGTGCTGTGTGTCGGTACTGCTGTGTCGACATGTATGATGAGGATAATGATGTGGAGGCGGAGCAAATGCCTGTGAATGGGATGTCACCCCCTGCGGGGTCGACACCGGTGTGGATGGACTTATGGAAGGAATTACGTGACAGTGTCAACTCCTTACATAAAAGGTTTGACGACATAGGACAGCCGGCTACTCAGCTTGTGCCTGTCCAAGCGTCTCAAATGTCATCAGGGGCTCTAAAACGCCCGCTACCTCAGATGGCAGACACAGATGTTGACACGGATACCGACTCCAGTGTCGACGACGATGAGACTAGTGTACCTTCCAATAGGGCCACCCGTTACATGATTGAGGCAATAAAAAATGTATTACACATTTCTGATAATACCCCAGGTACCACAAAAAAGGGTATTATGTTTGGTGAGAGAAAACTACCAGTAGTTTTTCCTGCATCTGAGGAATTGATATGAGGTGTGTGAGGAAGCGTGGACTTCCCCCGATAAGAAATTGATAATTTCTAAGCAGCGTACCCTTTTCCGCCAGAGGATAGGTCACGTTGGGAAATACCCCCTAGGGTAGAAAAAGCGGTTACACGCTTATTAAAAAAGGTGGCACTACCGTCACGGATACGGCCGCCCTGAAGGACCTGCTGATAGAAAGCAGAAAACTACCCTTAAAGCTATATACACACACACGGGCATTATATTGAGACCTGCTATTGCCTCGGCATGGATGTGCAGTGCGGCAGCTGCGTGGTCAGATTCCCTGTCGGATAATATTTATACTATAGATAGGGACAATATTTTGCTGAAAATAGAGCATATAAAAGACGCTGTCTTATACATGCGTGATGCACAGAGGGATATTTGCCGACTGGCATCACAAATAAGCGCTATGTAAAACCATTGCCGCCAGGCGGGGGTTATGGACTCGGCAATGGTCGGGCGATGCCGATTCAAAATGGCACATGGAAGTTTGCCCTATAAGAGGGTGGAACTGTTTGGGGATGGTCTTTCAGACCTCGTTTCCACAGCTACGGCTGGGAAATCAAAACTTTTGCCACAAGCCACCCCACAGCAAAAGAAAGCACTGTATTATCAGGTACAGTCCCTTCGGCCCCAGAAAAGTAGAGGACTAGAGGCTCATCTTTTCTGCCAAGAGGAAAAGGTAGAGGGAAAAAGCTGCAGCACACAGCTAGTTCCCAAGAGCAGAAGTCCTCCCCTGCGTCCGGTAAGTCCACAGCATGACGCTGGGGCTGCTCAGGCGGACCCGGGTACGGTGGGGGCCCGTCTCAGAAATTTCAGCGCACAGTGGGCTCTCTCACAGGTGGATCCCTGGGTTCTTCAATCAGTATCTCAGGGGTACAGGCTGGAATTCGAGACGTCTCCCCCCCGCCGTTTCCTAAAATCTGCCGTACCGGCAACTCCCTCTGCCAGGGAGGCAGTGTTGGTGGCTGTCCAAAAACTGTATTCACAGCAAGTGATTATCAAGGTACCCCTCCTTCAACAGGAAAAGGGTTACTATTCCACAATGTTTGTGGTACCGAAACCGGACAGTTCGGTGAGACCCATCTTAAATTTAAAATCCTTGAACACATATAACAAAAGATTCAAGTTCAAGATGGAATCGCTCAGGGCGATTATTGCGAACCTGGACGAGGGGGATTACAGGGTCTCTCTGGACATCAAGGATGCTTACCTACATGTCCCCATTTACCCTCCTCACCAGGAGTACCTCAGGGTTGTGGTACAGGACTGTCACTATCAGTTCAAGACGCTGCCGTTTGGATTATCCACGGCACCGAGGGTCTTTACCAGGGTAATGACCGAAATGATGATACTCCTTCGCAAGAAGGGAGTTTTAATTATCCCGTACTTGGACGATCTCCTGATAAGGGCAAGGTCCAAGGAGCAGTTGGTAGTGGGGGTAGCACTTTCTCGGGAAGTGCTGCAACAGCACGGCTGGATTCTCAATATTCCAAAGTCACAGCTGGTCCCGACGACACGTCTTCTGTTCCTGGGAATGATTCTGGAAACAGACCAGAAAAAAGTGTTTCTTCCAGTGGAAAAAGCCGAGGAGTTGTCATCTCTAGTCAGAAACCTCCTAAGACCGGGACAGGTGTCGGTACATCAATGCACACGAGTCCTGGGAAAAATGGTAGCTTCGTACGAAGAAATTCCATTCGGAAAGTTCCACGCAAGGATTTTCCAGTGGGACCTGTTGGACAAATGGTCCGGGTCCCATCTCCAGATACAGCAGCGGATAACCCGGTCGGCAAGAACCAGGGTGTCGCTGCGGTGGTGGCTGCAGAGGGCTCATCTACTAGAGGGCCGCAGATTTGGAATACAGGACTGGGTCCTGGTAAACACGGATGCCAGCCTTCGGGGCTGGGGTGCAGTCACACAGGAGTAAAATTCCAAGGACTGTGGTCCAAACAGGAGATTTCACTTCACATAAATTTTCTGGAGCTAAGAGCCCTTTACAAGGCCGTAAGCCAAACAAGGCCCCTGTTTCAAAACCAGCCGTACTGATCCAATCAGACAACATCACGGCGCTCGCCCATGTAAACAGGCAGGGCGGCACAAGAAGCAGGAGGGCAATGGCAGAAGCCACAAGGATTCCCCGTTGGGCGGAAAATCACGTGGTAGCACTGGCAGCAGTGTTCATTCCGGGAGTGGACAACTGGGAAGCAGACTTCCGCAGCAGACTCCACCCGGGAGAATAGGGACTTCATCCAGAAGTCTTCCAATTGCTGGTAAACCGTTGGGAAAGACCACAGGTGGACATGCTGGCGTCCCGCCTCAATAAAAAAGATATTGCGCCAGGTCAAGGGAACCTCAGGCGATCGCTGTGGACGCTCTAGTGACACCGCAGGTGTACCAGTCGGTTTATATGTTCCCTCCTCTCCCTCTCATACCCAAGGTACTGAGGATAATAAGAAAAAGAGGAGTAAGAACTATACTCATTGTTCCGGATTGGCCAAGAAGGGCTTGGTACCCGGAACTTCAAGAAATGATCTCAGAGGACCCATGGCCTCTGCCACTCAGACAGGATCTGCTGCAGCAGGGGCCCTGTCTGTTCCAAGACTTACCGCGGCTGCGTTGACGGCATGGCGGTTGAACACCGGATCCTGAGTGAAAAAGGCTTTCCGGAGGAAGTCATTCCTACCCTGATCAAAGCCAGGAAGGATGTCAGCCTGAAGTTCAGACGTTGTAAGGGAGTGCTGCATAATCAGCCCCTTTTTTGTGCCCCCAGTGGCACCTTGGGTTCTCAATGTGGTTTTGGAGATCCTGGAATCACATTGGTTTGAGCCACTTAAAACCATGGATTTGAAATATCTCACATGGAAAGTGGTCATGTGTTGGCTCTGGCTTCGGCCAGGCATGTGTCAGAATTGGCGGCTTTGTCATGAAAAAGCCCTTACCTGACTTTCCATATGGATAGGGCAGAGTTGAGGACTCGTCCTCACCTTCTCCCGAAGGTGGTATCAGGTTTTCACTTGAACCAACCTATTGTGGTGCCTGCGGCTACTAGGGACTTGGAGGATTCTAAGTTACTGGACGTAGTCAGGGCCCTGAAAATTTATATTTCCAGGACGGCTGGAGTCAGGAAAACTGACTCGCTGTTTATCCTGGATGCACCCAACAAGCTGGGTGCTCCTGCTTCTAAGCAGACTATAGCGCGCTGGATTTGTAGCACTATTCAGCTTGCGCATTCTGCGGTGGGACTACCGCAGCCTAAATCTGTAAAAGCCCATTCCACAAGGAAGGTGGGCTCATCTTGGGCGGCTGCCCGAGGGGTCTCGGCTTTACAACTTGGCCGAGCTGCTACTTGGTCAGGGGCAAACACGTTTGCAAAATTCTACAAATTTGATACCCTGGCTGAGCAGGACCTTGAGTTCTCTCATTCGGTGCTGCAGAGTCATCCGCACTCTCCCGCCCGTTTTGGAGCTTTGGTATAATCCCCATGGTCCTTACGGAGTCCCCAGCATCCACTAGGACGTCAGAGAAAATAAGATTTTACTCACCGGTAAATCTATTTCTCGTAGTCCGTAGTGGATGCTGGGCGCCCATCCCAAGTGCGGATTGTCTGCAATACTTGTAAATAGTAATTGTTACACAAATCGGGTTGTTATTGCGAACCATCTATTCAGAGGTTCCATTGTTATCATACTGTTAACCGGGGTTCCTATCACGAGTTATATGATGTCATTGGTGTGGCTGGTATGAGTCTTACCCGGGATTCAAAATCCTTCCTTATTGTGTCAGCTCTTCCGGGCACAGTGTCCTAACTGAGGCTTGGAGGAGGGTCATAGGGGGAGGAGCCAGTGCACACCAGATAGTCCTAAAGCTTTCTTTAGATGTGCCCAGTCTCCTGCGGAGCCGTCTATTCCCCATGGTCCTTACGGAGTCCCCAGCATCCACTACGGACTATGAGAAATAGATTTACCGGTGAGTAAAATCTTATTTTTTTTATGATGTATTATTTTTTCCCAACCCTGGTCTTACACAAAGGGAAGATTTAAAACAAAAAAAAAATGTAGGGAGATGACCTTGGAACCATCACCTGATGTTCGAGTATGATGGTAGATGTTCATCTTAACAGCCACACACACTCCCCAATATGCTAAGTGTTTTCAATCTTCTTATATGTCACTTTATATCATGAACATGAAGGCTTAGGGAGAGTTGGGTTCTTTTTTCTAAATTGTTTTTTATATATACAATGTATATATACTTTATTCATTTATAATGCTTACTATATGCTAATCACTATTTCTTGATTCCTATATGTCAATTACGCATAAATAAAGTGCAAATATTACATCATTTAAAATCACAATGCATTATGGGTAAACTAATTTGCATATGCAAATTATGTTGACCGTAATGCATTATGATAAAGTATATATATATATACACACACACACACTGCTTATATATATTCAAACATACATATACAGTATGGCGGTGTGGATAATGAAATGGTTATCATTAATGCCTCACAGCACTGATTCCCACCATGGTCCTAACTGTGTGGAGTTTGTATATTCTCCTAATTTTCCCCTTTATAGTATATAATGTAATGAGCCTCCCCAGTGTTGGACTGGGGAATGAAAGGCCCACCGGCGGAATGCAGTGGCCCATGCTTAAGTGGGTGGCTAGCATTCACAGTACAGATGGTGTAATGGTTAGCGTTGCTGCTTTACAGCCCTGAGACACTAAGGTCATAGGTTCAATTCCCACCATGGACCTGAGTGTGTGGAATTTGTACATACTGCACTTGCATGGGTATTCCAGGTTCCTGGCAGGTTAATTGTTTCCCAACAAAAACGTAGCACCTAGTGTATACATGGGCAGACTAGATGAGCTGCCAAGTGGTTCTTATCTGCCATTAGAGAGTGCATGTTATGATCCCCTTGATAAATATATGTAGTAAATGCTATAGAGCAGTGGGTCACAAACTTCTTTGAATCCCGGCGCCCTAGAGTATCAGAATTTTTTTCTTTTTTTTACGGCACCCCTAGGCCAAAAGTTTCTTACTGAGAAATGTAGAAAGAAATATTACATTAAGTAAATTGTGTTTATATGTCATCCTCAGGTTCCAATGTGTGGTGAGGGACAAGATTTGCTTCTGTTTGTCCACATATTTTATGATTGACAGCCACCAGCACTGGTTTTGCCTATTACATTGACCATAAATAATTTTAATTGGTCATGGACCATTAATCCAAGGCACCCCTGAAAGTGTCCCAAGGCACCCCAGGGTGCCACGGCACACAGTTTGAGAACCACTGCTATATAGTATAGTAGAAAATACACCATAGTCATGTGCAGTATAATGTAACATATGTATAATGTACTGCATAGTAAAAGTTCACAGTTTGGAAACTGATCCCAAGAGTTTAGTGTGGGCCCCACTGTGGGTTTCCCCTGTACACCTGAGGGCCAGTACAACCCTAACCCAGCCTCCTGTATAGAATGCAATTTGTCCCCCATGGACTCTGAGCCAATAAAGCAATATGTAGCAACACTGAATGAAGAACCTAATAAAAGTAAAAGCTGTTTAAGTGAGAAATGCATTTTCATTTTTTTATGATGTATTATTTTTTCCCCAAACCTGGTCTTACACAAAGGGAAGATTTAAAACAAAAAAAAATGTAGGGAGATGACCTTGGAACCATCACCTGATGTTAGAGTATGATAGTAGATGTTCATCTTAACAGCCACACACACTCCCCAATATGCTAAGTGTTTTCAATCTTCTTATATGTCACTTTATATCATGAACATGAAGGCTTAGGGAGAGTTGGGTTCTTTTTTCTAAATTGCTTTTTATATATACAATGTATATATACTTTATACATTTATAATGCTTACTATATGCTAATCACTACAGGTTGAGTATCCCTTATTCAAAATGCTTGGGACCAGAGGAATTTTGGATATCGGATTTTTCCGTATTTTGGAATAATTGCATACCATAATGAGATATTATGGTGATGGGACCTAAATCTAAGCACAGAATGCATTTATGTTACATATACACCTTATACACACAGCCTGAAGGCAATTTTAGCCAATATTTTTTATAACTTTGTGCATTAAACAAAGTGTGTGTACATTCACACAATTCATTTATGTTTCATATACACCTTATGCACGCAGCCTGAATGTCATTTAATACAATATTTTAATAACTTTGAGTATTAAACAAAGTTTGTGTACATTGAGCCACCAAAAAACAAAGGTTTCACTATCTCACTCTCACTCAAAAAAGTCCGTATTTCGGAATATTCCGTATTTCGGAATATTTGGACATGGGATACTCAACCTGTATTTCTTGATTCCTATATGTCAATTACGCATAAATAAAGTGCAAATATTACATCATTTAAAATCACAATGCATTATGGGTAAACTAATTTGCATATGCAAATTATATTGACCGTAATGCATTATGATAAAGTATATATATATATACATATATATATATATATACACACACACACACACTGCTTATATATATTCAAACATACATATACAGTATGGCGGTGTGGATAATGAAATAGTTATCATTACTGCCTCACAGCACTGATTCCCACCATGGTCCTAACTGTGTGGAGTTTGTATATTCTCCTCATGTTCCCCTTTATAGTATATAATGTAATGAGCCTCCCCAGTGTTGGACTGGGGAATGAAAGGCCCACCGGCGGAATGCAGTGGCAGTGGCCCATGCTTAAGTGGGTGGCTAGCATTCACAGTACAGATGGTGTAATGGTTAGCGTTGCTGCCTTACAGCCCTGAGACACTAAGGTCATAGGTTCAATTCCCACCATGGACCTGAGTGTGTGGAATTTGTACATACTGCACTTGCATGGGTATTCCAGGTTCCTGGTAGGTTAATTGTTTCCCAACAAAAACGTAGCACCTAGTGTATATATGGGCAGACTAGATGAGCTGCCAAGTGGTTCTTATCTGCCATTAGAGAGTGCATGTTATGATCCCCTTGATAAATATATGTAGTAAATGCTATAGAGCAGTGGGTCACAAACTTCTTTGAATCCCGGCGCCCTAGAGTATCAGAATTTTTTTCTTTTTTTTACGGCACCCCTAGGCCAAAAGTTTCTTACTGAGAAATGTAGAAAGAAATATTACATTAAGTAAATTGTGTTTATATGTCATCCTCAGGTTCCAGTGTGTGGTGAGGGACAAGATTTGCTTCTGTTTGTCCACATATTTTATGATTGACAGCCACCAGCACTGGTTTTGCCTATTACATTGACCATAAATAATTTTAATTGGTCATGGACCATTAATCCAAGGCACCCCTGAAAGTGTCCCAAGGCACCCCAGGGTGCCACGGCACACAGTTTGAGAACCACTGCTATATAGTATAGTAGAAAAAATACACCATAGTCATGTGCAGTATAATGTAACATATGTATAATGTACTGCATAGTAAAAGTTCACAGTTTGGAAACTGATCCCAAGAGTTTAGGGTGGGCCCCACTGTGGGTTTCCTCTGTACACCTGAGGGCCAGTACAACCCTAACCCAGCCTCCTGTATAAAATGCAATGTGTCCCCCATGGACTCTGAGCCAATAAAGCAATATGTAGCAACACTGAATGAAGAACCTAATAAAAGTAAAAGCTGTTTAAGTGAGAAATGCATTTTCATTTCTCTGACGTCCTAGTGGATGCTGGGGACTCCGTAAGGACCATGGGGAATAGACGGCCCCGCAGGAGACTGGGCACATCTAAAGAAAGCTTTAGGAATATCTGGTGTGCACTGGCTCCTCCCCCTATGACCCTCCTCCAAGCCTCAGTTAGATTTATGTGCCCGGCTGAGCTGGATGCACACTAGGGGCTCTCCTGAGCTCCTAGAAAGAAAGTATAGTTTAGGTTTTTTATTTTACAGTGAGACCTGCTGGCAACAGGCTCACTGCAGCGAGGGACTAAGGGGGTAAGAAGCGAACCTACCTAAGTGGTGGTAGCTTGGGCTTCTTAGGCTACTGGACACCATTAGCTCCAGAGGGATCGAACACAGGACCCGACCTCGACGTCCGTTCCCGGAGCCGCGCCGCCGTCCCCCTTACAGAGCCAGAAGCAAGAAGGTCCGGAAAATCGGCGGCTGAAGACTTCTGTCTTCTCCAAGGTAGCGCACAGCACTGTAGCTGTGCGCCATTGCTCCTCATGCACACCACACACTGCGGTCACTGATGGGTGCAGGGCGCTGGGGGGGGGCGCCCTGAGCAGCAATATTAACACCTTGGCTGGCAAACTAACACCATATATAACCCCAGAGGCTATATAGGTGTACATTAACCCCTGCCAGATATATTAAAATAGCGGGAGAAAGCCCACCGAAAAAGGGGCGGAGCCATCTCCCTCAGCACACTGGCGCCATTTTCCCTCACAGTTTCGCTGGAGGGATCGCTCCCTGGCTCTCCCCTGCAGTCCTGCACTACAGAAAGGGTTAAAAAGAGAGGGGGGGCACAAAATTAGGCGCAGTATAGAATATATATGCAGCTATAAGGGAAAACACTCTCTATAGGTGATATCCCTGTGATATATAGCGCTCTGGTGTGTGCTGGCATACTCTCCCTCTGTCTCCCCAAAGGGCTTTGTGGGGTCCTGTCCTCTGTCAGAGCATTCCCTGTGTGTGTGCTGTGTGTCGGTACTGCTGTGTCGACATGTATGATGAGGATAATGATGTGGAGGCGGAGCAAATGCCTGTGAATGGGATGTCACCCCCTGCGGGGTCGACACCGGTGTGGATGGACTTATGGAAGGAATTACGTGACAGTGTCAACTCCTTACATAAAAGGTTTGACGACATAGGACAGCCGGCTACTCAGCTTGTGCCTGTCCAAGTGTCTCAAATGTCATCAGGGGCTCTAAAACGCCCGCTACCTCAGATGGCAGACACAGATGTTGACACGGATACCGACTCCAGTGTCGACGACGATGAGACTAGTGTACCTTCCAATAGGGCCACCCGTTACATGATTGAGGCAATGAAAAATGTATTACACATTTCTGATAATACCCCAGGTACCACAAAAAAGGGTATTATGTTTGGTGAGAGAAAACTACCAGTAGTTTTTCCTGCATCTGAGGAATTGATATGAGGTGTGTGAGGAAGCGTGGACTTCCCCCGATAAGAAATTGATAATTTCTAAGCAGCGTACCCTTTTCCGCCAGAGGATAGGTCACGTTGGGAAATACCCCCTAGGGTAGAAAAAGCGGTTACACGCTTATTAAAAAAGGTGGCACTACCGTCACGGATACGGCCGCCCTGAAGGACCTGCTGATAGAAAGCAGAAAACTACCCTTAAAGCTATATACACACACACGGGCATTATATTGAGACCTGCTATTGCCTCGGCATGGATGTGCAGTGCGGCAGCTGCGTGGTCAGATTCCCTGTCGGATAATATTTATACTATAGATAGGGACAATATTTTGCTGAAAATAGAGCATATAAAAGACGCTGTCTTATACATGCGTGATGCACAGAGGGATATTTGCCGACTGGCATCACAAATAAGCGCTATGTAAAACCATTGCCGCCAGGCGGGGGTTATGGACTCGGCAATGGTCGGGCGATGCCGATTCAAAATGGCACATGGAAGTTTGCCCTATAAGAGGGTGGAACTGTTTGGGGATGGTCTTTCAGACCTCGTTTCCACAGCTACGGCTGGGAAATCAAAACTTTTGCCACAAGCCACCCCACAGCAAAAGAAAGCACTGTATTATCAGGTACAGTCCCTTCGGCCCCAGAAAAGTAGAGGACTAGAGGCTCATCTTTTCTGCCAAGAGGAAAAGGTAGAGGGAAAAAGCTGCAGCACACAGCTAGTTCCCAAGAGCAGAAGTCCTCCCCTGCGTCCGGTAAGTCCACAGCATGACGCTGGGGCTGCTCAGGCGGACCCGGGTACGGTGGGGGCCCGTCTCAGAAATTTCAGCGCACAGTGGGCTCTCTCACAGGTGGATCCCTGGGTTCTTCAATCAGTATCTCAGGGGTACAGGCTGGAATTCGAGACGTCTCCCCCCCGCCGTTTCCTAAAATCTGCCGTACCGGCAACTCCCTCTGCCAGGGAGGCAGTGTTGGTGGCTGTCCAAAAACTGTATTCACAGCAAGTGATTATCAAGGTACCCCTCCTTCAACAGGAAAAGGGTTACTATTCCACAATGTTTGTGGTACCGAAACCGGACAGTTCGGTGAGACCCATCTTAAATTTAAAATCCTTGAACACATATAACAAAAGATTCAAGTTCAAGATGGAATCGCTCAGGGCGATTATTGCGAACCTGGACGAGGGGGATTACAGGGTCTCTCTGGACATCAAGGATGCTTACCTACATGTCCCCATTTACCCTCCTCACCAGGAGTACCTCAGGGTTGTGGTACAGGACTGTCACTATCAGTTCAAGACGCTGCCGTTTGGATTATCCACGGCACCGAGGGTCTTTACCAGGGTAATGACCGAAATGATGATACTCCTTCGCAAGAAGGGAGTTTTAATTATCCCGTACTTGGACGATCTCCTGATAAGGGCAAGGTCCAAGGAGCAGTTGGTAGTGGGGGTAGCACTTTCTCGGGAAGTGCTGCAACAGCACGGCTGGATTCTCAATATTCCAAAGTCACAGCTGGTCCCGACGACACGTCTTCTGTTCCTGGGAATGATTCTGGAAACAGACCAGAAAAAAGTGTTTCTTCCAGTGGAAAAAGCCGAGGAGTTGTCATCTCTAGTCAGAAACCTCCTAAGACCGGGACAGGTGTCGGTACATCAATGCACACGAGTCCTGGGAAAAATGGTAGCTTCGTACAAAGAAATTCCATTCGGAAAGTTCCACGCAAGGATTTTCCAGTGGGACCTGTTGGACAAATGGTCCGGGTCCCATCTCCAGATACAGCAGCGGATAACCCGGTCGGCAAGAACCAGGGTGTCGCTGCGGTGGTGGCTGCAGAGGGCTCATCTACTAGAGGGCCGCAGATTCGGAATACAGGACTGGGTCCTGGTAAACACGGATGCCAGCCTTCGGGGCTGGGGTGCAGTCACACAGGGAGTAAAATTCCAAGGACTGTGGTCCAAACAGGAGATTTCACTTCACATAAATTTTCTGGAGCTAAGAGCCCTTTACAAGGCCGTAAGCCAAACAAGGCCCCTGTTTCAAAACCAGCCGTACTGATCCAATCAGACAACATCACGGCGCTCGCCCATGTAAACAGGCAGGGCGGCACAAGAAGCAGGAGGGCAATGGCAGAAGCCACAAGGATTCCCCGTTGGGCGGAAAATCACGTGGTAGCACTGGCAGCAGTGTTCATTCCGGGAGTGGACAACTGGGAAGCAGACTTCCGCAGCAGACTCCACCCGGGAGAATAGGGACTTCATCCAGAAGTCTTCCAATTGCTGGTAAACCGTTGGGAAAGACCACAGGTGGACATGCTGGCGTCCCGCCTCAATAAAAAAGATATTGCGCCAGGTCAAGGGAACCTCAGGCGATCGCTGTGGACGCTCTAGTGACACCGCAGGTGTACCAGTCGGTTTATATGTTCCCTCCTCTCCCTCTCATACCCAAGGTACTGAGGATAATAAGAAAAAGAGGAGTAAGAACTATACTCATTGTTCCGGATTGGCCAAGAAGGGCTTGGTACCCGGAACTTCAAGAAATGATCTCAGAGGACCCATGGCCTCTGCCACTCAGACAGGATCTGCTGCAGCAGGGGCCCTGTCTGTTCCAAGACTTACCGCGGCTGCGTTGACGGCATGGCGGTTGAACACCGGATCCTGAGTGAAAAAGGCATTCCGGAGGAAGTCATTCCTACCCTGATCAAAGCCAGGAAGGATGTCAGCCTGAAGTTCAGACGTTGTAAGGGAGTGCTGCATAATCAGCCCCTTTTTTGTGCCCCCAGTGGCACCTTGGGTTCTCAATGTGGTTTTGGAGATCCTGGAATCACATTGGTTTGAGCCACTTAAAACCATGGATTTGAAATATCTCACATGGAAAGTGGTCATGTGTTGGCTCTGGCTTCGGCCAGGCATGTGTCAGAATTGGCGGCTTTGTCATGAAAAAGCCCTTACCTGACTTTCCATATGGATAGGGCAGAGTTGAGGACTCGTCCTCACCTTCTCCCGAAGGTGGTATCAGGTTTTCACTTGAACCAACCTATTGTGGTGCCTGCGGCTACTAGGGACTTGGAGGATTCTAAGTTACTGGACGTAGTCAGGGCCCTGAAAATTTATATTTCCAGGACGGCTGGAGTCAGGAAAACTGACTCGCTGTTTATCCTGGATGCACCCAACAAGCTGGGTGCTCCTGCTTCTAAGCAGACTATAGCGCGCTGGATTTGTAGCACTATTCAGCTTGCGCATTCTGCGGTGGGACTACCGCAGCCTAAATCTGTAAAAGCCCATTCCACAAGGAAGGTGGGCTCATCTTGGGCGGCTGCCCGAGGGGTCTCGGCTTTACAACTTGGCCGAGCTGCTACTTGGTCAGGGGCAAACACGTTTGCAAAATTCTACAAATTTGATACCCTGGCTGAGCAGGACCTTGAGTTCTCTCATTCGGTGCTGCAGAGTCATCCGCACTCTCCCGCCCGTTTTGGAGCTTTGGTATAATCCCCATGGTCCTTACGGAGTCCCCAGCATCCACTAGGACGTCAGAGAAAATAAGATTTTACTCACCGGTAAATCTATTTCTCGTAGTCCGTAGTGGATGCTGGGCGCCCATCCCAAGTGCGGATTGTCTGCAATACTTGTAAATAGTAATTGTTACACAAATCGGGTTGTTATTGCGAACCATCTATTCAGAGGTTCCATTGTTATCATACTGTTAACCGGGGTTCCTATCACGAGTTATATGATGTCATTGGTGTGGCTGGTATGAGTCTTACCCGGGATTCAAAATCCTTCCTTATTGTGTCAGCTCTTCCGGGCACAGTGTCCTAACTGAGGCTTGGAGGAGGGTCATAGGGGGAGGAGCCAGTGCACACCAGATAGTCCTAAAGCTTTCTTTAGATGTGCCCAGTCTCCTGCGGAGCCGTCTATTCCCCATGGTCCTTACGGAGTCCCCAGCATCCACTACGGACTATGAGAAATAGATTTACCGGTGAGTAAAATCTTATTTTTTTTATGATGTATTATTTTTTCCCAACCCTGGTCTTACACAAAGGGAAGATTTAAAACAAAAAAAAAAATGGTAGATGGTAGATTTTTTTTTTTTTTATCGAAGCCCGAGGTGCGTGACTTCATCACCCAGTGTCTGTGACCAAACGTGCTGGGGGCGAAGGTTCTTGGACCCTCTCCGAAAGGAGAAGGGCCCCGTTACTCCCCTAACCCTCAGAGCCCGAAGGCCTACTGAGGGAAAAAAGGGACTGTGGGTCCCCCCTTGCCGAAGCGCGGAGGGACCCTCGTGTGTCCCCAGGGTTGGCCGAAGCTTCCCCCTGGGGACCGATATCAGCCTCTGGCCCTCCCCAAAAGGAGAGGGCCTCAGCAACTTAGGAGAGAGGGTGGCCCATAAGGGTCTCACCTTAACCCCAACAAAACCGTGACGTGACACACTACAAAAAACATAAAAAGTGCTAGTGCTGTGCACAAGTGCAAAACACGTGAGTGGGCATAAATAAATAAATAAGCCCCAGCCAGAAGGCCGGGGGGTATAAAAAATTTTCCTTACCCTAGCCAAAAGGCCAGGGCAAAGGAAGTGGGTGCAGACAGTAAGGGTTGAAGTGTTAAGTGCTAAAGTGCCTCAGTGCATTTCCGGCACCCCTGTCCCTTCCAGTTCCAGGGGCACGAAACACCTCGAGCTTCTAGCTGCTCCCGACCTCTCAGCCAGACCCAGTTTCATACCCACTCGGTGCCAGGGTCAACCCCCAGTACGAGAAGAGATACTAGACCAGGGTTAGGGAGAGTTGGGTTCTTTTTTCTAAATTGTTTTTTATATATACAATGTATATATACTTTATTCATTTATAATGCTTACTATATGCTAATCACTATTTCTTGATTCCTATATGTCAATTACGCATAAATAAAGTGCAAATATTACATCATTTAAAATCACAATGCATTCTGGGTAAACTAATTTGCATATGCAAATTATGTTGACCGTAATGCATTATGATAAAGTATATATATATATACACACACACACACTGCTTATATATATTCAAACATACATATACAGTATGGCGGTGTGGATAATGAAATGGTTATCATTAATGCCTCACAGCACTGATTCCCACCATGGTCCTAACTGTGTGGAGTTTGTATATTCTCCTCATTTTCCCCTTTATAGTATATAATGTAATGAGCCTCCCCAGTGTTGGACTGGGGAATGAAAGGCCCACCGGCGGAATGCAGTGGCCCATGCTTAAGTGGGTGGCTAGCATTCACAGTACAGATGGTGTAATGGTTAGCGTTGCTGCTTTACAGCCCTGAGACACTAAGGTCATAGGTTCAATTCCCACCATGGACCTGAGTGTGTGGAATTTGTACATACTGCACTTGCATGGGTATTCCAGGTTCCTGGCAGGTTAATTGTTTCCCAACAAAAACGTAGCACCTAGTGTATACATGGGCAGACTAGATGAGCTGCCAAGTGGTTCTTATCTGCCATTAGAGAGTGCATGTTATGATCCCCTTGATAAATATATGTAGTAAATGCTATAGAGCAGTGGGTCACAAACTTCTTTGAATCCCGGCGCCCTAGAGTATCAG
Organism: Pseudophryne corroboree; assembly: GCF_028390025.1. Classification (NCBI taxonomy): domain Eukaryota; kingdom Metazoa; phylum Chordata; class Amphibia; order Anura; family Myobatrachidae; genus Pseudophryne; species Pseudophryne corroboree. The sequence goes on from NC_086444.1 coordinate 840,180,369, forward strand.
AATTTTTTTCTTTTTTTTACGGCACCCCTAGGCCAAAAGTTTCTTACTGAGAAATGTAGAAAGAAATATTACATTAAGTAAATTGTGTTTATATGTCATCCTCAGGTTCCAATGTGTGGTGAGGGACAAGATTTGCTTCTGTTTGTCCACATATTTTATGATTGACAGCCACCAGCACTGGTTTTGCCTATTACATTGACCATAAATAATTTTAATTGGTCATGGACCATTAATCCAAGGCACCCCTGAAAGTGTCCCAAGGCACCCCAGGGTGCCACGGCACACAGTTTGAGAACCACTGCTATATAGTATAGTAGAAAATACACCATAGTCATGTGCAGTATAATGTAACATATGTATAATGTACTGCATAGTAAAAGTTCACAGTTTGGAAACTGATCCCAAGAGTTTAGTGTGGGCCCCACTGTGGGTTTCCCCTGTACACCTGAGGGCCAGTACAACCCTAACCCAGCCTCCTGTATAGAATGCAATGTGTCCCCCATGGACTCTGAGCCAATAAAGCAATATGTAGCAACACTGAATGAAGAACCTAATAAAAGTAAAAGCTGTTTAAGTGAGAAATGCATTTTCATTTTTTTATGATGTATTATTTTTTCCCCAAACCTGGTCTTACACAAAGGGAAGATTTAAAACAAAAAAAAAATGTAGGGAGATGACCTTGGAACCATCACCTGATGTTAGAGTATGATAGTAGATGTTCATCTTAACAGCCACACACACTCCCCAATATGCTAAGTGTTTTCAATCTTCTTATATGTCACTTTATATCATGAACATGAAGGCTTAGGGAGAGTTGGGTTCTTTTTTCTAAATTGCTTTTTATATATACAATGTATATATACTTTATTCATTTATAATGCTTACTATATGCTAATCACTACAGGTTGAGTATCCCTTATTCAAAATGCTTGGGACCAGAGGAATTTTGGATATCGGATTTTTCCGTATTTTGGAATAATTGCATACCATAATGAGATATTATGGTGATGGGACCTAAATCTAAGCACAGAATGCATTTATGTTACATATACACCTTATACACACAGCCTGAAGGCAATTTTAGCCAATATTTTTTATAACTTTGTGCATTAAACAAAGTGTGTGTACATTCACACAATTCATTTATGTTTCATATACACCTTATGCACGCAGCCTGAATGTCATTTAATACAATATTTTAATAACTTTGAGTATTAAACAAAGTTTGTGTACATTGAGCCACCAAAAAACAAAGGTTTCACTATCTCACTCTCACTCAAAAAAGTCCGTATTTCGGAATATTCCGTATTTCGGAATATTTGGACATGGGATACTCAACCTGTATTTCTTGATTCCTATATGTCAATTACGCATAAATAAAGTGCAAATATTACATCATTTAAAATCACAATGCATTATGGGTAAACTAATTTGCATATGCAAATTATGTTGACCGTAATGCATTATGATAAAGTATATATATATATACATATATATATATATACACACACACACACTGCTTATATATATTCAAACATACATATACAGTATGGCGGTGTGGATAATGAAATAGTTATCATTACTGCCTCACAGCACTGATTCCCACCATGGTCCTAACTGTGTGGAGTTTGTATATTCTCCTCATGTTCCCCTTTATAGTATATAATGTAATGAGCCTCCCCAGTGTTGGACTGGGGAATGAAAGGCCCACCGGCGGAATGCAGTGGCAGTGGCCCATGCTTAAGTGGGTGGCTAGCATTCACAGTACAGATGGTGTAATGGTTAGCGTTGCTGCCTTACAGCCCTGAGACACTAAGGTCATAGGTTCAATTCCCACCATGGACCTGAGTGTGTGGAATTTGTACATACTGCACTTGCATGGGTATTCCAGGTTCCTGGTAGGTTAATTGTTTCCCAACAAAAACGTAGCACCTAGTGTATATATGGGCAGACTAGATGAGCTGCCAAGTGGTTCTTATCTGCCATTAGAGAGTGCATGTTATGATCCCCTTGATAAATATATGTAGTAAATGCTATAGAGCAGTGGGTCACAAACTTCTTTGAATCCCGGCGCCCTAGAGTATCAGAATTTTTTTCTTTTTTTTACGGCACCCCTAGGCCAAAAGTTTCTTACTGAGAAATGTAGAAAGAAATATTACATTAAGTAAATTGTGTTTATATGTCATCCTCAGGTTCCAGTGTGTGGTGAGGGACAAGATTTGCTTCTGTTTGTCCACATATTTTATGATTGACAGCCACCAGCACTGGTTTTGCCTATTACATTGACCATAAATAATTTTAATTGGTCATGGACCATTAATCCAAGGCACCCCTGAAAGTGTCCCAAGGCACCCCAGGGTGCCACGGCACACAGTTTGAGAACCACTGCTATATAGTATAGTAGAAAAAATACACCATAGTCATGTGCAGTATAATGTAACATATGTATAATGTACTGCATAGTAAAAGTTCACAGTTTGGAAACTGATCCCAAGAGTTTAGGGTGGGCCCCACTGTGGGTTTCCTCTGTACACCTGAGGGCCAGTACAACCCTAACCCAGCCTCCTGTATAAAATGCAATGTGTCCCCCATGGACTCTGAGCCAATAAAGCAATATGTAGCAACACTGAATGAAGAACCTAATAAAAGTAAAAGCTGTTTAAGTGAGAAATGCATTTTCATTTCTCTGACGTCCTAGTGGATGCTGGGGACTCCGTAAGGACCATGGGGAATAGACGGCCCCGCAGGAGACTGGGCACATCTAAAGAAAGCTTTAGGAATATCTGGTGTGCACTGGCTCCTCCCCCTATGACCCTCCTCCAAGCCTCAGTTAGATTTATGTGCCCGGCTGAGCTGGATGCACACTAGGGGCTCTCCTGAGCTCCTAGAAAGAAAGTATAGTTTAGGTTTTTTATTTTACAGTGAGACCTGCTGGCAACAGGCTCACTGCAGCGAGGGACTAAGGGGGTAAGAAGCGAACCTACCTAAGTGGTGGTAGCTTGGGCTTCTTAGGCTACTGGACACCATTAGCTCCAGAGGGATCGAACACAGGACCCGACCTCGACGTCCGTTCCCGGAGCCGCGCCGCCGTCCCCCTTACAGAGCCAGAAGCAAGAAGGTCCGGAAAATCGGCGGCTGAAGACTTCTGTCTTCTCCAAGGTAGCGCACAGCACTGTAGCTGTGCGCCATTGCTCCTCATGCACACCACACACTGCGGTCACTGATGGGTGCAGGGCGCTGGGGGGGGGGCGCCCATGAGCAGCAATATTAACACCTTGGCTGGCAAACTAACACCATATATAACCCCAGAGGCTATATAGGTGTACATTAACCCCTGCCAGATATATTAAAATAGCGGGAGAAAGCCCACCGAAAAAGGGGCGGAGCCATCTCCCTCAGCACACTGGCGCCATTTTCCCTCACAGTTTCGCTGGAGGGATCGCTCCCTGGCTCTCCCCTGCAGTCCTGCACTACAGAAAGGGTTAAAAAGAGAGGGGGGGCACAAAATTATGCGCAGTATAGAATATATATGCAGCTATAAGGGAAAACACTCTCTATAGGTGATATCCCTGTGATATATAGCGCTCTGGTGTGTGCTGGCATACTCTCCCTCTGTCTCCCCAAAGGGCTTTGTGGGGTCCTGTCCTCTGTCAGAGCATTCCCTGTGTGTGTGCTGTGTGTCGGTACTGCTGTGTCGACATGTATGATGAGGATAATGATGTGGAGGCGGAGCAAATGCCTGTGAATGGGATGTCACCCCCTGCGGGGTCGACACCGGTGTGGATGGACTTATGGAAGGAATTACGTGACAGTGTCAACTCCTTACATAAAAGGTTTGACGACATAGGACAGCCGGCTACTCAGCTTGTGCCTGTCCAAGTGTCTCAAATGTCATCAGGGGCTCTAAAACGCCCACTACCTCAGATGGCAGACACAGATGTTGACACGGATACCGACTCCAGTGTCGACGACGATGAGACTAGTGTACCTTCCAATAGGGCCACCCGTTACATGATTGAGGCAATGAAAAATGTATTACACATTTCTGATAATACCCCAGGTACCACAAAAAAGGGTATTATGTTTGGTGAGAGAAAACTACCAGTAGTTTTTCCTGCATCTGAGGAATTGATATGAGGTGTGTGAGGAAGCGTGGACTTCCCCCGATAAGAAATTGATAATTTCTAAGCAGCGTACCCTTTTCCGCCAGAGGATAGGTCACGTTGGGAAATACCCCCTAGGGTAGAAAAAGCGGTTACACGCTTATTAAAAAAGGTGGCACTACCGTCACGGATACGGCCGCCCTGAAGGACCTGCTGATAGAAAGCAGAAAACTACCCTTAAAGCTATATACACACACACGGGCATTATATTGAGACCTGCTATTGCCTCGGCATGGATGTGCAGTGCGGCAGCTGCGTGGTCAGATTCCCTGTCGGATAATATTTATACTATAGATAGGGACAATATTTTGCTGAAAATAGAGCATATAAAAGACGCTGTCTTATACATGCGTGATGCACAGAGGGATATTTGCCGACTGGCATCACAAATAAGCGCTATGTAAAACCATTGCCGCCAGGCGGGGGTTATGGACTCGGCAATGGTCGGGCGATGCCGATTCAAAATGGCACATGGAAGTTTGCCCTATAAGAGGGTGGAACTGTTTGGGGATGGTCTTTCAGACCTCGTTTCCACAGCTACGGCTGGGAAATCAAAACTTTTGCCACAAGCCACCCCACAGCAAAAGAAAGCACTGTATTATCAGGTACAGTCCCTTCGGCCCCAGAAAAGTAGAGGACTAGAGGCTCATCTTTTCTGCCAAGAGGAAAAGGTAGAGGGAAAAAGCTGCAGCACACAGCTAGTTCCCAAGAGCAGAAGTCCTCCCCTGCGTCCGGTAAGTCCACAGCATGACGCTGGGGCTGCTCAGGCGGACCCGGGTACGGTGGGGGCCCGTCTCAGAAATTTCAGCGCACAGTGGGCTCTCTCACAGGTGGATCCCTGGGTTCTTCAATCAGTATCTCAGGGGTACAGGCTGGAATTCGAGACGTCTCCCCCCCGCCGTTTCCTAAAATCTGCCGTACCGGCAACTCCCTCTGCCAGGGAGGCAGTGTTGGTGGCTGTCCAAAAACTGTATTCACAGCAAGTGATTATCAAGGTACCCCTCCTTCAACAGGAAAAGGGTTACTATTCCACAATGTTTGTGGTACCGAAACCGGACAGTTCGGTGAGACCCATCTTAAATTTAAAATCCTTGAACACATATAACAAAAGATTCAAGTTCAAGATGGAATCGCTCAGGGCGATTATTGCGAACCTGGACGAGGGGGATTACAGGGTCTCTCTGGACATCAAGGATGCTTACCTACATGTCCCCATTTACCCTCCTCACCAGGAGTACCTCAGGGTTGTGGTACAGGACTGTCACTATCAGTTCAAGACGCTGCCGTTTGGATTATCCACGGCACCGAGGGTCTTTACCAGGGTAATGACCGAAATGATGATACTCCTTCGCAAGAAGGGAGTTTTAATTATCCCGTACTTGGACGATCTCCTGATAAGGGCAAGGTCCAAGGAGCAGTTGGTAGTGGGGGTAGCACTTTCTCGGGAAGTGCTGCAACAGCACGGCTGGATTCTCAATATTCCAAAGTCACAGCTGGTCCCGACGACACGTCTTCTGTTCCTGGGAATGATTCTGGAAACAGACCAGAAAAAAGTGTTTCTTCCAGTGGAAAAAGCCGAGGAGTTGTCATCTCTAGTCAGAAACCTCCTAAGACCGGGACAGGTGTCGGTACATCAATGCACACGAGTCCTGGGAAAAATGGTAGCTTCGTACAAAGAAATTCCATTCGGAAAGTTCCACGCAAGGATTTTCCAGTGGGACCTGTTGGACAAATGGTCCGGGTCCCATCTCCAGATACAGCAGCGGATAACCCGGTCGGCAAGAACCAGGGTGTCGCTGCGGTGGTGGCTGCAGAGGGCTCATCTACTAGAGGGCCGCAGATTCGGAATACAGGACTGGGTCCTGGTAAACACGGATGCCAGCCTTCGGGGCTGGGGTGCAGTCACACAGGGAGTAAAATTCCAAGGACTGTGGTCCAAACAGGAGATTTCACTTCACATAAATTTTCTGGAGCTAAGAGCCCTTTACAAGGCTGTAAGCCAAACAAGGCCCCTGTTTCAAAACCAGCCGTACTGATCCAATCAGACAACATCACGGCGCTCGCCCATGTAAACAGGCAGGGCGGCACAAGAAGCAGGAGGGCAATGGCAGAAGCCACAAGGATTCCCCGTTGGGCGGAAAATCACGTGGTAGCACTGGCAGCAGTGTTCATTCCGGGAGTGGACAACTGGGAAGCAGACTTCCGCAGCAGACTCCACCCGGGAGAATAGGGACTTCATCCAGAAGTCTTCCAATTGCTGGTAAACCGTTGGGAAAGACCACAGGTGGACATGCTGGCGTCCCGCCTCAATAAAAAAGATATTGCGCCAGGTCAAGGGAACCTCAGGCGATCGCTGTGGACGCTCTAGTGACACCGCAGGTGTACCTGTCGGTTTATGTGTTCCCTCCTCTCCCTCTCATACCCAAGGTACTGAGGATAATAAGAAAAAGAGGAGTAAGAACTATACTCATTGTTCCGGATTGGCCAAGAAGGGCTTGGTACCCGGAACTTCAAGAAATGATCTCAGAGGACCCATGGCCTCTGCCACTCAGACAGGATCTGCTGCAGCAGGGGCCCTGTCTGTTCCAAGACTTACCGCGGCTGCGTTGACGGCATGGCGGTTGAACACCGGATCCTGAGTGAAAAAGGCATTCCGGAGGAAGTCATTCCTACCCTGATCAAAGCCAGGAAGGATGTCAGCCTGAAGTTCAGACGTTGTAAGGGAGTGCTGCATAATCAGCCCCTTTTTTGTGCCCCCAGTGGCACCTTGGGTTCTCAATGTGGTTTTGGAGATCCTGGAATTACATTGGTTTGAGCCACTTAAAACCATGGATTTGAAATATCTCACATGGAAAGTGGTCATGTGTTGGCTCTGGCTTCGGCCAGGCATGTGTCAGAATTGGCGGCTTTGTCATGAAAAAGCCGTTACCTGACTTTCCATATGGATAGGGCAGAGTTGAGGACTCGTCCTCACCTTCTCCCGAAGGTGGTATCAGGTTTTCACTTGAACCAACCTATTGTGGTGCCTGCGGCTACTAGGGACTTGGAGGATTCTAAGTTACTGGACGTAGTCAGGGCCCTGAAAATTTATATTTCCAGGACGGCTGGAGTCAGGAAAACTGACTCACTGTTTATCCTGGATGCACCCAACAAGCTGGGTGCTCCTGCTTCTAAGCAGACTATAGCGCGCTGGATTTGTAGCACTATTCAGCTTGCGCATTCTGCGGTGGGACTACCGCAGCCTAAATCTGTAAAAGCCCATTCCACAAGGAAGGTGGGCTCATCTTGGGCGGCTGCCCGAGGGGTCTCGGCTTTACAACTTGGCCGAGCTGCTACTTGGTCAGGGGCAAACACGTTTGCAAAATTCTACAAATTTGATACCCTGGCTGAGCAGGACCTTGAGTTCTCTCATTCGGTGCTGCAGAGTCATCCGCACTCTCCCGCCCGTTTTGGAGCTTTGGTATAATCCCCATGGTCCTTACGGAGTCCCCAGCATCCACTAGGACGTCAGAGAAAATAAGATTTTACTCACCGGTAAATCTATTTCTCGTAGTCCGTAGTGGATGCTGGGCGCCCATCCCAAGTGCGGATTGTCTGCAATACTTGTAAATAGTAATTGTTACACAAATCGGGTTGTTATTGCGAACCATCTATTCAGAGGTTCCATTGTTATCATACTGTTAACCGGGGTTCCTATCACGAGTTATATGATGTCATTGGTGTGCCTGGTATGAGTCTTACCCGGGATTCAAAATCCTTCCTTATTGTGTCAGCTCTTCCGGGCACAGTGTCCTAACTGAGGCTTGGAGGAGGGTCATAGGGGGAGGAGCCAGTGCACACCAGATAGTCCTAAAGCTTTCTTTAGATGTGCCCAGTCTCCTGCGGAGCCGTCTATTCCCCATGGTCCTTACGGAGTCCCCAGCATCCACTACGGACTACGAGAAATAGATTTACCGGTGAGTAAAATCTTATTTTTTTATGATGTATTATTTTTTCCCAACCCTGGTCTTACACAAAGGGAAGATTTAAAACAAAAAAAAATGTAGGGAGATGACCTTGGAACCATCACCTGATGTTAGAGTATGATAGTAGATGTTCATCTTAACAGCCACACACACTCCCCAGTATGCTAAATGTTTTCAATCTTCTTATATGTCACTTTATATCATGAACATGAAGGCTTAGGGAGAGTTGGGTTCTTTTTTCTAAATTGTTTTTTATATATACAATGTATATATACTTTATTCATTTATAATGCTTACTATATGCTAATCACTATTTCTTGATTCCTATATGTCAATTACGCATAAATAAAGTGCAAATATTACATCATTTAAAATCACAATGCATTATGGGTAAACTAATTTGCATATGCAAATTATGTTGACCGTAATGCATTATGATAAAGTATATATATATATACACACACACACACACACACACACACACACACTGCTTATATATATTCAAACATACATATACAGTATGGCGGTGTGGATAATGAAATGGTTATCATTACTGCCTCACAGCACTGATTCCCACCATGGTCCTAACTGTGTGGAGTTTGTATATTCTCCTCATGTTCCCCTTTATAGTATATAATGTAATGAGCCTCCCCAGTGTTGGACTGGGGAATGAAAGGCCCACCGGCGAAATGCAGTGGCCCATGCTTAAGTGGGTGGCTAGCATTCACAGTACAGATGGTGTAATGGTTAGCATTGCTGCCTTACATCCCTGAGACACTAAGGTCATAGGTTCAATACCCACCATGGACCTGAGTGTGTGGAATTTGTACATACTGCACTTGCATGGGTATTCCAGGTTCCTGGTAGGTTAATTGTTTCCCAACAAAAACATAGCACCTAGTGTATACATGGGCAGACTAGATGAGCTGCCAAGTGGTTCTTATCTGCCATTAGAGAGTGCATGTTATGATCCCCTTGTTAAATATATGTAGTAAATGCTATAGAGCAGTGGGTCACAAACTTCTTTGAATCCCGGCGCCCTAGAGTATCAGAATTTTTTATTTTTTTTACGGCACCCCTAGGCCAAAAGTTTCTTACTGAGAAATGTAGAAAGAAATATTACATTAAGTAAATTGTGTTTATATTAGAGATGAGCGCCTGAAATTTTTCGGGTTTTGTGTTTTGGTTTTGGGTTCGGTTCCGCGGCCGTGTTTCGGGTTCGACCGCGTTTTGGCAAAACCTCACCGAATTTTTTTTGTCGGATTCGGGTGTGTTTTGGATTCGGGTGTTTTTTTCAAAAAACACTAAAAAACAGCTTAAATCATAGAATTTGGGGGTCATTTTGATCCCATATTATTATTAACCTCAAAAACCATAATTTCCACTCATTTTCAGTCTATTCTGAATACCTCACACCTCACAATATTATTTTTAGTCCTAAAATTTGCACCGAGGTCGCTGTGTGAGTAAGATAAGCGACCCTAGTGGCCGACACAAACACCTGGCCCATCTAGGAGTGGCACTGCAGTGTCACGCAGGATGTCCCTTCCAAAAAACCCTCCCCAATCAGCACATGACGCAAAGAAAAAAAGAGGCGCAATGAGGTAGCTGACTGTGTGAGTAAGATTAGTGACCCTAGTGGCCGACACAAACACCGGGCCCATTTAGGAGTGGCACTGCAGTGTCACGCAGGATGTCCCTTCCAAAAAACCCTCCCCAAACAGCACATGACGCAAAGAAAAATAAAAGAAAAAAGAGGTGCAAGATGGAATTGTCCTTGGGCCCTCCCACCCACCCTTATGTTGTATAAACAAAACAGGACATGCACTCTTTAACCAACCCATCATTTCAGTGACAGGGTCTGCCACACGACTGTGACTGATATGACGGGTTGGTTTGGACCCCCCCAAAAAAAGAAGCAATTAATCTCTCCTTGCACAAACTGGCTCTACAGAGGCAAGATGTCCACCTCATCATCACCCTCCGATATATCACCGTGTACATCCCCCTCCTCACAGATTATCAATTCGTCCCCACTGGAATCCACCATCTCAGCTCCCTGTGTACTTTGTGGAGGCAATTGCTGCTGGTCAATGTCTCCGCGGAGGAATTGATTATAATTCATTTTAATGAACATCATCTTCTCCACATTTTCTGGATGTAACCTCGTACGCCGATTGCTGACAAGGTGAGCGGCGGCACTAAACACTCTTTCGGAGTACACACTTGTGGGAGGGAAACTTAGGTAGAATAAAGCCAGTTTGTGCAATGGCCTCCAAATTGCCTCTTTTTCCTGCCAGTATAAGTATGGACTGTGTGACGTGCCTACTTGGATGCGGTCACTCATATAATCCTCCACCATTCTTTCAATGGTGAGAGAATCATATGCAGTGACAGTAGACGACATGTCCGTAATCGTTGTCAGGTCCTTCAGTCCGGACCAGATGTCAGCATCAGCAGTCGCTCCAGACTGCCCTGCATCACCGCCAGCGGGTGGGCTCGGAATTCTGAGCCTTTTCCTCGCACCCCCAGTTGCGGGAGAATGTGAAGGAGGAGATGTTGACAGGTCGCGTTCCGCTTGACTTGACAATTTTCTCACCAGCAGGTCTTTCAACCCCAGCAGACTTGTGTCTGCCGGAAAGAGAGATCCAAGGTAGGCTTTAAATCTAGGATCGAGCACGGTGGCCAAAATGTAGTGCTCTGATTTCAACAGATTGACCACCCGTGAATCCTTGTTAAGCGAATTAAGGGCTCCATCCACAAGTCCCACATGCCTAGCGGAATCGCTCCGTGTTAGCTCCTCCTTCAATGTCTCCAGCTTCTTCTGCAAAAGCCTGATGAGGGGAATGACCTGACTCAGGCTGGCAGTGTCTGAACTGACTTCACGTGTGGCAAGTTCAAAGGGCATCAGAACCTTGCACAACGTTGAAATCATTCTCCACTGCGCTTGAGACAGGTGCATTCCACCTCCTATATCGTGCTCAATTGTATAGGCTTGAATGGCCTTTTGCTGCTCCTCCAACCTCTGAAGCATATAGAGGGTTGAATTCCACCTCGTTACCACTTCTTGCTTCAGATGATGGCAGGGCAGGTTCAGTAGTTTTTGGTGGTGCTCCAGTCTTCTGTACGTGGTGCCTGTACGCCGAAAGTGTCCCGCAATTTTTCTGGCCACCGACAGCATCTCTTGCACGCCCCTGTCGTTTTTTAAATAATTCTGCACCACCAAATTCAAGGTATGTGCAAAACATGGGACGTGCTGGAATTTGCCCATATTTAATGCACACACAATATTGCTGGCGTTGTCCGATGCCACAAATCCACAGGAGAGTCCAATTGGGGTAAGCCATTCCGCGATGATCTTCCTCAGTTGCCGTAAGAGGTTTTCAGCTGTGTGCGTATTCTGGAAACCGGTGATACAAAGCGTAGCCTGCCTAGGAAAGAGTTGGCGTTTGCGAGATGCTGCTACTGGTGCCGCCGCTGCTGTTCTTGCGGCGGGAGTCCATACATCTACCCAGTGGGCTGTCACAGTCATATAGTCCTGACCCTGCCCTGCTCCACTTGTCCACATGTCCGTGGTTAAGTGGACATTGGGTACAACTGCATTTTTTAGGACACTGGTGAGTCTTTTTCTGACGTCCGTGTACATTCTCGGTATCGCCTGCCTAGAGAAGTGGAACCTAGATGGTATTTGGTAACGGGGGCACACTGCCTCAATAAATTGTCTAGTTCCCTGTGAACTAACGGCGGATACCGGACGCACGTCTAACACCAACATAGTTGTCAAGGCCTCAGTTATCCGCTTTGCAGCAGGATGACTGCTGTGATATTTCATCTTCCTCGCAAAGGACTGTTGAACAGTCAATTGCTTACTGGAAGTAGTACAAGTGGGCTTACGACTTCCCCTCTGGGATGACCATCGACTCCCAGCAGCAACAACAGCAGCGCCAGCAGCAGTAGGCGTTACACGCAAGGATGCATCGGAGGAATCCCAGGCAGGAGAGGAATCGTCAGAATTGCCAGTGACATGGCCTGCAGGACTATTGGCATTCCTGGGGAAGGAGGAAATTGACACTGAGGGAGTTGGTGGGGTGGTTTGCGTGAGCTTGGTTACAAGAGGAAGGGATTTACTGGTCAGTGGACTGCTTCCGCTGTCACCCAAAGTTTTTGAACTTGTCCCTGTCTTATTATGAATGCGCTGCAGGTGACGTATAAGGGAGGATGTTCCGAGGTGGTTAACGTCCTTACCCCTACTTATTACAGCTTGACAAAGGGAACACACGGCTTGACACCTGTTGTCCGCATTTCTGTTGAAATACCTCCACACCGAAGAGCTGATTTTTTTGGTATTTTCACCTGGCATGTCAACGGCCCTATTCCTCCCACCGACAACAGGTGTCTCCCCGGGTGCCTGACTTAAACAAACCACCTCACCATCAGAATCCTCCTGGTCAATTTCCTCCCCAGCGCCAGCAACACCCATATCCTCCTCATCCTGGTGTACTTCAACACTGACATCTTCAATCTGACTATCAGGAACTGGACTGCGGGTGCTCCTTTCAGCACTTGCAGGGGGCGTGCAAATGGTGGAAGGCGCATGCTCTTCACGTCCAGTGTTGGGAAGGTCAGGCATCGCAACCGACACAATTGGACTCTCCTTGTGGATTTGGGATTTCGAAGAATGCACAGTTCTTTGCTGTGCTTTTGCCAGCTTGAGTCTTTTCATTTTTCTAGCGAGAGGCTGAGTGCTTCCATCCTCATGTGAAGCTGAACCACTAGCCATGAACATAGGCCAGGGCCTCAGCCGTTCCTTGCCACTCCGTGTGGTAAATGGCATATTGGCAAGTTTACGCTTCTCCTCCGACAATTTTATTTTAGGTTTTGGAGTCCTTTTTTTACTGATATTTGGTGTTTTGGATTTGACATGCTCTGTACTATGACATTGGGCATCGGCCTTGGCAGACGACGTTGCTGGCATTTCATCGTCTCGGCCATGACTAGTGGCAGCAGCTTCAGCACGAGGTGGAAGTGGATCTTGATCTTTCCCTAATTTTGGAACCTCAACATTTTTGTTCTCCATATTTTAATAGGCACAACTAAAAGGCACCTCAGGTAAACAATGGAGATGGATGGATACTAGTATACAATTATGGACGGACTGCCGAGTGCCGACACAGAGGTAGCCACAGCCGTGAACTACCGTACTGTACTGTGTCTGCTGCTAATATAGACTGGTTGATAAAGAGATGTCGTAGTATGTATGTATAAAGAAGAAAGAAAAAAAAACCACGGTTAGGTGGTATACAATTATGGACGGACTGCCGAGTGCCGACACAGAGGTAGCCACAGCCGTGAACTACCGTACTGTACTGTGTCTGCTGCTAATATAGACTGGTTGATAAAGAGATGTCGTAGTATGTATGTATGAAGAAGAAAGAAAAAAAAACCACGGGTAGGTGGTATACAATTATGGACGGACTGCCGAGTGCCGACACAGAGGTAGCCACAGCCGTGAACTACCGTACTGTACTGTGTCTGCTGCTAATATAGACTGGTTGATAAAGAGATGTCGTAGTATGTATGTATAAAGAAGAAAGAAAAAAAAACCACGGTTAGGTGGTATACAATTATGGACGGACTGCCGAGTGCCGACACAGAGGTAGCCACAGCCGTGAACTACCGTACTGTACTGTGTCTGCTGCTAATATAGACTGGTTGATAAAGAGATGTCGTAGTATGTATGTATGTATGAAGAAGAAAGAAAAAAAAACCACGGTTAGGTGGTATACAATTATGGACGGACTGCCGAGTGCCGACACAGAGGTAGCCACAGCCGTGAACTACCGTACTGTACTGTGTCTGCTGCTAATATAGACTGGTTGATAAAGAGATGTCGTAGTATGTATGTATAAAGAAGAAAGAAAAAAAAACCACAGTTAGGTGGTATACAATTATGGACGGACTGCCGAGTGCCGACACAGAGGTAGCCACAGCCGTGAACTACCATACTGTACTGTGTCTGCTGCTAATATAGACTGGTTGATAAAAAGATGTAGTAGTATGTATGTATAAAGAAGAAAGAAAAAAAAACCTCGGGTAGGTGGTATACAATTATGGATGGACTGCCGAGTGCCGACACAGAGGTAGCTACAGCCGTGAACTACCATACTGTGTCTGCTGCGACTGGATGATAAATAATGATATAAAAAATATATATATATCACTACTGCAGCCGGACAGGTATATATATTATATAATGACGGACCTGCTGGACACTGTCTGTCAGCAGAATTAGTTTTTTATAGAATAAAAAAAAAAACACCACACAAGTGAAGTCACACGACGAGTGTTTAACTTTTTCAGGCAATCACAATATAGTATACTACTAACTATACTGGTGGTCAGTGTGGTCAGGTCACTGGTCAGTCACACTGGCAGTGGCACTCCTGCAGCAAAAGTGTGCACTGTTTAATTTTAATATAATATGTACTCCTGGCTCCTGCTATAACCTATAACTGGCACTGCAGTGCTCCCCAGTCTCCCCCACAATTATAAGCTGTGTGAGCTGAGCACAGTCAGATATATAATATATACATAGATGATGCAGCACACTGGGCTGAGCAGTGCACACAGATATGGTATGTGACTGTCTTGTACTCCTGGCTCCTGCTATAACCTATAACTGGCACTGCAGTGCTCCCCAGTCTCCCCCACAATTATAAGCTGTGTGAGCTGAGCACAGTCAGATATATAATATATACATAGATGATGCAGGCATGCAGCACACTGGGCTGAGCAGTGCACACAGATATGGTATGTGACTGAGTCACTGTGTGTACCGTTTTTTTCAGGCAGAGAACGGATATATTAAATAAAACAACTGCACTGCTGGTGGTCACTGTGGTCAGTCACTAAACTCTGCACTCTCTTCTACAGTATCAGCCTCAGGTCAATCTCTCTCTCCTAATCTAAATGGAGAGGACGCCAGCCACGTCCTCTCCCTATCAATCTCAATGCACGTGTGAAAATGGCGGCGACGCGCGGCTCCTTATATAGAATCCGAGTCTCGCGAGAATCCGACAGCGTCATGATGACGTTCGGGCGCGCTCGGGTTAACCGAGCAAGGCGGGAAGATCCGAGTCGCTCGGACCCGTGAAAAAAAACATGAAGTTCGTGCGGGTTCGGATTCAGAGAAACCGAACCCGCTCATCTCTAGTTTATATGTCATCCTCAGGTTCCAATGTGTGGTGAGGGACAAGATTTGCTTCTGTTTGTCCACATATTTTATGATTGACAGCCACCAGCACTGGTTTTGCCTATTACATTGACCATAAATAATTTTAATTGGTCATGGACCATTAATCCAAGGCACCCCAGGGTGCCACGGCACACAGTTTGAGAACCACTGCTATATAGTATAGTAGAAAATACACCATAGTCATGTGCAGTATAATGTAACATATGTATAATGTACTGCATAGTAAAAGTTCACAGTTTGGAAACTGATCCCAAGAGTTTAGGGTGGGCCCCACTGTGGGATTCCCCTGTACACCTGAGGGCCAGTACAACCCTAACCCAGCCTCCTGTATAGAATGCAATGTGTCCCCCATGGACTCTGAGCCAATAAAGCAATATGTAGCAACACTGAATGAAGAACCTAATAAAAGTAAAAGCTGTTTAAGTGAGAAATGCATTTTCATTTTTTTATGATGTATTATTTTTTCCCCAACCCTGGTCTTACACAAAGGGAAGATTTAAAACAAAAAAAAATGTAGGGAGATGACCTTGGAACCATCACCTGATGTTGGAGTATGATGGTAGATGTTCATCTTAACAGCCACACACACTCCCTAATATGCTAAATGTTTTCAATCTTCTTATATGTCACTTTATATCATGAACATGAAGGCTTAGGGAGAGTTGGGTTCTTTTTTCTAAATTGTTTTTTTATATATACAATGTATATATACTTTATTCATTTATAATGCTTACTATATGCTAATCACTATTTCTTGATTCCTATATGTCAATTACGCATAAATAAAGTGCAAATATTACATCATTTAAAATCACAATGCATTATGGGTAAACTAATTTGCATATGCAAATTATGTTGACCGTAATGCATTATGAAAAAGTATATATATATATATACACACACACAGACTGCTTATATATATTCAAACATACATATACAGTATGGCGGTGTGGATAATGAAATGGTTATCATTACTGCCTCACAGCACTGATTCCCACCATGGTCCTAACTGTGTGGAGTTTGTATATTCTCCTCATGTTCCCCTTTATAGTATATAATGTAATGAGCCTCCCCAGTGTTGGACTGGGGAATGAAAGGCCCACCGGTAGAATGCAGTGGCAGTGGCCCATGCTTAAGTGGGTGGCTAGCATTCACAGTACAGATGGTGTAATGGTTAGCGTTGCTGCCTTACAGCCCTGAGACACTAAGGTCATAGGTTCAATTCCCACCATGGACCTGAGTGTGTGGAATTTGTACATACTGCACTTGCATGGGTATTCCAGGCTCCTGGTAGGTTAATTGTTTCCCAACAAAAACGTAACACCTAGTGTATACATGGGCAGACTAGATGAGCTGCCAAGTGGTTCTTATCTGCCATTAGAGAGTGCATGTTATGATCCCCTTGATAAATATATGTAGTAAATGCTATAGAGCAGTGGGTCACAAACTTCTTTGAATCCCGGCGCCCTAGAGTATCAGAATTTTTTATTTTTTTTACGGCACCCCTAGGCCAAAAGTTTCTTACTGAGAAATGTAGAAAGAAATATTACATTAAGTAAATTGTGTTTATATGTCATCCTCAGGTTCCAATGTGTGGTGAGGGACAAGATTTGCTTCTGTTTGTCCACATATTTTATGATTGACAGCCACCAGCACTGGTTTTGCCTATTACATTGACCATAAATAATTTGAATTGGTCATGGACCATTAATCCAAGGCACCCCTGAAAGTGTCCCAAGGCACCCCAGGGTGCCACGGCACACAGTTTGAGAACCACTGCTATATAGTATAGTAGAAAATACACCATAGTCATGTGCAGTATAATGTAACATATGTATAATGTACTGCATAGTAAAAGTTCACAGTTTGGAAACTGATCCCAAGAGTTTAGGGTGGGCCCCACTGTGGGTTTCCCCTGTACACCTGAGGGCCAGTACAACCCTAACCCAGCCTCCTGTATAGAATGCAATGTGTCCCCCATGGACTCTGAGCCAATAAAGCAATATGTAGCAACACTGAATGAAGAACCTAATAAAAGTAAAAGCTGTTTAAGTGAGAAATGCATTTTCATTTTTTTATGATGTATTATTTTTTCCACAACCCTGCTCTTACACAAAGGGAAGATTTAAAACAAAAAAAAATGTAGGGAGATGACCTTGGAACTAGAGATGAGCGGGTTCGGTTTCTCTGAATCCGAACCCGCACGAACTTCATGTTTTTTTTCACGGGTCCGAGCGACTCGGATCTTCCCGCCTTGCTCGGTTAACCCGAGCGCGCCCGAACGTCATCATGACGCTGTCGGATTCTCGCGAGACTCGGATTCTATATAAGGAGCCGCGCGTCGTCGCCATTTTCACACGTGCATTGAGATTGATAGGGAGAGGACGTGGCTGGCGTCCTCTCCATTTAGATTAGAAGAGAGAGAGAGAGAGATTGACCTGATTTACTGGAGCTTAGGAGTACTGTAGAACTGTAGAGAGTGCAGAGTTTACTAGTGACTGACCACAGTGACCACCAGACAGTGCAGTTTTATTTAATATATCCGTTCTCTGCCTGAAAAAAACGATACACAGTGACTCAGTCACATACCATATCTGTGTGCACTGCTCAGCCCAGTGTGCTGCATCATCTATGTATATATCTGACTGTGCTCAGCTCACACATCTTATAATTGTGGGGGAGACTGGGGAGCACTGCAGTGCCAGTTATAGGTTATAGCAGGAGCCAGGAGTACATATTATTATTAAAATTAAACAGTGCACACTTTTGCTGCAGGAGTGCCACTGCCAGTGTGACTGACCAGTGACCTGACCACACTGACCACCAGTATAGTTAGTAGTATAGTATACTATATTGTGATTGCCTGAAAAAGTTAAACACTCGTATCTGACTGTGCTCAGCTCCAGAGGCGGAACTACCGGCAGTGCAGGCAGTGCACTGCACTGGGGCCCGCCTCTGTCCAGGGGCCCAAGCATGTAATGAGTCAAACTGACTCATTACATGCCGCTGTGCGCTGCAGGCAACCGCTGCCCGCAGCGCACAGCCGCCCGGAGATAGGAGCTGAGCAGCGGTACAGACGGGGGAAGGAGGAGGGAGCCGGAGGACGGAGCCGCAGCAGCGCTTTGTTACTGGTGGAGGCGCTGCTGCTCCTCTGCTTCCCTATAGGCTGTCTTCCGAGAACAGCCTATAGGGAAGCAGAGGGGCAGCAGCAGCAGCGCCTCCACCAGTAACAAAGCGCTGCTGCGGCTCCGTCCTCCGGCTCCCTCCTCCTCATTCTCTACTGCCCGGGAATCGTCGTCTGACGCAGCTGCACCGAGGAGCCTGAGGGTAAGTATAATTCTTCTTTCTTTCTTTCTTTCTTTCTTTCTTTCTTTCTTTCTTTCTTTCTTTCTTTCTTTCTTTCTTTCTTTCTTTCTTTCTTTCTTTCTTTTCTTTCTTTCTTTCTTTTTCTTTCCTTCTTTCTTTCTTGTGCCTGCCTGCCGCAATGTGTAAAAAGGGGGGACTACCTGCCGCAATGTGTAAAAAGGGGGGACTGCCTGCCGCACTGTGTAAAAAGGGGGGACTGCCTGCCGCAATGTGTAAAAAGGGGGGACTACCTGCCGCAATGTGTAAAAAGGGGGACTGCCTGCCGCAATGTGTAAAAAGGGGGGACTACCTGCCGCAATGTGTAAAAAGGGGGGACTGCCTGCCGCAATGTGTAAAAAGGGGGGACTGCCTGCCGCACTGTGTAAAAAGGGGGGACTGCCTGCCGCAATGTGTAAAAAGGGGGGACTACCTGCCGCAATGTGTAAAAAGGGGGGACTGCCTGCCACTATGTGTAAAAAGGGGAATCTGCCTGCCGTAATGTGTAAAAATGGGGACGCTGTCTGCCGTAATGTGTAACAAGGGCACGCTGTCTGCCGTAATGTGTAAAAAGGGCACGCTGTCTGCCGTAATGTGTAACAAGGGCACGCGGTCTGCCGTTATGTGTAAAAAGGGGTAATCTGCCCGACGCTATGTGTAAAAATGGGGAATCTGCCTGCCGTAATGTGTAAAAAAGGGGGGCTGCCTGACGCTATGTGTAAAAATGGGGAATCTGCCTGCTGCTATGTGTAAAAAGGAGGAATCTGCCTGCCGTAATGTGTAAAAATGGGGACGCTGTCTGCCGTAATGTGTAACAAGGGCACGCTGTCTGCCGTAATGTGTAACAAGGGCACGCTGTCTACCGTAATGTGTAAAAAGGGCACGCTGTCTGCCGTAATGTGTAACAAGGGCACACGGTCTGCTGTTATGTGTAAAAAGGGCACGCTGTCTGCCGTTATGTGTAAAAAGGGCACGCTGTCTGCTGTAATGTGTAAAAAGAGGAATCTGTTCGCTGTAAGGTGTAAAAGGGTCTCTACCTGGTGTAGTGGTGCTACTGTGCGGCGTAATTTGAATAATGGAGACTACTGTGTTGGTATTATTTTGTGGCCACACCCCTTCCCCACGAAGCCACGCCACTATGTATTTTTGCGCGCGCCTACGGCGCGCACTGCCCCCGGGGTGGACTTGGATGGGGGGGGGGCCCAAAGCATTTTGTCGCACCTGGGCCCACCGCTTGCTTGTTCCGCCACTGCTCAGCTCACACATCTTATAATTGTGGGGGAGACTGGGGAGCACTGCAGTGCCAGTTATAGGTTATAGCAGGAGCCAGGAGTACATATTATTATTAAAATTAAACAGTGCACACTTTTGCTGCAGGAGTGCCACTGCCAGTGTGACTGACCAGTGACCTGACCACACTGACCACCAGTATAGTTAGTAGTATAGTATACTATATTGTGATTGCCTGAAAAAGTTAAACACTCGTCGTGTGACTTCACTTGTGTGGTGTTTTTTTTTTTAATCTATAAAAAACTCATTCTGCTGACAGACAGTGTCCAGCAGGTCCGTCATTATATAATATATACCTGTCCGGCTGCAGTAGTGATATATATATATTTTTTATATCATTGTTTATCATCCAGTCGCAGCAGACACAGTACGGTAGTTCACGGCTGTAGCTACCTCTGTGTCGGCACTCGGCAGTCCGTCCATAATTGTATACCACCTACCCGTGGTTTTTTTTTCTTTCTTCTTTATACATACATACTACTACTACATCTCTTTATCAACCAGTCTATATTAGCAGCAGACACAGTACAGTACGGTAGTCCACGGCTGTAGCTACCTCTGTGTCGGCACTCGGCAGTCCGTCCATAATTGTATACCACCTACCCGTGGTTTTTTTTTCTTTCTTCTTTATACATACATACTACTACTACTACATCTCTTTATCAACCAGTCTATATTAGCAGCAGACACAGTACAGTACGGTAGTCCACGGCTGTAGCTACCTCTGTGTCGGCACTCGGCAGTCCGTCCATAATTGTATACTAGTATCCATCCATCTCCATTGTTTACCTGAGGTGCCTTTTAGTTGTGCCTATTAAAATATGGAGAACAAAAATGTTGAGGCTCCAAAATTAGGGAAAGATCAAGATCCACTTCCACCTCGTGCTGAAGCTGCTGCCACTAGTCATGGCCGAGACGATGAAATGCCAGCAACGTCGTCTGCCAAGGCCGATGCCCAATGTCATAGTACAGAGCATGTCAAATCCAAAACACCAAATATCAGTAAAAAAAGGACTCCAAAACCTAAAATAAAATTGTCGGAGGAGAAGCGTAAACTTGCCAATATGCCATTTACCACACGGAGTGGCAAGGAACGGCTGAGGCCCTGGCCTATGTTCATGGCTAGTGGTTCAGCTTCACATGAGGATGGAGGCACTCAGCCTCTCGCTAGAAAAATGAAAAGACTCAAGCTGGCAAAAGCAGTAGCACCGCAAAGAACTGTGCGTTCTTCGAAATCCCAAATCCACAAGGAGAGTCCAATTGTGTCGGTTGCGATGCCTGACCTTCCCAACACTGGACGTGAAGAGCATGCGCCTTCCACCATTTGCACGCCCCCTGCAAGTGCTGGAAGGAGCACCCGCAGTCCAGTTCCTGATAGTCAGATTGAAGATGTCAGTGTTGAAGTACACCAGGATGAGGAGGATATGGGTGTTGCTGGCGCTGGGGAGGAAATTGACCAGGAGGATTCTGATGGTGAGGTGGTTTGTTTAAGTCAGGCACCCGGGGAGACACCTGTTGTCCGTGGGAGGAATAGGGCCGTTGACATGCCTGGTGAAAATACCAAAAAAATCAGCTCTTCGGTGTGGAAGTATTTCACCAGAAATGCGGACAACAGGTGTCAAGCCATGTGTTCCCTTTGTCAAGCTGTAATAAGTAGGGGTAAGGACGTTAACCACCTCGGAACATCCTCCCTTATACGTCACCTGCAGCGCATTCATAATAAGTCAGTGACAAGTTCAAAAACTTGGGCCGACAGCGGAAGCAGTCCACTGACCAGTAAATCCCTTCCTCTTGTAACCAAGCTCACGCAAACCACCCCACCAACTCCCTCAGTGTCAATTTCCTCCTTCTCCAGGAATGCCAATAGTCCTGCAGGCCATGTCACTGGCAATTCTGACGAGTCCTCTCCTGCCTGGGATTCCTCCGATGCATCCTTGCGTGTAACGCCTACTGCTGCTGGCGCTGCTGTTGTTGCTGCTGGGAGTCGATGGTCATCCCAGAGGGGAAGTCGTAAGCCCACTTGTACTACTTCCAGTAAGCAATTGACTGTCCAACAGTCCTTTGCGAGGAAGATGAAATATCACAGCAGTCATCCTGTTACAAAGCGGATAACTGAGTCCTTGACAACTATGTTGGTGTTAGACGTGCGTCCGGTATCCGCCGTTAGTTCACAGGGAACTAGACAATTTATTGAGGCAGTGTGCCCCCGTTACCAAATACCATCTAGGTTCCACTTCTGTAGGCAGGCGATACCGAGAATGTACACGGACGTCAGAAAAAGACTCACCAGTGTCCTAAAAAATGCAGTTGTACCCAATGTCCACTTAACCACGGACATGTGGACAAGTGGAGCAGGGCAGGGTCAGGACTATATGACTGTGACAGCCCACTGGGTAGATGTATGGACTCCCGCCGCAAGAACAGCAGCGGCGGCACCAGTAGCAGCATCTCGCAAACGCCAACTCTTTCCTAGGCAGGCTACGCTTTGTATCACCGCTTTCCAGAATACGCACACAGCTAAAAACCTCTTACGGCAACTGAGGAAGATCATCGCAGAATGGCTTACCCCAATTGGACTCTCCTGTGGATTTGTGGCATCGGACAACGCCAGCAATATTGTGTGTGCATTAAATATGGGCAAATTCCAGCACGTCCCATGTTTTGCACATACCTTGAATTTGGTGGTGCAGAATTTTTTAAAAAACGACAGGGGCGTGCAAGAGATGCTGTCGGTGGCCAGAAGAATTGCGGGACACTTTCGGCGTACAGGCACCACGTACAGAAGACTGGAGCACCACCAAAAACTACTGAACCTGCCCTGCCATCATCTGAAGCAAGAAGTGGTAACGAGGTGGAATTCAACCCTCTATATGCTTCAGAGGTTGGAGGAGCAGCAAAAGGCCATTCAAGCCTATACAATTGAGCACGATATAGGAGGTGGAATGCACCTGTCTCAAGTGCAGTGGAGAATGATTTCAACGTTGTGCAAGGTTCTGATGCCCTTTGAACTTGCCACACGTGAAGTCAGTTCAGACACTGCCAGCCTGAGTCAGGTCATTCCCCTCATCAGGCTTTTGCAGAAGAAACTGGAGGCATTGAAGAAGGAGCTAAAAGGGAGCGATTCCGCTAGGCATGTGGGACTTGTGGATGCAGCCCTTAATTCGCTTAACAAGGATTCACGGGTGGTCAATCTGTTGAAATCAGAGCACTACATTTTGGCCACCGTGCTCGATCCTAGATTTAAAACCTACCTTGGATCTCTCTTTCCGGCAGACACAAGTCTGCTGGGGTGCAAAGACCTGCTGGTGACAAAATTGTCAAGTCAAGCGGAACGCGACCTGTCAACATCTCCTCCTTCACATTCTCCCGCAACTGGGGGTGCGAGGAAAAGGCTCAGAATTCCGAGCCCACCCGCTGGCGGTGATGCAGGGCAGTCTGGAGCGACTGCTGATGCTGACATCTGGTCCGGACTGAAGGACCTGACAACGATTACGGACATGTCATCTACTGTCACTGCATATGATTCTCTCAACATTGAAAGAATGGTGGAGGATTATATGAGTGACCGCATCCAAGTAGGCACGTCAGACAGTCCGTACTTATACTGGCAGGAAAAAGAGGCAATTTGGAGGCCCTTGCACAAACTGGCTTTATTCTACCTAAGTTGCCCTCCCACAAGTGTGTACTCCGAAAGAGTGTTTAGTGCCGCCGCTCACCTTGTCAGCAATCGGCGTACGAGGTTACATCCAGAAAATGTGGAGAAGATGATGTTCATTAAAATGAATTATAATCAATTCCTCCGCGGAGACATTGACCAGCAGCAATTGCCTCCACAAAGTACACAGGGAGCTGAGATGGTGGATTCCAGTGGGGACGAATTGATAATCTGTGAGGAGGGGGATGTACACGGTGATATATCGGAGGATGATGATGAGGTGGACATCTTGCCTCTGTAGAGCCAGTTTGTGCAAGGAGAGATTAATTGCTTCTTTTTTGGTGGGGGTCCAAACCAACCCGTCATATCAGTCACAGTCGTGTGGCAGACCCTGTCACTGAAATGATGGGTTGGTTAAAGTGTGCATGTCCTGTTTATACAACATAAGGGTGGGTGGGAGGGCCCAAGGACAATTCCATCTTGCACCTCTTTTTTCTTTTATTTTTCTTTGCGTCATGTGCTGTTTGGGGAGGGTTTTTTGGAAGGGACATCCTGCGTGACACTGCAGTGCCACTCCTAGATGGGCCCGGTGTTTGTGTCGGCCACTAGGGTCGCTAATCTTACTCACACAGCTACCTCATTGCGCCTCTTTTTTTCTTTGCGTCATGTGCTGTTTGGGGAGGGTTTTTTGGAAGGGACATCCTGCGTGACACTGCAGTGCCACTCCTAGATGGGCCAGGTGTTTGTGTCGGGCACTTGGGTCGCTGAGCTTAGTTACACAGCTACCTCATTGCACCTCTTTTTTTCTTTGCGTCATGTGCTGTTTGGGGAGTGTTTTTTGGAAGGGCCATCCTGCGTGACACTGCAGTGCCACTCCTAGATGGGCCAGGTGTTTGTGTCGGCCACTAGGGTCGCTTAGCTTTGTCATCCAGCGACCTCGGTGCAAATTTTAGGACTAAAAATAATATTGTGAGGTGTGAGGTATTCAGAATAGACTGAAAATGAGTGGAAATTATGGTTTTTGAGGTTAATAATAATATGGGATCAAAATGACCCCCAAATTCTATGATTTAAGCTGTTTTTTAGTGTTTTTTGAAAAAAACACCCGAATCCAAAACACACCCGAATCCGACAAAAAAAATTCGGTGAGGTTTTGCCAAAACGCGGTCGAACCCAAAACACGGCCGCGGAACCGAACCCAAAACCAAAACACAAAACCCGAAAAATTTCAGGCGCTCATCTCTACTTGGAACCATCACCTGATGTTGGAGTATGATGGTAGATGTTCATCTTAACAGCCACACACACTCCCCAATATGCTAAATGTTTTCAATCTTCTTATATGTCACTTTATATCATGAACATGAAGGCTTAGGGAGAGTTGGGTTCTTTTTTCTAAATTGTTTTTTATATATACAATGTATATATACTTTAATCATTTATAATGCTTACTATATGCTAATCACTATTTCTTGATTCTTATATGTCAATTACGCATAAATAAAGTGCAAATATTACATCATTTAAAATCACAATGCATTATGGGTAAACTAATTTGCATATGCAAATTATGTTGACCGTAATGCATTATGAAAAAGTATATATATATATATATATATATATATATATATATATATACACACACACAGACTGCTTATATATATTCAAACATACATATACAGTATGGCGGTGTGGATAATGAAATGGTTATCATTACTGCCTCACAACACTGATTCCCACCATGGTCCTAACTGTGTGGAGTTTGTATATTCTCCTCATGTTCCCCTTTATAGTATATAATGTAATGAGCCTCCCCAGTGTTGGACTGGGGAATGAAAGGCCCACCGGCGGAATGCAGTGGCAGTGGCCCATGCTTAAGTGGGTGGCTAGCATTCACAGTACAGATGGTGTAATGATTAGCGTTGCTGCCTTACAGCCCTGAGACACTAAGGTCATAGGTTCAATTCCCACCATGGACCTGAGTGTGTGGAATTTGTACATACTGCACTTGCATGGGTATTCCAGGTTCCTGGTAGGTTAATTGTTTCCCAACAAAAACGTAGCACCTAGTGTATACATGGGCAGACTAGATGAGCTGCCAAGTGGTTCTTATCTGCCATTAGAGAGTGCATGTTATGATCCCCTTGATAAATACATGTAGTAAATGCTATAGAGCAGTGGGTCACAAACTTCTTTGAATCCCGGCGCCCTAGAGTATCAGAATTTTTTATTTTTTTTACGGCACCCCTAGGCCAAAAGTTTCTTACTGAGAAATGTAGAAAGAAATATTACATTAAGTAAATTGTGTTTATATGTCATCCTCAGGTTCCAATGTGTGGTGAGGGACAAGGTTTGCTTCTGTTTGTCCACATATTTTATGATTGACAGCCACCAGCACTGGTTTTGCCTATTACATTGACCATAAATAATTTTAATTGGTCATGGACCATTAATCCAAGGCACCCCTGAAAGTGTCCCAAGGCACCCCAGGGTGCCACGGCACACAGTTTGAGAACCACTGCTATATAGTATAGTAGAAAATACACCATAGTCATGTGCAGTATAATGTAACATATGTATAATGTACTGCATAGTAAAAGTTCACAGTTTGGAAACTGATCCCAAGAGTTTAGGGTGGGCCCCACTGTGGGTTTCCCCTGTACACCTGAGGGCCAGTACAACCCTAACCCAGCCTCCTGTATAGAATGCAATGTGTCCCCCATGGACTCTGAGCCAATAAAGCAATATGTAGCAACACTGAATGAAGAACCTAATAAAAGTAAAAGCTGTTTAAGTGAGAAATGCATTTTAATTTTTTTATGATGTATTATTTTTTCCACAACCCTGCTCTTACACAAAGGGAAGATTTAAAACAAAAAAAAATGTAGGGAGATGACCTTGGAACCATCACCTGATGTTGGAGTATGATGGTAGATGTTCATCTTAACAGCCACACACACTCCCCAGTATGCTAAATGTTTTCAATCTTCTTATATGTCACTTTATATCATGAACATGAAGGCTTAGGGAGAGTTGGGTTCTTTTTTCTAAATTGTTTTTTATATATACAATGTATATATACTTTATTCATTTATAATGCTTACTATATGCTAATCACTATTTCTTGATTCCTATATGTCAATTACGCATAAATAAAGTGCAAATATTACATCATTTAAAATCACAATGCATTATGGGTAAACTAATTTGCATATGCAAATTATGTTGACCGTAATGCATTATGAAAAAGTATATATATATATATACACACACACAGACTGCTTATATATATTCAAACATACATATACAGTATGGCGGTGTGGATAATGAAATGGTTATCATTACTGCCTCACAGCACTGATTCCCACCATGGTCCTAACTGTGTGGAGTTTGTATATTCTCCTCATGTTCCCCTTTATAGTATATAATGTAATGAGCCTCCCCAGTGTTGGACTGGGGAATGAAAGGCCCACCGGCGGAATGCAGTGGCAGTGGCCCATGCTTAAGTGGGTGGCTAGCTTTCACAGTACAGATGGTGCAATGGTTAGCGTTGCTGCCTTACATCCCTGAGACACTAAGGTCATAGGTTCAATTCCCACCATGGACCTGAGTGTGTGGAATTTGTACATACTGCACTTGCATGGGTATTCCAGGTTCCTGGTAGGTTAATTGTTTCCCAACAAAAACGTAGCACCTAGTGTATACATGGGCAGACTAGATGAGCTGCCAAGTGGTTCTTATCTGCCATTAGAGAGTGCATGTTATGATCCCCTTGATAAATATATGTAGTAAATGCTATAGAGCAGTGGGTCACAAACTTCTTTGAATCCCGGCGCCCTAGAGTATCAGAATTTTTTATTTTTTTTACGGCACCCCTAGGCCAAAAGTTTCTTACTGAGAAATGTAGAAAGAAATATTACATTAAGTAAATTGTGTTTATATGTCATCCTCAGGTTCCAATGTGTGGTGAGGGACAAGATTTGCTTCTGTTTGTCCACATATTTTATGATTGACAGCCACCAGCACTGGTTTTGCCTATTACATTGACCATAAATAATTTTAATTGGTCATGGACCATTAATCCAAGGCACCCCTGAAAGTGTCCCAAGGCACCCCAGGGTGCCACGGCACACAGTTTGAGAACCACTGCTATATAGTATAGTAGAAAATACACCATAGTCATGTGCAGTATAATGTAACATATGTATAATGTACTGCATAGTAAAAGTTCACAGTTTGGAAACTGATCCCAAGAGTTTAGGGTGGGCCCCACTGTGGGTTTCCCCTGTACACCTGAGGGCCAGTACAACCCTAACCCAGCCTCCTGTATAGAATGCAATGTGTCCCCCAAGGACTCTGAGCCAATAAAGCAATATGTAGCAACACTGAATGAAGAACCTAATAAAAGTAAAAGCTGTTTAAATGAGACATGCATTTTCATTTTTTTATGATGTATTATTTTTTCCACAACCCTGCTCTTACACAAAGGGAAGATTTAAAACAAAAAAAAAAATGTAGGGAGATGACCTTAGAACCATCACCTGATGTTAGAGTATGATGATAGATGTTCATCTTAACAGCCACACACACTCCCCAGTATGCTAAATGTTTTCAATCTTCTTATATGTCACTTTATATCATGAACATGAAGGCTTAGGGAGAGTTGGGTTCTTTTTTCTAAATTGTTTTTTATATATACAATGTATATATACTTTATTCATTTATAATGCTTACTATATGCTAATCACTATTTCTTGATTCCTATATGTCAATTACGCATAAATAAAGTGCAAATATTACATCATTTAAAATCACAATGCATTATGGGTAAACTAATTTGCATATGCAAATTATGTTGACCGTAATGCATTATGATAAAGTATATATATATATACACACACACACACACACACACACTGCTTATATATATTCAAACATACATATACAGTATGGCGGTGTGGATAATGAAATGGTTATCATTACTGCCTCACAGCACTGATTCCCACCATGGTCCTAACTGTGTGGAGTTTGTATATTCTCCTCATGTTCCCCTTTATAGTATATAATGTAATGAGCCTCCCCAGTGTTGGACTGGGGAATGAAAGGCCCACCGGTGGAATGCAGTGGCCCATGCTTAAGTGGGTGGCTAGCATTCACAGTACAGATGGTGTAATGGTTAGCATTGCTGCCTTACATCCCTGAGACACTAAGGTCATAGGTTCAATACCCACCATGGACCTGAGTGTGTGGAATTTGTACATACTGCACTTGCATGGGTATTCCAGGTTCCTGGTAGGTTAATTGTTTCCCAACAAAAACGTAGCACCTAGTGTATACATGGGCAGACTAGATGAGCTGCCAAGTGGTTCTTATCTGCCATTAGAGAGTGCATGTTATGATCCCCTTGATAAATATATGTAGTAAATGCTATAGAGCAGTGGGTCACAAACTTCTTTCAATCCCGGCGCCCTAGAGTATCAGAATTTTTTTATTTTTTTTACGGCACCCCTAGGCCAAAAGTTTCTTACTGAGAAATGTAGAAAGAAATATTACATTAAGTAAATTGTGTTTATATGTCATCCTCAGGTTCCAATGTGTGGTGAGGGACAAGATTTGCTTCTGTTTGTCCACATATTTTATGATTGACAGCCACCAGCACTGGTTTTGCCTATTACATTGACCATAAATAATTTTAATTGGTCATGGACCATTAATCCAAGGCACCCCTGAAAGTGTCCCAAGGCACCCCAGGGTGCCACGGCACACAGTTTGAGAACCACTGCTATATAGTATAGTAGAAAATACACCATAGTCATGTGCAGTATAATGTAACATATGTATAATGTACTGCATAGTAAAAGTTCACAGTTTGGAAACTGATCCCAAGAGTTTAGGGTGGGCCCCACTGTGGGATTCCCCTGTACACCTGAGGGCCAGTACAACCCTAACCCAGCCTCCTGTATAGAATGCAATGTGTCCCCCATGGACTCTGAGCCAATAAAGCAATATGTAGCAACACTGAATGAAGAACCTAATAAAAGTAAAAGCTGTTTAGGTGAGAAAAGCATTTTCATTTTTTTATGATGTATTATTTTTTCCCCAACCCTGGTCTTACACAAAGGGAAGATTTAAAACAAAAAAAAATGTAGGGAGATGACCTTGGAACCATCACCTGATGTTGGAGTATGATGGTAGATGTTCATCTTAACAGCCACACACACTCCCCAATATGCTAAGTGTTTTCAATCTTCTTATATGTCACTTTATATCATGAACATGAAGGCTTAGGGAGAGTTGGGTTCTTTTTTCTAAATTGTTTTTTATATATACAATGTATATATACTTTATTCATTTATAATGCTTACTATATGCTAATCACTATTTCTTGATTCCTATATGTCAATTACGCATAAATAAAGTGCAAACATTACATCATTTAAAATCACAATGCATTATGGGTAAACTAATTTGCATATGCAAATTATGTTGACCGTAATGCATTATGATAAACTATATATATATATATATATATATATATATATACAGGTTGAGTATCCCATATCCAAATATTCCGAAATACGGAATATTCCGAAATACGGACTTTTTTGAGTGAGAGTGAGAAAGTGAAACCTTTGTTTTTGATGGCTCAATGTACACAAACTTTGTTTAATATACAAAGTTATTAATAATATTGTATTAAATGACCTTCAGGCTGTGTATATAAGGTGTATATGAAACATAAATGAAATGTGTGAATGTACACACACTTTGTTTAATGCACAAAGTTATAAAAAATATTGGCTAAAATTACCTTCAGGCTGTGTGTTTAGGGTGTATATGTAACATAAATGCATTCTGTGCTTAGATTTAGGCCCCATCATCATAAGATCTTATTATGGTATCTAATTATTCCAAAATACGGAAAAATCCGATATCCAAAATACCTCTGGTCCCAAGCATTTTGGATAAGGGATACTCAACCTGTATATATATATATACACACACACACACTGCTTATATATATTCAAACATACATATACAGTATGGCGGTGTGGATAATGAAATGGCTATCATTACTGTCTCACAGCACTGATTCCCACCATGGTCTTAACTGTGTGGAGTTTGTATATTCTCCTCATGTTCCCCTTTATAGTATATAATGTAATGAGCCTCCCCAGTGTTGGACTGGGGAATGAAAGGCCCACCGGCGGAATGCAGTGGCAGTGGCCCATGCTTAAGTGGGTGGCTAGCATTCACAGTACAGATGGTGTAATGGTTATCGTTGCTGCCTTACAGCCCTGAGACACTAAGGTCATAGGTTCAATTCCCACCATGGACCTGAGTGTGTGGAATTTGTACATACTGCACTTGCATGGGTATTCCAGGTTCCTGGTAGGTTAATTGTTTCCCAACAAAAACGTAGCACCTAGTGTATACATGGGCAGACTAGATGAGCCGCCAAGTGGTTCTTATCTGCTGTAACCATTAGAGAGTGCATGTTATGATCCCTTTGATAAATATATGTAGTAAATGCTATAGAGCAGTGGGTCACAAACTTCTTTGAATCCCGGCGCCCTAGAGTATCAGAATTTTTTTATTTTTTTTACGGCACCCCTAGGCCAAAAGTTTCTTACTGAGAAATGTAGAAAGAAATATTACATTAAGTAAATTGTGTTTATATGTCTTCCTCAGGTTTCAATGTGTGGTGAGGGACAAGATTTGCTTCTGTTTGTCCACATATTTTATGATTGACAGCCACCAGCACTGGTTTTGCCTATTACATTGACCATAAATAATTTTAATTGGTCATGGACCATTAATCCAAGGCACCCCTGAAAGTGTCCCAAAGCACCCCAGGGTGCCACGGCACACAGTTTGAGAAACACTGCTATATAGTATAGTAGAAAATACACCATAGTCATGTGCAGTATAATGTAACATATGTATAATGTACTGCATAGTAAAAGTTCACAGTTTGGAAACTGATCCCAAGAGTTTAGGGTGGGCCCCACTGTGGGTTTCCCCTGTATACCTGAGGGCCAGTACAACCCTAACCCAGCCTCCTGTATAGAATGCAATGTGTCCCCCATGGACTCTGAGCCAATAAAGCAATATGTAGCAACACTGAATGAAGAACCTAATAAAAGTAAAAGCTGTTTAGGTGAGAATTGCATTTTCATTTTTTTATGATGTATTATTTTTTCCCCAACCCTGGTCTTACACAAAGGGAAGATTTAAAACAAAAAAAAATGTAGGGAGATGACCTTGGAACCATCACCTGATGTTGGAGTATGATGGTAGATGTTCATCTTAACAGCCACACACACTCCCCAATATGCTAAGTGTTTTTTATATATACAATGTATATATACTTTATTCATTTATAATGCTTACTATATGCTAATTACTATTTCTTGATTCCTATATGTCGATTACGCATAAATAAAGTGCAAACATTACATCATTTAAAATCACAATGCATTATGGGTAAACTAATTTGCATATGCAAATTATGTTGACCGTAATGCATTATGATAAAGTATATATATACATACATATATATATATATATATATATATATATATACACACACACACACACACTGCTTATATATATTCAAACATACATATACAGTATGGCGGTGTGGATAATGAAATGGTTATCATTACTGCCTCACAACACTGATTCCCACCATGGTCCTAACTGTGTGGAGTTTGTATATTCTCCTCAAGTTCCCCTTTATAGTATATAATGTAATGAGCCTCCCCAGTGTTGGACTGGGGTATGCAGTGGCAGTGGCCCATGCTTAAGTGCGTGGCTAGCATTCACAGTACAGATGGTGTAATGGTTAGCGTTGCTGCCTTACAGCCCTGAGACACTAAGGTTATAGGTTCAATTCCTACCATGGACCTGAGTGTGTGGAATTTGTACATACTTCACTTGCATGGGTATTCCAGGTTCCTGGTAGGTTAATTGTTTCCCAACAAAAACGTAGCACCTAGTGTATACATGGGCAGGCTAGATGAGCCGCCAAGTGGTTCTTATCTGCCGTCACCATTAGAGAGTGCATGTTATGATCCCCTTGATAAATATATGTAGTAAATGCTATAGAGCAGTGGGTCACAAACATATTTGAATCCCGGCGCCCTAGAGTATCAGAATTTTTTTATTTTTTTTACGGCACCCCTAGGCCAAAAGTTTCTTACTGAGAAATGTAGAAAGAAATATTACATTAAGTAAATTGTGTTTATATGTCATCCTCAGGTTCCAATGTGTGGTGAGGGACAAGATTTGCTTCTGTTTGTCCACATATTTTATGATTGACAGCCACCAGCACTGGTTTTGCCTATTACATTGACCATAAATAATTTAAATTGGTCATGGACCATTAATCCAAGGCACCCCTAAAAGTGTCCCAAGGCACCCCAGGGTGCCACGGCACACAGTTTGAGAACCACTGCTATATAGTATAGTAGAAAATACACCATAGTCATGCGCAGTATAATGTAACATATGTATAATGTACTGCATAGTAAAAGTTCACAGTTTGGAAACTGATCCCAAGAGTTTAGGTTGGGCCCCACTGTGGGTTTCCCCTGTACACCTGAGGGCCAGTACAACCCTAACCCAGCCTCCTGTACAGAATGCAATGTGTCCCCCATGGACTCTGAGCCAATAAAGCAATATGTAGCAACACTGAATGAAGAACCTAATAAAAGTAAAAGCTGTTTAAGTGAGAAATGCATTTTCATTTTTTTATGATGTATTATTTTTTCCTAAACCCTGGTCTTACACAAAGGGAAGATTTAAAACAAAAAAAAATGTAGGGAGATGACCTTGGAACCATCACCTGATGTTGGAGTATGATGATAGATGTTCATCTTAACAGCCACACACACTCCCTAATATGCTAACTGTTTTCAATCTTCTTATATGTCACTTTATATCATGAACATGAAGGCTTAGGGAGAGTTGGGTTCTTTTTTCTAAATTGTTTTTTATATATACAATGTATATATACTTTATTCATTTATAATGCTTACTATATGCTAATCACTATTTCTTGATTCCTATATGTCAATTACGCATAAATAAAGTGCAAACATTACATCATTTAAAATCACAATGCATTATGGGTAAACTAATTTGCATATGCAAATTATGTTGACCGTAATGCATTATGATAAAGTATATATATATATACATATATATATATATATATATATATACACACACACACACTGCTTATATATATTCAAACATACATATACAGTATGGCGGTGTGGATAATGAAATGGTTATCATTACTGCCTCACAGCACTGATTCCCACCATGGTCCTAACTGTGTGGAGTTTGTATATTCTCCTCATGTTCCCCTTTATAGTATATAATGTAATGAGCCTCCCCAGTGTTGGACTGGGGAATGAAAGGCCCACCGGCGGAATGCAGTGGCAGTGGCCCATGCTTAAGTGGGTGCTTAGCATTCACAGAACAGATGGTGTAATGGTTATCGTTGCTGCCTTACAGCCCTGAGACACTAAGGTCATAGGTTCAATTCCCACCATGGGCCTGAGTGTGTGGAATTTGTACATACTGCACTTGCATGGGTATTCCAGGTTCCTGGTAGGTTAATTGTTTCCCAACAAAAACGTAACACCTAGTGTATACATGGGCAGACTAGATGAGCTGCCAAGTGGTTCTTATCTGCCGTCACCATTAGAGAGTGCATGTTATGATCCCCTTGATAAATATATGTAGTAAATGCTATAGAGCAGTGGGTCACAAACTTCTTTGAATCCCGGCGCCCTAGAGTATCAGAATATTTTTATTTTTTTTACGGCACACCTAGGCCAAAAGTTTCTTACTGAGAAATGTAGAAAGAAATATTACATTAAGTAAATTGTGTTTATATGTCATCCTTAGGTTCCAATGTGTGGTGAGGGACAAGATTTGCTTCTGTTTGTCCACATATTTTATGATTGACAGCCACCAGCACTGGTTTTGCCTATTACATTGAAAATAAATAATTTTAATTGGTCATGGACCATTAATCCAAGGCACCCCTGAAAGTGTCCCAAGGCACCCCAGGGTGCCACAGCACACAGTTTGAGAACCACTGCTATATAGTATAGTAGAAAATACACCATAGTCATGTGCAGTATACTGTAACATATGTATAATGTACTGCATAGTAAAAGTTCACAGTTTGGAAACTGATCCCAAGAGTTTAGGGGTTTTGCCTATTACATTGAAAATAAATAATTTTAATTGGTCATGGACCATTAATCCAAGGCACCCCTGAAAGTGTCCCAAGGCACCCCAGGGTGCCACAGCACACAGTTTGAGAACCACTGCTATATAGTATAGTAGAAAATACACCATAGTCATGTGCAGTATACTGTAACATATGTATAATGTACTGCATAGTAAAAGTTCACAGTTTGGAAACTGATCCCAAGAGTTTAGGGTGGGCCCCACTGTGGGTTTCCCCTGTACACCTGAGGGCCAGTAGAACCCTAACCCAGCCTCCTGTATAGAATGCAATGTGTCCCCCATGGACTCTGAGACAATAAAGCAATATGTAGCAACACTGAATGAAGAACCTAATAAAAGTAAAAGCTGTTTAAGTGAGAAATGCATTTTCATTTTTTTATGATGTATTATTTTTTCCCCAACCCTGGTCTTACACAAAGGGAAGATTTAAAACTAAAAAAAATGTAGGGAGATGACTTTGGAACCATCTGATTTTAGAGTATGATGGTAGATGTTCATCTTAACAGCCACACACTCTCCCCAATATGCTAATTGCTTTCAATCTTCTTATATGTCACTTTATATCATGAACATGAAGGCTTAGGGAGAGTTGGGTTCTTTTTTCTAAATAGTTTTTTATATATACAATGTATATATACTTTATTAATTTATAATGCTTACTATATGCTAATCAGTATTTCTTGATTCCTAAATGTCAATTACGCATAAATAAAGTGCAAACATTACATCATTTAAAATCACAATGCATTATGGGTAAACTAATTTGCATATGCAAATTATGTTGACCGTAATGCATTATGATAAAGTATATATATATACATATATATATATATACACACACACACTCTGCTTATATATATTCAAACATACATATACAGTATGGCGGTGTGAATAATGAAATGGTTATCATTACTGCCTCACAGCACTGATTCCCACCATGGTCCTAACTGTGTGGAGTTTGTATATTCTCCTCATGTTCCCCTTTATAGTATATAATGTAATGAGCCTCCCCAGTGTTGGACTGGGGAATGAAAGGCCCACCGGCGGAATGCAGTGGCAGTGGCAGTGGCCCATGCTTAAGTGGGTGGCTAGCATTCACAGTACAGATGGTGTAATGGTTATCGTTGCTGCCTTACAGCCCTGAGACACTAAGGTCATAGGTTCAATTCCCACCATGGACCTGAGTGTGTGGAATTTGTACATACTGCACTTGCACGGGTATTCCAGGTTTCTGGTAGGTTAATTGTTTCCCAACAAAAATGTAGCACCTAGTGTATACATGGGCAGACTAGATGAGCTGCCAAGTGGTTCTTATCTGCTGTCACCATTATAGAGTGCATGTTATGATCTCCTTGATAAATATATGTAGTAAATGCTATAGAGCAGTGGGTCACAAACTTCTTTGAATCCCGGCGCCCTAGAGTATCAGAATTTTTTTATTTTTTTTACGGCACCCCTAGGCCAAAAGTTTCTTACTGAGAAATGTAGAAAGAAATATTACATTAAGTAAATTGTGTTTATATGTCATCCTCAGGTTCCAATGTGTGGTGAGGGACAAGGTTTGCTTCTGTTTGTCCACATATTTTATGATTGACAGCCACCAGCACTGGTTTTGCCTATTACATTGACCATAAATAATTTTAATTGGTCATGGACCATTAATCCAAGGCACCCCTGAAAGTGTCCCAAGGCACCCCAGGGTGCCACGGCACACAGTTTGAGAACCACTGCTATATAGTATAGTAGAAAATACACCATAGTCATGTGCAGTATAATGTAACATATGTATAATGTACTGCATAGTAAAAGTTCACAGTTTGGAAACTGATCCCAAGAGTTTAGGGTGGGCCCCACTGTGAGTTTCCCCTGTACACCTGAGGGCCAGTACAACCCTAACCCAGCCTCCTGTATAGAATGCAATGTGTCCCCCATGGACTCTGAGCCAATAAAGCAATATGTAGCAACACTGAATGAAGAACCTAATAAAAGTAAAAGCTGTTTAAGTGAGAAATGCATTTTAATTTTTTTATGATGTATTATTTTTTCCACAACCCTGCTCTTACACAAAGGGAAGATTTAAAACAAAAAAAAATGTAGGGAGATGACCTTGGAACCATCACCTGATGTTGGAGTATGATGGTAGATGTTCATCTTAACAGCCACACACACTCCCCAGTATGCTAAATGTTTTCAATCTTCTTATATGTCACTTTATATCATGAACATGAAGGCTTAGGGAGAGTTGGGTTCTTTTTTCTAAATTGTTTTTTATATATACAATGTATATATACTTTATTCATTTATAATGCTTACTATATGCTAATCACTATTTCTTGATTCCTATATGTCAATTACGCATAAATAAAGTGCAAATATTACATCATTTAAAATCACAATGCATTATGGGTAAACTAATTTGCATATGCAAATTATGTTGACCGTAATGCATTATGAAAAAGTATATATATATATATACACACACACAGACTGCTTATATATATTCAAACATACATATACAGTATGGCGGTGTGGATAATGAAATGGTTATCATTACTGCCTCACAGCACTGATTCCCACCATGGTCCTAACTGTGTGGAGTTTGTATATTCTCCTCATGTTCCCCTTTATAGTATATAATGTAATGAGCCTCCCCAGTGTTGGACTGGGGAATGAAAGGCCCACCGGCGGAATGCAGTGGCAGTGGCCCATGCTTAAGTGGGTGGCTAGCTTTCACAGTACAGATGGTGCAATGGTTAGCGTTGCTGCCTTACATCCCTGAGACACTAAGGTCATAGGTTCAATTCCCACCATGGACCTGAGTGTGTGGAATTTGTACATACTGCACTTGCATGGGTATTCCAGGTTCCTGGTAGGTTAATTGTTTCCCAACAAAAACGTAGCACCTAGTGTATACATGGGCAGACTAGATGAGCTGCCAAGTGGTTCTTATCTGCCATTAGAGAGTGCATGTTATGATCCCCTTGATAAATATATGTAGTAAATGCTATAGAGCAGTGGGTCACAAACTTCTTTGAATCCCGGCGCCCTAGAGTATCAGAATTTTTTATTTTTTTTACGGCACCCCTAGGCCAAAAGTTTCTTACTGAGAAATGTAGAAAGAAATATTACATTAAGTAAATTGTGTTTATATGTCATCCTCAGGTTCCAATGTGTGGTGAGGGACAAGATTTGCTTCTGTTTGTCCACATATTTTATGATTGACAGCCACCAGCACTGGTTTTGCCTATTACATTGACCATAAATAATTTTAATTGGTCATGGACCATTAATCCAAGGCACCCCTGAAAGTGTCCCAAGGCACCCCAGGGTGCCACGGCACACAGTTTGAGAACCACTGCTATATAGTATAGTAGAAAATACACCATAGTCATGTGCAGTATAATGTAACATATGTATAATGTACTGCATAGTAAAAGTTCACAGTTTGGAAACTGATCCCAAGAGTTTAGGGTGGGCCCCACTGTGGGTTTCCCCTGTACACCTGAGGGCCAGTACAACCCTAACCCAGCCTCCTGTATAGAATGCAATGTGTCCCCCAAGGACTCTGAGCCAATAAAGCAATATGTAGCAACACTGAATGAAGAACCTAATAAAAGTAAAAGCTGTTTAAATGAGACATGCATTTTCATTTTTTTATGATGTATTATTTTTTCCACAACCCTGCTCTTACACAAAGGGAAGATTTAAAACAAAAAAAAAAATGTAGGGAGATGACCTTAGAACCATCACCTGATGTTAGAGTATGATGATAGATGTTCATCTTAACAGCCACACACACTCCCCAGTATGCTAAATGTTTTCAATCTTCTTATATGTCACTTTATATCATGAACATGAAGGCTTAGGGAGAGTTGGGTTCTTTTTTCTAAATTGTTTTTTATATATACAATGTATATATACTTTATTCATTTATAATGCTTACTATATGCTAATCACTATTTCTTGATTCCTATATGTCAATTACGCATAAATAAAGTGCAAATATTACATCATTTAAAATCACAATGCATTATGGGTAAACTAATTTGCATATGCA
Organism: Pseudophryne corroboree; assembly: GCF_028390025.1. Lineage (NCBI taxonomy): Eukaryota > Metazoa > Chordata > Amphibia > Anura > Myobatrachidae > Pseudophryne > Pseudophryne corroboree. The sequence goes on from NC_086444.1 coordinate 840,219,370, forward strand.
AATTATGTTGACCGTAATGCATTATGATAAAGTATATATATATATACACACACACACACACACACACTGCTTATATATATTCAAACATACATATACAGTATGGCGGTGTGGATAATGAAATGGTTATCATTACTGCCTCACAGCACTGATTCCCACCATGGTCCTAACTGTGTGGAGTTTGTATATTCTCCTCATGTTCCCCTTTATAGTATATAATGTAATGAGCCTCCCCAGTGTTGGACTGGGGAATGAAAGGCCCACCGGTGGAATGCAGTGGCCCATGCTTAAGTGGGTGGCTAGCATTCACAGTACAGATGGTGTAATGGTTAGCATTGCTGCCTTACAGCCCTGAGACACTAAGGTCATAGGTTCAATACCCACCATGGACCTGAGTGTGTGGAATTTGTACATACTGCACTTGCATGGGTATTCCAGGTTCCTGGTAGGTTAATTGTTTCCCAACAAAAACGTAGCACCTAGTGTATACATGGGCAGACTAGATGAGCTGCCAAGTGGTTCTTATCTGCCATTAGAGAGTGCATGTTATGATCCCCTTGATAAATATATGTAGTAAATGCTATAGAGCAGTGGGTCACAAACTTCCTTGAATCCCGGCGCCCTAGAGTATCAGAATTTTTTTATTTTTTTTACGGCACCCCTAGGCCAAAAGTTTCTTACTGAGAAATGTAGAAAGAAATATTACATTAAGTAAATTGTGTTTATATGTCATCCTCAGGTTCCAATGTGTGGTGAGGGACAAGATTTGCTTCTGTTTGTCCACATATTTTATGATTGACAGCCACCAGCACTGGTTTTGCCTATTACATTGACCATAAATAATTTTAATTGGTCATGGACCATTAATCCAAGGCACCCCTGAAAGTGTCCCAAGGCACCCCAGGGTGCCACGGCACACAGTTTGAGAACCACTGCTATATAGTATAGTAGAAAATACACCATAGTCATGTGCAGTATAATGTAACATATGTATAATGTACTGCATAGTAAAAGTTCACAGTTTGGAAACTGATCCCAAGAGTTTAGGGTGGGCCCCACTGTGGGATTCCCCTGTACACCTGAGGGCCAGTACAACCCTAACCCAGCCTCCTGTATAGAATGCAATGTGTCCCCCATGGACTCTGAGCCAATAAAGCAATATGTAGCAACACTGAATGAAGAACCTAATAAAAGTAAAAGCTATTTAGGTGAGAAAAGCATTTTCATTTTTTTATGATGTATTATTTTTTCCCCAACCCTGGTCTTACACAAAGGGAAGATTTAAAACAAAAAAAAATGTAGGGAGATGACCTTGGAACCATCACCTGATGTTGGAGTATGATGGTAGATGTTCATCTTAACAGCCACACACACTCCCCAATATGCTAAGTGTTTTCAATCTTCTTATATGTCACTTTATATCATGAACATGAAGGCTTAGGGAGAGTTGGGTTCTTTTTTCTAAATTGTTTTTTATATATACAATGTATATATACTTTATTCATTTATAATGCTTTCTATATGCTAATCACTATTTCTTGATTCCTATATGTCAATTACGCATAAATAAAGTGCAAATATTACATCATTTAAAATCACAATGCATTATGGGTAAACTAATTTGCATATGCAAATTATGTTGACCGTAATGCATTATGATAAAGTATATATATATATATACACACACACACACTGCTTATATATATTCAAACATACATATACAGTATGGCGGTGTGGATAATGAAATGGTTATCATTACTGCCTCACAGCACTGATTCCCACCATGGTCCTAACTGTGTGGAGTTTGTATATTCTCCTCATGTTCCCCTTTATAGTATATAATGTAATGAGCCTCCCCAGTGTTGGACTGGGGAATGAAAGGCCCACCGGCGGAATGCAGTGGCAGTGGCCCATGCTTAAGTGGGTGGCTAGCATTCACAGTACAGATGGTGTAATGGTTAGCATTGCTGCCTTACATCCCTGAGACACTAAGGTCATAGGTTCAATACCCACCATGGACCTGAGTGTGTGGAATTTGTACATACTGCACTTGCATGGGTATTCCAGGTTCCTGGTAGGTTAATTGTTTCCCAACAAAAACGTAGCACCTAGTGTATACATGGGCAGACTAGATGAGCTGCCAAGTGGTTCTTATCTGCCATTAGAGAGTGCATGTTATGATCCCCTTGATAAATATATGTAGTAAATGCTATAGAGCAGTGGGTCACAAACTTCTTTCAATCCCGGCGCCCTAGAGTATCAGAATTTTTTTATTTTTTTTACGGCACCCCTAGGCCAAAAGTTTCTTACTGAGAAATGTAGAAAGAAATATTACATTAAGTAAATTGTGTTTATATGTCATCCTCAGGTTCCAATGTGTGGTGAGGGACAAGATTTGCTTCTGTTTGTCCACATATTTTATGATTGACAGCCACCAGCACTGGTTTTGCCTATTACATTGACCATAAATAATTTTAATTGGTCATGGACCATTAATCCAAGGCACCCCTGAAAGTGTCCCAAGGCACCCCAGGGTGCCACGGCACACAGTTTGAGAACCACTGCTATATAGTATAGTAGAAAATACACCATAGTCATGTGCAGTATAATGTAACATATGTATAATGTACTGCATAGTAAAAGTTCACAGTTTGGAAACTGATCCCAAGAGTTTAGGGTGGGCCCCACTGTGGGATTCCCCTGTACACCTGAGGGCCAGTACAACCCTAACCCAGCCTCCTGTATAGAATGCAATGTGTCCCCCATGGACTCTGAGCCAATAAAGCAATATGTAGCAACACTGAATGAAGAACCTAATAAAAGTAAAAGCTGTTTAGGTGAGAAAAGCATTTTCATTTTTTTATGATGTATTATTTTTTCCCCAACCCTGGTCTTACACAAAGGGAAGATTTAAAACAAAAAAAAATGTAGGGAGATGACCTTGGAACCATCACCTGATGTTGGAGTATGATGGTAGATGTTCATCTTAACAGCCACACACACTCCCCAATATGCTAAGTGTTTTCAATCTTCTTATATGTCACTTTATATCATGAACATGAAGGCTTAGGGAGAGTTGGGTTCTTTTTTCTAAATTGTTTTTTATATATACAATGTATATATACTTTATTCATTTATAATGCTTACTATATGCTAATCACTATTTCTTGATTCCTATATGTCAATTACGCATAAATAAAGTGCAAACATTACATCATTTAAAATCACAATGCATTATGGGTAAACTAATTTGCATATGCAAATTATGTTGACCGTAATGCATTATGATAAACTATATATATATATATATATATATATATATATACAGGTTGAGTATCCCATATCCAAATATTCCGAAATACGGAATATTCCGAAATACGGACTTTTTTGAGTGAGAGTGAGAAAGTGAAACCTTTGTTTTTGATGGCTCAATGTACACAAACTTTGTTTAATATACAAAGTTATTAATAATATTGTATTAAATGACCTTCAGGCTGTGTATATAAGGTGTATATGAAACATAAATGAAATGTGTGAATGTACACACACTTTGTTTAATGCACAAAGTTATAAAAAATATTGGCTAAAATTACCTTCAGGCTGTGTGTTTAGGGTGTATATGTAACATAAATGCATTCTGTGCTTAGATTTAGGCCCCATCATCATAAGATCTTATTATGGTATCTAATTATTCCAAAATACAGAAAAATCCGATATCCAAAATACCTCTGGTCCCAAGCATTTTGGATAAGGGATACTCAACCTGTATATATATATATACACACACACACACTGCTTATATATATTCAAACATACATATACAGTATGGCGGTGTGGATAATGAAATGGCTATCATTACTGTCTCACAGCACTGATTCCCACCATGGTCTTAACTGTGTGGAGTTTGTATATTCTCCTCATGTTCCCCTTTATAGTATATAATGTAATGAGCCTCCCCAGTGTTGGACTGGGGAATGAAAGGCCCACCGGCGGAATGCAGTGGCAGTGGCCCATGCTTAAGTGGGTGGCTAGCATTCACAGTACAGATGGTGTAATGGTTATCGTTGCTGCCTTACAGCCCTGAGACACTAAGGTCATAGGTTCAATTCCCACCATGGACCTGAGTGTGTGGAATTTGTACATACTGCACTTGCATGGGTATTCCAGGTTCCTGGTAGGTTAATTGTTTCCCAACAAAAACGTAGCACCTAGTGTATACATGGGCAGACTAGATGAGCCGCCAAGTGGTTCTTATCTGCTGTAACCATTAGAGAGTGCATGTTATGATCCCCTTGATAAATATATGTAGTAAATGCTATAGAGCAGTGGGTCACAAACTTCTTTGAATCCCGGCGCCCTAGAGTATCAGAATTTTTTTATTTTTTTTACGGCACCCCTAGGCCAAAAGTTTCTTACTGAGAAATGTAGAAAGAAATATTACATTAAGTAAATTGTGTTTATATGTCTTCCTCAGGTTTCAATGTGTGGTGAGGGACAAGATTTGCTTCTGTTTGTCCACATATTTTATGATTGACAGCCACCAGCACTGGTTTTGCCTATTACATTGACCATAAATAATTTTAATTGGTCATGGACCATTAATCCAAGGCACCCCTGAAAGTGTCCCAAAGCACCCCAGGGTGCCACGGCACACAGTTTGAGAAACACTGCTATATAGTATAGTAGAAAATACACCATAGTCATGTGCAGTATAATGTAACATATGTATAATGTACTGCATAGTAAAAGTTCACAGTTTGGAAACTGATCCCAAGAGTTTAGGGTGGGCCCCACTGTGGGTTTCCCCTGTATACCTGAGGGCCAGTACAACCCTAACCCAGCCTCCTGTATAGAATGCAATGTGTCCCCCATGGACTCTGAGCCAATAAAGCAATATGTAGCAACACTGAATGAAGAACCTAATAAAAGTAAAAGCTGTTTAGGTGAGAATTGCATTTTCATTTTTTTATGATGTATTATTTTTTCCCCAACCCTGGTCTTACACAAAGGGAAGATTTAAAACAAAAAAAAATGTAGGGAGATGACCTTGGAACCATCACCTGATGTTGGAGTATGATGGTAGATGTTCATCTTAACAGCCACACACACTCCCCAATATGCTAAGTGTTTTTTATATATACAATGTATATATACTTTATTCATTTATAATGCTTACTATATGCTAATTACTATTTCTTGATTCCTATATGTCGATTACGCATAAATAAAGTGCAAACATTACATCATTTAAAATCACAATGCATTATGGGTAAACTAATTTGCATATGCAAATTATGTTGACCGTAATGCATTATGATAAAGTATATATATACATACATATATATATATATATATATACACACACACACACACTGCTTATATATATTCAAACATACATATACAGTATGGCGGTGTGGATAATGAAATGGTTATCATTACTGCCTCACAACACTGATTCCCACCATGGTCCTAACTGTGTGGAGTTTGTATATTCTCCTCAAGTTCCCCTTTATAGTATATAATGTAATGAGCCTCCCCAGTGTTGGACTGGGGAATGAAAGGCCCACCGGCGGAATGCAGTGGCAGTGGCCCATGCTTAAGTGGGTGGCTAGCATTCACAGTACAGATGGTGTAATGGTTATCGTTGCTGCCTTACAGCCCTGAGACACTAAGGTCATAGGTTCAATTCCCACCATGGACCTGAGTGTGTGGAATTTGTACATACTGCACTTGCATGGGTATTCCAGGTTCCTGGTAGGTTAATTGTTTCCCAACAAAAACGTAGCACCTAGTGTATACATGGGCAGACTAGATGAGCCGCCAAGTGGTTCTTATCTGCTGTAACCATTAGAGAGTGCATGTTATGATCCCCTTGATAAATATATGTAGTAAATGCTATAGAGCAGTGGGTCACAAACTTCTTTGAATCCCGGCGCCCTAGAGTATCAGAATTTTTTTATTTTTTTTACGGCACCCCTAGGCCAAAAGTTTCTTACTGAGAAATGTAGAAAGAAATATTACATTAAGTAAATTGTGTTTATATGTCTTCCTCAGGTTTCAATGTGTGGTGAGGGACAAGATTTGCTTCTGTTTGTCCACATATTTTATGATTGACAGCCACCAGCACTGGTTTTGCCTATTACATTGACCATAAATAATTTTAATTGGTCATGGACCATTAATCCAAGGCACCCCTGAAAGTGTCCCAAAGCACCCCAGGGTGCCACGGCACACAGTTTGAGAAACACTGCTATATAGTATAGTAGAAAATACACCATAGTCATGTGCAGTATAATGTAACATATGTATAATGTACTGCATAGTAAAAGTTCACAGTTTGGAAACTGATCCCAAGAGTTTAGGGTGGGCCCCACTGTGGGTTTCCCCTGTATACCTGAGGGCCAGTACAACCCTAACCCAGCCTCCTGTATAGAATGCAATGTGTCCCCCATGGACTCTGAGCCAATAAAGCAATATGTAGCAACACTGAATGAAGAACCTAATAAAAGTAAAAGCTGTTTAGGTGAGAATTGCATTTTCATTTTTTTATGATGTATTATTTTTTCCCCAACCCTGGTCTTACACAAAGGGAAGATTTAAAACAAAAAAAAATGTAGGGAGATGACCTTGGAACCATCACCTGATGTTGGAGTATGATGGTAGATGTTCATCTTAACAGCCACACACACTCCCCAATATGCTAAGTGTTTTTTATATATACAATGTATATATACTTTATTCATTTATAATGCTTACTATATGCTAATTACTATTTCTTGATTCCTATATGTCGATTACGCATAAATAAAGTGCAAACATTACATCATTTAAAATCACAATGCATTATGGGTAAACTAATTTGCATATGCAAATTATGTTGACCGTAATGCATTATGATAAAGTATATATATACATACATATATATATATATATATATACACACACACACACACTGCTTATATATATTCAAACATACATATACAGTATGGCGGTGTGGATAATGAAATGGTTATCATTACTGCCTCACAACACTGATTCCCACCATGGTCCTAACTGTGTGGAGTTTGTATATTCTCCTCAAGTTCCCCTTTATAGTATATAATGTAATGAGCCTCCCCAGTGTTGGACTGGGGAATGAAAGGCCCACCGGCGGAATGCAGTGGCAGTGGCAGTGGCCCATGCTTAAGTGGGTGGCTAGCATTCACAGTACAGATGGTGTAATGGTTATCGTTGCTGCCTTACAGCCCTGAGACACTAAGGTCATAGGTTCAATTCCCACCATGGACCTGAGTGTGTGGAATTTGTACATACTGCACTTGCACGGGTATTCCAGGTTTCTGGTAGGTTAATTGTTTCCCAACAAAAATGTAGCACCTAGTGTATACATGGGCAGACTAGATGAGCTGCCAAGTGGTTCTTATCTGCTGTCACCATTATAGAGTGCATGTTATGATCTCCTTGATAAATATATGTAGTAAATGCTATAGAGCAGTGGGTCACAAACTTCTTTGAATCCCGGCGCCCTAGAGTATCAGAATTTTTTTATTTTTTTTACGGCACCCCTAGGCCAAAAGTTTCTTACTGAGAAATGTAGAAAGAAATATTACATTAAGTAAATTGTGTTTATATGTCATCCTCAGGTTCCAATGTGTGGTGAGGGACAAGATTTGCTTCTGTTTGTCCACATATTTTATGATTGACAGCCACCAGCACTGGTTTTGCCTATTACATTGACCATAAATAATTTTAATTGGTCATGGACCATTAATCCAAGGCACCCCTGAAAGTGTCCCAAGGCACCCCAGGGTGCCACGGCACACAGTTCGAGAACCACTGCTATATAGTATAGTAGAAAATACACCATAGCTATGTGCAGTATAATGTAACATATGTATAATGTACTGCATAGTAAAAGTTCACAGTTTGGAAACTGATCCCAAGAGTTTAGGGTGGGCCCCACTGTGGGTTTCCCCTGTACACCTGAGGGCCAGTACAACCCTAACCCAGCCTCCTGTATAGAATGCAATGTGTCCCCCATGGACTCTGAGCCAATAAAGCAATATGTAGCAACACTGAATGAAGAACCTAATAAAAGTAAAAGCTGTTCAAGTGAGAAATGCATTTTCATTTTTTTATGATGTATTATTTTTTCCCCAACCCTGGTCTTACACAAAGGGAAGATTTAAAACAAAAAAAAATGTAGGGAGATGACCTTGGAACTATCACCTGATGTTGGAGTATGATGGTAGATGTTCATCTTAACAGCCACACACACACCCCAATATGCTAAGTGTTTTCAATCTTCTTATATGTCACTTTATATCATGAACATGAAGGCTTAGGGAGAGTTGGGTTCTTTTTTCTAAATTGTTTTTTATATATACAATGTATATATACTTTATTCATTTATAATGCTTATTATATGCTAATCACTATATCTTGATTCCTATATGTCAATTACGCATAAATAAAGTGCAAACATTACATAATTTAAAATCACAATGCATTATGGGTAAACTTATTTGCATATGCAAATTATGTTGACCGTAATGCATTATGATAAAGTATACACACACACACACACACACACACACACACACACACACACACACACACACACACACACACACACACACACACACACACACACACACACACACACACACTGCTTATATATATTCAAACATACATATACAGTATGGCGGTGTGGATTATGAAATGGTTATCATTACTGCCTCACAGCACTGATTCCCACCATGGTCCTAACTGTGTGGAGTTTGTATATTCTCCTCATGTTCCCCTTTATAGTATATAATGTAATGAGCCTCCCCAGTGTTGGACTGGGGAATGAAAGGCCCACCGGCGGAATGCAGTGGCAGTGGCCCATGCTTAAGTGGGTGGTTAGCATTCACAGTACAGATTGTGTAATGGTTAGCGTTGCTGCCTTACAGCCCTGAGACACTAAGGTCATAGGTTCAATTCCCACCATGGACCTGAGTGTGTGGAATTTGTACATACTGCACTTGCATGGGTATTCCAGGTTCCTTGTAGGTTAATTGTTTCCCAACAAAAACGTAGCACCTAGTGTATACATGGGCAGACTAGATGAGCCGCCAAGTGGTTTTTATCTGGCGTCACCATTAGAGAGTGCATGTTATGATCCTCTTGAAAAATATATGTAGTAAATGCTATAGAGCAGTGGGTCACAAACTTCTTTGAATCCCGGCGCCCTAGAGTATCAGAATTTTTTTTTATTTTTACGGCACCCCTAGGCCAAAAGTTTCTTACTGAGAAATGTAGAAAGAAATATTACATTAAGTAAATTGTGTTTATGTGTCATCCTCAGGTTCCAATGTGTGGTGAGGGACAAGATTTGCTTCTGTTTGTCCACATATTTTATGATTGACAGCCACCAGCACTGGTTTTGCCTATTACATTGACCATAAATAATTTAAATTGGTCATGGACACGCATGTACACGCGCGGCTCCTGGCACACACACACACACACACACACACACACACGTACACGCGCGGCACCTGACACATACACGCGTGTACGTACACACATGCACAGCACCTGACATACACACATGTAGGTACGCGCCACCTGACACACACACACACACACACACACACACACACACACACACACACACACACACACGTACATACTAGTGATGTGTGGGTTCGGTTCGTCGGAATCCGAACCCCCCGAACTTCACCCATTTTACACAGGTCCGAGGCAGGTTCGAACCTTCCCGCCTTGCTCGGCTAACCCGAGCGCGCCCGAACGTCATCATCCCGCTGTCGGATTCTCATGAGATTCGGATGTCTGCATTCGTGGAAAGGGGTCCCATGTTTAAACATGGGACCCCTTTCAGTCCGTCTGGTCCGGGTGTTCGGTTTGTTGTTTTGCCAAGAACATGGATTTAATCTGGAACCTGGATCAGGTGAGTATAATTATCTTTTATTTTCAGGTACCCGTGGATTCTACTTGGAGAAGAGGACCGACTGCTTCGTGTCAACATAGATAAGTATGTGTGTGTCGGCAGGTGTGAAATAAAGCTATACTTTCACGGTGTCTGTGTCCTGTTTTTATTTGGGTATTTTTTTTCCAGTAGAACTACTGGTACCAGTGGGCCCGTTTTTCTCCCGCATGCTGGTACTTGTGGTTTCTTCAAGTACCAGCTTGCGGGGGAGGCTTGCTGGGACTTATAGTACTACTGGAAAAAACAATATTCTTTCAATTTTCTCAAAGCTATCAGCCTCCCATCCGCAGCCCTTGGATGGGGGGGACAGCCTCGGGCTTCACCTCTGGCCCTTGGGTGGCTGGGGGGGGGACCCCTTGATTGAAGGGGTCCCCACTCCCCCAGGGTACCCCGGCCAGGGGTGACTAGTTGGATATTTAATGCCACGGCCGCAGGGCACTGTATAAAAGTGACCCCCGGCTGTGGCATTATCTGTCCAGCTAGTGGAGCCCGATGCTGGTGTAAAAAATACGGGGACCCCTATTCTTTTTGTCCCCCGTATTTTTTGCACCAGCACCAGGCACAGAGCCCGGTGCTGGTTATTTAAATATGGGGGATCCCCTGTCCGTTTTCCTCCCGGATTTTTAGAACCAGGACCGGCTCGAAGAGCCCGAGGCTGGTTATGCTTTGGAGGGGGGACCCCACGCAATTTTTTTTCCGGGTTTTCCACATTCCATTTAAAAAAAAAAAAAGAATCTTTTAAAAAATATATAAATAATACTTGTGCCTCCAAAAAAGACAAACCAAGTACCTAATCCCTTCTAATATAAATAGATATGCTATTACCAAAAAAAAACATGTTTTTAAATTTTTTTATTAGATTCCGCCAGCAAAGTGTGGCGGATTGAAAATGACGAATTTACTGTTTAAAAGCACTGTTGTCGAATTTACAAACTTCAATTGAATATACTTTTGTCGAATTGCCGCATTTGTACCATTGCAGAAAAGTCGAATTTGTCAAATGTCGAATTTTAAAAAGTCGAATTTTGAAAGCCTGTAAGAATAGGCCCCGCCCCCTTCTTCACATCAGCCGTCCCCTTCTACCCCTGTACCTTGCTCTCTCCTGTCTGTGCTCTCTCCCGTCTGTAGGACTAGGCCCCGCCCCCTTCTTACCCTCCAGTGACTGCTCTCTCCTGACAAGTGGACCAGGCCTGCCCCCTACACGCTGCTGGTGTCTTCACTGTTACTTGGTCTGGAGCTCCGTTGGGGAGAGAACTCACGTGAGCTCATTAAGAATGAGGAACTGGGATGTTTTAATTTTATTGTGAGTAGTGTAGTGTAGTGTGGTGATGTAGTATGTTGTATGGGGGGTATAGTGTAATTATGAAGTGCAGCATATGGGAGGGCTATAGCATAGTGATGTAGTGTGGCATATGGGGGGTGGTAGCGCATAGGCACTCCCTAATGTCCAGCACCGCTGCACGCCACGCTTGCTGTAGCACAGTGATCGCTGAGTGTGTGATCGGTGGAGCCTAGCCTGCAGCTCATTTCCGTACCTCCCACCACCGCTGCGCCCGCCCCCCCTCTGCCTGCTGCTAATACTATGCTGAGTGCATTCGTCGGCGGCCTCACTGGGGGGACTGGCGTCACCTTGCAATGTGACGTGGTGATGTCCGCCCATGCTCTCCTCCCGCCCACCTGTGCTTTCCTCCTGCTGCAGTCTCTCAGTCCTAGTGTGCCGCGGCCGCCACACCACTGGCAGTGTTCCTCTAGGGGGGACTGGGAGCCGCCGGCAGACACATTCTGCTGAGACTTACTTGTCAGTGCGGGTTCCGGACGGCAGGCAGCGGGTGGGAGGGCAGACGGGGAGCAGGTGTCACAAGGAGTGTGTGGGTAACTAATTCACAATACTTCCGCTCAACGTGGCACTGCTGGTCCTTCATCTCCCATGTCTCTTCACCAGGTGGCGGGCGGCCTGGAAATTAAGTGATATGTTGTGCAGCAGTCAGTGTGAAATGACTGTGAGTAACACTGGTGGTGCTGATGATGCTGCTGCAGAATCGGGAAGCAATTAATTCATAAATATAATGTACTTTATCAGTGTATTATACATACATAAACATGTACATACGTGTATTTGTGTATACTTGTATATGCATGTATATACATGAGTGTGTGTGCATATATATATATATATATATATATATATAATAAGACTTGGGGTTTGTTTTATTAGATTGAGCATGTCCCAGTGAAGTGCCTTTTGGGGTTGTGGTTTTTCAGAAAGTTACAGGTTTTTTTTTAATTAAGAGAAATATGCCCCATTATACAGATAGGGCATTTCAATTTGTTGCGCCTGCGCAGTGGCCGCCAGCAGGGGGTGTACTAGAGTGCCTTCACTTGAGAGCCGCAATATGGCCGCCTTCTCCCCGGTTATTCTGTAAATAGGAAAATAACCTCACAGGTTCACATAGGACAGAGTTGCCACTACTAGTGCAGGACTGTAATGTACAGTACTAAGGAAAAGCCATATACTAAAGTGGCACGGTGACCTCACCCCTCTCAGAGACACCAGGGCGCAGCACACTGTACGGGGTACACTTGGTACACACACCTGTTAGCTCAGGGCAGCACTATAGGACCCTCCTTTAATGCTGTGCTGGCGGCGTGTAGTGATCAGGGCACTGGGAGACTGGCTGGCTGGTCTCAGTCTCTGCTGCCTATAGAACTTCCACCTCTGTTATATATCAGGGCTGCTCTCCTGTGTGTTCTCTTCCTCTCCTACCTCACACTGGAACTGGCCGCCCAGAGAACGAGAGGGCAGCGGCTGACATCAGAGAGGTTGCAGCAATCTGTGTGGGCAGAGCCCCTCACAGCAAGGTGTCCTTATGCTGTGCCCCGTGTAATCACTGTGATCCATACAGAGTCTCACCCTGGTATGCTCTCTATTTATTATTTCTGTTTTTACACTGCGGCATGCTCGAGGGAAGGGAGCAGGCACCCCACCGCCACTACTCCTCCGCCAGCATCACTGCCGAGCCGGTCAGTGTTCCGGTGGCAATGAGCAGTAGGCAGCCACCAGCAACAACAGTCAGGAAGCTGTTACTCCCGGCAGCAGTAGCGTCAAGCTGCAATTCAGCCAGAGGCACGATGATCCGGGAGACAGTGGCAGCACAGGGAAGCAGTACCCCCTCCAATCGCAGCACCAACCAGGAGACTGAGGCAGCAACCCGCCCCCAGCAGCAGCACCATTCTGATGATAGGTAAGATGCATTTTGGTGTCACAAGAAGGTGGCCGGAGTAGTGGCTGGCTGTGGTCACACCCCGGGGAAAAGTGATAGTGATTTCAGTGTTCCCTTGCGCGGGGATTGGATGTGTAGATGTATGGAGGCTATGTATGTATAGATGTGAGCGGAAGTGGTTGGATGTATGAGAGCAGCAGTGTGCGGATGTATGAGAGCGGCAGTGTGCGGATGTATGAGAGCGGCAGTGTGCGGATGTATGAGAGCGGCAATGTACGGCTGTATAACTGCATCGGTGTACGGCTGTATGAGTGCGATGGTGTGCGGCTGTATGCGTGCGGTGGTGTGCGGCGGTGTGTGGATGTATGAGAGCGGCAGTAAGAGTGCGGCAGTGTGCGGCTGTAAGAGTGCGGCAGTGTGCGGCTGTAAGAGTGCGGTAGTGTGCGGCTGTAAGAGCGGCAGTGTGCAGATGTATGAGAGCGGCAGTGTACGGCTGTATAACTGCATCGGTGTGCGGCTGAGTGTATAACTGCGTCGGTGTGCGGCTGTATAACTGCGTCGGTGTGCGGCTGTATGAGAGCAGCAGTGTGCAGATGTATGAGAGCGGGGTTGTACGGCTGTATGAGAGCGGCAGTGTGCGGCTGTATGAGTGCGGCTGTATGAGTGCGGCAGTGTGCGGATGTATGAGAGCGGCAGTGTGCGGATGTATGAGAGTGGCAGTGTGTGGATGTGTGAGAGCGGCAGGGTGCGGATGTGTGAGAGCGGCAGTGTGCGGATGTATGAGAGCGGCAGTGTGCGGATGTATGAGAGCGGCAGTGTGCGTATGTATGAGAGCGGCAGTGTACGGCTGTATGAGAGCGGCAGTGTACGACTGTATAACTGCGTCGGTGTGTGGATGTATGAGTGCGGTGGTGTGTGGATGTATGAGTGCAGCAGTGTGCGGATGTATGAGAGCGGCAGTGTGCGGATGTATGAGAGCGGCAGTGTACGGCTGTATAACTGCGTCGGTGTGTGGATGTATGAGTGCAGTGGTGTGTGGATGTATGAGTGCAGCAGTGTGCGGATGTATGAGAGCGGCAGTGTGCGGATGTATGAGAGCGGCAGTGTACGGCTGTATAACTGCGTCGGTGTGTGGATGTATGAGTACAGCAGTGTGCGGATGTATGAGAGCGGCAGTGTGCGGATGTATGAGAGCGGCAGTGTACGGCTGCATAACTGCGTCAGTGTGTGGATGTATGAGTGCGGTGGTGTGTGGATGTATGATTGCAGCAGTGTGCGGATGTATGAGAGCGGCAGTGTGCGGATGTATGAGAGCGGCAGTGTGCGGATGTATGAGAGCGGCAGTGTGGGATGTATGAGAGCGGGGTTGTACGGATGTATGAGAGCGGGTTGTACGGATGTATGAGAGCGGGGTTGTACGGATGTATGAGAGCGTGGTTGTACGGATGTATGAGAGCGGGGTTGTACGGATGTATGAGAGCGGCAGTGTGTGGATGTATGAGAGCGGCAGTTTGCGGCTGTAAGAGTGCGGCAGTGTGCGGCTGTAAGAGTGCGGCAGTGTGCGGCTGTAAGAGTGCGGCAGTGTGCGGCTGTAAGAGTGCGGCAGTGTGCGGCTGTAAGAGTGCGGCAGTGTGCGGCTGTAAAAGTGCGGCAGTGTGCGGCTGTAAGAGTGCGGCAGTGTGCGGATGTATGAGAGCGGCAGTGTACGGCTGTATAACTGCGTCGGTGTGCGGCTGTATGAGAACAGCAGTTTGCGGATGTATGAGAGCGGGGTTGTACGGCTGTATGAGAGCGCAGTGTACGGCTGTATGAGAGCGGCAGTGTGCGGCTGTATGAGTGCGGCAGTGTGCGGATGTATGAGAGCGGCAGTGTGCGGCTGTATGAGAGCGGCAGTGTACGGCTGTATAACTGCGTCGGTGTGTGGATGTATGAGTGCGGTGGTGTGTGGATGTATGAGTGCGGTGGTGTGTGGATGTATGAGTGCGGCAGTGTGCGGATGTATGAGAGCGGCAGTGTGCGGATGTATGAGAGCAGCAGTGTACGGCTGTATAACTGCGTCGGTGTGTGGATGTATGAGTGCAGCAGTGTGCGGATGTATGAGAGCGGGGTTGTACGGATGTATGAGAGCGTCAGTGTGCGGATGTATGAGTGCGGCAGTGTGCGGATGTATGAGTGCGGCAGTGTGCGGATGTATGAGAGCGGCAGTGTGCGGATGTATGAGAGCGGCAGTGTGCGGATGTATGAGAGCGGCAGTGTGCGGATGTATGAGAGCGGGAATGTACGGATGTATGAGAGCCGCGGTGTATGGATGTATGAGAGCGGCGGTGTGTGGATGTATAAGAGCGGCGGTGTGTGGATGTATGAGAGCGGCAGTGTGCGGATGTATGAGAGCGGCAGTGTGCGGATGTATGAGAGCGGGAATGTACGGATGTATGAGAGCCGCGGTGTGTGGATGTATGAGAGCGGCGGTGTGTGGATGTATGAGAGCGGCAGTGTGCGGATGTATGAGAGCGGCAGTGTGCGGATGTATGAGAGCGGCAGTGTGCGGATGTATGAGAGCGGGGTTGTACGGATGTATGAGAGCGGCGGTGTGCGGATGTATGAGAGCGGCGGTGTGCGGATGTATGAGAGCGGCGGTGTGCGGATGTATGAGAGCGGCGGTGTGCGGATTTATGAAAGCGGCGGTGTGCGGATCTATGAGAGCGGGGTTGTACGGATGTATGAGTGCGGCAGTGTGCGGATGTATGAGTGCGGCAGTGTGCGGATGTATGAGTGCGGCAGTGTGCGGATGTATGAGAGTGGCAGTGTGCGGATGTATGAGAGCGGCAGAGTGCGGATGTATGAGAGCGGGGTTGTACGGATGTATGAGAGCGGCAGTGTGCGGATGTATGAGAGCGGCAGTGTGCGGATGTATGAGAGCGGCAGTGTGCGGATGTATGAGAGCGGGGTTGTACGGATGTATGAGAGCGGGGTTGTACAGATGTATGAGAGCGGCAGTGTGCGGATGTATGAGAGCGGCAGTGTGCGGATGTATGAGAGCGGCGGTGTACGGATGTATGAGAGCGGCAGTGTACGGATGTATGGATTGCAGCGTCATAGGGAGGGATGTCGGAATGCTGTTATAGGATTCCTAATACAAAATGGAATCCGTATAGTGGGCGGGGCTGGCACCATGGCACCACGTTGGGCTTGATGGGCAGGTAGTGCGGCAAGCACACCCAAATTGGCATCTGACGTCGCCCGCAGTCCACACTGTTGTGAGGAGTCCGAGTTAATTTTGACTGTGTAGTGCACTCACAGAGGACCTACCGCCCGTCCCCTCCTCGCATCTGAGCAGCAGGTCAGGCTCTTATTTTCTTTTTAATCAGGAGAGGCCGAGTGAAGTGTGAGCAGGGGGGCAGAGCTACATGGGACCCAGAGGGGCTTCTGTGCTGTCAGAGAGGGAGAGGAAGAGAGAGATGAAGCTACTGCAGATCCCCAGCTGATTGTGAGGTGCCGGGTTGAAGGGTGATGTGATCACCCTTCTCTCTCGCTGCCGCTGGGGACCGCATCTAGGCTTCCTCCATCGAGGGCATGCGGTGCAGCAGTGTGCAGCATGTAATGAGTTTGTCTGACTCATTATACTGCTGCCTGTTGTGGACACCTCCGTCCGTACGGACTGGTGTACATGCCCAGCACAGAGGTGACAGTGTTGGTGGAAGTGCTGCCCAGCTCTGACCCTGCAGGACTCCCTGATCTGGCTGCGGCCACTGCTGCTGTGGCCCGAAACCCCTGCCGGTCCCCTCCATAGACTTCTGCCTGGCCAGCGCTGAGGTACTAGTGGTAGCCCAGCTGCGGGAAGGGTATGTCTCTGGCTTTCTCTCCGGCAGGGGAAGGTGACAGCGGCGGAGGAAGTGCTGCCCACCTCAGACACTGCAGGCCTCCCCGATCCAGCTGCGGCCACAGCTGATGCTGCCAGAACCCCCTGCTGGTCTCCTTTGTTGACTGCCGCATGGCCAGTGCTGAAGTACTGGGGGTAGGCCAGCTACGGGAAGAGTGTCTCTGCCTCGGCTCTCTCTCTGGCAGGGGAAGGAAGGGCTGATTCTCTGGCACAACAGGGAGGGCTGGGCTGCAGGAACACAGCACTGGAAGAAACAGGAGGCCGAACTCATGACCAAAAAGTGAGCAGTGCAGTGATCAGCCCCCTGGTCTTTCCCTCTCTCTGGGTGCAGAGCTGTATTCTACAGAGAGAGCTGGGATGGGAAGAAGGGGAACGGCACCTGACACACACATACACGCGCAACACCTGACACACACACATATACACGTGCGGCACCTGACACACACACACGTAGCATCAGACACAATAAAATAAACATGCAGCACCTGACCCACACATACACGCGCAACACCTGACACACACACACACATATACACGTGCGGCACCTGACACACACACACGTAGCATCAGACACAATGAAATAAACATGCAGCACCTGACACATGCATATACACGCAGCACCTGACACATACATATACACGCAGCACCTGACACATACATATACACGCACACCATCAGACACACTAATATACACATGCAGCACCTGATACACACGCAGCACCTTACTCACACACACATAGACACGTGCAGCACCTGACGCACACTCATGTACACGCGCAGCACCTAATGCACACTCATGTACACGCGCAGCACCTAATGCACACTCATGTACACGCGCAGCACCTGACGCACACTCATGTAAACGCGCAGCACCTGACACAGACATACGTATTCATGCACAGCACCAGACATACACTTGTACACACGCGGAGCTCCTGATACTCACACACATATACACCCGCGACACCTGACACACACACACACGTGCGGCAGCTGACGCATACACACGCAACATCAGACACACTCATATATACACGCAGCACCTGACACACACATACACACACACACACACAGGACCTGACACACACATACACAGGCAGCACCTGACACCACGCACTCACATGTACAAGCAATGCATTTCACGCCTACCTCCAGCCTCAGTCACAGGCTGCTGCCGCCTACTCCCCTCCCTGCATCAGCTGCAAAGGCAGCAAAATATTTTGACCAAAGTCTAAAGGCCCATACACATTAAACGATGTCGCTCTGTGAGCGACATCGTCTAATGTTTCCCCCTCCCGGGCCGGCCGGCCGGCGGCCGACTGTACACACTGAGCGATATGACTGCTCATATCGCTCAGTGACGTCACGCCCCCGCCAGCCCTGCATGAAGGTCGTGGACGACAGTCCACATCCTTCATGCATGCCCTACCGACAGCGACGATTGTTGCCGACCCGCGGGGTCGCGCATCGTTCGTCGCTGGCGGTATACACACTTAACGATAAAACGAGCAACGTCGCTCAAGGAGGGGGAAAATGAGCGACATCGCTCATTAAATCGTTAAGTGTGTACGGACCCTAAACAATTCGGTTTGGTAAATAAAATAATTTTGCACAGAACAGTGATGTTATACGAACATTTTCATTAAACATTTAAAAAATCAAATGTTTATTCTTACAGTGAAATTTTACATTTCTGAATAAAAAAAATACATTTAAAAAAAGCGATGAAATTCCATAGACAAAAAACCTTACGGTTTCACATGTCCCATTAAGGCTTCTTAGACATGATCGAAAATTTCAGAAACCTGTTGTAACTCTTCCACTCAAACTCCAAAGAGCAATAAAATTCCGATCATTAAGGCTGACGCCTTAATGGACGTGTTCCTTGCGCAATACAGATATGGTATGCCATCACAGCCTGTGGGTAAGTGCAGATTCAGCACTCTCACAGAGTGAGATTGCTGTCACTCACACAATGGTGGAGCTGCTAATTCACAGATTTGTGTGCTCATTGGAATACACACATGCAGTCTATGCAACTGAAGGTCTGAGCAGAAGACAAAAGCTGCTCGGATGAGGTAAGAGTGTTGTTGATTGGTAGGAGGAGACAGAGCATTGTGGATGGGGGAACAGAAGTGTGTCGATAGAGGGAAGACTAAGCAGCATTGATGGGGGTGACAAAGAAACACGGGATAATTCAGACTGCAGCGATCGCAGTCTGAATTAGTTTGTGGGGTGCGAATGTGCAATGGCCGCACTGTGCGTGCGTACCCCGGGAGCCCAGTGTGGGGAGGGCCTGACATGCGGGGCGGACTATCCCTGTGCTGGGCATCCCGCCGCATGTCAGAGTAAATGATTGTAGATGTGCTAAATTTGGCACATCTACAATCAACTCTGAATTACCCCCACAGATGGGGGGGAGGTAAGACAGATGGGGGAAAGACAGTGGCACAGATGGTGGGGAGACAGCTGCGTGGATGGGTGGACAGTGCCGTGTGGATGAGGGGGAAAAAGCAGCACAGATGTGGGAGGGGTAAGAGCAGTATAGATGGAAAGAAACGGCATGGATGAGGAAGGCAGAGCAGCATGGATGAGGGGAATACAGTCCCAACATTGGAGGAGATAAGTATTTTTACCTCCCCTTGGGGGGTGGCAGCTAGGCCTAATCCTTGGGTGGGTTGGATAGGGCAACCCCCCTCCCGCCCCAATAGTGACCCATGAAACTTACCTTCAGGATGACAGCTATATGAATAGGGTAAGAGTGGTGTGGATAGGGGGTAGATCAAGCAGCAAGTATGGGAAGGGAGACATCGGTGCAGATGGGTTAAAAACACTGGCACGGATGGGTAGAAAACTGGTTCAGATGGGAGAGAAGACAGTGTGCCATGTATTGGAGGAGGCAGAGTGATGTTGAAGAAGGAAACACTGAGCAGGACAGAGAGAAGGAAACTGTGGTACAGACAAGGCACAGGTGGGGAAAGACAGATGGTACAGATAAGTTAGTACAGACTAGCACAGATGGGAGAACATAGCAGTAGGGATTGGGGAAGACACAGCAGCATGGGGGTGTATAGGGGAAGTAAGTGTAGATGCATAGACCGTAGATGGGGTATTATAGTGTTAGCAATTAACCAAGATGTTTGAGGGAGCTAAATGTGTATACTAAGTGATATCGATGTATGGAGTGAGAAGGCTGTTGTGGTGACTGAATGGGATGGTTGTGGGCACTGTGTGGGATGGAAGCACCACAAAACGGCTCAGACCTTCAGTTGCATAGACTGCATGTGTGTATTCCAATGAGCACACAAATCTGTGAATTAGCAGCTCCACCATTGTGTGAGTGACAGCAATGTCACTCTGTGAGAGTGCTGAATCTGCACTTACCCACAGGCTGTGATGGCATACCATATCTGTATTGCGCAAGGAACACGTCCATTAAGGCGTCAGCCTTAATGATCGGAATTTCATTGCTTTTTGGAGTTTGAGTGGAAGAGTTACAACAGGTTTCTGAAATTTTCGATCATGTCTAAGAAGCCTTAATGGGACATGTGAAACCGTAAGGTTTTTTGTCTATGGAATATATATATATATATATATATATATGTGTGTATGTGTATGTATCACCAGTATCTCCTTCTTGTCATTGCATGTCCGTGCAAACCAAAGGTTATGCTTCCACAATTGAAAATAAAAAAAGAAAAACAGACACAAAGTTACACACTTTATATACTTCATAAATATATGGTGGTATACATACCACCAGGGTCTGGGAGCGGGAGTTCTGTGAGGAGGGCGGGAGCTGCTGTGGCTGAGCCATCACAGCCAGCAGCTCCCACCCGGACCTTCACTGTGCAGAGAGCAGCTGCAGCTCCACGGTCGCGGCTTTTGCTGAGTCAGAGACAATTCTGTCTCCGTCTCAATAATAAAATATTTGTCTCTTCAGGTACTCGGAACCCCCCCCCCCCCCCCTGCCTGTGCTACTGAATGTGTGCATTCGGCTGTGTTGGAGTGCTGCACAAACCTTTTATGTGCAGTGTCTGTGCAGCCCAGGACTTAGTCTTCCAGTGTGATGATCAGGGCCGGAGTTGACGTCAGAAACCCTCCCTCCAAATGCCTTTTCCCTCCTGCATTTTTCCGGATACTCCTCAAAAACGGTCAGTTGCCACCCACAAACGCCCTCTTCTTGTCAATCTCCTTGCGTTTGCCGATGCAATGGGATTTTTCGGACCATCCCGGTGCTGCCTGGCGCTCCCCGTCACTGCGGACCATCGCGCCTGCGCATTGTGGTGCATACGCATGCACAGTTCAGACCTGATCACTCGCTGTGTGAAAACGCAGAGCAGCGATCAGGTCTTAATTACCCCCATTGTTCAAAGTGATTTTTTTAATATGAAGGCATACAAAGTGAAGTGCATGTTTAAAATGATTTCCATCAGAGAGATGTTTGGTCCTCTGGCGTGTCTCAGAATAGGAATCATTTATTAGATGTTGACATTGTTGAGATTTTGATGATGGCGATTTAAAATGGTCGCTGCTTTCCGCAGTTCATAACTATACTACATTTAGGCCCCAGTAGCTCTAGAATGGCCATGTGGTGTCCAAATTTCTGTGACACAACATACTGTAACTAGATAATGTTTCAGGTGTTTAGAAGTACTGGAAGTAATTTATGAAGCTCACTCTATACATACCTCAAAATACCTTAAATTCACACTAGAACGTTTCACTTGTCTGTGTAGCACACTCAGGGCACCACCAAGGTGGTACAGGGGTCAGATATGTAAGGGGCGCTGGCTGATTTGGAGGGCCCGCCGTTGCGGATGTTCCTAGCAGCACACTGCTTCTCAATTACAGACAGTCCTGTCTGTAATTGAGAAGCAGGGGGTAGTCGTAACGTGAGAGGGTAGACCCGGCGGCGGCGGTAGCAGCGATATCGGCGCATGTGCAGCAGGACATCAGGGTATTTTTCCTGCAAGCTCTGTCCCTGTATGCGATAATTGATACATCAGTGCGATAAAATCGCCTATATTCGCTCTGCGATAATTGATTACATCATTGTGATAAATAGATCCCTTAATCTTTGAAGTATATTTTCAATGTTTGAAGATGTTAAATAGTTTTTTTTCCAATATTTTTTCATGTATTTTTTAAACTATTTTCTCATTATTTTTGTGGCTGCGCATATATGAGCTGGCCCACCCAACTGTGGGCCTAATTCAGATCTGATCGCAATGAACAAAACCATGTGCACTGCAGGGGGGGCAGATATAACGGTTCTGGTATGAAAGAAAGATATTGTCTAGTTAGACAGTCAATAGATAGACACCATATGTTAGACAGACATTAGGTCGACAGGGTCAAAAGGTCGACATGAAAAGGTAGAAAGTACGAAAGGTCAACAGGTCAAAAGGTCGACCGGGTGAAAAGGTCGACATGAAAATGGTCGACATAAAAAAGGTAGACACCATGTTTTTTGCATTTTTGTGGTTTGTGTGGATAGTTTTGTCATCTGGGATCCCCGATTGTAGAAAGGCATACCCTCACGGGGCTCGCTTCGCTCGCCATGCTTCAGGCACGGTGGCTCGCTGCGCTCGCCACAAGGTTTATAACCAACTCTATGCCGACATGGATAGAGAAAGTATAAAATAGTCCAAAAACATGTTACATTTAAAAAAAAACATTTGTCTATCTTTTTCATGTCGACATTTTGACCATGTCGACATTTTGACCTGTCGACCTTCTTTACTGTCTACCTTTTTCGTGTCGACCTTTTGACCCTGTCGACCTTTTGACCCCGTCGACCTAATGTCTGTCTAACATATGGTGTCTATCTATTGACTGTCTAACTAGACACTGTCTATCTATCAACCAGATACCGATATAACATGTGCAGAGAGAGTTAGATTTGGGTGGGGTGTGTTCAAACTGAAATCTAAATTGCAGTGTAAAAATAAAGCAGCCAGTATTTACCCTGCATAGAAACAATCTAACCCACCCAAATCTAACTCTCTCTGCACATGTTATATCTGCCCCCCATCCCTGCAGTGCACATGGTTTTTGCCCATTAGAGAACAAATTTGCTGCTGCGATCAGGTCTGAATTAGGCCCTGTGTTTTACTGTATTTTTTTTTTTATTGTGAATTATTGTATGGTTCAAAACAAATACATTATTGTGAAAAATACTAAATACACGCTATTAATTTCATGTTATATTTATTTTATATCAATTTGTTTTATTAATACATACTTTATGTCAACTAAATTATAGTTGTTACATTTACATTTAAGTATATTTTTTCACCCATGTTCTTCAATAAGGTTAGCAGCAAACTTAGGGCAGCAATGATATGCATAACTGTACTGTACTTGATTTCTTTTTTTATATTCAGTTACAGATGTGTCCACATACACCTATCCTCAGATTGTGCCAAATTGCCCTAATTGGCATGCTACAGACTTTTTCAATGCACGGAAAATACTGAATACTGTAGCTGGCATTTCATGTAGCTTTTTTGTGACATTATAGCAATTCCTTTGTGACAAAAATACTAATCCTAAGTAGAGATCAGCGGGTTCGGTTCTCCGGGATCCGAACCCCCCCGAACTTCACCTATTTTACACGGGTCCGAGGCAGCCTTGGATGTTCCCGCCTTGCTCGGTTAACCTGAACGCACCCGAACGTCATCATCCCGCTGTCGGATTCTCGCGAGATTTCTATTCTATATAAAGAGCCGCGCATCGCTGCCATTTTCACTCGTGCATTGGAGATTGAACGGAGAGGACGTGGCTGCGTTCTCTCCCTGAAAAGCTCCGTATCTGTGCTCAGTGTGCTGCAAATATCTGTGCTCAGTGTGCTGCAAATATCTGTGCTCAGTGTGCTGCAAATATCTACATTCTCTGCCTAAAAACGCTCCATATCTGTGCTCAGTGTGCTGCAAATATCTGTGCTCAGTGTGCTGCATTGTGGGGACCACCAGTATATAATTATAGTAGTACAGTACAGTAGGCCATTGCTGTATCTTGCAGCTCTGTGTCAAGTATACTATCCATATCTGTGCTGCATTATTGTGAGTAGTATATAGTAGGACAGTGCAGCATTTTGGTGACCAGCAGTATAAATATAGTACAGTACAGTAGGCCATTGCTGTATCTTGCAGCTTTGTGTCACTTCTAGTATCCTGATCAGTGCTCAATATCTGCTGCATTGTTGTGACCAGTATGTATACTTTACTGTGCGACGTGTGTTATACACCTGGTGATTTTATACATCCTGTAATCTGTACTGAGCGATGTGTGAGATACACCTGGGGATTATACACCCTGTATACTGTACTGTGCAATGTTTGTGATACACCTGGTGATTATGCACCCTGTATACTGTACTGAGCGATGTGTGAGATACACCTGGGGATTATACACCCTATATACTGTACTGTGCGATGTGTGTGATACACCTGGTAATTAATTATACACCCTGTATACTGTACTGTGCGACGTGTGTTATACACCTGGTGATTATACATCCTGTAATCTGTACTGAGCAGTGTGTGAGATACACCTGGGGATTATACACCCTATATACTGTACTGAGTGATGTGTGAGATACACCTGGGGATTATACACCCTGTATACTGTACTGTGCGACGTGTGTTATACACCTGGGGATTATACATCCTGTAATCTGTACTGAGCGATGTGTGAGATACACCTGGGGATTATACACCCTGTATACTGTACTGTGCAACGTTTGTGATACACCTGGTGATTATACACCCTGTATACTGTACTGAGCGATGTGTGAGATACACTTTGGGATTATACACCCTATATACTGTACTGTGTGATGTGTGCGATACACATGGGGATTATACACCCTATATACTGTACTGTGCGATGTGTGAGATACACCTGGTAATTAATTATACACCCTGTATACTGTACTGTGCAACGTGTGTTATACACCTGGTGATTATACATCCTGTAATCTGTACTGAGCGATGTGTTAGATACACCTGGGGATTATTCACCCTATATACTGTACTGAGAGATGTGTGAGAAACACCTGGGGATTATACACCCTGTATACTGTACAGTGCTATCCTGTCTGACACTGCAGTGCCACTCCTAGATGAACCAGGTGTTTGTGCCGCCCTCTTGGGTCGCTTAGCTTAGTCTTCCAGCGACCTTGGTGCAAATTTTAGGACTAAAAATAGTATTGTGAGGTGTGAGGTGTTCAGAATAGACTGGAAATGAGTGGAAATTGTGGTTATTGAGGTCAATAATACTATAGGATCAAAATTACCCCCAAATTCTATGATTTAAGCTGTTTTTGAGGGGTATTTGAAAAAAAAACACCCGAATCCAAAACACACCCGAATCCGACAAAAAAATTTCAGGGAGGTTTTGCCAAAACGCGTCCGATTCCAAAACACGGCCGCGGAACCGAATCCAAAACCAAAACACAAAACCCAAAAAATTTCTGGTGCACATCTCTAATCCTAACTACCCAGGACCAGTGGTGGCACCGGGGTTGGTGGCACTCGGTGGGCCAAGTGACCCCCTGCGTGTGCCAAAGCCTGCACATCCAAAAAGGGACATGGCTTCACATAAAGTGGGCATGGCTTTGCGGGATTCCCGCTGACACAACTAAAGATTTGCGACTTCGCACAGGCAGCCCCCAATTACCTCACTCTGGGGTATGCGGGCTGCCCCAGGAGGCTCTTACATTATTGCCGACTCCTTTTCAGTGACAGGAGTCTAGTGCTGCAGATTAATGTCACAGTGCAGCACTCGGCGCCTGTCACTGCTTAGGAGTCAGCATTTTGGTGTCACCCCCTGGAAGGTGACACTGGGGAGCAGCCCGCATCCACTTGTTATGCCACTGCCTAGAACACTGTGCAAGCAATTACGTGTGGGGCTATGATGTGAATAAGTCATACCTCCCAACTGTCCCGATTTTCGCAGGACAGTCCCGTTTTTTTGGGCTGTCCCGCTGTCCCACCCGCAGGCCGCAGTGTCCCGCGGTGAGGGGGGGGGGGGGGCAGTTGGGAGGCTCCTGTAGTCACTGCTCTGCTTAGCAGAGCAGCAGTGAATAGACGCTGTGCGCATGTGCACAGCGTCTATTCAGTGGAGACAAGAAGAGAGGGGGCATGCCAGCAGCTCACGGAGTGCTGGGCATGCCCCCTCTGTGACGAAAATGGGGGCGTGGCTCACAATCGCGGGTCCTCTGCAAAGCTACGCCCCCATTATCATAGACAATGCCCTCTTTTCGGGGGCTTCGCTGCGCGTGTCCCTCTTTAGTACAGATGAAAGTTGGGAGGTATGATAAAATGCTAACTTAAGAAAAAAGTTTGAAATTACAGGGATTTTCGCAGCAGAGTGTCTAAGTTGGTGTATGAGGACACATGATTTGTTCTGCAGTCATTATTTTACATCTTTAAAACATACAGTACTTGCCTAACTTTGAAATAGCATTTCAGGGAGATTATGAAAGCAAAACCTGTGAGGGCAGTGTTAAACTGGATGTATACTGCTGCATCTACTTGTTGATGAAAAGTCACTAATACATTTCAAGACTTGTTCATGAATTGTCTTTTACTTGCGTGGTTCCTTATACGTGGCCACAGGAAACCTTATTTGAAAATTCATGTAGAGAGCATTTTGTCTTATAAGTTATAACCAATGCAGGGAAAGAGCGGTGATTATTCCATTTGAATGTATATATCTCTGATTTCTTTTTTTTACAAGTACATAACAGCTACAAAATGGGGGTAAGGAACAATTAGGGAGATTGCTAGGCTCTTCAGGGAGTCAGGGAGATTGCTATGATTTCAGGGAGTCTCCCTGACATTCAGGGAGGGTTGGCCAGTATGCTTTAAAATAAAGGATCCTAAAGTCAAGGCTGCAGCTAGAGGGGCACGTGCCCCGGGTGCTGATTTTGAGGGTCACGAAGACACACACACAGGGCTCCATATATCTTTGGATTCCCGGCTGTTGGGACTCGGAAGAGGGCCTACTGATGCTCCACCGCTGCTCTCACCGGCTAGCCTCCCATTCCCTGCCAGCTGCACTGAACCACTGCTGCCTGGATGACTGCAGCTGCGGTTAGCCTTCCATCTTCTGCCTGCCGGTCTCCTCCTGCCATGGCTCTGGGACTTGAGCCCATTAGAACTGTGATCCGACTGTTGACCTAAGCGGATGTGCCAAGGGGATCTCTATCTGGCTTTCTTCTGTGGTCCATCTTTCCATCTCCTGGACTTCCAATCTCTCCCAGGGAAAGGCCCTGCACTGCAATGACCTCCGTGCACCCTGCAGTCTGCTGACCTCTGTGCACCCACAGCTTTGATTGTGTTGCCCGCACACGCCAACCGTGCAGTTGGACTATGCATCAATGCTCCCCCTGCCTGCTATTCCCGGCGGAACCCAACACCCTGCATCCGCTAAGCTCGGCATGTTGTGACACTTCTCCACGCAGCCACCAGCTCTCCCTTTTCTGCCTGTTGCCTGGAGCTCCATGCGGTGTCATGGGCTCCCCTTTGGTGCCACCTTAGGACTCTTGGGGCCTAGCTGGGCACCTTGACCCTTCGCCCTGCTACAGATCATCTTTGCCAGCCAATCTACAAGTCCTTTGGGGCTATAGCTACAGTGACTCCTGGTACTGTTCAGAGTTCGGCAGGCTGGACATGGAGTTCACAATGGAGGTGACCTGGGTTGAGCTGCAGTGTCATGACCTCCAGGTGAGCTGAGACCTGAGGGGGTACAGCACTAGTGCTGGGTGGCAGCCGCCATCTTGCCTCCTACATGCTGTACTGCTGTTGTACTGAGAGGCCACCATCTTGCTACTCGCCAAATCACTGCCTTTCCCTGGGTGACAAAAATCCTAGTTTCAGCCCCGCCAAAGTAATATAACAAATCCACAAAGAAATGGTTATAAACCTATCTTCCTGTCTTACTTGCTGGCAGCTGGCATAATTTATAGGATGAGTCATAAATGTAAAAATATGCTGCAAACCCATTTTATGTATATAACTATGATTAAATAATTGTAGTTATCTAGATGTGTACATGTACTAACATGCATAAGAGTGGATGTTATAGATGTTTTTGCTTGTACATGTAAAAATTATGAATATCTAAATGTTTCTACATGATAACTAAAATAAAATCAATAACGAAATATTTAATTTGCAACACACATTTAGAGTTGTAGATCCAGCAAAGATCTGATTTTACTGTACATGGGGAAAATATGAATATATCAGATACAGCAATGTGAATACATTTTATTGGGGTTATGTCAGTGGTTCCCAAACTGTGTGCCTACGCACCATGGGGTGCCTCGGGACACTTTCAGGAGTGCCTTGGATTGGTGTCAAGAACCAATTCAAAGATTTATGGTCTATGTAATAGGCAAAACCAGTGCTGATGTCTTCCAATCATAAATTATGTGGTGAGGGACAGGATTCACTTCTGGTTGTCCACATAACTGAACCTAAGGATGACATGTAAGCACATTTTACTTAAGTTAAAAAAAATTCTACATTTCTCAATAAGAAACATTTGGCCTAGGGGTGCTGTGAAAAAAATTCTGATACTCTTGGGTGCCGTGGTTCAAAAAAGTATGGGAACCACTGGGTTATGTGATAGATCCCGATTTTAAGAAACAGGCTTGTTTTTGGCAAGTATGTGCTAAGTTTAATGCTGCAATAACAGTAGACCTAAAGCTGGTTTTGCCTTTTAACTAACTGACACTTAAAATTTAGAGGCGTCCTTAATCTCGGAAGCTGTATAACATTTAAAGAAAGGCAGCCCTTATGGTCCCTTATTGCCATCAGATGCAAGCCATAAATTGGATCACTATTTTTGTATATCAACAGCACATTGGGGTGCTAGTCTCTTAGTGACATCATTTGCTCGTACCACTACCATGAAACACAATGTTGGGAGTGATGTTTTTGATGAGCAATCCAACGTTACCAATGCACCAATAAACTAATAACGGGTTTTCAACTCCAATCCTCAGGTACACCCAACTGGTCATGTTTCCTGGATTTCTTAATGTGACCACAGGTGGGATAATTAGTGACCCAGTGAATAACTCATCTGTGTATGACTAAAGAAATCCAGAAATTATGACCTGTTGGGGATACTTGAGAATTGGGAGTTGAAAACCACTGATTTTAAATAAATGAGTTGCGCTTCTACTTGAATGTAAGCAACATCATATTTTAGGAGAAGATAGTTAAATTAAATGTTTATAGAAGACAATAATTTCAGGTCACATTCTCAGAAACTTGCATTTTGGTCTTAGTCCAAACATTTCAAAAGCGTTTTTCTTTTTCATAGCATCTGCACACTACTTATCTACTCTACCAGAATGTCCAGGAAACTCTTGAATCTCGGTGGCTCTCCTGGACGCCCAAGAAAAGAAGGTTAATCTCCTAGAGGCTGTCAGTTGTCACCCACTTCCTGAGTAAAGTTGGCGTTTAGGCGGCTCAATGACGCAACTCATATTGAATTGCTTCATTGTTGCCCAGCGCTCCACTTTACAATGTCAGGAATCAGAGCATTGTACAGTGGGGGTCAGAGCTATGATAATGTGATCTCACCCACTCCCCCATTGCCCACTAGCTGCTTTAGGATCTAAGGGACCTCCCACCTGAATCCCAGAGGGGACCAGTCCCGGAGGGGGCAGGCAGGATTATGAACTGGACAGACATTAAATTTACGTACATGCAGAATGTGTGTTTGCTACAAAGAATGCACAGCAAAATAAAGGGCACTTTCACATTTTTAGTCTGTAGTAGCATAGAGCTAGGTACTAATAAAATGATTTTAGAATTACTAATATAGCAAGCCAAATAGTTTAAATAGTATGCCCAGAACGATATACGGTAATCACAAGCTATGTGAAAGTTATCTGAGAGTTAAATCTGAACAGTTTGGAAATATTACTAGCAAAAGCCTTATGTAATTCAAGACAGTCTGTAACTCCTTCTGACAATTTTAAAAAAAGACTTTGGCTCCATATATTCATGACAATAATCTCTAGAGATTAAAAAAGGACAGGAAGACTTCCGACTAATTGCACAAGAGAAAAATACAGCTTCTAGGATTAAAGTACATTAAAGTACCATGGAATCTTTTTTCTAACAACTTGGTAATTCTACCAGAAAACTGAATCCTCTGGGGAAATCTTGATGCATCTATACCTAGTCAGCTAGTGTTTAAACATTTGTTTCTATATTTAAAATTTCAGCATACTGTATAATGAAGACACTGCATATCATGAACTTCTCTTGTGTATAAGAGGAATTCTCGGTTTAGGACTTTGGTAGAAGAAACACATGGTTTGCTTTATACTAAAATATCAGATAAAAAATGAATTGTCAAAAAGTGGTAGTGTTCAGTTGCATTAAAGATATGTAGAAGTTACTGTTGATCTGAAGCATGTAGATCTAGGGTGTGGATTATTAGATCTACACTAAAAAGGTCTACAGTCAATAGTACCCCTTTCACATCTCCAATGCCGGATCCCACCCGGGAATTGGAAACGGGTGGGATCCGGCATTAGAGCCTAAGTGCTGGCTTTCCGACCAGGCAGTTTGCCGGGCCGGTTGCCATAGCAGCGGGGGTGGGGTTGGAGACGGCTCTGGGAGATGAGCTCATCTCCGCACTGTCTCTCCCTATGTAGTAAATGGGTCCCGGGTCGCATCAACCCGGGAACCCGTTTACACTGCCACTGACCTGGTATTCAACCCAGGAATAACCCTTCTTATTATCCGGGTTGAATTACCGGGTCAGGCGACCCAGGAATACTCCAAGGGCCCTTTCACATCGCACACTGACCCGTGTCGACCCGGCAATATGCTGGGTCGATACTGGATTATTTTTCGATGTGAAAGGGGTATAGGTCTAACTAAAATGGTAGACATGCATTAGTTTGACAGAGTCTAACAGTCAAAATAGAATAGGTAGACAGTAGGAAAGGTCGATAGGGTCAAAAGGCCGACATGGAACTGGTCGACACAAAAAAGGTAGACACAATTATTATTATTATTTTTTTTTGGGGGGGGGGGCGTTTTGTCGCTTTTCTGCCACAAACATGCCCCATTAGTGTACTGCGTTCCCTCGCATGGTTCGCTTCGCTCGCCATGCATCAGGCAAGATGCCTTGCTCCGCTGTGCTTGGCACAGGTTACTATTCCCAATCATAGTCCATGTGGATGGTAAAGTATACCATATGTGTACTGAGTCTGTCGACCATTGTCATGTCGACCTTTTGACCCTGTCGACCTAATGCATGTCTATCATTAGTGGTAGACCTAATGACTGTAGACCTTTTTAGTGTAGATCTATAGTCTGGATACCATAGATCTTATCTCCTATACCTAGAAGATACTAACAGTTAAATAGGACAATTCATATGATAAAATGCACATTAGCTCTCAGACATAGCAGTTGTAGAAATACAATAGACAGCACTCTGGGCCTGCTGGGGCCTGTAGTGCTGGGAACCTTAAAAATATATTCATTTTATTGTAAATAAACACTATTATATTGCCTTGTTTTCCACTTTATTGTAAACCGTAATCCTTATGAATGATCTTCATCTTCCTCTTCTTCTTCTTTTTCTTTCTTTCTTCTTTTCTTCCTATTTCTATGGAAATCCAATGGTTAAAAACAAAAACAACTCCCATAGATGATACAAGGCATAATCCTAGCGGAGTTGCAATGTGAATGACAGGCTGATGCAACCAGCCAAGAGTAGTTGCATTCTTTTGACTACAGTGGTGGAAATTTACTAAGCTCCCGATTTTGACCGAGATGGTGTTTTTTCTTCAAAGTGTCATCTCGGGAATTTACTAAACTCAAATCACGGCAGTGATGAGGGCATTCATATTTTTTTGGAACTCAAAGAAAAAAATTACGAATGAATACACCATCGGTCAAATACGCCTGTTATTTGGTAGAACTCGGTAATTTACTAAAAAGTGTAATTCACAAACACTGCCGGCAATAGCCAAACACTGCCGTGAAACAATACAAATCGTAAAAAATTTCTAAAATAAAACAGACCTGCTTTTTTTACCGTGTTCTGATAGGCATGCACGGATCCATGAGACCAGCCTCGGGCTCTTTGAGCCGGTCCTGGTTGAAAAAATATGGGGGAAAAAATGACAGGGGTTCCCCCATATTTAATCAACCAGCACCGGGCTCTGCACCTGGTCCTGGTTCCAAAAATACGGGGGACAAAAAGCGTAGGGGTCCCCTGTATTTTTGAAACCAGCACCGGGCTCCACTAGCCAGGTACATAATGCCACAGCCGGACCAGGACCAAGCGCAGAGCCCGGTGCTGGTTGATTAAATATGGGGGAACCCCTGTCATTTTTTTCCCCATATTTTTTTAACCAGGACCGGCTCAAAGAGCCCAAGGCTGGTTTTGTTTAGGAGGGGGGACCCCACGCATTTTTATTTTTAACAATGTTTTTTTTTTACGAAAGGTGCACAATGAAGCCCAGCACGGATCTCACAGATCCGGCCGAGATTCATTGTGTTAATGTCGGCAGTGTTTTACAATTCACTCCCGTAAAACACTGCCAAAAAATACGAATTAAATCGACATCGGCAAATACGAAAATGCAGAATACGACAGCTTAGTAAATTAGTCGTAATAAATTCAAAACGTTGCAATTTTACACTTTCGATGTCATTCGTGTTTGAACTTTAACCTCATTCGGAAAAATACGAATTTTAGTAAATATACCCCAGTGTGAAGCAGGAATTCTGAGTTTTTTTGTGTAGAGACATCCTTGGGATATCAATGAACTTCATTGCATCATTAAGATTCTTTGATATACTTTACAAAGGGTTAAATTATTCTTGGCATATAAATTGTGAATACAGTTTTGTTAATTCCATTACTACTGTAAACTATTTGTGTAAATGAAAAAAATGCCACCTACCTTATGTGGATGACAAGAAATTATTAGACATCCAATGCTGATTGCATGACAATTCATTTTTATCAAATTACTAGTGGAAGCTATATCATTGTACTGTGGGGGTCATTCCAAGTTGATCGTAGCTGTGCTAAATTTAGCACAGCTACGATCATGTTCCCTGACATGCGGGGGGACGCCCTGCACAGGGCTAGCCCACCCCGCATGTCAGTGCCGGCCCCCCGCAAAGCGGGGATGCCTTTGCACTTCAGGAGTAGCTCCCGGCCAGCGCAGCTTTAGCGAGCTGGCCGGGAGCTACTCCTCGCTCCCTGGCCCGCAGCGGCTGCGTATAATGTCACGCAGCCACTGCGGCCCGCCCCCGTTCGGTCCGGCCACGCCTGCGTTGGCCGGACCGCGCCTACGAAACAGCGGCAAAACACCGCCGTTTTGCCCCCTCCTGCCCATCGATTGCCTCTGCCTGTCAATCAGGCAGAGGCGATCGCTGTCCTGTTACGGCCTTCGGCCGTCCGGCATGCGCAGGCGCATTACGGCGCCGGAGCATGCACAGCAGGGACCTATTCGCTCTGCTGCGTTAAAACGCAGCGAGTGAACGAGTCGGAATGTCCCCCTGTGTGTATTATAAATGTGACAGATGTCAGGAGGCTGTATTAGCCTGAAGGTTGTTAAACACCTGGAAGAGACAAATTTTGCCTACACTGTATTACATGAGATCACATTGGGGACAATTCAAATGCGTTCAAATATTTTTAGGGCACCCAGCACCCGGCAAAGCAATTCCAATTGTTGCTCCGATCAGGCTCGCATGCCGCAGGCGACCATTATTTCTGCTCGTCTCCTCCCACAGGGGTGAGCAAAAAAGTGCAAAAAGTCTGGCTTTAGGGGGTCATTCCGAGTTGTTCGCTCGGTAAAAATCTTCGCATCGCAGCGATTTTCCGCTTAATGCGCATGCGCAATGTCCGCACTGCGACTGCGCCAAGTAAATTTGCTATGCACTTAGGAATTTTACTCACGGCATTTTCATCGTTCTGGCGATCGTAATGTGATTGACAGGAAATGGGTGTTACTGGGCGGAAACAGGCCGTTTTATGGGCGTGTGGGAAAAAACGCTACCGTTTCCGTAAAAAACGCAGGAGTGGCCGGAGAAACGGAGGAGTGTCTGGGCGAACGCTGGGTGTGTTTGTGACGTCAAACCAGGAACGACAAGCACTGAACTGATCGCAGAAGCCGAGTAAGTCTGGAGCTACTCAGAAACTGCTACGAGGTGTATAATCGCAATATTGCGAATACATCGTTCGCAATTTTAAGATGCTAAGATTCACTCCCAGTAGGCGGCGGCTTAGCATGAGCAAATCTGCTAAAATCCGCTTGAAAGCGAACAACTCGGAATGACCCCCTTAGTTTTCACACATTTTTTTGCCATGTCCAATACTTTAGTCGGGTTTAGCCACTTTGCATGGTTCACCAGGTGTTAATGGGTGCGGCATATATTATAAACCCATCTAAAGTTACAGGCAATATGCAAATACTGACACTGAAAGAGACAGCACAACACCCATAGAACATTTGAATTGCCAACAAATGTGTAATCAACTGTTATCGGGTTTATGTGAATAAAGCCTAACATTCCTATAAGTGATTTACATTGTGCATGCAATGAAAAAGTATTTCTGCTCTGAGAGATTAAAACTTGAATATGTGTGAATAGATTATTTGCTTTTTACCATTTTGAAATATAACTGAGATAACATATACTATATTATCTAAAATGTGCTGGGTTTGTCCACATCCTTCCTAGTGCTCCTCCTTAACCATACATGTTTCTGCTGCTCGGTACTTAATAAACACCAGCCAACTGGCACTAATAAGCTTTTCTGCATTCAGTAGTATAAAGAGATGCTTTTGCTGGCGTTACCCTCCTCATCGGAAACCCAGCGGACGGGGGTTAGTGCATACGGAAAATGCAGTAAAACCCCAGAAAAAGGGGGTTTTGCCACATTTTCCCATTAATGCATCCCGCGCGATGACTGTAAGGA
Organism: Pseudophryne corroboree; assembly: GCF_028390025.1. NCBI lineage: Eukaryota > Metazoa > Chordata > Amphibia > Anura > Myobatrachidae > Pseudophryne > Pseudophryne corroboree. The sequence goes on from NC_086444.1 coordinate 840,254,453, forward strand.
CCAAGATGATCAGAACTCAGTAGCTCGTAAGACCGGGCCAATAGGTCTAGCGATATGACTTGCCTTGGGCAGGACAGCTGCGGTAAATAACCACGGCTAATTGAATCCCCCCCTATGTCTCAGATGGCTGCATACACTGCCAAATCTGCGTTAATCTCTGCACATGCTGAGGGCCGTCCAGCACAGGGCAAGGCCGCCCAGCATGTATGTTCTAATTGCGAACAAATCGGATCTAGGGTTGACCCCTGGCAGCGCAGCCTGGCTGTGCTACCGGGCAATCAGCGGCCATTTTTTTCAGAGCGCCTGCATGTGACATCACGCAGCTGCCCCCTGAAAAAGGTCCTGGCTCGCCCACACAATGCTGAAAACCCACCCCTGCAACGGCCTTGCCTGTCAATCACATTGTGGTCGCATTCATCCGGGATGCGACCGCAATGTGTATGGCCGCAACGCATGCACAGTTTGCCATCACTAGCAAACTGCGCTGAGGGCCGCTGTTGCGGTCGGGTCTGAATGACCCCCTATGTCTCAATGTAGTTCCATCTGTCAGATATTGTACTACTTATCAGCTCTACTATGGGCTCAGTTCTCCAGTAAGCAGAGCGAGACATGGAACTTTCAGTATCTGGAGGGATGCAGGTTACAGCGACCCACAAAATGGGTGGCTCGTCATTGTGGATGAGTGGTGCAAAATGGTGGTTGGAGCATATCAATAGCTAGGCACCCCACCCACCATGTTTACCTCCTGAAGGCGCCACCCAGGATGATTTATATGTTAAGGGGCACATTTGCTCCCCCCTAGCTACACCACTTAGTGGGGATCTTCTTAATTTCAGCACACTATCCCTTTTTTGACTGTCCTAATCTTGGCACTAAATCCCCAACCCGCAGCTCACGTCACAAAGGCTGTAATTAAGAAGAAGCCTACTCTCCAACAGTGTCGGCTCACTGCTTAGCTCAGTTTTTCCTGCGAGGGTGAAGTGGGAGCACGAGAGATGGATCATATCATACTGGAGCTTTACAGAGAGGCAGACAGAGTGTTTAAGAATACCTATTTTCAGTCAAAGCAACCGCTGGACCGGATTGCTTAGCTGACAGGGGAACTTGGTAGACAACTAAATGACTTTGCTCTGGGGCCCCCAAGTCCTCTGTGCCCATAGCAATGATGCCCCCTGTACCCACTATACCTATGTACATGCCATAGGCATTTCTATAATGGGTGCAGTGTGTGCGGTACACAAGAGCCCCTGGGTCCAGGGGGGCCCACACCATGAACCCATATATTATTCTTACCTCTCCGGGGTCCCGCAGCATCGTAAAAAGAAAAGGTACAATCTCACTGTTTGCGCTCCAAATGTCCCTTCACTTGGATAATCCTCACATCGATGATAAATACATGAAACAGAAAATAAAACACAATATAGTGTAATACTGTTTGTAAATGAAGTTCTTTTCCCCTGTGCAGCGGAGATTATAAGTGATGGAAAAAAGTCCCAGTAGAGATCAGACGTCCACCTTCTTATGGGATCACCCGAAATGATGTGATGATAACTTGACAATGGGTTCTTACATGTATGCTTACTTGTAAAAATATGGTAGAACACACGTAAAGGTTTCTTTAGAGGAGGTATTTCTTCCTTTCTCTTTAAACCATATAATGTGGATGGATACCACTCATGGAAATGTTATGTGGAATTAAAAAAGAGGGGAAGCCAAATTAGGGCAAAGAAAACCCCTTTTATTCTTTAAAAGATACAAACAAACAACCAATCGTACCCAGAGTGGGAAACAGAGATGGATTTCAGCTGACAAAGTTACATCCGGATATAGCAAGGTCATATGCTCCCCTCAATGAATACACTGGTATAGGACTTCAAAGTAACACTGTATCGACGCGTTTCGACGCTCTGCAGCATCTTTATCAAGATAAAACAGTGTATTTCACACTGGTGTGCAGCATCTCATGTCTAGTCAGCAGCATCGTCCCTGCAGTGCAGACACATATCACTTGGAAAATGGCCACCGTGGCCATTTCCGAGTGATCTGTGCATGCGCACTGGAGATGCCGCTGGAACAAGGCAAGGATGCCATGTTCCCTGAGACCTGTGCATGCGCAGTAGACTCTGGCATTATGCCAGAGTCTACTTGCTGCCGGAGAGGAGCGGGCCCACAATGGAGGCTGCACGCAGGTCTCCTCCTCTCTTAAGGCGCCCCTGGTACATGCTCTTTTGTTAATCTCCCATGTGCACCACCCCGAGGGAATAAGGTAAAAGTGAGGGAGAAAGGGACAGGACAGGTGTGTCTCGGAAGTGTTAGTTAATAGTTAGGGCCAAGACCGTTAAACATAGTCCTTCCAGATTAGTGCCATGATTCTCCAACAGCCCCTCTCCTAGTTTTACTGATATCATGGGGCTGCATGCTTACCATCAAAACATCATCCCTGATATAAACTGAAGAAAAGCATCACTAATATACACTGGGACAGGATGGGACAGGAAATTCCTTTAAATAATCTTTACCCGTGCTCATACTCACATTTCAAATTAATACTTTGCCTTCTTTGTGTATGTAGTAGTTACATGGATGATCTTAGCATTTCATTCTTCTTATGTGGGTTATTTCACAAAATCCATATTTCATCAACAAGTATGATATAATTTTTGACTTAAGTAGGATTAATCTTTGTGTGTATGCCTGGTAGCCGTGTAATACTGAGGTTCAGCTACACAAACAACCAGCAAATAGGAATGGAATGTGCAGGTTAAAACCTGATAAAAATGCACCACTTGTGTCTTTTATCAGCCAGACACATGATCACAGGTAATGTACATTACATTTTACAATTTTCTGTTCACGGCAGAAAGAGAAAATAAACAAGAATAGAGAACAGCGACAAGCCCATACAGCTCCTTTATTTCACAATCCACTTTCAAATATGTGAATTTCTACACAACTGATGTTCTGAGAAAAGAGGTGAGAAAAGAGGTTGTAAATTAAATCTGTGAATGATGAAGGGAGGCAAGGCTATGGAGTGCACACAAAGCTTCGTTATGTACAATACCCAGGGTGTTCCAATACCCAACCGAGTTTGAGTGAAGTTTGGGTGGTAAGGTATTGAAAAATCTCCAAAGGAAAGTATTTTAATAACTACTTGTACTTAGCACCTGGGGTACCTAACCACCTAACCTTCACATGTAAATGAAAGCTGCCCATTCTGACCCCCCCCCCCCTACCGAGTTGTTCGCTCGTTGACGATTTTCGCTATGCTGCGATTTGCTGCTAAATGCGCATGCGCATTGTACGCTGCGCGCATGCACTTAGTTATTTAACTAAAAACTTAGCAGTTTTGCTGTTGTTCGTGCGGCGCTTTTCTGTCGCACTGCTGATCGGTGAGTGATTGACAGGAAAGTGGCGTTTCTGGGTGGTAACTGAGCGTTTTCCGGGAGTGTGCTAAAAAACGCAGGCGTGCCAGGTAAAAACGCAGGAGTGTCTGAAGAAACGGGGAAGTGGCTGGCCGAACGCAGGGCGTGTTTGTGACGTCAAAGCAGGAACTAAACGGACTGAGGTGATCGTAATCTAGGAGTAGGTCTGGAGCTACTCAGAAACTGCAAGGAATTATTTAGTAGCAATTCTGCTAACCTTCCGTTCGCTAATCTGCTATGCTAAGATACACTCCCAGAGGGCAGCGGCCTAGCATTTGCAATGCTGCTAAAAGCAGCTAGCGAGCGAACAACTCGGAATGAGGGCCATTGTGTCTGCAGGAATTCCTTTGCATGTTTTTGTTGAAGTGATTGATACTTTGAATTGTAAGCTCTCATTAAAGTTTTCTCATATACTGACTGTCCCTAACTGCAGAGCTATTATTACCATTATCCTTTATTTATGTACCCACATATTTAGCAGCACTATACACTGATAGGATCGTGATATACAAATCAATAGCTTACACTGATATTAAGGTAAAGATAGCCCAGCCCAACTGAGCTTACTATCTTAGAGGTCTGAAGGGCAACTGATGCATAAGGCAATGGAAAAACATTTTTAATTTGTGGTGGGGAAAGTATTTTTGGCTACTGCATGTGGAAGCGTTGTCAACCACCAATTTTACACTAGCCATCGGTTACTGCCATATCTGTATAGCTATAGCTACAGGTGGTGTGGCATGCCTGAAATTATGAGAAGGTAGTAAGTGGATGAGCCAGCCATTGTAGAACTTTTAAAACAGTCAGCTGCTAGCAAACATGTCTGTCCTTTATTATTTTTTTTTAACTGAACCTCCTTTGTCTTGTGGTCCTGGAGAAGGCTTTATTTTCTGCTCTCCATAGTAGGCATTTCTTGTGCTTATCTGACAGTTACATTTAATAGTAGTTGTGTGGCCATTGTTGTTTTTCGGCATACATACATTTGCCCCCCATGTACATGGCTGCTGTAGCCACAAACCCTGCAGCGGATTTCACTAAATGAAGAAGGAATATGGCCACAGCAAATAAGAATGAACTCACTGGGTCCAGCATCTGCACTGAGATGTAGTCATGTAGAACTATGAAATAACCCTGTCCTTGATGTGATGACACTTTTCAGTACCACTCTGTAACTTCCCACCACCTTCATAACTTTTATATTTTGAGTAGATTATTATGTGGGAGGTAGGACACAAAGTTGATCTAAAGTTCAACAATCTCTTACTACTGTCCGCGTGCAATTGTGGAGCTTTTCAAATACGAGAATAATGATGATCACAATAATAAACTATCCTCAGACACATCTAATCTCTGCAGTAAACTACTGCACAGATACATTATTTGCTATACAATTCTCATTTTTAGTGGCATGGAAAAACTGCCATCAAATTCTGTTTCTCTATTTATAACTAAAACATGGGGAGTAAAACAAAGTAATGAGTAGGGTGCACAAAGGTTACGTGAAATTGATCCTGAAATTCAGCTCTTTAATTTTTTAAGTGTATATTTGTCAGTGTTGTCTAGTAAATATAGTAATTGTATGTTTGATTTCTTGATTGTTAATGAAATGGATTACACGTAAAGCATCTGATGATGAAGTACATAACAGACACAGGGTTAATATGTATTTGAAGATACAAAGATTAAATCTAGACTTCAGTGCAGATTATGATGTTAAAAATAACTCCAGATTGGAGACAAGAAAAGACTTCTTTTCACCCAGGACATACTGATAGTCATGGGAAAATTCTGTATTAGCATCTAGGGTATAGCCAGAGTTATAAATCACATTTATGTAATTATGCAGTATATGCTGCAACATTATTTTTCTACTCTATTTTTGAATATAATAGGATCAATCAAAGTATCATTATGTTTCTCACATGGACTATTTTTATATTGTGCTGAGCAAATATTAGTGCTAAGTGGACATGGGGCTTTAATAAAAATATATGAAACGCAATGACCTTTACAATATAAATCTTTTTGGACTTTTTTTTGCCCAAAAAATATTTTTTTATTGAGGCTCAACATACAAATATAAGCAGTATCCAGAGCAGACTGTGTATCAGAATAAAAGAACAAATACTGCTACATGAAGGCATAGACTGGTTCAGTGTTGGTCTGGGTCATGAAGTGTCCAGCCGGGAAATATTCTGTCAGCGGCCCATGGAATAGTGTGTGTGCCAATGGTAAAAGGGCGTTGTCAGCCTCTGGTTAGATGTGGCCATCCACTGGGTGGGGGAGGGGCGGAATAGCTGCAGTTTCAGATTGACAGATACAGGATTGTTCTTTATATCGTATTATATTTATTATCATAATCATATTATCAAATTTAAAGCATGTATTTCACAAAAAAACACAACATAAACTAAAGTGGCAAGCCACAACAAACAACATGAAAGCAACCCAAGCTCGAGACACAGATTTTAAAGATATAAAAATAAATGTACAGTACATCAACTTTATTGGACCCAAAAGACAAACTCCCAGTGGTTCTTTACATACCAAACATCCCTTTTCCTATTCTCTTTAACCATTGTAGTTTACTTATCTTAGGACTTCTTTTCTCTTTATTTCATTTTATTCTCCCATACTACTGAGTCTGCGCCTGCCTGCTCTTGACTCCTCTCCATTGCTCTCCATGACAGACATCAAGAAATGGAGAAGTCTACATTGATGCGGCTGCCTGCCTGCTCCTCGCTCCTCTCTGATGCTGCAGGAAGCCAGGGGGCTGCCCCTTTCCGCCTCCTCTCCATGCTAGTGATGGCCATCGGTGGGTTATCCATCGATGGTACCTTTGATGGATAACCTTGATGGTGAGAAACCATCTATAAGGTAACCATCTATGGTTTCAGCTATCGATGGTCAGCCCTACTTTAGTATTGAGCACGCCGTGAACCAATCAGGGCCCTGGGGCATGGCTTTGCGCGTGTCAGGGGGCGGAGCTATGCTCAGTGTCCCCAACTCCCTGGAGAGAGAAAGTAGTTAACATTGGTCATAGACTATCAATGATTTTGAATCATTCATGGTCGATGGCCATCCCTACTCCGTGCCACCCAGTCTACACAGAAGCAGTGCTGGGGGCCAGCTGGACCCCCCTGCAACTTCTTAAATTGCAGGAAAAGGTATACTGAAGGTGTGAGGCACGTCGAGGATCTCACCAGCTTCAACATCTATGCTGGACTGGTTGATTTGTCAGCCAGAGTCATTAACCAAAAAAAAAAAACATGGGAAATTCAGTAGTAAGCCATCTTCAATATATGTTATTTTTTTTCTCCCCTGTTAACATTCCTTATACATATTATAGATACAATTTGGATCAACCTTTGATTATTACTATGTGCCAAGGTTCATAGAAGTATACTCCATGGAAATGGCAGAATACCTCATTAAAGTGCGGCATGGATAAATCCATAAAGAGCTACCGTATTAAAACCTGAAAGAAAACTATAGCTAAGCAAAAGTGACAATATTATCTCACATAATCATAATGAAAATATAGTCATCTTTGAAAGTGGCTGGTAAGACAATAAGTGATTGTGTAATACGTAGGGATGGTAATCATGGCCATTTAGAATTGGAGTTAAACACCAAAAAATAAATGAATTTTTTTTAAGTGTCAGTCTAGTATTTAACGGAAGAGTGTATATAAATTCCCACCAATCTTGGTAGTGAGCAGGAGTCAATAATTCTTTTTTATGTGAAGTCTCAGGTGAGTCAATCAAGAAAAAAGAATAATATACATGATGTTTCCAGATAGGGGGCGTAGGATGTAGCCACTGTTGGAAAACCTCTGTTCTACCCACACAGCCACTAAAGTCAGCAGTACTAACTTCATATATAGTCATGACATAGTAGATGTTTTGCTAAGCAGAGCTGCAGCAAGGGCAGTTTGAGTAATAAAAAAGGTTAAATTATACACTGACGCAATATGTATACCTCGGATTGCTGTCAGTAGTATAAATTGAAGAAGTTTCGCTGTCTAATTTAAAACTTATGCTTTACAAAATAAAACCATTCCACACAGGCGCTATCCTCGGTTACATGTAAACTATAGGTAGCAGTCAAATAAATAAAATATAAGTTTACACCCAAAAGTGAGTGCTGTTTAACAGTCACCAAAGTTAGAGCCCACGTCCTTGAAGCAATAAATACGTTATAAGGGTTAAACTCATTACTAGTCACAGTAAGCTGTGACGTGTTGTAGTTCATCTATTGTCCTACTGGCATATCTATAATGGGTGCAGTGTGTGTGGTGCACACGGATCCCTGAGTCCAGTTGGGCCCACACTGGCCCCCTGTGTCACACACGCTGCACCCATTTTTTGAATACTCATCCCTCCGGAGTCCCACGCCGTCATCAGCAGCGATGTTAAATCACCGTGAAAATGGCACAGCTGACATTTTCACAGAGTTTTGTGCATGCGCAGTAGAGAAATCACTGGGAAAATGGCTGCCGCCCCATTTTCCCGGAGATCTGACCATGCACAGTAGAGTCTGAGCCCTCTAGTGCTCAGACTATCAGTGCAGCCAGCAGAGAGGAGGGGCCTCGAATGGAGAAGGCTGCCTCTTCCTCTCTTAAAGCACCCCTGATTTGTCCCCAAATGATCATCACTTTCTTTTATCCCTAATGGAGTTGTAATGATACCAAATATGGCTGAGCACTTAATAGAGGAATACACTCTCAGATGATTGGTTGATCTAGGGTATTCTCATAAAAAATAATCTGATGGTCACAACAGTCCTCTTATGATCATCACTGTTAGACATGACTACTGTATATAACTCAAAAAACAGAAATGGAAAACAGAATAGTAGTGTAACACCTTTTTAAAAAATTGGTCAAAATGTATTAATACAACACACTCACATTTAAATAAGTGTATATCAAGCATATAAACCACAAGAGTGGTGGTCCCCTGGAAATGCTTCTTTTAGGGTTTGATTTGCCTACCCGATGGTGATGGTATATGATGAAACATGTACAGTCCTTGGAAGCCACAGCCTCACTCTCCCACAAGACAGCAGCTCCAACAGGGGTGTATTGTCACCTTGCTTAATGTGTTTCAAACCTTCCTGTTCTTTGTCAGAAGCATGGTGACATTAGCCCTCGCTAACAGTCCACCCTGACATGCAGGGTGGACTAGCCTTGAGCTGGGCATTCCCCCGCATGTCAGGGAAGCTGATCGTAGATGTGCTAAATTTAGTACATCTACGACCAGGTCTGAATCACCCCCAGAGTGCTTATACTGCCTGTATCTAGAGAATGTCCCAAGAACCTTTTGATTCAGTTAGTAGAACCACGATCATAAGGGGTGATTCATATCTGATCGTAGATGTGCACATGGCTAGTCCGCGCCGTATGTCAGGCCCTACATCCCCGCAAGGGTGCAAAAGCATCACAAAGCGACGATGGTTTCGCATCCGGCGAGTATCTACCTGCCTGCGCGGCCTAGCAACCCCGCAATGGTCCGGACACGCCTGCGTTGTCCTGACCGCACCCCACCAGCAACATTCTAAAGCCGTTGGCATGCCCCCTTACGCCCATTCTGTCAATCAGGCAGAGGCGATCGCAGCCCTGAGATGCTGTTAGCATCTCACTGGGCTCCCGATGTGCACGTGCGCACTCCGCAAAGGGCTTCAGGCTGCGATCGCTGCCGCTGCAGCAATCCAGTCTGAATTAGGCCCATAACACGTAGCATTTAAAGTTAATTCTATATGCTGAAATCACTGCAAAGAGCAAACACACTCCCACATAATGAGCAGATTAATAGAAAATTTTAACTATATTACAGTATAAATAATTGGTTTAATTTTACTCAAAAGTTAATAATGAGCTTGTGTAAAAGTGTTAAAGGTAGACACATGAGAATGTGTATTTTTTTTTTAATTATTTTTGCGCTTCAAATGTAGAAAATTGTCCCTGCCTAATTGTCATGAAGTATTTTATTAAGTATTTGATACTATAATGCTAGATTATATTTTGTCCTGACATGCATACAGAATCTAGATTATGCAATAGATCTTAATTAATTTCATATGTGCCAACTTGCTAATGTAGGTGTTTATACAATGTGACAGAATATGTGTTCACAAAAAAGTGTGGCATGTTATTTATGAATACTGTGATGAAATGGGATTGATACATTAAATCAGTTGTGCTTGCTGGTATGTGAATACATTCCACTGGAATTGGATAATTTATATTATTATGCTAGTTCTGTAAATTCCAATACTTTATCAAATTGATACTTTTTTTTTCTTAAAAAAGTTTGAAAGGATGAAATGTGGTGACCGTGTGGAAAGAAGATGTACAAGTGAATGTAACTTTTTTTTAATCATTGCTGATCAGTGCCGTAAGGACGTGTGTGCCGAGTGTGCGCTGCCCACAGTGCATGGGCACTGCAGGCGCAACCGGCACACCGGGCACACTCGCTCTCCGCTCTCCCCCGCCCCGCCTCCCGCATCCAGTGCACGCAATCACGCTACCGCCCGCCCGTTCACTCACTCACAGGTGGCCTGTGTCCCTGTTTAGCAGCTTAGCCATCACCTGGCTGATGTGCAGAGCTCCGGTCTCCGGAGCTCTGCCTTGAACTCGGCGGCGGCACACGTGATTGCAGGAGCCGGAAGAAGCGCAGGAGCGAACCGAGGCAGTGTGGGGTGAGTAACAGAGACGGAGGTGGAGGGGGGAGGTTACAAGTGGCAGCCGCAGCATTAACGCACACTTAGCTCGGCACTGGCAGCTCCACACTGACTGATGTCACTACGCACTGTTCCCTACACCCCAGTCTCTCTGCTCCCCTCAGTGTCACCCACTTGCTCTGTTCCCCTTACTCACTGCTCCCTACACTCACCCTCTCTGCTCCCTACACCCGCTCTCTGCTCCCTACACCCACTTGCTCTGTTCGCCTCACTCACTGCCCCTACACCCACTCTCTGCTCACTACACCCACCCTCTCTGCTCCCTACATCCGCTCTCTGCTCCCTACACCCACTTGCTCTGCTACGCTTTCTGCTCCCTACCAGAGCCTTAACTAGATGTGTGCCAATGGTGCCTTGCCCACAGCGCAAATGCACTGGGGGCGCACCATCTGGCAGCACACCCCTCACCCACATGGCCGCTATCCCCAGCCCGACTCACTCCCACTGGCGCCTGTCTCCCGTCTCCTGCTTCCTTTGCTGCAGGGGACTCAGTAGCGCTGGCTCAGTATGCGGGCAAGCAAGGTGATCATCCGTGGCACTAATGCTGCCTGCTGCAATCATCCTGCTAGCGCAGTCTAATCTGACGGCGCCCACTCACCACTATCAACTCCTCAGCGTCCAGGCTTCGCTGACCCGGCCCTCTGGTCTCCGCGGCTTCATTCAGCAGCGTCCCAGCCTCTGCACTGATTACCAGCAGCAGGCTGTTCTCAGACATAGTTGCGGCAATGGCTCCCTTACCTTCCCCCTGCAAGTTCCATACTTGTCGGTGCCGGGAGCAACTGCATTACGCCGGGGGAGCAGCCGCTGGGGAGAGAGGATGGAGGAGCAGCAGCTCTGGCTCCCGAGTACCGGGTCATAAATGTTCGCCTCTGGATGCCGGATCGCCACCCCCTGCAACTCGGGAGAGACTGCACTGCGAGGAGCTGAGAGCTGGGGGAGGAGGAGGAGGAATCGACCAGGAAGGAGAAGAAGAGAGGCCTGCCACTCTGCCAGTTGGTCACAGTTAAGTATAATACTCACACACACACACACACACACACACACACACACACACACACACACACACACACACACACTTTCTCTCTCTCATGTAAAAAGGGGGACTCTGCTTCCTAATGTGTAAAATGAGACTCTGCCTGCTTAATGTGTAAAAAGAGGAATCTGCTGCCTAATGTGTAAAAAGGGGACCCTGCATGCTTAATGTGTAAAAAGGAGGCCTCTGCTGCCATAATGTGTGAAAAAGGGGACTCTCTGCTGCCGTAATGTGTAAAAAAGGGGACTCTCTGCTGCCGCAATGTGTAAAAAAGGGGACTCTGCTTGCTTAATGTGTAAAAAAGGGGACTCTGCCGTTGTAATGTGTAAAAAAGGGGACTCTACCTGCCTCCTCACAGTATTATTAACAGTTTATTTATTAACAGTTATCTCCACACATAGGATCCTATTCAGGTTAGATCGCAAAATATGATGATGATGCTGGCGCATGCGTAGGTCCAGTCCTGCGTATGCGCCGACATTTACTGCAGGCACCACGCAGTAAATGCGAACGCCTCTGCCTCTCAATCAGGCAGAGGCGTTCGAGGGGTGACAACGCTCCATTTCCGAGGTGGAGACTTTCATCGCCAGGGAAACGTAGGCGTGGTGTCGCCAACGGGGGGCATGGCGAGGGTGTGATTAGGGCTCTGACAGGAGGCATCCTTACTTTCTGCGAACACGATAAAGTTGCGGTGCGACCGCAATTTCAGCATGGTTGCGCGCGCGGGGGAGATGTGGTTAGCATGCTGGATGGTCTTGTCCTGCGGTGGGCGGCCCCCAGCATGCAAGCAAAACGATTGCAAATTCTGCTAAAAAGCAGAATTTGCAATCCTTACTGAATAGCGGCGGTCATTATGAGTTGATCATTCACTAGCAGTTTTTAGCAGCCGTGCAAACGCATAGTCGCCTCCCACGGGGGAGTGTATTTTCGTTTTGCAGGAGTGCGAATGCCTGTGCAGCAGAGCGCCTGCAAACACATTTTGTGCAAAACAAGACCAGCTGAAGAACAGTACCTACTAGTTTACTTTATGCCACACAGTGCTCCAAGCATAAGCATTATGCCACACCCAGTATATCACACAGTGCTCAAAGTGTGGCCCAAAATGGCCGACTCCTCCATGTTGCAATGGAATTACCTTTTGCCACTTTTCTATGGTAATCCCTAATACAAAATCAGGATTCATCCTGTCTACTTTCCAGCAGCACTCCTTTACTAAATCTGCCCATTAACGCTCATTGGGCCTAATTCAAGGTTGATTACAAAACAACATTTTCCTCTAATGGGCAAAACCATGAGTACTGCAGGTTGGGCATATATAACATGTGCAGACAGAGATTTGGTTAGGTTGTGTTCAAACTGAAATCTAAATTGCAGTGTAAAAATAAAGCAGCCAGTATTTACCCTGCACAGAAACAATATAACCAACCCAAATCTATCTCTCTCGGTACATGTTATATCTGCCCCACCAGCAGTGCACATGGTTTTGCCCATTAGAGGAAAATGTTATTTTGCAATCACACTTGAATTAGGCCCATTGTCACTTCTGTTCATCCCATTCTAATACAGTACCTTAACATGATTTGTTCTCTGTGTGAATACCTACTGGTGCTGTGGTACACTTACTTGAGTACCAAGATGTAATGTGGCTCACCCCCTCACAATCACTGTCCTTCGATCTGGCTATGGCGTGGGTATGTCATCCATGACCAAAAGAGTCCTCAAATACACTGGTGCTTAGCACAAAGTACACGATGGAGGGAACACATACGGATAACATGTGCAGTGTTCTAAACAAATGTAGTGCATCAGACTATTTTGTGGAAAAGAACAATAATACTTAATTTATACTCCCCCTCATCCTCAAGCACGGGTTGAGTATGATATGCCAGCTGCTGGGATCCTGGCGGTCAGCATATTGACCCCGGGACCCTGGCAGAATGCTGGCGGCAAGGAGGGGGGGGGGGCGAGCGCAACAAAGCCCCTTGCGGGCTTGCTGCGCTCGCCACACAGCTGGCTCGGTTGCTCGCTGCGCTCGCCACAGGTTCTATTACCACTCTGCAGGTGTCATGGACACCCACTAGTGGGAATAGACTCTGTGGGTCGGTATTCCGACTGCCAACATTTTTAGCATCGGCATGCTGACTGCCGGGATCCTGAGCGCTGGTAACATAACCGCATCCCCTCCAGCACAGTAAACTTAAAGGTTGCGAGCTGTACTTGCAATACTTGCAGCAGATAGTAAAACAATGGCTCCACTTTCCACAAACACTTCTTGTGCTGTCTTACGCATGTGACACAGCTATAAATGGCAGAACATACCTAATGTAGCTGGGCAAAGTGGTTCTACAGCATGTACGTCATCAAATATATCATACAGCATTCATCACACCTCATCTTAACCTTATGGGATAATGGGATATGCCTAAAGTGCATTACATCCCATCACACAGGAACCCTCTCTGCTTCCATCACCCTTCATACACCTTCAGGCAGACATACCGAAGTCTCAATATTCAAGGACTCATAGTGATCTGTGCAGGCTGCGTTGTAATAATATGTTTTCTCATACGTCCTAGAGGATGCTGGGGTCCACTTCATGACCATGGGGTATCGATGGGATCCGCAGGAGACATGGGCACTCTAAAGACTTTTCATTGGGTATGAACTGGCTCCTCCCTCTATGCCCCTCCTCCTGACCTCAGTTGTAGAAATGTGCCCAGGTCGACTGGATGCACTCTGAGGAGCTCTACTGAGTTTCTCTGAAAAGACTTATGTTAGGTTTTTTATTTTCCCTGCTTCATGGGACTGAGGGGGCAGAAGTAGGAACCAACTTCCTAAAGAGTTTCATGGCTCTGCTTCTGGCTGATAGGACACCATTAGCTCCTGAAGGGAACTGAACGCTAGCCGTGCCTAGATGCTCACTCCCACAGCACGCCGTCACCCCCCTCACAGAGCCAGAAGTCAGAAGACAGGTGAGTGTTAGAAGACAGATCTTCAATCAAGAAAGTGACGGCTAAAGGTACCACGCGGCTGGTGGGAGCGCAGTGCGCCATGTTGCCCACACATACACAGGCACTGCAGGGTGCAGGGCGTGGGGGGCGCCCTGGGCAGCATGAAACCTATGGAAACTGGCATAAATAAGAGGCATAAGTTGCTAAGGCACAGTCCTACCCCCGCCAGTATAAAAAATTACCTCATAAAAGCTGAGGAGAAACACACCATTGAAGAGTGGAGCATCCTCCTCAGTCAGCCAGCACACTGCTCAGCGCCATTTTCTCTCTCTCCTCAGGCTACTGACAGGGGAGGGCCACAGTGAATTTGGTGCTATATAATTGTGTGATTAACATTATAAAAGTGCTGAATGTCAGTGGGCATTTTTTGTTCACAGACATTGTGTTACTGGCGCTGGGTTGTGAACTGGCAAATCCCATCTGTGTCCCTCTGACAGATTTTTACTGTGGGTCTGTCCCCTATAAATCCCGGAGTGTCTGTGGTGTGGTTCTGCACGTGTGTGACATGTCTGTGGCAGGGAACTCTGTGGAGTCATGTTAGGGACATAGAGGTGTAATATGACACCAATAGCCTGACTGGGTGAAAGGTTACATGATAGTGTGAATCATATCAGTAAGAGGTTGGACTGAATCTCATACAGAAAATGAAAAAAATCTGTTAAAGATGTGATTTTTAATAGTTCTGCCTTTCATCAACAGGGACCTTTCTGAGTCACATACAAATTTGCACAAGTAGTAAAAACTGATACCGAAACGGGCCAATATTTACTAAGAATTCGAGTTTGTCCGTTTTGTGTTTTTTTTTCTAAGTCCCAATCCGGGAATTCACTAAGCACCAATCT
Source organism: Pseudophryne corroboree (assembly GCF_028390025.1). Lineage (NCBI taxonomy): Eukaryota > Metazoa > Chordata > Amphibia > Anura > Myobatrachidae > Pseudophryne > Pseudophryne corroboree. The sequence continues at coordinate 840,269,505 of NC_086444.1, forward strand.
CGGCAGTGTTTGGACTATTCGTAATGGTTTGATTTGCAAAGTTTCCGAAATACGAATGAATAGACCATTGGTCAAACGCGGCTGTTATTTCATACAATACGGGAATTCACTATTCATTCGTATTTGGGTGTTAGTTTCTGAGTGCTCAATTGCGGTCGTATTTTTTTGCGAATCGCTAAAAAAAGCGGCAAAAAAATAGACCTGCTTTTTTCAATCGTGTTTACATGTGTTGCAACTCAAAAATCAATCACACCTGAATTAAGATACCTATAAAAGGATGTTAGGCCCATTTCAATACACCTACACTCAGAAATGGCAGCAGGACTGTGGGCCAGTGATCTTTTGTGTGCTGTGGGATTCCTCAGACTCAGACATCAGCCTGTAAGTACCCAGGGCCAAGAAACTGAACATGGTCAGCAGGTTGTACAGGTTCCGCGGAGGCTGCGCAGGCCTCGGTTTTTTAGGGGGCATTTAAACTTGAACGCATTGTCCGATGATAAGGTCATACAGATGTTCCATCTAAATCGTAACAACATTTTCCGTCTGTATGACCTTGTCAAACTGGGCCTAGACCCTGAGACAGCACGCTCTCGCTCTGTCTCAGGCCTGCACAAACTCCTGGCTGTGTTGACCTTTCTGGCTACTGGCAGCTTTCAGGCTGTGTCTGGGGATGTCATAGGAATCTCACAGCCCTCATTTTCCAGAATCTTAACACAGGTGATATATACCTAACTACCTCTTCTGTTTTGTGTTTGTTTTAATTTCTCGGTGGCCAGTTCTGTCCTAAAATCTCATGTTTATTGTTCTTTCAAATATACACACAGGTGTTGGCTGTTTTGCAGCCCCACATCGAGGCCTCAATCTGCTTACCTACCCAGGAGTCTCAGTGGCATGCCATCAGGGTAGATTTCTATGAGCTGGCTGGCATGCCCAATGTGCTTGGAGCCATAGATTGCACACACATTCAGCTGAGACCACCTAGGGGCAGGCAGCACATATATACTAATCGCCATTTCGAACACTCCACAAATGTGCAGGTCGTTTGTGATGCAAATCTCAAAATAACGAGTGTTGTTGCTGGTTACCCTGGGGGCTGCCATGACTTCTTCATCCTCAGTCAGTCATCCCTCTTTGATAAGTTTGAGGACGGACAAATGCCAGATGGATGGCTGCTGGGTATGTAATTTGATATGTGTAGGCCTGCGTATAGTTTGTCCAAATACAGGTGTAGATGTATTAACCTGTTGAAGGCATATGGAAGTGAGAAACCAGTGATCTGTGCAAGGTGATAAAGGCACCAGCCAATCAGCTCCAATATGTAAATGAACATTTAGGAACAGATTGTCTGCTGCCTTTATTACCTTGCACATATCACTGGTTTTTCACTTCCTTATGCCTTCTACAGGTTAATACATCTGCCCCACAGTGTGTTACTTATGTGTTGCTGTATCTTAACATGAATCACGTTACTATATCTGTCTTTTAGGTGATGGAGGATATGGCTGTTTCTCTTGGCTACTAACTCCATTGTCCCGACCTGACACCCCTGCTGAACACAATTACAATCATGCACATAAGTCCACGCGGAATGGGATAGAAAGATGTTTTGGTTTGCTGAAATCTAGGTTTCGGTGTCTGGATAAGTCTGGTGGCCTTTTGTTGTATAGTCCCTCCAAGGTGACTCAAATTGTGTTCTGCTGCTGCTTTCTTCATAACATGTGTTTGCAACAACATCTGCCACATGTTGAGGAGGAGGAGGAGGAAGAAAGCAGCCAGCAAGCAGAGGAATTAGAGACATCTGGTGATACTTGGAGTACAGATGTAGGGAGGCAGGTTAGGCAAGAGATCATCACTCGCTATTTCTAAGGTAAGTTTGGTTTGCTTATTTCATTTGTTGTGTAATCATAGATGTTTTGCCATTTTTATTCCCAAAACCATTACTTAGAATGTGTCTGTCTCCTTGACACATACAAACATACCCTCGCTTTATGAAAAACAAATGTCGCATGTGCATTGTGTGTATTTTTAAACTCAAAACAACAGATTATGAGTGGCATGCATTAAGTCTGGATAAGTGATCGTAAATTTACAGTGCTAATTTCTTACAAGCCCACATAATCATTTAGTATTTCACTTTATCATTGTGTGTAACGTCCTAATGCACAGGTTCACAAACTCGGCCCTCAGGACCACACACAGTGCATGTTTTTCACGTAACCCAGTAGAAGCACAGGTGTATGAATTACTCACAGACATATGTTAAAAGGTTCACAGGTGGAGCTAATTATGTCACTTGTGATTCTGTGAGGAGACCTGCAAAACATGCACTGTGTGGGCTCCTGAGGGCCGAGTTTGAGAACCTGTGTTCCCAAAAAACACTCCTCAACATATAATATGTTAGCCTTGAGGAATACATGTGTCCCTATGTGTGATGCACCATCATATTTAAGACACACAAACTTACTGTAATCAGGAATAATTTATTTCCTAATGTTTGATGCAGTAAACTTGATGATGTGTAAGTAAATACACAGTTTGCCACATATATACATTATTATACACATTCTTTGTTTTTTGTTTAAAAAGTACATATTTGTTTCAGCATCATGTGTAATAACATTCTTACTAATTTTTAACACACACAAACATGTCCCAACAATACTGACATTCATTTTGTCAATGTTTTTAAAAAAATTCTAAGCCAACATATTAAAAGCTTTTTACGCAACTCAATTGTGTTCTTCTTGTAATGTTGTTTAGAGAAGAAAGGTAAATATGTATCAATAACATTGTAATTTGGATTGTCTGCAGGAAAAGAGAATGATTGGAATCTAGAAAGAGTAATGATTAGAAAAAAATCAAGTGGTCAGTTTACTTCCTGCTAAAGACATTCTGCCTAGCTGCCAATTATTGTGTCTGCAGGAAAAGAGAATGATTGGAATCTAGAAAGAGTAATGATTAGAAAAAAATCAAGTGGTCAGTTTACTTCCTGCTTAAGACATTCTGCATGGCTGCCAATTATTGTGTCTGCAGGAAAAGAGAATGATTGGAATCTAGAAAGAGTAATGATTAGAAAAAAATCAAGTGGTCAGTTTACTTCCTGCTAACATGTATGTGCGGCTCCATCAACATTTCCCTCCTCCGATTCAAAAAAAAAAAAATAGTAAAGAATAAATGTTCCTACAAATTTTATGTTGTTGTTTGTACCACTTATAATTAATGATGTTGTAAAAATTGTCTAGGAGCTAAGTGTTATATATTTTTTGCCAAACATACACTTACTAACTATTTTGAGCTACTTATCACAAATGTCTAACTTGTATTTTTTTCACGTTTTTTTTGGTGGCTGCTTGTCCTGCCCTTTGCCTTTAGCACTGTCATGTTGTCGTGCTCTGGTGGAGCGTCTTGGTGGTGATGAGACTGGCGTGATATTTGGAGTAGTCGTACCAGAACTGCTGCTTGTTTGCTGTTGGTGCATGCATGTGAGTGTTTCATTCAGGTTAGTGAGGGTGGCATTGAGTTCACGTTTAGCAGCATTTTTATTGTCTAATATTCGGAATAAACTTTCATTAATCTTTTGATTGTTTTGAAAAATGTTCATATAACTTTGCTGTTGTCTGTGCTGTTCTTCCATTAGTCTGTGTTATTCTTCCATTAGTCTGTGCTGTTCTTCCATTATGCGCTGTAAGTTGCCCATGACCTGTGTAATGTCTGTACGCATGAGTTCCATGGTATTGCCTATTCTGGTTGTTTGTTCATTTTGTCTACTCAGATTTCTTGATATTCTTCTGAGGTGAGATGGTAGGCTTGTAAACATTTGTGTCTGCCTACGCAGGCAATCTTCATTAGTGGCCTGCTGTCTAGCCCAAGTGGACCAAAACACCTGATCAGGGCCTTGTGTTCCTGGTGTTGTTGGGCTGTGTTGTGGTGGTGGTGTGCTTTGCTGTGGTGGTGTACTCACAGGTGCTGGGGGCTCATTCCTTGCCTTAGTGGCTGCATTTCTAAGATGTTTGTCTCCTCCATGTCACTGTGTTGCTGTTGTTGCAGAGGGATGCTGTTCCCAGGACTAGAAGCTGAAATGTAAAAAAAAATCTCCGTTAGCTATCCATATGCTTGAGAAATGTAAACAAATCACTACACATGGAACACATGTCATTCACTGTTGCTTTCAACTATTCTGCCTAGCAACATCAACACTCATAGCTTAAATACATACATATGCCTGTTTGTGGCAAATGTGTCTGGTTACTTAATTGTGAAAGCAAACACTTTAGTTTTATTGTAGCTCACACATACTCCACCATAAAAACACATTGGAATACATAATGTGTTACCTTATAGCTTTGAACAAACAAACATAGTTATGTTTGTATATGTATTTTGCAATGTTACCTCAAACACACATGTGAAATTTAGAAAAACCACCTTACTTTTTGCAATAAAAAAAACATGCTTTTTTGTTGCAGCATCTTACACACAATGTCATACTGTATGGCTCAAGTGGACATACATATCTTTACTGGATGTGGACAAGGCCATTTAGCTTGGATTTCATTTCAGCTTTTACTTACTGCGGTAAGTATTTAAGTTTTTGATGTGTTTTGACATAATGCGGTTATGAAATATTTTGATTAAGTTCTGACATTTTTCACATTTATTTCAGTTTGATACTCACAATCAAGATGAGGGGAGTGTGGATGACGTCTTGGAGGTGTGTCCAAAATTTGGAGTGGGGGGACAGAACATACGGACGATAATCTTCGTGGCGGGGTAGCCTGCTGTGTTTGGGCCGGGACATACGACCTTGCTTTCTTTTCGGACACAGGTTTTTTGTGGTGATGTCTTACAGAAGTGCCACTTCTGCTGCTCCATACTTCTTTTGATGGACCTTTTAATGAAAGTGCAATTTTGTTATGGCCATTCCTTTACAAGCATACCCTATACTGCAATGGACACTTTACCTGCTTCCGCAGCGTCATCATCATCAGATGTGATAGGAGTTACTGGCCGATGAGTAGTACTGCTTTTTTCTAACACTGTATAAAATAAAAAAATAAAAAAATTTCATGCTATTGTGTATACATCCACCCATTATGCTTATAAACATTTATTCTTTTAGAAATGCTTGGTTTGTTTTTTAAAAAAACATAAGGACCGGAAAAACAAAAATAAAAAACATAAAACAATAAACATTGTCCAATAGACATATTCTCTATGGCAAAATCAACACAGGAAAACATGTACAGGACACTGACATAGGCCACAAGTAAAAAATAAATAAACAACAACCAAAGACAGACACATCTTCATTTTGTATTGAAAGGATAAATATTACAGATGCAATATATAAATTGCTCTGTGATGTGGCACTCCAAAGACACATTACCACTATATGAGCCAAAACAAAATGTAGCAATTTTTTAAAAATTACACTGCAGTGTGGTGTCACGCTACAAATACAAGCAAAAAATTATCAAAGAAATAGTGTTATTTTGAATAAAAATTTAACATTATCTAATAATGACATTACACATGTAAGTGGTTTCCAAACCACTTTCCACTACTCCAGCCTCTAACATGACAACCACTGTTTTTTAAACATTGCACATGGATCACTTATATATAAAACATAGTCACAATTTTTTTTTTTTTAAACGCACAAAGGAAAACATTATTGCAAGACAATTCAGAGACACACCAAGTCCAAACTACACATGCAAAATATCTTTCAGAAAAACACATGACATACAATAAAGTAAGATGTTACATTGGCTTTTGTATAAAACAATAACCAAAACAATGTATTGGCTGACACACACTTGAAGATGGGAGTAATATGCAACGTCACATGACACACATTTTAAAAATCAAAAACAAAAAAACAAAACAAACATAGAATGTAAATGCAAATACACATGCTCACCATTCTTCCTGGGCCGTTCTGAATCCCGGACATGGGTTGCAGAGACAACTTCAGGAGGTATTACACTCCGCATGGGCTCCTCATACTCCAGATATCTTGCAATATAGGGCTGCCCACCACCGGTTTTCCGAGCCTCCTTGGCCTCCTTGGCCATTTTGGACTTGACACGTCGCTTTATGTCATAGTACCGTTTGCGGCACGTGTCCTCCGTCCGCTTGACCACCCCCTCACTATGGACAGCAGCAACAACTTTCCCCCACAACACCGTCTTCCTCCGTGTTGGCACCTTGGCGGACTCAGGGCCAAATAGCTGCCTCTGATACTTCATCAGCTCAAGCACCAATGCCACATTTTCAGCAAAACTAAACTTTACATTCCGCCCAGTCTTAGTAGTAATGCGTGGCTGCGGAGCTGTCTGACTGTCACTATCACTGCCACTATCACTTGAGGCTGCTGCAGCAACCTCACCCACCTCCTCCACCTCACTAACCTCACTAACACTCACCTCCTCCACCTGACCGACCTCCTCCCCCTCACTCACACCCTCCACCTCACCCACCTCTGAGTCACACATAATTGTGTGTCTAAACAGTTAACACAGAAAAACAAACAAACAACACACTCCTCCACTACCACTACACAACTCACACACACACACACACACACACACACACACACACACACACACACACACACACACACACACACACACACACACACACACAAACACTGACAAGGGACTATAAAGAAAATTAACTTGGACTAAAAATGAGACAAAACCACAAAATACAAGACAACAATAATGACAAGACGACTTTCAAACACAATACCACACTCAGAAATCGCTACCAACACTCCTCACCAAACCACAAATTCACCTACCTCCACAGCACAACCTCCCTCCTCCTCACCACTAACTAAACCCACGAGGTGCGGACAGTTTGGGGCGTATTTATATGGTTGCGCACAGACACTCCTACCATCTGAAACACAACCAATCACGAACGGGGATGAAAATCGAAACTGAAAGTGAAAATGCGGCCGCGGGAAACAAAAACCCTGCCGCGTTTAACTTAGGAAAAAAAACAGCAAATACAACAAAAACACGTACGCAAACGACAATGACGGCCGTAAATGTGCCAAAAAAAACGACTGGCATCGACATCGGAAAACATGACAACCATAAAGTCGACTGCTTCGTAACTTTGCGTATATGGATTCAAAAAGTTGCATGAAAATGCACCCGATACAAAACGAGTTTAAACACTACACAAACCGACTCAAACACGAATATTAGTAAATATTGCCCACGGACTCTGATTCCTGTGTCGACACTAGTGATTCCAGGGGAATAGGTCCTATGTTAGCAAAAAAGCATTCAAAACATGTTTTAGCTATAAAGGAGGTGTTAAAAGTTACAAAGCCCCCTCTTTTACCACAAGGAGAGGGTTTACTTTAGTAAAGAAGTAATGTAATTTTCCCTCCTTCTCAGGTCTGATTTAACCTGAAAATAAATGTCAGATTCCCAAAAGGAATTCGGGCAGCTTACCTTTTTCCAAAAAAGGTGGGAGTCACCCCCGCATTTTAGACAGGGCCCTGTCATAAAAGAGAAAAGGTGTTTCTCCCTGCGCCTGAAATGGCTTCACTTAAGGAGCCGACAGACTGCAAGTGAGTGAGGTGATTTATTGATGTGGCCAATGGCACACTACTCAGGCCTACCATTGTCTGTGAGTGGGTGAGTAGTGCTATTGAAAAGTGGTCAGAAAACTTGTCATTAGACATTGACACAATAGATGGAGACGAGATACTCCTAACGTTAGGTCATATGAAAGATGCTGCTGCGTACGTACTAGAATCCATGAAATATATTGGTTTCTTGGGATCAAGAACCGCTACCATGGCAGTATCGGCTCGGAGGGCGTTGTGGATTTGCCAGTGAAATGCTGATGTAGATTCCAAAATAAAATATGGAGGCTCTCCCGTATAAAGGTGAGGCCTTGTTTGGTGATGGGCTGGATGCATTAGTCTCGGCGGCTACCGCAGGTACGTCGACATTCTTGCCTTATGCTCCTACACCGGCGAAAAAGACACATCACTCTCACATACAGTCCTTTCGGCCCAACAAATACAAAAAGGCCAAAGGTCTCCCCTTTTTTTGCAGGTAGGGGAAGGGGAAAAGGAAAGAAATCCGCAGCGTCTCCCGGATCGCAGGAGCAGAAGTCCACCCCTGCTTCTGCCAAATCTGCAGCATAATGCTGGGGCTCCCTTGCGGGAGTCCGCTCGGGTGGGAGCACGTCTGAAACTTTTCAGCCAAATCTGGATTCAATCTGACCTGGACCAATGGGTCTTACAAATAGTGTCCCATGGGTACAAACTAGAGTTTCAAGACGTACCCCCATGCCAATTTTTCAAATCGACCTTGCCAGCTTCTCTGAGAGGCAGTAACAACGGCAATTCAAAAATTATGTCAGGATCAGGTCATTGTCCTGGTACCCTTGGCACAGTAAGGAGAAGGTTTTTTATTCAAGCCTCTTCGTAGTTCCGAAGCCGGACGGCTCGGTCAGACCGATTTTAAACCTGAAAAATCTGAATCTCTACCTGAAAAGGTTCAAGTTCAAGATGAAATCCCTGAGGGTAGTGATATCCAGTCTGGAAGAGGGGGACTTCATGGTGTCAGTAGACATAAAAGATGCTTACTTGTATGTTCCCATTTATCCTCCTCACCAAGCTTATCTGAGATTCGCAGTACAGGATTGCCATTACCAGTTTCAGACGTTGCTGTTCGGACTCTCCACGGCATCGAGGGTATTCACCAAGGTGATGGCGGAGATGGTGGTCCTCCTTCGTTAAAAAAGGAGTCAATATAATTCCTTATCCGGACGATCTCCTGATAAAAGCGAGATCCAGGGAACAGTTGGTGCAGAACATCGCACTCTCCGTGTCAATACTCCAACAACATGGTTGGATCATGAATTTTCCAAAGTCGCAGTTGGAACTGACGACAAGATTGTCCTTTTTAGGGATGATTCTGGACACAGAAGTACAGAGAGTATTTCTTCCAGTGGAAAAGGCTCTGGAAATCCAGAAAATGGTCAAACAAATATTGAAACCAACAAGCGTGTCGATCCATCAATGCATTCGGTTGTTGGGGAAAATGGTAGCGGCCTACGAGGCCATACAGTTTGGCCGATTTCATGCCAAAGTATTCCAGTGGGACCTGTTGGACAAGTGGTCCAGATGCCACCTACACATACACCGGAAAATAATCCTGTCCCCCAAAGCCAGGATTTCGCTCCTGTGGTGGCTACACAGTTCTCACCTACTAGAGGGACGCAGGTTTGGGTTTCACGACTGGGTCCTAATAATCACAGGTTCAAGTCTCCGAGGCTGGGGAGCTGTCGCACAGGGGGAAAGCTTCCAAGGAAAATGGTCAAGTCAGGAAGCCTGCCTTCACATAAACGTTCTGGAATTGAGAGCCATTTACAACGGCCTTCTACAAGCGATACATCTTCTTTAAGATCCCGTGCAGATCCAGTCGGACAATGTAACAGCAGTCGCGTTACAATGGCAGAGGTGACAAGGGTCTCCTCTGGGCAGAAAGAGATGAAGGAGCTCTGTCAGCAATTTTCATTCCGGGAGTGGACAACTGGGAAGAAGACTTCCTCAGCAGACACGATCTCCATCCAGAAGAGTGGGGCCTCCACCAAGATGTCTTCGCAGAGGTGATGAGTCTTTGGGGAGTTCCTCAAGTAGACATGATGGCATCTCGTCTAAACAAGAAGCTTCAGAGATATTGTTCCAGGTTGAGAGACCATCAAGCAATAGCAGTGGATACACTGGTGACCCAGTGGGTGTTTCGGTCGGTACATGTTTTCCCTCCACTTCCACTGATTCCAAAAGTTCTCAAAATAATAATAAGAACAAGAGTTTGAGCAATCTTCATTGCCCCAGAATGGCCAAGGAGGGCTTGGTATCCAGATCTTCAGGAGTTGCTCATAGAAGATCCTCACCCTCTTCCTCCTCGAGAGGACCTACTACAGCAGGGGCCGTGTGTGTGTATCAAGACTTACCGCGGCTACGTTTGACGGCATGGCTGTTGAGCGTCGGATTCTAGCCCGAAAGGGTATTCCCAAGGAAGTCATCCCCACTCTTATTCAGGCCAGGAAAGGAGTAACGTCTAAACATTACCACCGTATTTGGAGAAAATATATGTCTTGGTGTGAATCCAAGAAGGCTCCTACGGAAGAGTTTGAGTTGGGATGTTTTCTCCATTTTCTGCAGGCTGGTGTGGATGCGGGCCTTAGATTGGGGTCAATCAAGGTCCAGATTTCGGCCTTATAAGTTTTCTTTCAAAAACAATTGGTCTCCTTTCCAGAAGTTCAGACATTCGTGAAAGGGGTTCTGCACATCCAGCCTCCATTTGTGCCTCCAGTGGCACCATGGGACCTTAATGTGGTGTTGCAGTTCCTTCAATCGGGTTGGTTTGAGCGGGTTCACTACGGCTGGCCGGCGGTCGGGCTTCCGGCGACAAGCATACCGGCGCCGGGAGGCCGACCGCCGGCTTACCGACAGTGTGGTGAGCGCAAATGAGCCCCTTGCGGGCTCGCTGCGCTCGCCACGCTACGGGCACGGTGGCACGCTACGCGCGCCACACTATTTTATTCTCCCTCTATGGGGGTCGTGGACCCCCACGAGGGAAAATAAGTGTCGGTATGCCGGCTGTCGGGCTCCCGGCGCCGGTATACTGAGCGCCGGGAGCCCGACCGCCGGCATACAGAAGACCACCCGGTTTGAGCCTCTACAAGAAATAGAGTTGAAGTTTCTCACTTGGAAGTGGTGATGCTTTTGGCGTTGGCATCCACAAGGCGGGTGTCTGAATTGGGGGCCTTGTCCCTACAAGAGCCCTTACCTGATCTTCCATGAAGATAGGGCAGAGTTGAGAACTCGTCAACATTTTCTTCCAAAGGTGGTTTCCTCTTTCCACATAAACCAACCTATTGTGGTGCCAGTTGCTACTGACACGTTCGCTGAGTCAAAGTCTCTAGATGTGGTTAGAGCTTTGAAGATTTATGTTGCTAGAACAGCTCGAATATGGAAAACAGATTTTTTTGTTTGTCCTGTATGCTCCCAACAAGATTGGGTGTCCTGCTTCCAAGCAGACTATTGCGCGCTGGATCAGAGGTACGATTCAGCAAGCTCATTCTACGGCTGGATTGCCGTTACCGATGTCGGTGAAGGCCCATTCTACTAGGAAGGTGGGCTCCTCCTGGGCGGCTACTTGGTCAGGGTCAAACACATTTGCAAAATTCTACAAGTTTGACACCTTGGCCGATGAGGACCTCAAGTTCGGTCAATCGGTGCTGCAGGGTCATCCGCACTCTCCCGCCCATACTGGAGCTTTGGTATAAACCCCATGGTCATGAAGTGGACCCCAGCATCCTCTAGGACGTATGAGAAAACAGGATTTTGATATCCTACCGGTAAATCCTTTTCTCCTAGTCCGTAGAGCAGGCTTTTTCAACCAGTGTGCCGTGGCACACTAGTGTGCCGCGACCAGTTGTAAGGTGTGCCGCGGAGCCAGAGCAGCTTCCTGCACCTTCAGAGTGAACTGTTGGCCCAGGCTCTTCTTAGAGGATAAGTCATGCTCTGGCTGTGACGTATGCCTTGAAGACGCGGCGGTGTGATATCATAATAATAATAATAATAATAATAATAATAATAATACTTTATTGTCATCAATAGTTCAGAAGGAAATGCATGAACAATCAACGAAACTAGAAAGCAAGCATATACAGAGACCATAAGAACAGAACAAAAGAGCACTCCTGAACCCAAAACATTCCTAATTATGAATTTATCTCGGTTCTACCTGGTTTAACATATTTACTGCTTTTGGAAAAAAACTACCCTTTAACCGGTTAGTCCGACAAAGAATAGAACGATAATGCCTATTTGATGGCAACACAGAAAACATCCCCACATTAGGATGAGATAGATCTCCCAAAATACTTCTCACCTTAGTGAGGAGCCTTTTTTCATATATATCCTGAATACAGGGCAGACTGACTCCAATAACTCTACTTGCAGTTTTAACCACTCTCTGAAGGGACTTACGTTCTATAGCAGTACAGTTTCCATACCATACCATAATCCCATATGTAAGGACACTCTCTAAAATGGCTGAATAAAAGTTTACTAAAATCTCCTTACGTATTCCCGCCATACGCATTTTCCTCAGTAAAAACAGGCGTTGCTGTGTTTTTTTAACGACACATCGTATATGGGTACCCCAAGACAGGTCGTTGGAGATGTTAATGCCCAGAAATTTAAAAGACTCAACTATCTCCACAACCTGGTTATTAACAACTATAGGAAAGAAAGGCTGCTTGTGAATTTTCCTAAAATCTACAATCATTTCTTTCGTTTTTTTTACGTTTAAAATTAAATGATTTGTTTGACTCCAAGCTTCTAACCTAGCGACCTCAGATCTATATTCTAACTCATCGTCCTTACTTATTAAGCCTACAACTGCGATATCATCGGCAAATTTAATAATGTGAACTGACTCCGATTCAGAAAGGCAATCATAGGTAAACAGGGAGTACAACAGGGGACTCAGTACACAACCCTGAGGCACCCCTGTACTGATTACAAGTTCGCTTGACAGGGAATTGTGCAATCTAACAGATTGGGGCCTGTTAGTCAAGAAATCCAAGATCCATCTACATACAAAGTTATTCAATCCCAACTGAGATAATTTAGACACTAATGATGTTGGGATTACCGTATTAAATGCTGAACTGTAATCCACAAACAAAATTCTTGCAGAAGAACATGAGGATTCTAGATGGGTAGCCACACGATGAATCAAGGTGATAGCAGCGTCATCTGTCAACCTATTTGCTTTATATGCAAATTGAAAAGGATCCAGATTGGCTGGGATATTTTAGGTCATAGGTCACAGCTGCCGCGTCTCACCACCCAGCCAGCCCACCCGCCTGCATACACATCTTCCAGTTCCTGCCTGCATACACAGCTTTCCTTGCCCACCCATATCCACACCTGCCCGACCACCCGCTGTTCAGTATTCGCAGCACTCCACTATGAACAACCCCCGCCACTGAGGTACAGGGAGGAGGACAGCTGACCGGTAGGGGCTAATATTTGTTATTTTTTTTCTCCTGTGGGGAATAATAGGATTTATGTGGGGAGAATAAGGATTTATGGGGGGAGCAATGTGAATAATTCATGTGGGGAGCAATAGGATTTATGTAGGGAGCAATATGATTTATATGGGGAGCAATGTGATTGTTTTTCCTGTGTAGGCCAATGTATGTGTGGATATTTTTTTACTATGAAGGCCAATGTGTGTTTTTTGTTTTTTTTCTGTGGGGAACTGATGGTGTGCCTTGGCAATTTGAAAATATTGTTCGGTGTGCCGCGAGTAGAAAAAGGTTGAAAATCACTGCCGTAGAGGATGCTGGGCACCCGTCCCAGTGTGCCCTTTACCTGCAGTTTAGTTATTACAGTTACACAAATTGTGTTATCTTGGTTCAGCATGTTGCTGCAATTAGTTCATGCCTGTTGGCGTGTGTTATGTTGAATGCCATGTGTGCGGCATGGTTGAGTGTGTGAGTTGGTAGATATCTCGCCACTAGTTAAGTAATTCCTTTCCTCGAAATGTCAGTCTCCCTGTGCACAGTTCCTACAACTGAGGTCTGGAGGGAGGAGCCAGTTCACACCCAATGAAATGTCTTTAGAGTGCCCACGTCTCCTGCGGATCCCGTCTATACCCCATGGTCATGAAGTGGACCCCAGCATCCTCTACAGATTAGGAGAAAAGGATTTACCGGTAGGTTATCAAAATCCTATTTAAAAATCTCCTATATAATAGCCTAGATCTGTCACTCTGTGACTGTGTGGATAACGCTGGGCGTGGCTAGGAACTCTCATTGGGTTAGCAGCAGGTCTATCACACCCAGTCCACACCTGATTGGGCGAGAAACGCCCTCCCACACAGGTTACATCCAATGGGAGGCTCTGCCCTTTGGCTGCTGTGCGTTCCCAGAGCAGGATTAACAATGGGGCTGATGGAGCTGCAGCTGCAGGTCCACACCCCAATATAGGCCCACTGCATCTGCAGCAACATACCCTCTAACAATTTACACATAAAAAGCGGTACAGATTCGAAAAGGGAGCGTGGCCACGGGTAAAGTGGCGTGGCCACGCCTCTTTTCCTTACTTTCAATGGAAGTTTGGAGAGCCAAAAATCGGTACAGACCATAAAAAAAAGGTACTGTACCTGCCAAAAAGGTACAGTTGGATGGTATGACACTGCATCTGCAGCAAGTCTCTGCTTTGTAGACAGAGGGGAAAAAAACCTTTTACTGCAGCGTCCTATGTCCTGCTGCCAGTCTGCCTGCCCCCTCCGGCATCAACAATCTCCACTCCCTTGCCATGGTGCAAATGGAACAAAAGCTGCTGCGGCCACTGGCATAGATGTGTATGAAAGTGGCGCAGCGGAAGGCTTTCATAGCCCTCCCTGCACCGCATACTATCTGAGCCCCGGAGCCTCCTCTGCACGTGATGTCACAGAAGTGCCTCCCCGCCACAGCCGCGCCCAGATCCCGAGAGGCCCTGACTCCGCAACACAGCACCTGGGCTGCCAGCCTGGAAGCCCCGAGACGGCTAATGTAATGGATAGAGTGGGTGATATCGCGGAGGGTAATGTCTGGACGCTAAAACAATGTAAAAGGTGACAGTGCTGTGCAGTGCAGTGCAGTGGGTGTGCAGTGTCACTGATACTGCACAGCACTCTCACCTTTTACATTGATTCAATGAATCAGTCAGTTCTGCCAGTCACTATTGTTAGCGCCGGTGTCCTAATGCGCCGCATTACAGGGTATTAGACACACTAAATAAACTACAGCTCCCAGCATCCCTTAGCGCTGAAGCATTCCGGCGCTAAGGCCTGCTGGGAGCTTTAGTTTATTGAGTGCATCTTCTTCCCTGTAATGCAGTGCGTTGGGACACCGGCGCTAACAATAGTCACTGGCTGCTTGGCTGCTGTGCAAGTCTCCGGGAGAGCCACTGCCAAAGGGAGGACAGCAGCTTAGCAGCTTCCAGGAGGAGAAGCAGGAGAAGCATTACCCGCGACTTCCCCACCCGCAGTACCGCCAGGCCCCATCCGCGGCACCCCCACACCAACTCCTCCCCCACCCGCAGCACCCCCGCCGCACCACCGCACCCACCCCTACCCCACCCATGGCACACCCGCACCTGCGGTGGCTCCGGACCCCCACCCATGGCACCCACGCACCCGCCTGTCACCCACCCGCGACACCACTGCACCAGCCCCTCCCCCACTTGTGGCACCCCTGCAACCACCCCTCCCCCACCTGCAGCACTCCCGGACCCCATCCGTGTCTCCCCCGCAACCGCCACTCACCACAGCACCTACTAAGTGATTCATCAGGCCCTTTGTGAGCTGTTCACACCATTGCAAGGGGCTATGACCCCTTGACCATCGCACGCCCTTTGTCCGTGCAGTATTTAACCACTCACACAATTATGATTGGAGGTAATACTCCATAAAATACAAATATTGTACGCCACAAGGGGCGTGCAAGGGTTAAGGGGACGTAGCCCCTTACGACGGTGTGAAGAGCGCCCGTAGGGTGCGATGAATCACCTAGTGATTAAAATTTTACAAAGTCATTAATCAGCCTCAAGCCTGTGAGCCTATTCTGGCAGTGAAAAAACACAGAGAAGCTCACCTCCCCCACCCCCCCATTTTCCAAAAACGAGCATTAGGCTGAACCAGCCAGGGGGCTGGTACTGTAGAAGAGGGGACACAGCAAGGGGCTTTCTAACTTTTGCCCCACTGCCGGCATACTCATGGCCGGGATGCCGCTGTCAGAATCTTGACAGCAGGAATCCTGGCCGCCGGTAATTAGTATGTATTCCCCTTGGGCTTCGGGGTGTGGAAGTAATGGTAATATTAAATAATATTGTTTTTTTACCGGTGGACTGCAGGTTCCAGCAAGCCTGCCCAGGCATGATTTCACTTATCGAACCACAAGTGCCAGCATGCCCGGGACATAAGGCCCACTGGCACTTTTAGTTCACCTGTATAAAAAATGTTAAACAAAAGACAGTAAATAATAACACACACACATTACCAACTTTGAAAGTTTTTATCAAACAAAAACAATCCCATAATAAAAGGCTAACGCTTCTCCTCACCTCTATGGGGGATTTTAATTTTTTTGCACGCTGGCGGACACAAAATGGCTCCTGATAGAGCAATTCAAGTGTTTCTCTTTGTGTGTGCGCAGGCCCTGGTGCTGAAATTACTGTTATGTTGTTCTGTCATTTTTACGGGCTGGTAACTAGTTACTTATGTATACTTATATGAAGGGATCACATCATGCAGCATCCTGATCTTGGCAACAGGAAAAAACTAAATGAGAGGTCACTTCCAGTCACTCTCCATAGCAATGAATGGGGATGCGCTGATTGGTCAGAAGAAGACATGCTTCAGAAATATCCGCCAGCTGGGATTACGAGCGAGAATCTCAAGGCTCATCTGACAGGTAAACCGCGGGGGAGGAGGGGGGGAATAGGATAGGTTTAGGCTGCGGGGGGATGGTTAGGGTTAGGCTGTGAGGAGTGAGGTTAGGATTAAGTACCCCCATGCGAGGGTTACGGCTAGGCTGAGGGGGGTGAGGGTTAGGATTAGGCTGTGGGAAGGTGGGATTAGGTTTAGGCACCGCCGGAGAGGGTTCTCAGCATTGGGATGCCGCGGTTGGTGTTCTAACCACCGGCATTCCGACCACCAGCATTTCAATCCCGACCCGATATTAGTACCTGTAAGTGAAGCAATTGCATTTAACTATATTCCCCCTCTTATTGAGACTAGGTATTATCACAGCTAGACAAAACATTTGTCTGCCTTTGACAAGAGAGCAGGACAGGGGTTGGAGGTGTCCAAAGTACTGTAAGGGTGTGTCAATGTGAAATTTGTAGCAAGACAGTGACCTACAGTACGTAAAAGACGCAGAAGTGGAAGACTTGTAGGTTCTCAACCTTTGCTGCAAGTTGTCTTCAAATGATGATGATAAAGGCTGTGGCAGTGTCTATGCGGTTTGCTGTTAGCATGCTCCATGTGACTTGGGTATTTTTTAGAGATGAGCGCCGGAAATTTTTCGGGTTTTGTGTTTTGGTTTTGGGTTCGGTTCCGCGGCCGTGTTTTGGGTTCGACCGCGTTTTGGCAAAACCTCACCGAATTTTTTTGTCGGATTCGGGTGTGTTTTGGATTCGGGTGTTTTTTTAAAAAAACCCTAAAAAACAGCTTAAATCATAGAATTTGGGGGTAATTTTGATCCCAAAGTATTATTAACCTCAAAAAACATAATTTACACTCATTTTCAGCCTATTCTGAACACATCACACCTCACAATATTATTTTTAGTCCTAAAATTTGCACCGAGGTCGCTGTGTGAGTAAGATAAGCGACCCTAGTGGCCGACACAAACACCGGGCCCATCTAGGAGTGGCACTGCAGTGTCACGCAGGATGGCCCTTCCAAAAAACCCTCCCCAAACAGCACATGACGCAAAGAAAAAAAGAGGCGCAATGAGGTAGCTGACTGTGTGAGTAAGATTAGCGACCCTAGTGGCCGACACAAACACCGGGCACATCTAGGAGTGGCACTGCAGTGTCACGCAGGATGTCCCTTCCAAAAAACCCTCCCCAAACAGCACATGACGCAAAGAAAAAAAGAGGCGCAATGAGGTAGCTGTGTGAGTAAGATTAGCGACCCTAGTGGCCGACACAAACACCGGGCCCATCTAGGAGTGGCACTGCAGTGTCACGCAGGATGTCCCTTCCAAAAAACCCTCCCCAATCAGCACATGATGCAAAGAAAAAGAAAAGAAAAAAGAGGTGCAAGATGGAATTATCCTTGGGCCCTCCCACCCACCCTTATGTTGTATAAACAAAACAGGACATGCACACTTTAACCAACCCATCATTTCAGTGACAGGGTCTGCCACACGACTGTGACTGATATGACGGGTTGGTTTGGACCCCCCCCAAAAAAGAAGCAATTAATCTCTCCTTGCACAAACTGGCTCTACAGAGGCAAGATGTCCACCTCATCTTCACCCTCCGATATATCACCGTGTACATCCCCCTCCTCACAGATTATCAATTCGTCCCCACTGGAATCCACCATCTCAGCTCCCTGTGTACTTTGTGGAGGCAATTGCTGCTGGTCAATGTCTCCGCGGAGGAATTGATTATAATTCATTTTAATGAACATCATCTTCTCCACATTTTCTGGATGTAACCTCGTACGCCGATTGCTGACAAGGTGAGCGGCGGCACTAAACACTCTTTCGGAGTACACACTTGTGGGAGGGCAACTTAGGTAGAATAAAGCCAGTTTGTGCAAGGGCCTCCAAATTGCCTCTTTTTCCTGCCAGTATAAGTACGGACTGTGTGACGTGCCTACTTGGATGCGGTCACTCATATAATCCTCCACCATTCTATCAATGTTGAGAGAATCATATGCAGTGACAGTAGACGACATGTCCGTAATCGTTGTCAGGTCCTTCAGTCCGGACCAGATGTCAGCATCAGCAGTCGCTCCAGACTGCCCTGCATCACCGCCAGCGGGTGGGCTCGGAATTCTGAGCCTTTTCCTCGCACCCCCAGTTGCGGGAGAATGTGAAGGAGGAGATGTTGACAGGTCGCGTTCCGCTTGACTTGACAATTTTGTCACCAGCAGGTCTTTCAACCCCAGCAGACCTGTGTCTGCCGGAAAGAGAGATCCAAGGTAGGCTTTAAATCTAGGATCGAGCACGGTGGCCAAAATGTAGTGCTCTGATTTCAACAGATTGACCACCCGTGAATCCTTGTTAAGCGAATTAAGGGCTGCATCCACAAGTCCCACATGCCTAGCGGAATCGCTCCGTGTTAGCTCCTTCTTCAATGCCTCCAGCTTCTTCTGCAAAAGCCTGATGAGGGGAATGACCTGACTCAGGCTGGCAGTGTCTGAACTGACTTCACGTGTGGCAAGTTCAAAGGGCATCAGAACCTTGCACAACGTTGAAATCATTCTCCACTGCACTTGAGACAGGTGCATTCCATCTCCTATATCGTGCTCAATTGTATAGGCTTGAATGGCCTTTTGCTGCTCCTCCAACCTCTGAAGCATATAGAGGGTTGAATTCCACCTCGTTACCACTTCTTGCTTCAGATGATGGCAGGGCAGGTTCAGTAGTTTTTGGTGGTGCTCCAGTCTTCTGTACGTGGTGCCTGTACGCCGAAAGTGTCCCGCAATTTTTCTGGCCACCGACAGCATCTCTTGCACGCCCCTGTCGTTTTTTAAAAAATTCTGCACCACCAAATTCAAGGTATGTGCAAAACATGGGACGTGCTGGAATTTGCCCATATTTAATGCACACACAATATTGCTGGCGTTGTCCGATGCCACAAATCCACAGGAGAGTCCAATTGGGGTAAGCCATTCCGCGATGATCTTCCTCAGTTGCCGTAAGAGGTTTTCAGCTGTGTGCGTATTCTGGAAAGCGGTGATACAAAGCGTAGCCTGCCTAGGAAAGAGTTGGCGTTTGCGAGATGCTGCTACTGGTGCCGCCGCTGCTGTTCTTGCGGCGGGAGTCCATACATCTACCCAGTGGGCTGTCACAGTCATATAGTCCTGACCCTGCCCTGCTCCACTTGTCCACATGTCCGTGGTTAAGTGGACATTGGGTACAACTGCATTTTTTAGGAGACTGGTGAGTCTTTTTCTGACGTCCGTGTACATTCTCGGTATCGCCTGCCTAGAGAAGTGGAACCTAGATGGTATTTGGTAACGGGGGCACACTGCCTCAATAAATTGTCTAGTTCCCTGTGAACTAACGGCGGATACCGGACGCACGTCTAACACCAACATAGTTGTCAAGGACTCAGTTATCCGCTTTGCAGTAGGATGACTGCTGTGATATTTCATCTTCCTCGCAAAGGACTGTTGAACAGTCAATTGCTTACTGGAAGTAGTACAAGTGGGCTTACGACTTCCCCTCTGGGATGACCATCGACTCCCAGCGGCAACAACAGCAGCGCCAGCAGCAGTAGGCGTTACACGCAAGGATGCATCGGAGGAATCCCAGGCAGGAGAGGACTCGTCAGACTTGCCAGTGACATGGCCTGCAGGACTATTGGCATTCCTGGGGAAGGAGGAAATTGACACTGAGGGAGTTGGTGGGGTGGTTTGCGTGAGCTTGGTTACAAGAGGAAGGGATTTACTGGTCAGTGGACTGCTTCCGCTGTCACCCAAAGTTTTTGAACTTGTCACTGACTTATTATGAATGCGCTGCAGGTGACGTATAAGGGAGGATGTTCCGAGGTGGTTAACGTCCTTACCCCTACTTATTACAGCTTGACAAAGGGAACACACGGCTTGACACCTGTTGTCCGCATTTCTGGTGAAATACCTCCACACCGAAGAGCTGATTTTTTTGGTATTTTCACCTGGCATGTCAACGGCCATATTCCTCCCACGGACAACAGGTGTCTCCCCGGGTGCCTGACTTAAACAAACCACCTCACCATCAGAATCCTCCTGGTCAATTTCCTCCCCAGCGCCAGCAACACCCATATCCTCCTCATCCTGGTGTACTTCAACACTGACATCTTCAATCTGACTATCAGGAACTGGACTGCGGGTGCTCCTTCCAGCACTTGCAGGGGGCATGCAAATAGTGGAAGGCGCATGCTCTTCACGTCCAGTGTTGGGAAGGTCAGGCATCGCAAACGACACAATTGGACTCTCCTTGTGGATTTGGGATTTCAAAGAACGCACAGTTCTTTGCGGTGCTTTTGCCAGCTTGAGTCTTTTCAGTTTTCTAGCGAGAGGCTGAGTGCTTCCATCCTCATGTGAAGCTGAACCACTAGCCATGAACATAGGCCAGGGCCTCAGCCGTTCCTTGCCACTCCGTGTGGTAAATGGCATATTGGCAAGTTTACGCTTCTCCTCCGACAATTTTATTTTAGGTTTTGGAGTCCTTTTTTTTCTGATATTTGGTGTTTTGGATTTGACATGCTCTGTACTATGACATTGGGCATCGGCCTTGGCAGACGACGTTGCTGGCATTTCATCGTCTCGGCCATGACTAGTGGCAGCAGCTTCAGCACGAGGTGGAAGTGGATCTTGATCTTTCCCTAATTTTGGAACCTCAACTTTTTTGTTCTCCATATTTTATAGGCAGAACTAAAAGGCACCTCAGGTAAACAATGGAGATGGATGGATTGGATACTAGTATACAATTATGGACGGACTGCCACGGTTAGGTGGTATAAAAAAACCACGGTTAGGTGGTATATATTATAATAATAATACAATTATGGATGGACGGACTGCCTGCCGACTGCCGACACAGAGGTAGCCACAGCCGTGAACTACCGCACTGTACACTGGTTGATAAAGAGATAGTAGTATACTCGTAACAACTAGTATGACACTATGACGACGGTATAAAGAATGAAAAAAAAACCACGGTTAGGTGGTATATATTATAATAATAATACAATTATGGATGGACGGACTGCCTGCCGACTGCCGACACAGAGGTAGCCACAGCCGTGAACTACCGCACTGTACACTGGTTGATAAAGAGATAGTAGTATACTCGTAACAACTAGTATGACACTATGACGGTATAAAGAATGCAAAAAAAACCACAGTTAGGTGGTATATATTATAATAATAATACAATTATGGATGGACGGACTGCCTGCCGACTGCCGACACAGAGGTAGCCACAGCCGTGAACTACCGCACTGTACACTGGTTGATAAAGAGATAGTAGTATACTCGTAACAACTAGTATGACACTATGACGGTATAAAGAATGAAAAAAAAACCACGGTTAGGTGGTATATATTATAATAATAATACAATTATGGATGGACGGACTGCCTGCCGACTGCCGACACAGAGGTAGCCACAGCCGTGAACTACCGCACTGTACACTGGTTGATAAAGAGATAGTAGTATACTCGTAACAACTAGTATGACACTATGACGACGGTATAAAGAATGCAAAAAAAACCACAGTTAGGTGGTATATATTATAATAATAATACAATTATGGATGGACGGACTGCCTGCCGACTGCCGACACAGAGGTAGCCACAGCCGTGAACTACCGCACTGTACACTGGTTGATAAAGAGATAGTAGTATACTCGTAACAACTAGTATGACACTATGACGGTATAAAGAATGAAAAAAAAACCACGGTTAGGTGGTATATATTATAATAATAATACAATTATGGATGGACGGACTGCCTGCCGACTGCCGACACAGAGGTAGCCACAGCCGTGAACTACCGCACTGTACACTGGTTGATAAAGAGATAGTAGTATACTCGTAACAATTAGGATGACACTATGACGGTATAAAGAATGAAAAAAAAACCACGGTTAGGTGGTAGGTATATAATAATAAATAATACAATTCTGGTCGGACGGACTGCCTGCCGTGTGCCGACACAGAGGTAGCCACAGCCGTGAACTACCGCACTGTACACTGGTTGATAAAGAGATAGTAGTATACTCGTAACAATTAGGATGACACTATGACGGTATAAAGAATGAAAAAAAAACCACGGTTAGGTGGTAGGTATATAATAATAAATAATACAATTCTGGTCGGACGGACTGCCTGCCGTGTGCCGACACAGAGGTAGCCACAGCCGTGAACTACCGCACTGTACACTGGTTGATAAAGAGATAGTAGTATACTCGTAACAATTAGGATGACACTATGACGGTATAAAGAATGAAAAAAAAACCACGGTTAGGTGGTAGGTATATAATAATAAATAATACAATTCTGGTCGGACGGACTGCCTGCCGTGTGCCGACACAGAGGTAGCCACAGCCGTGAACTACCGCACTGTACACTGGTTGATAAAGAGATAGTAGTATACTCGTAACAATTAGGATGACACTATGACGGTATAAAGAATGAAAAAAAAACCACGGTTAGGTGGTAGGTATATAATAATAAATAATACAATTCTGGTCGGACGGACTGCCTGCCGTGTGCCGACACAGAGGTAGCCACAGCCGTGAACTACCGCACTGTACACTGGTTGATAAAGAGATAGTAGTATACTCGTAACAATTAGGATGACACTATGACGGTATAAAGAATGAAAAAAAAACCACGGTTAGGTGGTAGGTATATAATAATAAATAATACAATTCTGGTCGGACGGACTGCCTGCCGTGTGCCGACACAGAGGTAGCCACAGCCGTGAACTACCGCACTGTACTGTGTCTGCTGCTAATATAGACTGGTTGATATTTAAAGAGATATTAGTAGTATACAACAATACTATACTGGTGGTCAGGCACTGGTCACCACTCCTGCAGCAAAAGTGTGCACTGTTAATTAATATAATTGTACTCCTGGCTCCTGCTAACAACCTGCAGTGCTCCCCAGTCTCCCCCACAATTAATTATAAGCTTTTAATTTATACATTGATGACTGTGCAGCACACTGGGCTGAGCTGAGTGCACACAGACTGAGTCACACTGTGTGACTGACTGTGCTGTGTATCGTTTTTTTTTTCAGGCAGAGAACGGATATAGCAGAGAGAAGTGAACGGATATATTATATTAAATAAAAGTTAACTAGCAACTGCACTGGTCACTGACTGTGGTAAACTAACTCTGTCTGCGACTCTGCACAATCTCTCTCTATCTAATCTATCTATCTCTATTCTAATGGAGAGGACGCCAGACACGTCCTCTCCCTATCAATCTCAATGCACGAGTGAAAATGGCGGCGACGCGCGGCTCCTTATATAGAATCCGAGTCTCGCGATAGAATCCGAGCCTCGCGAGAATCCGACAGCGTCATGATGACGTTCGGGCGCGCTCGGGTTAACCGAGCAAGGCGGGAAGATCCGAGTCGCTCGGACCCGTGGAAAAAAAAGTGAAGTTCGTGCGGGTTCGGATTCAAAGAAACCGAACCCGCTCATCTCTAGTATTTTTAGCTACGCTTTCTGCCCATTTACTGTAATGTGTATGAATTGTGTACTGTTGTTTTGTTTTTTACTCAAAGTGAAGCCACACCTCCTGTTGTATTGCTGGCAACCTTACAGGCGAATATGCAAATGTTTGGAGGGGGAAAACGTGCCAGTACTCGACCCCTGTAGCAAGTTGGTGTGAATTGATGATGATAAAGGCCACTGGATACGAATCAGACACGGTCAATTATGCTACTCTATCACAACTGCTATGACTGTGATGTAATAGGAAGATTTCAGTGTACTCAGCACTCATACATAAAACATAAATCCTACTTTATTTAGGAAGGGGAAAGCTGCTGACAATTTTAGATTTGTGTCTTGTATTTTAACACGCTCCATGCGACTTGGGTACTTAATTATATACACTTTCTGCCCATTTACTGTATTGTACATGTATTGTGTACTGTGTTTCTGCCTATCTTCTGCACTCATGCCATACAGATTGAGCCACGATCATCTTGGCTTCTATGATGCGCCTAGGCACACCATGATTTATTAGCATAAGCCTTTAATCTATTGTTCTCAGCTGCAATACAATACAGAGAACAATACAGCAGGGGATTAAGTTCGACTGCCCTGGCTCAGTTAATCCTATTAAAGGCCAAGATAAAGATGGCTCTATCTTTATCTCCCATATCTCTGCAGAGTTTGTTGCATCTTAGTTTCAGACAACTCTCTTTTTCTTTCCAGAGCATTTTACATTTGAGCTTCAATTCAAATTGCGTCCAACTCTGAATAAGCTCTGATGTGTGCATTGACTGAAGTTTTCATGAATGGTTATTGGTATTCACATATCAGTCCCCCAAAACTGATTATGCATCTTTATTGGCCTTACGGTCATTAGGTCAACAAGACTTAGGTCGACAGTCATTAGGTTGACCACTATTGGTCGACATGCATTAGGTCGACTTGGTCAAAAGGTCGACTGGTCATTATGTCGACATCAACAAGCTCGACATGAGTTTTTCACTTTTTTTTCCTTAATTTTTTGAAACTTTTCTTACTTTACGATCCACGTGAACTACGATTGGGAAGGGTAACCTGTGCTGAGCGCAGCGGTAGCGGAGCAAGAACTAAACCCCTCGAACTTTGAGATCCGAGCCCGGATCTGAGTCAGGCTCGTTTTTTCGGATCTGAAAACAAGGCAAAACGTCATAATTCTGCTGTCGGATCCTGCAGGTTTTGTATTCTATATATAGTCCCGGTGATCGGCGCCATCTTCACTCCGGACCTGGAGAGTGCACAGTAAGGATGTGTTCCTTCTGTGCTGTATTCTGTGCTGTAATCGGATAGGCAGGTTAAGGAAGGGGGCAGTGCTTAAAGTGGTCCTAGAGAGGTGGTGGAACTCAACGCCTTCCCCACGGCACCCATGTAATAAAGATATTGGTGTGGTCTCAAAAAGAAAGGGGAGTGGTCACACAATAGTAATAATGCCCACAGTAGTAGCACCCCATAATACACATAATGCCCACAGCAGTAGCGCCCCTTATACAATGCCCACAGTAGTAGTGCTCCTTATGCAATGTCCACTGTACTGGTAGTGCCCACAGTGGTAGTGCCCCTTATATAGAGCCCATAGTAGTGGTGCCCCTTATGCAATGCCCCCAGTAGTAGTGCCCCTTATGTCTCCAGGAGTGATGCCCCTTATGAAGTGCCCCCTTTACAATGCCCTCATTACTAGTGCCTCCATTAGTAATGCCCCTGTGTAGTATTGCCCCCAGTAGTAATGTTGCCTGTAGTAATGGCCCCTGTCGTTTAGCACCAGTAGTTATGCCCCCAGTGGTAATGCCCCTGCAGTTATGACCCCAGTAGTTTACCCCCCCTTTAGTTTAGCCTCCCAGTGGTAATGCCCCCAGTAGTTTAGCACTAGTAGTTTGCCCCTTGTAGTTTAGCCACCAGTAGTAATGCCCCAGTAGTAATGCCCCCTGTAGTTTGCCCCCTTGTAGTTTAGCCCCTGTAGTTATGCCCCCAGTAGTTTAGCCCCTGTAGTTATGCCCAAAGTAGTTTAGCCCTTGTAGTTATGCCCCCTTGTAGTTTACCCCCCAGTAGTAATGCCCCCAGTAGTAATGCCCCCAAGTAGTAATGCCCCCAAGTAGTATTGCCCCTGTAGTTATGCCTCCAGTAGTAACGCCCCTGTAGTTATGCCCCCAGTAGTAATGCCCTCCTGTAGTTTTCCTCATTGTAGTTTGCCCCAGTAGCTTGCCCCCAGTAGATGCTTCCCAGTAGTTTGCCCCAGTAGATGCCCCTCAGTAGTAATGCCCCTCAGTAGTTTGCCCCCAGTAGGTGCCCCTCTGTAGTAATGCCCCCCAGTAGTTTGCCCCCAGTAGGTGTCTCTCTGTAGTAATTTCACCCAGTGGTTTGCCCCCAGTAGGTGCCCCTCTGTAGTAATTTCACCCAGTAGGTGCCCCTCTGTAGTAATGCCCCCAGTAGTTTGCCCCCAGTAGGTGCCCCTCTGTAGAAATGGCCCCCAGTAGTTTGCCCCCAGTAGATGCCGCTATAAAACAGAAAAAAACAAGAACAAAATACACAATACTCACCAAGCCCCGCTCCGTGTCTGGCCGCTGCAGTCCTCTGGGCGCCCGCTTCTCGGCACTATGGGAGAGACGTCATGATGTATCTCCCATAGCGCACAGTGACAGCGCCGGAAGCCGAAGCTCAGTACTGAGCTCCTGCCTTCGGCTGCTGCCAGGCGCCCGCTGGTAACGCAATCTTAGCGGGCGCCTGGCATCTCCCTGCAGCACTGGCCACACATCGGGTTAGGTGAGCCAGAGGAGGCGGAACTGCGTTCCGTCTCCAAGTGAAACTGACGGAATGCAGTTCTGCCCCATTCCGGATCACTTTAACCCCTGGAAGGGGGTCAGGAGAGTGCAGAGGGGATGCAGCAGGAGAGCTGAGATAACCTGGGGTGCTGCTTGTGTAGGTGTGCTGTGACTGTCACTGTGTTAGGGCTTTGCATAGTAGACAGTGCACTGCATATAGCATACTGTGGCTGTGTATAGGACCAGGTGTTGTTCTCTGTCTATAGGGGCTGTGTACTGCCATACACTACTGCTATATATCCTCTGTATGTGATCCAAAGCAAAAAATATATTTCTATTGGTGCGTCACTATGACTACTAGTATAACGGATACCGTACACTACTGCTATATATCCTCTGTATGTGATCCAAAGCAAAAAATATATTTCTATTGGTGCGTCACTCTAGTATACTAGTATAGCAGCTGCCGTACACTACTGCTATATATCCTGTGTGTGAGCCAGAGCTAAAATATATTTATATTGGTGCATCACTCAGTGACAACTATCAGTACTGCCATACACTACTGCTATATATCCTTATGTGATCCAAAGCAAAAAATATATTTCTATTGGTGCGTCACTATGACTACTAGTATAACGGATACCGTACACTACTGCTATATATCCTCTGTATGTGATCCAAAGCAAAAAATATATTTCTATTGGTGCGTCACTCTAGTATACTAGTATAGCAGCTGCCGTACACTACTGCTATATATCCTGTGTGTGAGCCAGAGCTAAAATATATTTATATTGGTGCATCACTCAGTGACAACTATCAGTACTGCCATACACTACTGCTATATATCCTTATGTGATCCAAAGCAAAAAATATATTTCTATTGGTGCGCCACTCAGTGACGACTAGTACTGTGGCTGCCGTACACTACTGCTATATATCTGTGTGTGATCCAAAGCAAAAAATATATATCTATTGGTGCGTCACTCTGACTACTAGTACAGCAGCTGCTGTACACTACTGCTATGTATCCTCTGTGTGTGATCCAAAGCAATAAATATATTTCTATTGGTGCATCACTCAGTGACGAGTACCAGTACTGCTGTACACTAATGCTATATATGTGTGTGATCCAAAGCAAAAAATATATATCTATTGGTGTGCCACTCTGACTACTAGTACAGCAGCTGCTGTACACTACTGCTATGTATCCTCTGTGTGTGATCCAAAGCAAAATATATATATCTATTGGTGCGTAACTCTGATTACTAGTACAGCAGCTCCTGTACACTACTGCTATATATCCTCTATGTGTGATCCAGAGCAAAAAATATATTTCTATTGGTGCATCATTCAGTGACAACTACCAGTACTGCCGTACACTACTGCTATATATCCTTATGTGATCCAAAGCAAAAAATATATTTGTATTGGTGCGCCACTCAGTGACGACTAGTAATGTGGCTGCCGTACACTACTGCTATATATCTGTGTGTGATCCAAAGCCAAAAATATATTTATATTATGTATTTGAAAGGGGTGCTCTGTCTGCTGTATCTGAAAGGGGTGATTTGTACATCTATTCAGGGGCTCTGCCCCAGTGTAAAATTAAAATAATAAAAGCTAAAAACAAAAAGCCTAAAATTATAATTATAAAAATAAATATTTTTTTTGTTTGTGCTGCACCCCAGTGTACTATACAATTTTTATTTTATTTTCATAAGTACTGTGACACTGCCGGTCAGACTGCAGTATATTATTTCCTACTCATAAAGGCATTGGGGGTCATTCCGAGTTGTTCGCTCGTTATTTTTTTGTCGCAACGGAGCGATTAGTCGCTAATGCGCATGCGCAATGTCCGCAGTGCGACTGCGCCAAGTAAATTTGCTATGCAGTTAGGAATTTTACTCACGGCATTACAAGGTTTTTTCTTCGTTCTGGTGATCGGAGTGTGATTGACAGGAAGTGGGTGTTTCTGGGCGGAAACTGGCCGTTTTATGGGAGTGTGTGAAAAAACGCTACCGTTTCTGGGAAAAACACGGGAGTGGCTGGAGAAATGGAGGAGTGTCTGGGCGAACGCTGGGTGTGTTTGTGACGTCAAACCAGGAACGACAAGCACTGAACTGATCGCACTGGCAGAGTAAGTCTCGAGCTACCCAGAAACTGCACAGAGAAGTCTTTTAGCAATATTGCGAATCTTTCGTTCGCAATTTTGATAAGCTAAGATTCACTCCCAGTAGGCGGCGGCTTAGCGTGTGCAAAGCTGCTAAAAGCAGCTTGCGAGCGAACAACTCGGAATGACCCCCATTGTGCGATGCTGTTGGTGTAGGCAACCGCAGTGTGTAATTATTATATATATTTCTGATTCATTTGTGCGACACTGTAACTGCCAGTGTGTGATATAAATACTACATCTACATATTTTTTACTCATTTGTGTGACACTATAACTGCAGTGTGTGATATAAAAAATAATATATATATATTTTGATTTAAATTAATATTTTGTGCTGTGTCATTCCAGTATACATCCAGGGACTGCAGCTGCCCCGTCCATCTAGGGGTGTTCTGTGAGTCCACACAAAATAAAGTACATATTTTTTAAATATTTTGTGCTGTATTCTCCCAGAGGGTGCTCTGCCCATTTCAGGGTGTGGTGTCTGTAGCTTTTATTCTTATTATAACTTATTTTCCTATTTTCATAACTCTTCTTATCACAACATTGTAATTAATTCAAATTAATATTATTATTAATAATAATAATAATAATAATAATAATAATTATAAATTAGATCAATTTTAATTAAATGAATATAAATAAACTCTCCACACTATAATCTTGGAGGAAATGAAGAATTTGATTCTAAATAAATGAAATTAAATAAATTACATTAAAATAAATAGAAATTAAAATAAATTAAATAAATTAAATCTAAAATATTGTCTTAATCATCTTTTTGTGAACCGAAATCTTGAGCCTTACCTAATGCTCGACATTTACTTTAGGACGCAATCAGTCCCATAATTATAATAAAATTGATTCATAAACATAATGTAATGTGGCATTAAAACCATTATTTGCTATTATTGTAGGGGATATATACATCCTTAATAAAGTTTATATTTTAACAATTTTATTGGGTTGTGTGCACCTGAGATAACTGGTTTCTTCCTCCTTTTCCCTCTCTATGGGGATTTGACAATATATCCTTACCTAATGCGTCTTTTTTAAAATACATTCTTTTTTTATATTTTATACATCCAAGGGCTGCTGCTGCTCAGTCCAGCTATTTCGGTGCAACCTTTTGGCCTAAACTGGATAAAAACAATATTGTGAGCTGTGAGGTATTCAGAATAGTCTGGAAATGAGTGGAAATGAATGTTATTGAGGTTAATAATACTGTAGGAACAAAAATAAACCCCAAATTCTATTATTTTAGCTGTTTGATTATTTTTTTCAAAAAAATCAAGATCCAAAACCAAAACCCGCAAAAGATGGTGTTGGCAAAACCAATCCAGATCCAAAACACAAAGGAGATCCAGATCCAAAACCAAAACACAAAAAATGTCCGGTGCACACCCCTAGGTGGGACCATGTTCATTATCCCGACTTGGGCCCTCATTCCGAGTTGTTCGCTCGCAAGCTGCTTTTAGCAGCTTTGCACACGCTAAGCCGCCGCCTACTGGGAGTGAATCTTAGCTTAGCAGAATTGCGAACGAAAGATTCGCAATATTGCGAAAAGACTTCTCTGTGCAGTTTCTGAGTAGCTCGAGACTTACTCTTCCAGTGCGATCAGTTCAGTGCTTGTCGTTCCTGGTTTGACGTCACAAACACACCCAGCGTTCGTCCAGACACTCCTCCGTTTCTTCAGCCACTCCCGCGTTTTTCCCAGAAACGGCAGCGTTTTTTCACACACTCCCATAAAACGGCCAGTTTCCACCCAGAAACACCCACTTCCTGTCAATCACACTCCGATCACCAGAACGAAGAAAAAACCTTGTAATGCCGTGAGTAAAATACCAAACTTCTTAGCAAATTTACTTGGCGCAGTCGCAGTGCGAACATTGCGCATGCGCAATTAGCGGAAAATCGCTGCGATGCGAAGAAAATTACCGAGCGAACAACTCGGAATGAGGGCCATGGACCAGGGATTTTTGACAGAAATTGGTAAAAGTGGGAAAAGCAGAGCCTAGCTATTTTTAAAAAAGAGAAACAGTGTTAGTCTGGCAGGTAATACTGGTAAAGTGTATTGACACTTGTTAATGTAACACATCTTTTATGTGATCAATCCACATTTTTTAAATTAGGTTAAACAGTAAGAGCAACTGACGTTTAACTCATGATGTCAAAAACAGGTTTTTATCAACCACACATGCTCGTGAAATGCTAATTGTGATGATATGACTTCTTTTAGGACTTATATTATTATTAAACTTAATGATCTGTTTGGGGCTTTTTAGCACTAGAAATATAATCTCATGCTTGCATTCTTTGAACTGCAGTGTGATAAAGTGCATTCTTTGAATTGAAGGGGATAGTTTTGAAAACATTGGTCTGTGTTATGGAGACACTGCACAGATAACTCCTTTATCATTCAGGTGACATCAGGAGAAGATAAGTTCCCTTCTGTGTGGTCCTATGCACTAGATGCTGCTTGGCTGGATCATAAAAAGCGTGTCAAGTTAATTTAGTGAAGTATAATATTAAATCTAACCTACTGACAACCTACTTAACTAACGTCTGATCTTTGTAATATTCTGACAATTCTGACAATTCTGACAATAAAGTTACTGCAAAATGAGATAACATATTTATAAACACAGTAATCCCATAAATAAGAAACAATAATGGAACACAACTAAAGCAAATAAAATAAGGACATATATTAAGTCAATACAATGCATATTATATCTATGAGGATTTAAATTCTGTACAACTGTGAAATATTATAGCAAATGTCCACAGTATAGTCACGTAGGCAATAACAAAGTAACTGGTATAACATAAACACAGCCAAATAAAGAAATCTATATAACAAAATCAAATGAGAGGAGCAGTGTGAGAGATATGTGGGGGTAAAGAGGGAGGCAAAACTCCCATCTTACTGGACTTCTCCTGATGTTCTGTCCTGTCTCCATCGCTGTGGTGGGATCCATTGAAGGATGGAGGTGCGCCCATAGACCGGACACTTGGTAGATTTTGTACGGTCCCTTGTGATCCACAAATGCATTTTTTTGTTACTGAATTTCTATGGTAGTGGATGAAACCAGTAGCCCACAGGAGAAATGCAATTAGGACCTACCTGCTGTTGTGTCTTAATGGCTCCTGGATTGGATTATCACTTGCCTCCTGAGTCTTTGGCTGCAGCATTTGTTGTTTACAAGGTACTGATAACATATTTATGATCTGTTCACCACATACTGCACCAATCTAGTCTGGGTCATATGGGACAAACTCTGCATTCCACCTTTTTTATGCTTTTAGGTGACAAATATACTAAATATGTAGATGAAATAGGATAAACATTTTTAGTAGATGCCTACAAGAAAAGCTTAGGTGGTTCAGAAATATGCAATTTTATTTAGGAAAGTGAATGAAGTTGTTAGATTATACAGAAATCTTAAACATATTGTGCTTGTTTACAAGTATAAATTATATAAATTTCAATACAAAGATTTGTCCAATGAACCATTTCTTTGAGGGTTCTATCTTCCTATTTTTAGCGCTTGTGTGCAGAGCCGGCCCTAGCCAATTTGATGCCTTAGGCAAAATTTTGTCTGGTGCCCCCTAGCTCCGCCGCTAGTTCTGCATCTGTACCTGCAACGCTCAGGTAGTGGGGCCCACCGGGGGGTTACCCTGTGGGCCAGTTCAACTCTGCACAATGCCACACAGTAATGACCATAATACATATTATTCCACACAGTAAAGGAACCTTACACATATGCCCCACATTAGTAATGCCCATAATACGCATAATGCCACACAGTAATGCACCTTACACATATGCCCCACATTAGTAATGCCCATAATACACATATACTGCCACAGATACTGCCACACTTGCTGGTTATACAAAAAGATCAGTATCAAACATGTAGAAACTGTCCATTCTCTTCACTATTCAGTGTTTTTGCTGGTGTCTGTTACTCCCGTTAACTGCATGCACTTTACTTTATACTGTGGGAGCTAAATGCTCTGCCCTCCAGTCTGATGTGTCCAAAAGTCACGCTGCACTGATGTTTCATATAGAAATAGCACAACGCAACTTACTGACCACGTTACAGTGCTAGATGGCAGGGGAATTTTACGGTATGGACTGACTAGGAAATAAAGTGTGGGGAGAACACTGCCCATGTTATGTCCCTGCAGACACCTGGGATTTGCACAGGGATAAGGGACACACACAGGATGGCAGGGTCCCCCTCCCCCATGTGCACAAGCAGTATAGGTGATGTCAGGTTTCTGTGAAGCAGTCTTCCAAAATACACATGTGGTATTCATAAGAAGCCATCCAGTAATAACCTTATATAGTCAGTAAAAATGTCACAGGTCCAGGAATTGCATTTACTGGGCTTCTGCTGTCTGTCTGAGGTCTCACAAGTCAGGGGCATTCAAGCATGTCAGAGGAAGTTTAAGGCACAGTGTGCATTTTTTTTTTACAAATGTAAACAGCAGTGTATACAAGTACTGATTGAATACATTTGGAAAGTAACAGTTAGTTTGCAGACTGTCCCTCTCAGCATGAGATGCTGCAGGGACATGCTTGGATGCCCCTAGACATGCTTGAATGCCCTAGGCAAATGCCTAGCCTGCCTATAGCTAAGGCCGGCTCTGCTTGTGTGTATCTTGTCTCTCTCTCCACCTTACTCTACGATGCATTCTTTTTCTCTCTCCCTTCCATATATTTTTCTCCCTTTTTTCTTGTTTTAAAAGTTTTGGGGCAATACAAAAATACAATCACAAAGGTCAACATCCAAGAATAGTAGTATTAACAATTATACCATCATTCATACTTTGGGGCCTAATTATTATTAATTTCTGTGCATTATTGTCATTTCTTATTGCTTCATTTCATGGCCATTAGGAATGCTTTTTATGGGGCTGATGCAGGAATAAGTGTTCCAATGACAGCCTGACCTGGCAAAAATA
Organism: Pseudophryne corroboree; assembly: GCF_028390025.1. Lineage (NCBI taxonomy): Eukaryota > Metazoa > Chordata > Amphibia > Anura > Myobatrachidae > Pseudophryne > Pseudophryne corroboree. The sequence goes on from NC_086444.1 coordinate 840,303,451, forward strand.
GTTAAATGTTTACTAACGCCATCACCTTTCTTCCATGTTTAGACACACCTGACTTCGGGGGTCATTCCGAGTTGTTCGCTCGCAAGCTGCTTTTAGCAGCATTGCACACGCTAAGCCGCCGCCTACTGGGAGTGAATCTTAGCTTCTTAAAATTGCGAACGAAAGATTCGCATTATTGCGAAAATACATCTCTGTGCAGTTTCTGAGTAGCTCGAGACTTACTCGGCATCTGCGATCAGTTCAGTGCTTGTCGTTCCTGGTTTGACGTCACAAACACACCCAGCGTTCGCCCAGACACTCCTCCGTTTCTCCAGTCACTCCCGCGTTTTTCCCAGAAACTGTAGCGTTTTTTCCCACACACCCATAAAACGGCCTGTTTCCGCCCAGAAACACCCACTTCCTGTCAATCACATTACGATCACCAGAACGAAGAAAAAACCGTGAGTAAAATTCCTAACTGCATAGCAAATTTACTTGGCGCAGTCGCAGTGCGGACATTGCACATGCGCACTAAGCGGAAAATCGCTGCGATGCGAAAAAATTTACCGTACGAACAACTCGGAATGACCCCCTTAATACACATGTGCCTACATAGGCATCAATGGCTAATGCAATTTAAGGATGTGGTCAGCTATACCCCTTTTACACCACCTGAAATATCCCGGGATTTTGCACGGGAGCGCACAAAATCCCAGGACTGCAGGCGGTGTAAAAGGGTCCTTCTCCTAAACACCGGGTCCACTTTCCCGGGAATCCAACACGGCACATACGCAGGGTTGGACACGGGTAAGACCCGGGGTAGGAGGCGGTGTAAATGGGTAAGCCGGGTCAGTCGACCCGGCACGCAGTTACAGCAGGGACGTGCACTGAGCTAAATGGCTCAGGAGGCACTGGCTAGCACCAGAGCCAGATTTAAACGCAATATATGAGCCAAAGGGTACATCTGGGCATTATACACAGGTGCAGCAGTATAAACTTCTGGAAATTTGGTGAGTTTTGATCTGAGAAGTGCAGAGTTTTGGCTATAAAAATGTCTAGAATAATGCAAAGAAGATATTTTAAACATATTCTTTGTATTTTTCATATGCTTTATACAATCAAAATTCGGGTGCAAATGTTAGTATGACAAGAAAGGCTCTGCCTCACCTGCCTCACCCCACAGCACGTCACTGAGTTACAACATGGCAAACCTCCCGTACCGCAGTGTCCGGCGTTAGGTCGGGAGGCTGGGGGTCACGGCGCACGCTGTCTATGCAGACAGCAGCATCGTACTGGTTGCCATGCAGCGGCTGGGGAAATGGCACGTGCTGTCTATGCAGACAGCAGCGCCATGTCTGGAGCCTGGAAGCGCCGGAGGCTGGGGGCAGCACAGCAGCTTCCAGATTGCTGTGCTTGCCCCCGGCGAGACGCTCCGGAGTCCCACTCTGTAGTGTTTCCCAGCGCTTGGAGATGACATCATCTGTAAGTGCCGGCCCACAAGACACTGCACCCGGGTGCAGTGTAAACGGTGCCGATCCGGCGCAGTGTAAATGGGGGGAGTCCCGGGTCTGACCCGGCTTGGAACTGTGGGGTAAATTTACTAAGCAGTGATAAGAGCGGAGAAGTGTGCCAGTGGAGATATTTCCCCATCAACCAATCAGCAGCTCTGTATCATTTTTTAGCATGCAAATTATAGATGTTACTTCAGTGCTGATTGGTTGATGGGGCAACTTCTTCACTGGCTCACTTCTCCGCTGTTATCACTGCTTAGTAAATGTACCCCTAAGTTTCAAATCCTGGGTCAGACCCGGGATTTTGGTATAAAAGGGGTATTAAAAAGCTAAGCTACTTGTGGCTTGGTAATAGGGCATTATCACAGTGCCCATAGAAAGCAATGGTGACTACTGCTGCATTCATTAAAAGAGGGACTGCAGCCCTGATACTGTAAACTGTGGTTAAACAAATGGCCTTGAGGACGAGGTGAAAACAAATAGAAATGTCTGTTCATACTCTACTGCATAAGGAAACTTTTCCTGTTTTGACTAGAATAATACATACACTGACACTGACTGGCTATGCATATCCTGCAGCTGTGAGGAAGGAAGGGGTTACAGAACAGAATGTCTGCTGTTTTCAGGGACTGTAGGAATTTGTGACTCTGGCAATGTGCTCTGGTAACAAAATCTTGTATGAGAAGACAAAATTAGTAGCAGTTTAAATGAGAGAAGCACTTAGCAACAGAACAAAGGAGCTGTATGAGTCATGGGGATCGCAGTATAAAATTTGCTAATCAGCCTTTTCCGATGGATAGACACATTGTATGATCAAAATAGAGGAGCGATGCTGTAACTTAGGAACAAAATGACAAAGGACCGCCATTCCTCCTATCAATGATCCTTCTCGTAACCGACTTAAATTGTGCTGGCCTATGCATTTCAGTAACTTTATTTATTAACAGTTATTTATATAGCACACATGTATTACTTAACATTTTTCAGATATTATTTAGTCATTTAGATCAGACCCTGCCCCAGTGGAGCTTATAATCTATATTTGCTACCAATGTACACTAGGGTTCATTTTTCTTGTCAGAAACCAAATAACCGACCATGTTTTTACTATATTTTTGGATTGTGAGAGGAAACCGGAGTACCCAGTGGAAACCCACAGAAACACAGGAAGAGCATACAAACACCACACATATAGGACCTTGGTGGGAAATGAACCCAAGACCCCCTACTAACCACTGTGCCAACCTGCCAACCTAATGTAAAGCATTTTGATATGTTTTCTATGAGTGGCAGTTGTTTACAGAGCAGACGTTTCAGGGTGAGGTGTATGTGTGGACAAGTGTAGATAAGTTAGTGGATAAAAAGACATGATGGTACAGTTACTAAGTGCTGATATTGGTTTTCAGTCGATTTTGTGTGACAGGTATTTACTAAAGTCAAAATCGACTGAAATAGAACATTGGCCCTCATTCCGAGTTGATCGCTCGCAAGGCGAATTTAGCAGAGTTGCTCACGCTAAGCCTACACCTACTGGGAGTGTATCTTAGCTTCTTAAAATTGCGACCGATGTATTCGCAATATTGCGATTACAAACTACTTAGCAGTTTCAGAGTAGCTTCAGACTTACTCGGCATCTGCGTTCAGTTCAGTGCTTGTCGTTCCTGGTTTGACGTCATAAACACACCCAGTGTTCGCCCAGACACTCCCCCGTTTCTCCGGCCACTCCTGCGTTTTTTCCGGAAACGGTAGCGTTTTTATCCACACGCCCCGAAAACGCTGTGTTTCCGCCCAGTAACACCCATTTCCTGTCAATCACACTACGTTCGCCAGAGCGAAGAAAAAGCCGTGAGTAAAAATACTATCTTCATTGTAAAATTACTTGGCGCAGTCGCAGTGCGAATATTGCGCATGCGTACTAAGCGGAATTTCACTGCGATGCGAAGAAAATTACCGAGCGATCAACTCGGAATGAGGGCCATTATACTTAATAGAGCTACAATAGAACCTTCAATACTTTAACATAGAGTTCAATTCCTAACCCATATTTTCTAAAAGTCAATTTGAAAATCGTCTCAAATTGACTCAAAATCGACCAAATCAGCATTTTCATAAGAACCATCAGAAATAGTTCTATTTGATTTTAAATCATGTCAAATTGTCTGAAACCTCAATGTGTTGGAAAAAACATGGGAGAGAAGCATGTGGGGCACTTGGCTGCATAAATCATGGCATTTAAAGGCACAACAATGATTTAAAAAAATGTGGCGATGCAAATTAGCACAGGAATGAAGGTGTTTGTGGGTAATACAGTGCATGTGACAGTACATGTGGCCAATATGAATGCTTTTGTATAATTTTGTCTATTTTTGGGTCGATTATTGATACATTTTTATTGATTTCTGATCATTTTCTGGTGAATAGAACACATTTAGAACTTCAAATAAAACTCACATCACCCAGTGATTTAAAATGGAACTCAAAAACGACTTTTAGTAAATACACTATTTGGAATACAAACACTGTAATCGATTTTAAATAGACCCAAAACAGAATTTTAGTTAATATACCCCATAAGCCACAAAAAATTTAAGTGTAGCTTGGTTATAGAAAATGAACATGGTACAGGGGGAAAAAAATAAACAGGTATAAAATACTGTATACAAATAATTAAACAAAAAATTAAATACAAATAACTTAAAATACAAAACAAATAAAAAATGTAATTAAAAAATATAAAAGTAAATAATAAATAGAAAATATGAAAGCAAGAGGAATACAATTAGAAATTATAGTAATAATTAATTACAAATAATAAAAATCAATTAAAAAATATTGAATTAAATAATAATAAACCACAGTTTATGGCTGCCAAGTAATGTCACATACAAGAGCTATTACAATACGATTGGAGTGCATGTTTATGTACCCAATAGGAAATTCAGCCCTTTGCTGAACTACCTGGAGCTATATCCCACGATTGCGGTTTTCCTGCTATAATGTGTCTGGCGTGTCAGAGCTTGGTCCTGGTTGCGACCCCTCATTGTTCTTCTCGACATATTAGTGGCAGCCAGCCCAGACTGTGAATGCTGGGATCACTTTTCTTCATTTTCTTTTTTTTTTTTTAACAATGCAAAGGTCTGTGCTGATGATCAACCTCCACGAGATGCAAAGTACAGTAGGTGAGTGTAGACAGGGCCGGATTAAGGGCTAGCTGATCCTTGGCTTAAAATGACCATGGGCCTATTGTAAGAAGAGAAGGACCTGTGACCTGTACTGTGGGTATGAGGCCAGTGCCATGTGGGGATGTACACCCCCCCACACTACAGTATCTCCCTCAATATGTAAATGAAGAATAACTGCATAATTTTGTGAGGAAAATAGAAATACAATTCTAATATTGTGATTAATGGCCGATCTTGTGGCTATCTGTGCAGCTGGTCATCATCTTGCCATTATGATAATGGGTCTATTTTTATACAGAGGCGTTTAGCTATAGTCCCATCCACCCCCTGGGTGGAGGCCATCTCTCCTAGTATTTTGTATAAAGGTATTCATATAGTTCTATGTAGGTTATTGGGAACCTCCAACAGAACATTTGGGAGGTGGCTATATTGTAAATATCTATTTCTGCTTTTAATGAAAGTAGGCGGATGCATCAAGCAGCACATTTTGCATGCGATGCATCCCACCACCCTTCGCAAGTATAACAGCATTTACTAACGCTGTATGCTTGAAAAGAATCACAAAGGACAGCTCTCCCAGTAAGAGCTGTGCTTTGCATTCATAGGACTTCTGTGTTTATGAGCCAGAGTCCTATCTGCATATGCTTCAGCTGGCGCATCTGCCGTGTGGAGTACTGGCAGGGATTTGATTGGATCCATCTCAGGGATGAAATGCGAAACGTAACCCATAGACTTCTATTGGGTAACTCCATGTAAAGATGGCATTGCCCACCTTGTCCAAGCTCCAGAAAGTAATGCATTTCAGAGCTTGGTGCATATGCGGTAAGCAGGCAAATTTCGGAAAAACTGCATTGATGCATCCCGCCCTGTATCTACAGCAATGAGGAAAACTCATCTTTGGGCATTAAAGAGTATAAGGGGCTATTCAGAGTTGGTCGCAGATTTTGTTCTTGTAGCAAAATCTGAGACCATATGCTCACATGCTGGGGACTGCCCAGCATGTGTGGCACCACCCCACGATGCGATCGTAAATCAACTGCAATCGCAACAAATAAAAGTTGATCCCTGGCTGCGTAGACAGGGGCACTGCCGCCATGTTTTCATATGCAGGAAATGCAGGTGACATCATCGACTGGCACTGACAAAATGGCCATGACACACCCCCAACAACGCAATGACGCCCCCGGACGCCCTTCACCTGTCAATCACCATGCAATAACATCCGTCCAGGATGTGATCGCATGGTGAAGGGTCATGCACGCGCACTATGGGTGCTGCGCATGCGCAGACCTTTGAATGCAGCACACAGTGGCTGCATTCAACTCTGAATTAGGCCCATAGTCCAGAGTGCCAGCTCTCCTTGAATGTGGTCACTTTTCTTACTTTTGTTGCAATGCTAGTCAATATTCCTCTCTTTTTTTCACCTGGAATCTATAGCTTTACAGCAGTGCTTTTCTATATGTGGGACTGGCATGTAGCTAAGCTACACTGAGTGTAAGGTTTTTATTTTATTTTATTTTGGAGTTGGTGGGTAGGGCATATTTATCAAATTAATTGTGACGGAAGCAGCAGCAAAGTTTCAGTATCTCCAGGTTTCTATGGGACTGTTAAATTGTTACATTTACCAAGCTCACAGCTTTCCGGAAATTGGACCTCATAGTTAACAGCATCTTCAGACAGCGTTAGACATTGTAGCTTATTGACTTTATACCACAAAGTTTTTTGGGAGAAAGATCCTAAGGATTCCTCCCTGGTAATCTCTGCATGCACAGTGACTGCACATCACAGTGATGAGGCTGGGGTCCCAATCCAGAAGTAAAATGATTGTATAATGGTGCTCTGTCTGTCGTTAAGTGGTGTATCTGACAAGGGGTGATCTGTCCGAAAATAATACGAGCTAAAAAGCCTAAAATATAATTATATAAAATATATTATTATTGCTTGTGCTGTACCCCAGGGTACTATACAATATTTTTGTTTTATTTCCATTAGAACTGTGAAACTACTGGTCAGACCGCAGTATATTATTATTTCGTACTCATACATACACGTATTGAGCGACACTGTTGTTGAAATTAAACTGCAGTGTTTGATTACTATTTCTGACTCATACACGTATTGTGCGACACTGTGGGTAAAGGTCGTACCACAGTAATATACTTTATTTCGTACTCATACACGTATTGTGCAACACTGCTGGTGAAATGAAACCGCAGTGTTCGATTATTATACATGTATTGTGTGACACTGCAGGTGAAAGTAAAACGTAGCGTTAGATTATTATCTCTGACTCATACACGTATTGTGACACTGTAGGTGGTATATTTTTTGTACAAATTGTGGTGTGTGCTGTACCCCACTTGGTTCGTGTTTGTTGATAGATATGGAGAAAGAACAATTAAGAGAAGAGGCATAGATGGCTTAAGTCAGGGCATGTAAAATCAAAGAAAAAAAAGTAAAAGACGGATTAGTAAAAGTCGGATTAATGCAATAATATAACCAATAAAAATTGTTGTCTATGCAATAAAGACCGTCCCCAATGTCCCCAATGATTAATTAATTTTTTTTTTACAATCAAACAAGTTAAATGAAATTACTAATCAATCCTTCCTTCCACTACATACATACTCTACCTCCCGTGGGCCCCTTATGTAGTTATTGATAAAGATCTGTGTCAGACCATTTGTGCTGATTTTGGTTTCATAGTTAAAAAAAAACAAATGTACAAAAACAGCTAAAATCACATGATTTGGCCTTTTTTGATCCTATAGTATTATTAACCACAATAACATTATTTCCCGGCATTTCCAGGCAATTTTGACCACAGTACAAACCTTGAAAAATATATATTGTACAATATATATTTTTAGATGCTGTAATCATATGTACAGATTATTTTCAGCCTCAATGTAGGATCAGTTCCTGAAAATTACGTTCGACCTGGAGAAGGTAACTGCTTCATCCAGCTTTACGCAAGGTATGTAGTACCATGTAAATAAATGTTTTTCACCAATATGCACAACAAATTTTTGTATTAATTCAACATATTTCCACTTTATTGCAGACATTGTGGCAGAAAGGGAGTGCAATTGCACCGAGTCCCGGATGCGACTCCCTTTTATGGAATCCAAAACCTGCAAGATCCAAAGCTGGATGAAAACAATATTTGGATTTGCTTTGACGTGCTTCCTTCATATTTGGTTATGATGGTGTTTTCTAGACATTTAGCATGTTAAGACCTTGATGCAAAACTTGCCTAACAGTTTCTTTATCGATGTTTACCAACTATCTGTGTGGGAGGGGTAAAACTTGCAAAACAGTTTTGTGATAATCCAAGGTCAATGTTGCCCCACTCCCTTTTAACTCACGCAGTATGGTTTCTTTTTTACAAGTACAGTCTCGTTATTTAACAGCCACACCTCGTAGGTATACTATACAAGCAAAAATGAGCAAAGTTTTCCTGCCTGTAGTTTCCCGCTATACGTTTTCAGTTTAACTGAATCTCTCCAGTGGAGATACAATTGTAAAATAGCGTTGAGTATAAAATGCCAGCGGTTGTGATGCCGGTGGTTAGAATACCGTCCGCGACATCCCGATGGTTGGAATCCCGACAGGGATTACCTTTCCCCAATGGCTCCCTAACCCTCTCTACCAACAGCCTAAACTTAACACCTGCACAGCCTAACCCTAACTATCCCTGGTGATGCCTAAATCTAACCCCCCCTTCCAGCAACCCAACCCTTACCCCAACCCCCGCAGCCTAACCTAACCCCCATTCCTGCAGCCTAAACCTAATCCCCCCTCCCCGCAGCCTAACTCTAACCCTCCCCCCACAACCTAAACCTAAGCTCCCCCCTTTCCCCCCCAGCTTACCTCTCTGGTGGCCTGGCAGGATTCCAGTGGATGGGACCCCAGCACCGGTAATGTGTATGTTGTCGGGAAGCCGGCACCGCTATTACGAGACATGTTGGGATTCCGGCGTCTGCATTTTGCCTGCCTAGATCCCGACCATCCCGTAAAATAATGAATGTTTATTGAGAGGATGCTTTATAAATGAAAAGAGAGATGTATATTATTGCTATAGAAATGAATGTTGTCAGGCATATGAAGGAGAACAGAGCAAGTGTTAAGAACACAACAGCATAAGTAACAAGAGAACACAGGGCCCGATTCAGACCTGATTGCTGCTGTGCGTTTTTGCACAGCGGGTGATTATCAAACTACTGTGCATGCATATGCACCACAATGCGCAGGCGCGTCACCAAATAGCATCAGGATGGTGCGAAAATTTCGATCACACGGGCGTTCGCAAGGTGATTGACATGAAGCGGATGTGGGTGGTAACTTGCTGTTTTTTGGGAGTGTCTGGCATTCCCAAGCGTTTTCAGGGAGGGAGTGTGACATCAGTTCTGGCCCCGATCAGCCTGTTTTCTTCCCACTGGAGGAATAAGTATTGAGCTACGCACAGACTGCACACACTGCACAGATTGGGAAAAACTTTAGATGGTGAGTGTGATGCGAACGGTTTTGCAGCTGTCCGCTGACAGAGAAAAATTTTCGCACAGTGTACACAGGCAATTTCACACCTGCACGGGGCAAATGTTCACTCCCCCTGAGCGGTGACTATCTGTTCACAGGACAGTGTAATTTGCAGCACAGCGATCAGGTCTGAATCGGGTCCAGAGTCAGAATAAGACAGACAAATAAAATGACATTCCCTTGAAAGAGAGGAAAGGGACTAGTGAGTGTAAGTTGTTTGATAGGAAATAAAGTCATTAATATCACATAATAGCCTATTGAAGACCACATTCATCTCTTACTTCCCTGCACACAAAATACTTTTAAAATCCTCGGCCAGATAAACAATAAACTTTGTAATATTCTGGTATGACTCCAACATAAGTATCGGTGTTCATTCTGAGAACTGAGACAGTGCAAATTGAGAGTAGATGTGCAAATAACTCAAAGGATTAACCTAACATTCAGTTTAATTGAGAAAAAATAAACTTGGCACATTCATTACACAAACTATTATAATCAGTTTTCTGGGCCAATAAAATGGCTAGTTGTAGACTGTCCTGTGGTAATGTGTGTTCCTACATTACAGTACTGTTTGGCTAATTTATTTTATTTACTGAGAAATCAATATTCAACCCTTCCCAGTACCCCAGTATTAAAGTATTTTCATAATATTTAGGTCTTGTACTCCCCTCTCTCTCTCTGCATGGAATTGGTAACTAGTGTAAGATTAGGGCAGCCTGGCCAGTTGGCCTGGAGCCCCCACCTACAGAGGTCCCCCCACATATAGCTACATTGCCAGCAAGGGGGGCACTGTGACATATATAACATGGAGTTTCTGTGTGGCATAATGTGACATTGTGCTACTATAGGGGTCATTCCGAGTTGATCGCTTGCTAGCTACTTTTTGCAGCGCTTCGAACAGATAGTCGCCACCAGGCCGGCCATCAGGGGGGTGCTGCGGGTACAGCAGTCCCGGGGCCCGGCCTCTCTAACAGAGAGGGGAGGGCCCGGGCTGCTCATGCCGCTGCTCTCCTGCCGCCATCCGTCGTCCTGTCGCCGCAGCCACCACTGCCCGGCTCCTGCAGGCTATAGAAAAGTCCCTCTCAAGATGGTCGCCGCCTCAGAGGAGACAGTTATTAAAGATACTAGAGGAGGCTCTAGTATCTTTAATAACTGTCTCCTTCGAGGCGGCGGCCATTTTGGAAGGGACATTTTCTATAGATGTACTTGAAATAGGCTCCTGAACAGTCTGCAGTGGCAGCAGCGGCGGCAGGGGGTGGGGGACAAAGGACAAGCACAACCCCTGACATCAAGCAGTACCCCAATGAGCAGGTACTGGGCATATAAATATATATCAAGGAAATATCGGAGGCACTCAGGAAAGAAATCACACACCAAAAGCCACTGTTGTAAGGCTTACAACAGTGGCTTTAGGTGTGTGATTTCTTTCCTGAGTGCCGCCGATATTTCCTTGCTACATGGCAGTCTGACTGCACTTACGGAGGGCAACAGGGACAGCTATCTTATTTTACAGAGAGTGCCGGACCTCTTGGACACTATATATATATATATATATATATTAAAAAGAAATATAATATTTTATTTAATTATTATTAATTATTTATATTTATTTAATTTATTTATTTATTTATTTTGGTGGGGAGGGCCCTGCCTATTTTTCCAGTCCCGGCCACCTATAGGGGAGTGTATTTTAGCTTTGCAAGTGTGCGAACACCTGTGCAGCCGAGCTCTGCAAAAACATTTTGTGCAGTTTCTGAGTAGGTCTGAACTTACTCAGCCCTTGCGATCACTTCAGACTATCAGGTCCCAGAATTGATGTCAGACACCCGCCCTGCAAACGCTTGGACATGCCTGCGCTTTTCCAAACACTCCTAGAAAGCGGTCAGTTGACACCCATAAATGCCTTCTTCCTGTCAATCTCCTTGCAATCGGCTGTGCGAATGGATTCTTCGTTAAATCCATCGCTCAGCAACGATCCGCTTTGTACCCGTATGACGCGCCTGCGCATTGCGGTGCATACGCATGCACAGTAGTGACCTGATCGCTGCGCTGCAAAAAACGGCAGCGCGCAATCAGGACGGAATGACCCCCATAGTGCGCTAGGATAATTTAAACATTAAACTTTATAAAAACATAGCCAGCATATCACATTGACAATTTTATTGGGAGGGGCCCCCACAAGTTATTGCCCTGGGATCACCACAAAAATCCGGCAACATATTTTTTATAGAGCTGTGCGGCGGGCACTTTTCATTATTTGTGTTTTGGTTTTGGTTCTAATTCCACTTTCGTGTTTTGGTTTTGGCTTGATTTTGCCAAAACCACCCTTTCGTGTTTTGGCTTTGGTTTTGATTTTTGGATCTGGATGATTTTTGAAAAAACATAAAAACAGCTAAAATCACTGAATTTGGGGGTAATTTTGCTCCTACGGTATTATTAAACTCAATAACATTCATTTCCACTCATTTCCAGTCTATTCTGAACACCTCACAATATTGTTTTTAGGCCTAAAAGTTGCACTGAGGTGGCTATATGACCAAGCTAAGCGACACAAGTGTGCGGCACAAACACCGGGCCCATCTAGGAGTGGCACTGCAGTTGCAGACAAGATGTCACTTTTCAAAAAGTAGGCCCCAAACAGCACCTCATGCAAAGATGTAGAAGAGGTGCAATGAGGTAGCTGTATGACTAAGCCAAGCGACACAAACAATTCCCACTGGAACAATACGTCCAAATCACTTGAATTATACGTCCAAATCACTGGAATTAAATGGCAAAATCACTGGAATTAAATGGCAAAATCACTGGAATTATACTGCAAAATTACTGTAATTATACGTCCAAATCACTGTAATTATACGTCCAAATCACTGGAATTATACGGCCAAATCACTGGAATTAATGGCAAAATCACTGAAATTAAATGGCAAAATCACTGGAATGATACTGCAAAATCACTGGAATTATACTGCAAAATCACTGGAATTATACGTCCAAATCACTGGAATTAAATGGCAGTACCACTGGACATATATACGGAAGTGTCAGACCGGATGGCACTTTAAAAAAAATAGTCCCCAAACAGCACATCATGCGAAGAAGTAAAAGAGGGCAATGAGGTAGCTGTATGACTAAGTTAAGCGACACAAGTGTGCGGCACAAACACCTGGCCCATTTAGGGTTGGCACTGCAGTCCCACTGCACTAATGGTGGATACCGGACGCACGTCTAACACCAGCATAGTTGTTATGTCCTCAGTAATCGGCTTTGCAAAGGTATATATATATATATATATACGGCAGCATCACTGGACTGGACTTATACGCCAGTACCACTGTAATTATACGGCAGGATCATTGGACTTATACGGCAGGATCACTGGATTTATACGGCAGGATCACTGTAATTATACGCCAGTACCACTGTAATTATACAGCAGGATTACTGGAATTATACGGCAGGATCACTGGAATTATACGGCAGGATCACTGGAATTATACGTCAAAATCACTGTAATTATACGGCCAAATCACTGGAATTATACGTTCAAATCACTGTAATTAAATGGCAAAATCATTGGAATTATACTGCAAAATCACTGTAATAATACTGCAAAATCACTGGAATTATACGTCCAAATCACTGGAATTAAATGGCAGTATCACTGGACATATACGGAAGTGTCAGACAGGATGGCACTTAAAAAAAAAAGGACCCAAACAACACATGATGCAAAGAAGAAAAAAAGGTTCACCGAGGTTGCTGTATGACTAAGCTAAGCGACACAACCACCTGGCCCACGCAGTGGCTGAATGTCGAGAGTGGGCCGCAATTGTTCGGTCCACTGACAGCATCTCCAGCACGCCCCTGTCATTTAAAAAAAATTCTGCTATTGGTGGACTTATACGGCAGTATCCCAGGACTAATACAGCAGTACCCCTGGACTCATACGGCAGTGTCAAACAGGATGGCACTTTTCAAAAACTAGGCCCCAAACAGCACCTCATGCAGAGATGTCGAAGAGGTGCAATGAGGTAGCTGTATGACTAAGCCAAGCGACACAAAAAAATTACCACTAGAATTATACGTCCAAATCACTGGAATTATATGTCCAAATCACCGGAATTAAATGGCAAAATCACTGGAATTATTCTGCAAAATCACTGGAATTATACATCCAAATCACTGGAATTATACTGCAAAATCACTGTAATTATACGTCCAAATCACTGGAATTAAATGGCAAAATCACTTGTATTTAATGGCAAAATCACTGGAATTAAATGGCAAAATCACTGGAATTATATGTCCAAATCACTGGAATTAAATTGCAAAATCACTGGAATTATACTGCAAAATCACTGTAATAAATAATACTGTAAAATCACTGTAATTATACGTCCAAATCACTGTAATTATACGTCCAAATACTGGAATTAAATGGCAAAATCACTGGAATTAAATAGCAAAATCACTGGAATTAAATGGTAAAATCTAGGTATCGCCTGCCTAGTGAAGTGGAATCTAGATGGGATTTGGTACCAGGGGTCACAATACCTCCATCAGTTGTCTAAATCCCACTGCACTAATGGCGGATACCGGACGCACGTCTAACACCAACATAAGTGTGAAGGCCTCAGTTATGAGGGCTTCCATCGTCATCTGAAGCTGAACCACTAGCCATGAACATAGGCCAGGAGCTTAGCCGTTCCTTGCCACTCCGTGTTGTAAATGGCATATTGACAAGTTTACGTTTCTCCTCAGACCATTTAAATTTCTTTTTTTCGGTCTTTTTACTGAACTTTGGCTTTTTGGATTTTACATGCCCTCTACTATCACATTGGGCATTGGCCTTGGCAGACGACGTTGATGGCATTTCATCGTCTATGTCATGGCCAGTGGCAGCAGCTTCAGCACTAGGAGTAAGTGGTTCTTGATCTTTCCCTATGTTATCCTCCAAATTTTTGTTCTTCATTATTTTTTTGAAGTTATGTAACACAATAAGCGGCACAGTAATAACTGATGCCCAAGACACTACCACTGGTCTGATGCAGCAGAACACAGCAACACTGTAAGGGACTTGTTGTTGCTGTTATTATTATTAAACGCCAGCAGTGGACATATAGCAGCAGCGTATACCACTGTGACTGTCTGGTCACTGGAATGACTGATGGCCAGGGCACTACCACTGGTCTGATGCAGCACAACACAGCAACACTGTGAGGGACTTGTTGTTGTTATTATTATTATTATTATTATAATATGGCAGCAGTGGACATATAGCAGCAGCGTATACCACTATGACTGCCTGGTCACTGGAATGACTGATGGCCAGGACACTAACGCTGGTCTGATGCAGCACAACACAGCAACACTGAAAGGGACTTCTTGTTATTATTATTATTATTATAATACAGCAGCGTATACCACTGTGACTTCCTGGTCACTGGAATGACTGATGGCCAGGACACTACCACTGGTCTGATGCAGCACAACACAGCAACACTGAACTGATGCAGCACAACACAGCAGCAATGGACATATGGCAGCAAGAGAACACAAACACTGTGACTGTCTGGTCACTGGAATGACTGATGGCTGAAGCACAGGACACTACCACTGGACTGATGCAACACAATACACCACCACTGAACTGATGCAGCACGACACAGCAGCACTGGACATATGGCAGCAGAGGACACAAACACTGTGACTGGACAAATACAGCACAAGACACTACCACATAGGACACTGAGGACGAAGACACGTCCTCTCTCTACACTCTCCAATGCCGGAGTGAAAATGGCGGGGACACGCGGCTCCTTATATGGAATCCAAACCCCGCGAGAATACGACAGCGGGATCATGACGTTTTGCCTCGTTCTGGTTTCCGAGTCAGGAGGGAAAACACAAACCTGGCTCGGAACCGGACTCGAAAGTTGAAGTTCGGTACGGTTCAGTTCTCTGGGAACCGAACCCGCTCATCTCTAATTTTCTATAATATGCAACCCTGTCACCATCAATACCCCAGACTACAGAGTACTACAGGTACAGTATATCCTTTGTTTTGTTTTTCCATTTGCTAGGCATTTGCCCTCTTTTTAAATTCTTTGTTTACAAGACAGAGCCATACAATGGCAGAAATTAAAATAGCAGGTCAAATACACAGCGGTAGAAATTACTTGGATAGAATGGGCATAAGAGGTACAGTGAGAAGGTAGAGGACAGGGCACAGGACTTGTCCAACTGCTATATATTTTCTGTGGACATCTACCAAGTATGACAAGAAAACATGGTCCTCTGCATAACTGAAACTGTATAGTATTGGATTATAGTATTACTCACCATAGTGTAATACATCACAAAGAATGACAAGAATTTACATCTCTTACTAGAAAAGAATGCTTAGGAATAGATACTAGAGATGCCTCATTTGTTTTGGGGTGCTCATCATTTTCTGTTGTGGGATGATCCTGACATTTAGTATGTGTCTTGAATAGAGAATCTTGTTGTGTTGAAATAAAGAAATACTTGAAGAGAGGAGCAATTCCTGTAGTTTGGCTAGTGGAATAATTAATGATTTTGATCATTAGTTTGATTTCTGGTGAACTGATTCATGAATTTTTATTAACTTACATATCATTGTAGATTGGGCTAAACTTCAGCAAATATATAACAACTTCTGGAACTGCGGTTTTCAGGTTCAATCCTCAAGTTTTCCCAACAGGTCTTGTTTTGAGGAAGCTGTTGGGGGTAATTACTGACCAAGCAAAATAGATGAACTCATCTGTGCATGATTATAGAAATCCACAAAACATGACCTGTTGGTACTTGAGAAATGGAGTTGAAAACCCCTGCTTCCTCACTGTTTACAATGTAATAATGACCAGCTGAAACACGTGTTCTCCCATTTTTGCCTGTAGGGCTGTTCCCATTATCTTTGGGCGTTACAATTCTTCTTCTTAAAGATTTTTAAAGCAAATAGGCACATTTAAGTGGCAAGGAAATAATTGCCCAAATAAACTGTAGGTGCAGTATGTTACTTTACATGTATTTAACATGCAATAAATTGTGCGTGTGTGGTTTTTTTTTTAGTGCTTTTTAAAGAATGCGATACACTGTGCTCAGTACTGGCCCATCGCAAGGAGATGTAAGGGAGGGGTTAATTTTGACAAGAAGAAACAAAACATATTCTCCCAGCACACTGTAATGGATGAGCAACTACTATTCTGTGTATCACTGTTCTGAGAGGCACTGGGCCCCAGCAGGAAATGCAGTGATAGTGACGAGAGATGAGCAGTTTGATTCTCAGAGAACCAAACCCTACCGGACTTCACTACCCGAGCCCAGATCCGAGTCAGGCTCGGGTTTTCCCTCCTGACTTAGAAACCAGAACGAGGCAAAACGTCATCATCCCACTGTCGGATTCTCGTGGGTTTGGATTCCATATAAGGAGCAGCGCGTCGCCGCCATTTTCACTCCAGCATTGGAGAGTGTAGAGAGAGGACGTATCTCCGTCCTCAGTGCTCAGTGTCCTGCATCAGTTCAGTGTTAGTGTCTTGTGCTGCATCAGTCCAGTCACAGTGGTTGTGTCCTCTGCTGCCATATGTCCAGTACTGCTGTATAAGTCCAGTCCAGTGGTGCTGTGTTGTGCTGCACCAGTTCAGTGGTGGTGTCTTGTGCTGCATCAGCCCAGTCACAGTGGTGGTGTCCTCTGCTGCCATATGTCCAGTGCTGCTGTATAAGTCCAGTCCAGTGGTGCTGTGTTGTGCTGCATCAGTCCAGTGGTGGTGTCTTGTGCTGCATCAGTCCAGTCACAGTGGTGGTGTCCTCTGCTGCCATATGTCCAGTGCTGCTGTATAAGTCCAGTCCAGTGGTGCTGTATCAGTTCAGTGGTGGTGTATTGTGCTGCGGTATATGTCCATTGATGCTGCTGTATATGTCCCACGGTACTGCCATATAAATCCAGTGAACCTGCCGTATAATTCCAGTGATCCTGCCGTATAATTCCAGTGATCCTGCCGTATAATTCCAGTGATCCTGACGTATAATTGCAGTGATCCTGCCGTATAAGTCCAGTGATCCTGCCGTATAATTCCAGTGATCCTGCCATATAATTGCAGTGATCCTGCCGTATAAGTACAGTGATCCTGCCGTATAATTCCAGTGGTACTGGCGTATAAGTCCAGTCCAGTGATACTGCCGTATATGTCCAATGGTACTGCCATATAAGTCCAGTGGTACTGCCGTATTGTTAGGTCTGTAACTGTGTCTGTACCCGGAGGGGGCACTAGTGTGTCAGTGGTGGTGCTGTGGAGGAAACGAGGAGGCTGTAGAAGATTCCTGCGCATGTGCGCAATGATATTTATTTAGCACACAGAGGTATGAACAGTCACTGAAGCACACTAACAATACTGATGGTGTGAGCAGAGAAGCTGACAGAGGTATAACAACAGTCACAGGTGATGATCTGTAAACCAGTGAAATTAATAACAGTGATGACCAGCCTGGAAGCCAATGGCAAACATCGATGGTCGACTTGGAAGTCGATGGTAACAGGATCCAATATGCAGACGACAGTAATGCAGCTGATAACAGTGAACACAGACAATAGTAACTCCGGAGATTGGTCTGGAAACCAACAACAATAGATTCACACAGTCTGTATATATGCACAAGCCCACAAAGCCAAGCAAGCCCAAAGCAGGAGACAGTTTGTAAATAGCAAGCTGGTTGTTTTAAGTGCCAGATGTAATAGCACAGTGCTGAATGCAGATAAACTACGCACAGGTGAGAATGGTAAGTAGCTCCTGGATAGAGTCTTTTACTGCATGCAGAGGTGGAAGCTGACTGTGGAAAGAGTTGTAGCAGAGCAGGACGGCTGGAGCCTGTAGTTCCACGGAGATACTGGAGCAAGGAAATCACTGGAGACAGGAGACGCTGTACACTGGATGTGACACGTTGTTCAAGCCGATGAGACTGAGCCGATGTTCTGGATTTCTACCCCCTGGTCAGCAGGCATTGGATGCTTGAATCATGTGTGCAGACACAGCGCAGGATTGGTGTTTGCAGGTCAGCGCCCATGCTGCACAGATGATGGGTACACACTAGATGGACTTCAGGGGTACACAATGACAATGGGCACTGTGCCCACGGACAGAGCATTCATGCAGCCGCAGACTGGATCCGTGACCTCCGGAGGCCTACACACCAACGCGCTGGTAAGTGAGATGTCACTGAACGACGATTCCTGACAGTAACCCCCTTTATGGGTGGGCACTGAACACCCACGAGTCTTGGAAGGAAAAATTATATGAAAAGCTTGAACTAACCGTGGAGCATGTACATCAGTGGCGTTAATCCAACTCCTCTCTTCAGGACCATACCCGGACCAGTAATCAGATACTGTAGACGACCATACCGATGTCGGGAATCCAAGATCTTCTCAACCTCGTACTCTACGTCCCGATGAGTTTGAACTTTTGGAGCCACTGGAAGAGCTTTCTGGAAACGGTTAAGAATCAAAGGTCTGAGGAGAGAAATATGAAATGAGATCGGGATTTTTAAATAAGGAGGTAACTTCAGCTTGTATGCCACTGGATTGATGACATGTTCAACAGGAAATGGACCAATGAACAGTGGAGCAAACTTCATAGAAGGAACTCAGATACGGAGGTTACGGGTGGATAACCAAACTTTATCACCTGGCTTTAAACTTAGAACTGCTCGCCTTTTCCGATCTGCAAAGACTTTGTACTGGTTAGATGCTTTCTTTAGAGAAAGGTGAATCTTTTTCCAAATCTGAGAGATCTGCTGAAGAACTGAAGAAGCAGCTGGTACATCAACAACAGGAGGATCTTGAAAATCTGGAACTCTGGGATGTTGACCATAAACTGTAAAGAAAGGAGTAGTATCGGTGGATGAATGATAACGGAAGTTGTGAACAAATTCGTCCCAGGGCAACAAATCCACCCAGTCGTCTTGCGAAGAAGAGATGTAGAGTCTTAGCAAGGACTCAAGCTCCTGGTTTACACTCTCTGTCTGCCCAATCGTTTGCGGATGGTATGCTGTGGAAAACTTGAGTTTGACTTGCAAGGTGGAACATAAGGCCCTCCAGAATCTTGCCACAAATTGAACTCCACGGTAAGAAATAATCTCGGTTGGAAGTCCATGTAATCTAAAAATTTCATGTAAAAATAGTTGTGCAAGTTTTGGATCAGAGGGCAAGCCAATGAGAGGAACGAAGTAGGCCATCTTAGAGAACCTGTCGACCACTACCCTGATGGTATCGTACCCCTTGGAGGGAGGTAGATCTGAAATAAAATCCATCGACAGATGAAACCAGGGACGACTTGGTATGGAATTTGGCAATATTTGACCAGCAGGAGCTTGACGAAGAACTTTATGCTGGGCGCATTTGAGACATGAAGCTACAAATTCTTGGATATCGGCTTTCATAGGCGACCACCAGTAGGATTGCGACAAGAACTTATAAGTTTTGAGGATCCCAGGATGACCAGTGAACTTGGAAGTGTGAGCCCAAGACAGGAGATTTGGACGAAGCTCAGGGGAAACAAACATCTTGCCAGGAGGCAGAGCTGGAGACACATTAGTGGAAGCAAAAACCACAGGATTGAGAACTGGACGAGAGATTTGTTCTGAAGATTCTTCTTTAGCACTCATGGAGCGTGATAAAGCGTCCGCTTTAACATTCTGAGAGCCTGGACGAAACTGCAACTTAAACTTAAAATGAGAAAAGAATAAGGCCCACCTTGCTTGTCGAGGTTTCAGACACTGTGCTGCCTTTAGGTAAAGGAGATTTTTGTGATCGATATAGATGGTGATGGGAAACTTGGCGCCCTCCAACAGATACCTCCATTCTTCGAGGGCCAGTTTAATTGCTAGCAGCTCCTGGTCGGTCTCCGAAGGAGTAGTTCATCTCAGCGAGTGAGAATCTACGGGAGAAGACTCCACAAGGGTGAGTCTTACCATCGGAGCAAGCTTGGGACAAGACTGTGCCAACGCCAATCGTCGAGGCGTCCACCTCTAAAATGAAAGCCCTGTTGACATATGGCTGCTGTAACACAGGAGCCGAAACAAATGCTTGTTTAAATTTTCGAAAGGCAGACAGTGCTTCTTCAGACCACTGGGAAGGACTCGCCCCTTTCCGAGTGTGGCAAGTAATGGGAGCTATCAATGTTGAGAATCCTTTGATAAATTTTCTATAATAATTGGCGAAGCCAATGAAACGCTGAATCGACTTGAGTGTAGTGGGAAGAGACCAGTTCCCTATGGCTTCCAGCTTGGCTGGATCCATTTGAAGATCAGTACCGGAAATTATGTACCCTAGGAAGGGAATTGAAGAAGTTTCAAAAGTACACTTGGACAGTTTACCATAAAGATGATTCTGTCGAAGACGTCGAAGAACCTCTTTCGCTTGTTGGCGATGGGAGGCCAAGTCATGGGAAAAGATCGAGGTAGACTATCAGATACTTGTATAAGATGTCTCTGAATATTTCATTGACAGAGTTCTAGAATGCCGCCAGGGCATTACTTAGGCAGAAGGGCATCACTAGATATCCGTTGTGGCCATCACGAGTGTTGAAGGCGGTTTTCCACTTATCGCCACTTCAGAACCTGATGAGATTATAACCCCCGCGGAGATCTAGCTTGGTGAAGATACTGGCCCCTTTGACTCTGTTGAATAGTTCCGTGATTAATGGCAGAGGGTAGCTGTTCGTAATAGTGATGTCATTTAGACCTCGGTAATCAAAGCAAGGGCGTAATCCTCCGTCTTTTTTCTTGACGAAGAAAAACCCCGCTCCTGCTGGAGATGAGGAAGGACGGATGAACCCTTTCTGCAGATTTTCTCTTATGTACTCACTCACAGCAAGGGTCTCAGGAACGGAGAGATGATATGTGCGTCCTTTGGGTGGCTTTTTTCCTGGGAGGAGATCAATGGGACAATCCCATTCTCGATGGGAAGGCAGAACGTCAGCGGCCTTTTCACTGAAGACGTCAGCAAAATCCTTGTAGGCCTCAGGAAGTCCAGACTGAGGTTTTAACCCTGAAGATCTCACGGGACAGATTTGAGCCAAACAGCATGGAGTCCTCCTTGTTTCCATTCCTGTGAGCTGTAGTGTGGACCAGTTGATTTGTGGGTTGTGTGTTTGAAGCTAGGGCATGCCCAGTATGATCTCATGAGTGGCTTTAGGGATGACCAACAGTTCAGTGAACTCAGAATGGAGGAAGCCCACTCCCACGACCACTGGCTTAGTCTGCTGGTTGATGGAACAGTCGGCAATATGACTACCATCCACGGCAGTGAGGTAGACTGGGCAAGACAACTTTAAAACAGGTAGATGGATCTTATCAACTGCAGCTTGTGTAATAAAGTTCCCAGCAGCACCACAATCTACTAAACCTGAAAAGGTATGTAATCTACTCTGTGTTTCCAATGTTACAGGGAGGATGAGGTCTCGAGAAGAAGGAGCTTTGGCTGAAATTCCTAACTTGACTCCTCCTTTGCAAGTTAGGATCTGGGGTTTCCCGAATGAGAAGGACAGGTACCAATCATGTGACCAGCAGAAGCACAATATAGACACAGTCTTTCCCGTAACCTTCTCCTCAGGGGTTAAACGGGACCTATTCACTTGCATAGGCTCATCAGAAGTAGTGGGTATGGACTGTACTTGAGGCATAGCCCGATGCTTGCGAGGGTCACTTCAAGAATGTTCACTGGTTCTTTCGTGTAAACACAGGTCCAGTTTCACACATAGGGAGATTAAAGCTCCCAGTAGCTCTGGGAGATCTCGGGTTGCCAACTCATCTTTTATACGATCAGGCAGTCCATGCCAGAACCCAGCAACCAACGCTTGATTATTATTTTTAACCTCTGATGCCAATGTCTGGAACTGGATGACATATTGTCCCACAGTGCGTGTTCCCTGGCGAATCTGGAGGATGTCTGAAGAAGCAGATGTTGTACGCCCAGGTTCATCAAAGATGCATCGGAATTTAGCAACAAATTCTGTATAGTTGTTTAGGAGAGAATCTGCTCGCTCTCATAATGGGGAGACCCAATTCAAGGCAGGACCAGTCAGGAGGGACACAATGAATGCAACCTTAGGTGTCAGGAAGGTGTCGGGAAGTTGTGTGGCATCAAATCAAAGTGGACTTCACACTGATTCAGGAACCCACAACACATTTTGGTATTGCCATCGAACTTACTAGGTGTAGGAAGATGGAGACGAGACCCTGGAGAGGTAGCAACTGGAGGACCTGAAGCTTTGAAACTGGAAACTGGAGCTGGAGTAACAGAATTTGGAAGAGACTGTTGTAAAGTGTCCAGTTGGGAAAACATACCTTGCAGGAACTGTATAATCTCCTGTTGTGTAGCCTCTTGACCATCGAGTCGTGACACTAAACTTTGTAGTGCCCCTGCCACCACACTCTCACCGTTGTCCGGGTCCATGGGCCTTGAACAAACTGTCAGGTACCTTTGAGAAAGTCACGTGACGAAACGCGTTAGGACTTCTCCGTACTTTTTCATTTTGAACACTTGCTATATGCACTACCTCTGGCGAGGCTATCCAGAGGTCTGAACTAATCTACTTGCACTGCACGGCGCATATGAGACGCGGCCGGTCGGCTTCTGACACCGCAAATTGGAACTGATACAACAAGCCGTACGAGAGGTTATAGCCTTGCCTTGGCTCCCCCTCACTGCAGGACCAGTCTCCGAGCAAGAACACCAGGAGGGGAATACCTCAGCCAGCGCTGTCTGGCGTTAGATGTTAACACGTCCGGCGGACTTCCAACTAGTGCCAGCGGTCTCTAATTGAAAGTGATCCAGCAGTCCGTACGAGGTGAGCACAACCTGACTCTGGCTCTCCCTCACAACTGGACCAGGTAATTAGTACGGTGGGACGCCACACGTACTTGTTCTGCAAACCAGCACTCTTACAGTCACTTTATATGAACATTTGCGAACTGTTAAACAAAACTAAAGTGCATTTGTTACAAATTTGAACTATAAAAGGGACCAATTTGAAAGCTTCATATATATGCATGCAAATTCCAGGGACTGGTTAGCTATTTAGCTACTCAATATACTTACCATGCAACAGTGAATCAAATGGATACGTTTATAAAATTGCTATGGATAGTTAAAACCGCAATTGATACAGTGTTATGTTCTTAATTGGATACATTCTTATATGTTCATTTATTTCTTATATAAATTGTATACTGTGCACAGTTAATTTTTAACAGTATTTTTTATTGATATCCGTATATAAACAATCTAGGTGCAATAATTAATCAGCGTGTTGTATTCTTGACACTCAGTGGCTTGTGTTTATATGCAATCAATTGTCCAATCAAGGTTTTATTTAATCATCTGTTAATCCCGGGTGCAGTTGTATTTTTCTTCCTTTCCTGGATAGAGTCTCTTACTGCATGCAGAGGTGGAAGCTAACTGTGGAAGGAGTTGTAGCAGAGCAGGATGGCTGGAGCCTGTAGTTCCATGGAGATACTGGAGCAAGGAAATCACTGGAGACAGGAGACTGGAGCCAGGAGACGCTGTACACTGGATGTGACACGTTGTTCAAGGCGATGAGACTGAGCCGATGTTCTGGATTTATACCCCCTGGTCAGCAGGCATTGGGTGCTTGAATCATGTGTGCAGACACAGCGCAGGATTGGTGTTTGCAGGTCAGCTGACCGCAAGTGTCATGGCAGCGCCCATGCTGCACAGATGGTAGGTACACACTAGATGGACTTCAGGGGTACACAATGACAATGGGCACCGTGCCCGCGGATAGAGCATTCATGCAGCCGCAGACTGGGGCCGTGACCTCCGGAGGCCTGCACACCAGCGCGCTGGTAAGTGAGATGCCACTGAATGCCGATTCCTGACACGTATAATTCCAGTGATGCTGCCGTATAAGTCCAGTGATCCTGCCTTATAATTCCAGTGATCCTGCCGTATAATTCCAGTGGTACTGGCGTATAAATCCAGTCCAGTGATACTGCTGTATATGTCCAGTGGTACTGCCGTATAAGTCCAGTGGTACTGCTGTATAATTATAGTGATCCTGCTGTATAATTCCAGTGGTACTGGCGTATAAATCCAGTGATCCTGCCGTATAATTACAGTGGTACTGGTGTGTAACTCCAGTCCAGTGATACTGCCGTATATGTCCAGTGGTACTGCCGTATAAATCCAGTGGTACTGCTGTATAATTCCAGTAATCCTGGCGTATAATTCCAGAGGGGGTTAGTATGAGTAGCCGGCGGCCGGGATCCCGACCACCGGCATACCGACAGCTGGGTGAGCAATAATGAGCCCCTTGTGGGCTCACTGCGCTCGCCATGCTACGGGCACGGTGGCGCGCTAAGCGTGCCACGCTATTTATTCTCCCATTCCAGTGGCACTGGCGTATAAGCCCAGTGATACTGCCGTATATGTCCAGTGGTACTGCCGTATAATTGCAGTGATCCAGCCGTATAATTCCAGTGATCCTGCTGTATAATTGCAGTGATCCTGTCGTATAATTCCAGTGGTACTGGCGTATAAATTAAGTCCAGTGATACTGCCGTATATGTCCAGCAGTACTGCCGTATATATGTCCAGCGGTACTGGCGTATACATCCAGTGATCCTGCCATATAATTCCAGTGGTACTGGCATATAAATCATGTCCATTGATACTGCCGTATATGTCCAGTGATACTGCTGTATATGTCCATTGATACTGCCATATATGTCCAGCGGTACTGCTGTATAAATCCAATGATCCTGCCGTATAATTCCAGTGGTACTGGCGTATAAGTCCAGTGATCCTGCCGTATGATTCCAGTGATCCTGCAGTATAAATCCAGTGATCCTGCAGTATAAATCCAGTAATCCTGCTGTATAATTCCAGTGATCCTGCCGTATAATTCCTGTGATCCTGCCATATATGTCCAGTGGTACTGCCATATAATTCCAGTGATACTGCCATATATATATATATATATATATAGTGCCAACCCTAAATGGGACAGGTGTTTGTGCCGCACACTTGTGTCTCTTAGCTTAGTCATACAGCTACCTCATTGCACTTATGTGCTGTTTGGGTACTATTTTTTTTTAAGTGCCATCCTGTCTGCAATGCCACTCCTAGATGGGCCAATTGTTTGTGTCGCTTAGCTTAGTCATACAGCTACCTCATTGCACTTCTTTTTCATCTTTGCATGGTGTGCTGTTTGGGGCCTTTTTTTATACCTCACCTCCTGTCTGACACTGCAGTGCAACTCCTAGATGGGCCAATTGCTTGTGCCGCTTAGCTTAGTCATACAGCTACCTCATTGCACCTCTATTTCATCTTTGCATGATGTGCTGTTTGGGACCTTTTTTTATATCTGCCCTCCTGTCTGACACTGCAGTGCCACTCCTAGATGGGCCAATTGTTTGTGTCGCTTAGCTTAGTCATACAGCTACCTCACTGCACCTCTTTTTTATCGTTGCATGATGTGCTGTTTGGGGCCTTTTTTTATATCTGCCCTCCTGTCTGACACTGCAGTGCCACTACTAGATGGGCCAATTGTTTGTGCCGCTTGGCTTAGTCATACAGCTACCTCACTGCACCTCTTTTACATCTTTGCATGAGGTGCTGTTTGGGGCCTTGTTTTTATATCTGCCAAACTGTCTGCCACTGCAGTGCCACTCCTAGATGGGCCAGGTGTTTGTGCAGCACGCTTGTGTTGCTTAGCTTAGTCATACAGCAACCTCGGTGCACTTCTTTTTCTTCTTTGCATCATGTGCTGTTTGGGGACTAGTTTTTTAAAGTGCCATCCTGTCTGCCACTGCAGTGCCACTCCTAGATGGGCCAATTGTTTGTGTCGCTTTGCTTAGTCATACAGCTACCTCATTGCACCTCTTTCCCATCTTTGCATGATGTGCAGCTTGGGGCCTAGTTTTTGAATAGTGCCATCCTGTCTGACACTGCAGTGCCACTCCTAGATAGGCCAGGTATTTGTGCCGCATACTTGTGTCGCTTAGCTTAGCCATCCAGGTACCTCATTGCACCTCTTTTTCTTCTTTGTATGATGTGCTGTTTGGGGTCTATATTTTAAATCTGCCATCCTTGTGACACTGCAGTGCCACTCCTAGATGGGCCAGGTGTTTGTGCCGCACACTTGTGTCGCTTAGCTTAATCATACAGCAACCTTGGTGCAACCTTTTTTCCTAAAAACAATATTGTGATGTGTGAAGTGCTCAGAATAGACTGGAAATGAGTGGAAATGAATGTTATTGAGGTTAATAATACCGTAGGATCAAAATTACCCCCAAATTCTGTGATTTTACCTGTTTTTATGTTTTTTTTCAAAAATCATCCAGATCCAAAACCAAAACACAAAAGGGTGGTTTTGGCAAAACCAATCCAAAACCAAAACACGAGTGGGGAATTAGAACCAAAACCAAAATACAAAACACGAAAAGTGCCTGCCGCACATCTCTAGGGACCCATACTTAGAGTGTGGCCTGACTCCAGAGGGTGTGTGGCCAGTCTCAACAGAGGCTTGACTAGCCATTAGAGTGTGCATGGCCAGGTTCCTTTTATAAATATACAGTATAGATAGTAAATACTGCTAGGGCTCTCAATTTAGAAATACGTAACTATATGATGCAAAGTGGTGCTATTATCATGTAGTGTAGCATCACCAAAACATAGACTCATTACCATGGCTGATGGCTTACTATATGTTTTCATATGTGTGTAATTGAGATCCTATTATCATATAGGATGGCAATTTTATTGCACTGTGTTGGGGGTATCTGTTTTGTTTTGTTTTCTTCACATATAAAAATGCATCTAAATATTAGGGATGAGCGGGTTCGGTTCCTCTGAATCCGAACCCGCCCGAACTTCAGCTTTTTTCCACGGGTCCGAGCAGGCTCGGATCCTCCCGCCTTGCTCGGTTAACCCGAGCACGCCCGAACGTCATCATCCCGCTGTCGGATTCTCGCGAGACTCGGATTCTATATAAGGAGCCGCGCGTCGCCGCCATTTTCACACGTGCATTGAGAGTCATAGGGAGAGGACGTGGCTGGCGTCCTCTCCGTTTAGAGAAGAGAGAGACACAGTATTTTGGGGAGCATTATTAGGAGGAGTACTACTATACTGTATACTACTATACTACTTGCTGAAGTGATATTTATAGAGTCATAGGGAGAGGACGTGGCTGGCGTCCTCTCCGTTTAGAGAAGAGAGAGACACAGTATACTATTTTGGGGAGCATTATTAGGAGGAGTACTACTATACTGTATACTACTATACTACTTGCTGAAGTGATATTTATAGAGTCATAGGGAGAGGACGTGGCTGGCTTCCTCTCCGTTTAGAGAAGAGAGAGACACAGTATTTTGGGGAGCATTATTAGGAGGAGTACTACTATACTGTATACTACTCTACTACTTGCTGAAGTGATATTTATAGAGTCATAGGGAGAGGACGTGGCTGGCGTCCTCTCCGTTTAGAGAAGAGAGAGACACAGTATTTTGGGGAGCATTATTAGGAGGAGTACTACTATACTGTATACTACTCAGACACAGTATTTTGGGGAGCATTATTAGGAGGAGTACTACTATACTGTATACTACTCTACTACTTGCTGAAGTGATATTTATAGAGTCATAGGGAGAGGACGTGGCTGGCGTCCTCTTCGTTTAGAGAAGAGAGAGACACAGTATTTTGGGGAGCATTATTAGGAGGAGTACTACTATACTGTATACTACTCTACTACTTGCTGAAGTGATATTTATAGAGTCATAGGGAGAGGACGTGGCTGGCGTCCTCTCCGTTTAGAGAAGAGAGAGACACAGTATTTTGGGGAGCATTATTAGGAGGAGTACTACTATACTGTATACTACTATACTACTTGCTGAAGTGATATTTATAGATTAGATAGTGTGACTGTAAGTTAGAGATGAGCGCCTGAAATTTTTCGGGTTTTGTGTTTTGGTTTTGGGTTCGGTTCCGCGGCCGTGTTTTGGGTTCGAACGCGTTTTGGCAAAACCTCACCGAATTTTTTTTGTCGGATTCGGGTGTGTTTTGGATTCGGGTGTTTTTTTCAAAAAACACTAAAAAACAGCTTAAATCATAGAATTTGGGGGTCATTTTGATCCCAAAGTATTATTAACCTCAAAAACCATAATTTACACTCATTTTCAGTCTATTCTGAATACCTCACACCTCACAATATTATTTTTAGTCCTAAAATTTGCACCGAGGTCGCTGTGTGAGTAATATAAGCGACCCTAGTGGCCGACACAAACACCGGCCCATCTAGGAGTGGCACTGCAGTGTCACGCAGGATGTCCCTTCCAAAAAACCCTCCCCAAACAGCACATGACGCAAAGAAAAAAAGAGGCGCAATGAGGTAGCTGTGTGAGTAAGATTAGCGACCCTAGTGGCCGACACAAACACCGGGCCCATCTAGGAGTGGCACTGCAGTGTCACGCAGGATGGCCCTTCCAAAAAACCCTCCCCAAACAGCACATGACGCAAAGAAAAAAAGAGGCGCAATGAGGTAGCTGTGTGAGTAAGATTAGCGACCCTAGTGGCCGACACAAACACCGGGCCCATCTAGGAGTGGCACTGCAGTGTCACGCAGGATGTCCCTTCCAAAAAACCCTCCCCAAACAGCACATGACGCAAAGAAAAAAAGAGGCGCAATGAGGTAGCTGTGTGAGTAAGATTAGCGACCCTAGTGGCCGACACAAACACCGGGCCCATCTAGGAGTGGCACTGCAGTGTCACGCAGGATGTCCCTTCCAAAAAACCCTCCCCAAACAGCACATGACGCAAAGAAAAAAAGAGGCGCAATGAGGTAGCTGACTGTGTGAGTAAGATTAGCGACCCTAGTGGCCGACACAAACACCGGGCCCATTTAGGAGTGGCACTGCAGTGTCACGCAGGATGTCCCTTCCAAAAAACCCTCCCCAATCAGCACATGATGCAAAGAAAAAGAAAAGAAAAAAGAGGTGCAAGATGGAATTGTCCTTGGGCCCTCCCACCCACCCTTATGTTGTATAAACAAAACAGGACATGCACACTTTAACCAACCCATCATTTCAGTGACAGGGTCTGCCACACGACTGTGACTGATATGACGGGTTGGTTTGGACCCCCCCCCAAAAAAGAAGCAATTAATCTCTCCTTGCACAAACTGGCTCTACAGAGGCAAGATGTCCACCTCATCATCACCCTCCGATATGTCACCGTGTACATCCCCCTCCTCACAGATTATCAATTCGTCCCCACTGGAATCCACCATCTCAGCTCCCTGTGTACTTTGTGGAGGCAATTGCTGCTGGTCAATGTCTCCGCGGAGGAATTGATTATAATTCATTTTAATGAACATCATCTTCTCCACATTTTCTGGATGTAACCTCGTACGCCGATTGCTGACAAGGTGAGCGGCGGCACTAAACACTCTTTCGGAAAGAATCATATGCAGTGACAGTAGACGACATGTCCGTAATCGTTGTCAGGTCCTTCAGTCCGGACCAGATGTCAGCATCAGCAGTCGCTCCAGACTGCCCTGCATCACCGCCAGCGGGTGGGCTCGGAATTCTGAGCCTTTTCCTCGCACCCCCAGTTGCGGGAGAATGTGAAGGAGGAGATGTTGACAGGTCACGTTCCGCTTGACTTGACAATTTTGTCACCAGCAGGTCTTTCAACCCCAGCAGACTTGTGTCTGCCGGAAAGAGAGATCCAAGGTAGGCTTTAAATCTAGGATCGAGCACGGTGGCCAAAATGTAGTGCTCTGATTTCAACAGATTGACCACCCGTGAATCCTTGTTAAGCGAATTAAGGGCTCCATCCACAAGTCCCACATGCCTAGCGGAATCGCTCCGTGTTAGCTCCTCCTTCAATGTCTCCAGCTTCTTCTGCAAAAGCCTGATGAGGGGAATGACCTGACTCAGGCTGGCAGTGTCTGAACTGACTTCACGTGTGGCAAGTTCAAAGGGCATCAGAACCTTGCACAACGTTGAAATCATTCTCCACTGCGCCTGAGACAGGTGCATTCCACCTACTATATCGTGCTCAATTGTATAGGCTTGAATGGCCTTTTGCTGCTCCTCCAACCTCTGAAGCATATAGAGGGTTGAATTCCACCTCGTTACCACTTCTTGCTTCAGATGATGGCAGGGCAGGTTCAGTAGTTTTTGGTGGTGCTCCAGTCTTCTGTACGTGGTGCCTGTACGCCGAAAGTGTCCCGCAATTCTTCTGGCCACCGACAGCATCTCTTGCACGCCCCTGTCGTTTTTTAAAAAATTCTGCACCACCAAATTCAAGGTATGTGCAAAACATGGGACGTGCTGGAATTTGCCCATATTTAATGCACACACAATATTGCTGGCGTTGTCCGATGCCACAAATCCACAGGAGAGTCCAATTGGGGTAAGCCATTCCGCGATGATCTTCCTCAGTTGCCGTAAGAGGTTTTCAGCTGTGTGCGTATTCTGGAAAGCGGTGATACAAAGCGTAGCCTGCCTAGGAAAGAGTTGGCGTTTGCGAGATGCTGCTACTGGTGCCGCCGCTGCTGTTCTTGCGGCGGGAGTCCATACATCTACCCAGTGGGCTGTCACAGTCATATAGTCCTGACCCTGCCCTGCTCCACTTGTCCACATGTCCGTGGTTAAGTGGACATTGGGTACAACTGCATTTTTTAGGACACTGGTGAGTCTTTTTCTGACGTCCGTGTACATTCTCGGTATCGCCTGCCTAGAGAAGTGGAACCTAGATGGTATTTGGTAACGGGGGCACACTGCCTCAATAAATTGTCTAGTTCCCTGTGAACTAACGGCGGATACCGGACGCACGTCTAACACCAACATAGTTGTCAAGGCCTCAGTTATCCGCTTTGCAGCAGGATGACTGCTGTGATATGTCATCTTCCTCGCAAAGGACTGTTGAACAGTCAATTGCTTACTGGAAGTAGTACAAGTGGGCTTACGACTTCCCCTCTGGGATGACCATCGACTCCCAGCAGCAACAATAGCAGCGCCAGCAGCAGTAGGCGTTACACGCAAGGATGCATCGGAGGAATCCCAGGCAGGAGAGGAATCGTCAGAATTGCCAGTGACATGGCCTGCTGGACTATTGGCATTCCTGGGGAAGGAGGAAATTGACACTGAGGGAGTTGGTGGGGTGGTTTGCGTGAGCTTGGTTACAAGAGGAAGGGATTTACTGGTCAGTGGACTGCTTCCGCTGTCACCCAAAGTTTTTGAACTTGTCACTGACTTATTATGAATGCGCTGCAGGTGACGTATAAGGGAGGATGTTCCGAGGTGGTTAACGTCCTTACCCCTACTTATTACAGCTTGACAAAGGGAACACACGGCTTGACACCTGTTGTCCGCATTTCTGGTGAAATACCTCCACACCGAAGAGCTGATTTTTTTGGTATTTTCACCTGGCATGTCAACGGCCATATTCCTCCCACGGACAACAGGTGTCTCCCCGGGTGCCTGACTTAAACAAACCACCTCACCATCAGAATCCTCCTGGTCAATTTCCTCCCCAGCGCCAGCAACACCCATATCCTCCTCATCCTGGTGTACTTCAACACTGACATCTTCAATCTGACTATCAGGA
Organism: Pseudophryne corroboree; assembly: GCF_028390025.1. Lineage (NCBI taxonomy): Eukaryota > Metazoa > Chordata > Amphibia > Anura > Myobatrachidae > Pseudophryne > Pseudophryne corroboree. Next base: position 840,335,316 of record NC_086444.1, read on the forward strand.
ACTGGACTGCGGGTGCTCCTTCCAGCACTTGCAGGGGGCGTGCAAATGGTGGAAGGCGCATGCTCTTCACGTCCAGTGTTGGGAAGGTCAGGCATCGCAACCGACACAATTGGACTCTCCTTGTGGATTTGGGATTTCGAAGAATGCACAGTTCTTTGCTGTGCTGCTTTTGCCAGCTTGAGTCTTTTCATTTTTCTAGCGAGAGGCTGAGTGCTTCCATCCTCATGTGAAGCTGAACCACTAGCCATGAACATAGGCCAGGGCCTCAGCCGTTCCTTGCCACTCTGTGTCGTAAATGGCATATTGGCAAGTTTACGCTTCTCCTCCGACAATTTTATTTTAGGTTTTGGAGTCCTTTTTTTTCTGATATTTTGGTGTTTTGGATTTGACATGCTCTGTACTATATTGGGCATCGGCCTTGGCAGACGACGTTGCTGGCATTTCATCGTCTCGGCCATGACTAGTGGCAGCAGCTTCAGCACGAGGTGGAAGTGGATCTTGATCTTTCCCTAATTTTGGAACCTCAACATTTTTGTTCTCCATATTTTAATAGGCACAACTAAAAGGCACCTCAGGTAAACAATGGAGATGGATACTAGTATACAATTATGGACTGCCTGCCGAGTGCAGACACAGAGGTAGCCACAGCCGTGAACTACCGTACTGTACTGTGTCTGCTGCTAATATAGACTGGTTGATAAAGAGATAGTATACTCGTAACTAGTATGTATGTATAAAGAAAGAAAAAAAAACCACGGTTAGGTGGTATATACAATTATGGACGGGCTGCCGAGTGCCGACACAGAGGTAGCCACAGCCGTGAACTACCGCACTGTACTGTGTCTGCTGCTAATATATAGACTGGTTGATAAAGAGATAGTATACTCGTAACTAGTATGTATGTATAAAGAAAGAAAAAAAAACCACGGTTAGGTGGTATATACAATTATGGACGGGCTGCCGAGTGCCGACACAGAGGTAGCCACAGCCGTGAACTACCGCACTGTACTGTGTCTGCTGCTAATATATAGACTGGTTGATAAAGAGATAGTATACTCGTAACTAGTATGTATGTATAAAGAAAGAAAAAAAAACCACGGTTAGGTGGTATATACAATTATGGACGGGCTGCCGAGTGCCGACACAGAGGTAGCCACAGCCGTGAACTACCGCACTGTACTGTGTCTGCTGCTAATATATAGACTGGTTGATAAAGAGATAGTATACTCGTAACTAGTATGTATGTATAAAGAAAGAAAAAAAAAACCACGGTTAGGTGGTATATACAATTATGGACGGGCTGCCGAGTGCCGACACAGAGGTAGCCACAGCCGTGAACTACCGCACTGTACTGTGTCTGCTGCTAATATATACTGGTTGATAAAGAGATAGTATACTCGTAACTAGTATGACTATAAAGAAAGAAAAAAAAACCACGGTTAGGTGGTATATACAATTATGGACGGGCTGCCGAGTGCCGACACAGAGGTAGCCACAGCCGTGAACTACCGCACTGTACTGTGTCTGCTGCTAATATATAGACTGGTTGATAAAGAGATAGTATACTCGTAACTAGTATGTATGTATAAAGAAAGAAAAAAAAAACCACGGTTAGGTGGTATATACAATTATGGACGGGCTGCCGAGTGCCGACACAGAGGTAGCCACAGCCGTGAACTACCGCACTGTACTGTGTCTGCTGCTAATATATAGACTGGTTGATAAAGAGATAGTATACTCGTAACTAGTATGTATGTATAAAGAAAGAAAAAAAAACCACGGTTAGGTGGTATATACAATTATGGACGGGCTGCCGAGTGCCGACACAGAGGAAGCCACAGCCGTGAACTACCGCACTGTACTGTGTCTGCTGCTAATATATAGACTGGTTGATAAAGAGATAGTATACTCGTAACTAGTATGTATGTATAAAGAAAGAAAAAAAAACCACGGTTAGGTGGTATATACAATTATGGACGGGCTGCCGAGTGCCGACACAGAGGTAGCCACAGCCGTGAACTACCGCACTGTACTGTGTCTGCTGCTAATATAGACTGGTTGATAAAGAGATAGTATACTCGTAACTAGTATGTATGTATAAAGAAAGAAAAAAAACCACGGTTAGGTGGTATATACAATTATGGACGGGCTGCCGAGTGCCGACACAGAGGTAGCCACAGCCGTGAACTACCGCACTGTACTGTGTCTGCTGCTAATATAGACTGGTTGATAAAGAGATAGTATACTCGTAACTAGTATGACTATAAAGAAAGAAAAAAAAACCACGGTTAGGTGGTATATACAATTATGGACGGGCTGCCGAGTGCCGACACAGAGGTAGCCACAGCCGTGAACTACCGCACTGTACTGTGTCTGCTGCTAATATAGACTGGTTGATAAAGAGATAGTATACTCGTAACTAGTATGTATGTATAAAGAAAGAAAAAAAAACCACGGTTAGGTGGTATATACAATTATGGACGGGCTGCCGAGTGCCGACACAGAGGTAGCCACAGCCGTGAACTACCGCACTGTACTGTGTCTGCTGCTAATATATAGACTGGTTGATAAAGAGATAGTATACTCGTAACTAGTATGTATGTATAAAGAAAGAAAAAAAAACCACGGTTAGGTGGTATATACAATTATGGACGGGCTGCCAAGTGCCGACACAGAGGTAGCCACAGCCGTGAACTACCGCACTGTACTGTGTCTGCTGCTAATATATAGACTGGTTGATAAAGAGATAGTATACTCGTAACTAGTATGTATGTATAAAGAAAGAAAAAAAAACCACGGTTAGGTGGTATATACAATTATGGACGGGCTGCCGAGTGCCGACACAGAGGTAGCCACAGCCGTGAACTACCGCACTGTACTGTGTCTGCTGCTAATATATAGACTGGTTGATAAAGAGATAGTATACTCGTAACTAGTATGTATGTATAAAGAAAGAAAAAAAAAACCACGGTTAGGTGGTATATACAATTATGGACGGGCTGCCGAGTGCCGACACAGAGGTAGCCACAGCCGTGAACTACCGCACTGTACTGTGTCTGCTGCTAATATATAGACTGGTTGATAAAGAGATAGTATACTCGTAACTAGTATGTATGTATAAAGAAAGAAAAAAAAACCACGGTTAGGTGGTATATACAATTATGGACGGGCTGCCGAGTGCCGACACAGAGGAAGCCACAGCCGTGAACTACCGCACTGTACTGTGTCTGCTGCTAATATATAGACTGGTTGATAAAGAGATAGTATACTCGTAACTAGTATGTATGTATAAAGAAAGAAAAAAAAACCACGGTTAGGTGGTATATACAATTATGGACGGGCTGCCGAGTGCCGACACAGAGGTAGCCACAGCCGTGAACTACCGCACTGTACTGTGTCTGCTGCTAATATAGACTGGTTGATAAAGAGATAGTATACTCGTAACTAGTATGTATGTATAAAGAAAGAAAAAAAACCACGGTTAGGTGGTATATACAATTATGGACGGGCTGCCGAGTGCCGACACAGAGGTAGCCACAGCCGTGAACTACCGCACTGTACTGTGTCTGCTGCTAATATAGACTGGTTGATAAAGAGATAGTATACTCGTAACTAGTATGACTATAAAGAAAGAAAAAAAAACCACGGTTAGGTGGTATATACAATTATGGACGGGCTGCCGAGTGCCGACACAGAGGTAGCCACAGCCGTGAACTACCGCACTGTACTGTGTCTGCTGCTAATATAGACTGGTTGATAAAGAGATAGTATACTACTAATATTATATATACTGGTGGTCAGGTCACTGGTCACTAGTCACACTGGCAGTGGCACTCCTGCAGCAAAAGTGTGCACTGTTTAATTTTAATATAATATTATGTACTCCTGGCTCCTGCTATAACCTATAACTGGCACTGCAGTGCTCCCCAGTCTCCCCCACAATTATAAGCTGTGTGAGCTGAGCACAGTCAGATATATATATACATTGATGCAGCACACTGGGCTGAGCAGTGCACACAGATATGGTATGTGACTGAGTCACTGTGTGTATCGTTTTTTTCAGGCAGAGAACGGATATATTAAATAAAACAAACAACTGCACTGTCTGGTGGTCACTGTGGTCGTCAGTCACTAAACTCTGCACTCTCTTCTACAGTATCACAGCCTCAGGTCAATCTCTCTCTCTCTCTCTCTCTCAACCCTAATCTAAATGGAGAGGACGCCAGCCACGTCCTCTCCCTATCAATCTCAATGCACGTGTGAAAATGGCGGCGACGCGCGGCTCCTTATATAGAATCCGAGTCTCGCGATAGAATCCGAGCCTCGCGAGAATCCGACAGCGTCATGATGACGTTCGGGCGCGCTCGGGTTAACCGAGCAAGGCGGGAAGATCCGAGTCGCTCGGACCCGTGAAAAAAAACATGAAGTTCGGGCGGGTTCGGATTCAGAGAAACCGAACCCGCTCATCTCTACTGTAAGTGTATTATCTGACTTGTGGGGGAGACACTGACAGTGGTGAGCAGTTAGAGTCTGAGAGCAGGACTCAGGAGTACATATAACGTACAGTGCACACTTTTGCTGCCAGAGTCAGTGCCACACTGCCATTGTTGTGACCACACTGACCACCAGTATAATAATATATTTTGTGATTGTCTGCTTAGGACTCGGAGTACTAGTTGCAAGTTGCAACGTGACCTGACCACCAGTTTAATAATCAATCACCACCAGTTTAATATATATATAATTGTATATAATATATATATATATATATATATATATATAATATTGTATACCACCTACCCGTGGTTTTTTTTTTTCTTTCTTCTTTGTACATACTACTATAGTATAGTAGCTTACTGTAGCAGTCTGCGGTGCTGCTGAGCTGACAGTGTCCAGCAGGTCCGTCATCAGTCATCATTACCAATACCTAATAAATATATTATCTACCTGTCCGGCTGCAGTACTAGTGATATTATATATACATACATATATATATTGATTTCATCTCATTATCAATCATCCAGTCTATATTAGCAGCAGACACAGTACGGTAGTCCACGGCTGTAGCTACCTCTGTGTCGGCACTCGGCAGTCCATCCATAATTGTATACTAGTATCCATCCATCTCCATTGTTTACCTGAGGTGCCTTTTAGTTGTGCCTATTAAAATATGGAGAACAAAAATGTTGAGGTTCCAAAATTAGGGAAAGATCAAGATCCACTTCCACCTCGTGCTGAAGCTGCTGCCACTAGTCATGGCCGAGACGATGAAATGCCAGCAACGTCGTCTGCCAAGGCCGATGCCCAATGGCATAGTACAGAGCATGTCAAATTCAAAACACCAAATATCAGTAAAAAAAGGACTCCAAAACCAAAAATAAAATTGTCGGAGGAGAAGCGTAAACTTGCCAATATGCCATTTACCACACGGAGTGGCAAGGAACGGCTGAGGCCCTGGCCTATGTTCATGGCTAGTGGTTCAGCTTCACAGGAGGATGGAAGCACTCAGCCTCTCGCTAGAAAACTGAAAAGACTCAAGCTGGCAAAAGCACCGCAAAGAACTGTGCGTTCTTCGCAATCCCAAATCCACAAGGAGAGTCCAATTGTGTCGGTTGCGATGCCTGACCTTCCCAACACTGGACGTGAAGAGCATGCGCCTTCCACCATTTGCACGCCCCCTGCAAGTGCTGGAAGGAGCACCCGCAGTCCAGTTCCTGATAGTCAGATTGAAAATGTCAGTGTTGAAGTACACCAGGATGAGGAGGATATGGGTGTTGCTGGCGCTGGGGAGGAAATTGACAAGGAGGATTCTGATGGTGAGGTGGTTTGTTTAAGTCAGGCACCCGGGGAGACACCTGTTGTCCATGGGAGGAATAGGGCCGTTGACATGCCTGGTGAAAATACCAAAAAAATCAGCTCTTCGGTGTGGAAGTATTTCACCAGAAATGCGGACAACATTTGTCAAGCCGTGTGTTGCCTTTGTCAAGCTGTAATAAGTAGGGGTAAGGACGTTAACCACCTCGGAACATCCTCCCTTATACGTCACCTGCAGCGCATTCATAATAAGTCAGTGACAAGTTCAAAAACTTTGGGTGACAGCGGAAGCAGTCCACTGACCAGTAAATCCCTTCCTCTTGTAACCAAGCTCACGCAAACCACCCCACCACCAACTCCCTCAGTGTCAATTTCCTCCTTCCCCAGGAATGCCAATAGTCCTGCAGGCCATGTCACTGGCAATTCTGACGAGTCCTCTCCTGCCTGGGATTCCTCCGATGCATCCTTGCGTGTAACGCCTACTGCTGCTGGCGCTGCTGTTGTTGCTGCTGGGAGTCGATGGTCATCCCAGAGGGGAAGTCGGAAGACCACTTGTACTACTTCCAGTAAGCAATTGACTGTCCAACAGTCCTTTGCGAGGAAGATGAAATATCACAGCAGTCATCCTGCTGCAAAGCGGATAACTGAGGCCTTGGTATCCTGGGTGGTGAGAAACGTGGTTCCAGTATCCATCATTACTGCAGAGCCAACTAGAGACTTGTTGGAGGTACTGTGTCCCCGGTACCAAATACCATCTAGGTTCCATTTCTCTAGGCAGGCGATACCGAAAATGTACACAGACCTCAGAAAAAGAGTCACCAGTGTCCTAAAAAATGCAGCTGTACCCAATGTCCACTTAACCACGGACATGTGGACAAGTGGAGCAGGGCAGGGTCAGGACTATATGACTGTGACAGCCCACTGGGTAGATGTATGGACTCCCGCCGCAAGAACAGCAGTGGCGGCACCAGTAGCAGCATCTCGCAAACGACAACTCTTTCCTAGGCAGGCTACGCTTTGTATCACCGGTTTCCAGAATACGCACACAGCTGAAAACCTCTTACGGCAACTGAGGAAGATCATCGCGGAATGGCTTACCCCAATTGGACTCTCCTGTGGATTTGTGGCATCGGACAACGCCAGCAATATTGTGTGTGCATTAAATATGGGCAAATTCCAGCACGTCCCATGTTTTGCACATACCTTGAATTTGGTGGTGCAGAATTTTTTTAAAAACGACAGGGGCGTGCAAGAGATGCTGTCGGTGGCCAGAAGAATTGCGGGACACTTTCGGCGTACAGGCACCACGTATAGAAGACTGGAGCACCACCAAAAACTACTGAACCTGCCCTGCCATCATCTGAAGCAAGAAGTGGTAACGAGGTGGAATTCAACCCTCTATATGCTTCAGAGGTTGGAGGAGCAGCAAAAGGCCATTCAAGCCTATACAATTGAGCACGATATAGTAGGTGGAATGCACCTGTCTCAAGTGCAGTGGAGAATGATTTCAACGTTGTGCAAGGTTCTGATGCCCTTTGAACTTGCCACACGTGAAGTCAGTTCAGACACTGCCAGCCTGAGTCAGGTCATTCCCCTCATCAGGCTTTTGCAGAAGAAGCTGGAGACATTGAAGGAGGAGCTAACACGGAGCGATTCCGCTAGGCATGTGGGACTTGTGGATGGAGCCCTTAATGCGCTTAACAAGGATTCACGGGTGGTCAATCTGTTGAAATCAGAGCACTACATTTTGGCCACCGTGCTCGATCCTAGATTTAAAGCCTACCTTGGATCTCTCTTTCCGGCAGACACAAGTCTGCTGGGGTTGAAAGACCTGCTGGTGAGAAAATTGTCAAGTCAAGCGGAACGCGACCTGTCAACATCTCCTCCTTCACATTCTCCCGCAACAGGGGGTGCGAGGAAAAGGCTCAGAATTCCGAGCCCACCCGCTGGCGGTGATGCAGGGCAGTCTGGAGCGACTGCTGATGCTGACATCTGGTCCGGACTGAAGGACCTGACAACGATTACGGACATGTCGTCTACTGTCACTGCATATGATTCTCTCACCATTGAAAGAATGGTGGAGGATTATATGAGTGACCGCATCCAAGTAGGCACGTCACACAGTCCGTACTTATACTGGCAGGAAAAAGAGGCAATTTGGAGGCCCTTGCACAAACTGGCTTTATTCTACCTAAGTTGCCCTCCCACAAGTGTGTACTCCGATAGAGTGTTTAGTGCCGCCGCTCACCTTGTCAGCAATCGGCGTACGAGGTTACATCCAGAAAATGTGGAGAAGATGATGTTCATTAAAATGAATTATAATCAATTCCTCCGTGGAGACATTGACCAGCAGCAATTGCCTCCACAAAGTACACAGGGAGCTGAGATGGTGGATTCCAGTGGGGACGAATTGATAATCTGTGAGGAGGGGGATGTACACGGTGATATATCGGAGGATGATGATGAGGTGGACATCTTGCCTCTGTAGAGCCAGTTTGTGCAAGGAGAGATTAATTGCTTCTTTTTTGGTGGGGGTCCAAACCAACCCGTCATTTCAGTCACAGTCGTGTGGCAGACCCTGTCACTGAAATGATGGGTTGGTTAAAGTGTGCATGTCCTGTTTATACAACATAAGGGTGGGTGGGAGGGCCCAAGGACAATTCCATCTTGCACCTCTTTTTTCTTTAATTTTTCTTTGCGTCATGTGCTGTTTGGGGAGGGTTTTTTGGAAGGGACATCCTGCGTGACACTGCAGTGCCACTCCTAGATGGGCCCGGTGTTTGTGTCGGCCACTAGGGTCGCTTATCTTACTCACACAGCTACCTCATTGCGCCTCTTTTTTTCTTTGCGTCATGTGCTGTTTGGGGAGGGTTTTTTGGAAGGGACATCCTGCGTGACACTGCAGTGCCACTCCTAGATGGGCCCGGTGTTTGTGTCGGCCACTAGGGTCGCTAATCTTACTCACACAGCTACCTCATTGCGCCTCTGTTTTTTCTTTGCGTCATGTGCTGTTTGGGGAGGGTTTTTTGGAAGGGACATCCTGCGTGACACTGCAGTGACACTCCTAGATGGGACCGGTGTTTGTGTCGGCCACTAGGGTCGCTTATCTTACTCACACAGCTACCTCATTGCGCCTCTTTTTTTCTTTGCGTCATGTGCTGTTTGGGGAGGGTTTTTTGGAAGGGACATCCTGCGTGACACTGCAGTGACACTCCTAGATGGGCCCGGTGTTTGTGTCGGCCACTAGGGTCGCTTATCTTACTCACACAGCTACCTCATTGCGCCTCTTTTTTTCTTTGCGTCATGTGCTGTTTGGGGAGGGTTTTTTGGAAGGGACATCCTGCGTGACACTGCAGTGACACTCCTAGATGGGCCCGGTGTTTGTGTCGGCCACTAGGGTCGCTTATCTTACTCACACAGCTACCTCATTGCGCCTCTTTTTTTCTTTGCGTCATGTGCTTTTTGGGGAGTGTTTTTTGGAAGGGCCATCCTGCGTGACACTGCAGTGACACTCCTAGATGGGCCCGGTGTTTGTGTCGGCCACTAGGGTCGCTTAGCTTAGTAATCCAGCGACCTAGGTGCAAATTTTAGGACTAAAAATAATATTGTGAGGTGTGAGGTATTCAGAATAGACTGAAAATGAGTGTAAATTATGGTTTTTGAGGTTAATAATACTTTGGGATCAAAATGACCCCCAAATTCTATGATTTAAGCTGTTTTTTAGTGTTTTTTGAAAAAAACACCCGAATCCAAAACACACCCGAATCCGACAAAAAAAATTCGGTGAGGTTTTGCCAAAACGCGGTCGAACCCAAAACACGGCCGCGGAACCGAACCCAAAACCAAAACACAAAACCCGAAAAATTTCCGGCGCTCATCTCTACTAAATATGGCCCTCATTCCGAGTTGTTCGCTCGCTTTTAGCAGCTTTGCACACGCTAGGCCGCCGCCCTCTGGGAGTGTATCTTAGCTTAGCAGAATTGCGAATGAAAGATTAGCAGATTTGCGAATAGAAAATTCTTAGCAGTTTCTGAGTAGCTCCAGACTTACTTAGCCATTGCGATCAGTTCAGTCAGTTTTGTTCCTGGTTTGACGTCACAAACACACCCAGCGTTCGCCCAGACACTCCCCCGTTTCTTCAGACACTCCCGCGTTTTTCCCAGAAACGCCAGCGTTTTTTCGCACACTCCCATAAAACGGACAGTTTCCGCCCAGAAACACCCACTTCCTGTCAATCACACTCCGATCACCAGGACGATGAAAAATCCTTGTTATGCCGTGAGTAGAATACCTAACTTTTGAGTAAAATAACTAAGCGCATGCGCTCTGCGAACCTTGCGCATGAGCAGTAAGTGACTAATCGCAATATAGCGAAACTCGGCAACGAGCGAACAATTCGGAATGAGGGCCTATATCGCTCTGCCCTGACCAATTCAACTGTGCTGCATCCCAGCACATTAAACCCCAGATGGTGCACTTAACGCAGATTTTTCCTTTCAGCCTACGGAGCTGCGAGGAATAAAACCGTGTTAAATGCACCCACTGGGACTTAATGCATGGGATAACTTATAATTAATAATATATGGGAAATCAATGAGTTGACACGCATTACTTTCGGGTTTGCCATACAGGCAAATTGACTAAAAATGTAATAGCTCAGGGCGTTAAATCCAGACCTTTACCTGCATGCTAAACACAGTGGGTAACTTATATAATTGCAATATAATTATTAGTACCTACCCAGCATGTATAGATGATTAAACAGCACTATTTCTGTATTTTTCCTTATTCTGTATACAGCAAGGACGTGCAGTCAGGGGAGGCAGTGCCCATGAGGCTGGGGTCCCAATCCAGAAGTAAAATGATTGTATAATGGTGCTCTGTCTGTCGTTAAGTGGTGTATCTGACAAGGGGTGATCTGTCCATAATCCATATACATCCAGTGGCTCTGCCCTAGTGTTAAAAAAACCCCAGTATACTGTGTGTGTACATTCAGGGGCTGGTATGTCCTAGTGTGTCCTATGTCTCAGTATCAGTCCAGGGGTGCTCTGTCTGTCATCTAGGGGTGTATATGTCAATGGGCAATCTGTCCATATACATCCAGGGGCTCTGCCCCAGTGATAACCCCCCCTTCCCCCCAGTATATTGTGTGTACATCCAGGGGCTGGTGTTTCCTATGTATCAGTATCAGTCTAGTGGTGCTTTATCTGTCGTCTGATGGTGTATCTGACAAGGGGTGATCTGTGCATATACATCCAGAGGCTCTGCCACGGTGTTAGAAAAAAGCCCAGTATACTGTGTGTGTACATCCAGGGGCTGATGTGTCCAACTACTATCAGTATCAGTCCAGGGGTGCTCTGTCTGTCGTCTGGTGTATCTGACAAGGGGCGATCTATCCACCTGGGTGATCTGCCCGTCCATCCAGGGGCTCCACCCCAGTATAAAATTGAAATAATACAAGCTAAAAAGCCTAAAATATAATATAACTATAAAAAATATTTTTTTTTGTTTGTTTGTGCTGTACCCCAGGGTACTATACAATATTTTTGTTTTATTTTCATAAGTACTGTGACACTACTGGTCAGACCGCAGTATATTATTATTTCGTCCTCAAATACGTATTGTACGACACTGTTGTTGAAATTAAACTGCAGTGTTTGATTACTATTTCTGACTCATACACGTATTGTGCAACACTGTTGATGAAATTAAACCGCAGTGGTTGATTATTATTTCTGACTCATTCATGTGTTGTGAGACACTGTATGTGAAAGTAAAACGTAGCGTTAGATTATTATCTCTGACTCATACACGTATTATGACACTGTAGGTGGTATATTTTTTGTACAAATTGAGGTGTGTGCTGTACCCCACTTGGTTCGTGTTTGTTGATAGATATGGAGAACGAACAATTAAGAGGAGAGGCATAGATGGCTTAAGTCAGGGCATGTAAAATCAAAGAAAAAGTAAAAGACGGATTAGAATAAGTCAGATTTATGCAATAATATAACCAATTAAAAAAATGGTTGTCTATACAATAAAGACCGTCACCAATGCCCCCAATGATTAATACATTTTTTTACAATCAAACAAGTTAAATGAAATTACTAATCAATCCTTCCTCCACTACATACATACTCTACCTCCCTTGGGCCCCTTATCTAGTTATTGATAAAGATCTGTGTCAAACCATTTGCGCTGATTTTTCATAGTAAAAAAAAAAACAAATGTACAAAAACAGCTAAAATCACATGATTTGGCCTTTTTTGATCCTAGAGTATTATTAACCCCAATAACATTAATTTCCAGGTATTTCCAGGCAATCTTAACCACAGTACAAACCTTGAAAAATATATATTGTACAATATATATTTTTAGATGCTGTAATCATATGTACAGATTATTTTCAGCCTCAATGTAGGATCAGTTCCTGAAAATTTTATTTGACCTGGAGAAGGTAACTGCTTCATCCAGCTTTACGCAAGGTATGTAGCACCATGTAAATAAATGTTTTTCACCAATATGCACAACAAATTTTTGTATTAATTCAACATATTTCCACTTTATTGCAGACATTGTGGCAGAAAGGGAGTGCAATTGTGCCGAGTCCCGGATGCGGCTCCCTTTTATGGAATCCAAAACCTGCAAGATCCAAAGCTGGATGAAAACAATATTTGGATTTGCTTTGACGTGCTTCCTTCATATTTGGTTATGATGGTGTTTTCTAGACATTTATCATGTTAAGACCTTGATGCAAAACTTGCCTAACAGTTTCTTTATCGATGTTTACCAACTATCTGTGTGGGAGGGGTAAAACTTGCAAAACTGTTTTGTGACAATCCAAGGTTAATGTTGCCCCACTCCCTTTTAACTCACGCAGTATGGTTTCTTTTTTACAAGTACAGTCTCGTTATTTAACAGCCACACCTCGTAGGTATACTATGGGGAAAATTCAATCAGCTGTGATGTTCCGTAGGAACCTCGCACACAAATATAATGTGTGCTGTCCAGACTATCCGGGCAGACCATAGAGATGCCCAAAGAGGTGCAAGCAAAAATGAGCAAAGTTTTCCTGCCTGTAGTTTCCCGCTATATGTTTTCAGTTTAACTGAATCTCTCCAGTGGAGATAAAATTGTAAAATAGGGTTGAGTATAAAATGCCAGCGGTTGTGATGCCGGTGGTTAGAATACTGTCCGCGACATCCCGATGGTTGGAATCTGGACAGGGGAAAGGTAAGTATACTTACCTTTCCCCAATGGCTCCCTAACCCTCCCTACCAACAGCCTAAACCTAACACCTCTGCAGCCTAACCCTAACTATCCCTGGTGATGCCTAAATCTAACCCCCCCTTCCAGCAGCCCAACCCTTACCCCAACCCCCGCAGCCTAACCTAACCGCCGTCCCTGTGGCCTAAACCTGATCCCCCCTCCCCGCAGCCTAACTCTAACCCTCCCCCCACAACCTAAACCTAAACCTTCCCCCCCAGCTTACCTCTCTGGTGGCCTGGCAGGATTCTAGTGGATGGGACCCCAGCACCGGTAATGTGTATGTTGTCGGGAAGCCGGCATCGGCATTACGAGACATGTTGGGATTCCAGCGTCTGCATTTTGCCTGCCTAGATCCCGACCATCCCGTAAAATAATGAATGTTTACTGAGAGGATGCTTTATAAATGAAAAGAGAGATGTATATTATTGCTATAGAAATGAATGTTGTCAGGCATATGAAGGAGAACAGAGCAAGTGTTAAGAACACAGTAGCATAAGTAACAAGAGAACAGAGGGCCCGATTCAGACCTGAATGCTGCTGTGTGTTTTCGCACAGCGGGTGATTATCAAACTACTGTGCATGCATATGCACCGCAATGCGCAGGCGTGTCACGAAATAGCATCAGGATGGTGCGAAAATTTATATCACACGGGCGTCCGCAAGGTGATTGACAGGAAGTGGATGTGGGTGGTAACTTGCTGTTTTTTGGGAGTGTCTGGCATTCCCAAGCGTTTTCAGGGAGGGAGTGTGACATCAGTTCTGGCCCCGATCAGCCTGTTTTCTTCCCACTGGAGGAGGTCACACACACTGCACAGATTGGGAAAAGCTTGGTGAGTGTGGTGTGAACGGTTTTGCAGCTGTCCACTGACAGAGGGGAATTTTCACACAAGGGCCCTCATTCCGAGTTGTTCGCTCGTTATTTTTCTTCGCATCGGTGCAATTTTCCGCTAACTGCGCATGCGCAATGTTCGCACTGCGGCTGCGTCAAGTAAATTTGCTAAGAAGTTAGGTATTTTACTCACGGCATTACGAGGTTTTTTCTTCGTTCTGGTGATCGGAGTGTGATTGACAGGAAGTGGGTGTTTCTGGGCGGAAACTGACCGTTTTATGGGTGTGTGTGAAAAAACGCTGCAGTTTCTGGGAAAAACGCGGGAGTGGCTGGAGAAACGGGGGAGTGTCTGGGCGAACGCTGGGTGTGTTTGTGACGTCAAACCAGGAACGACAAGCACTGAACTGATCGCACTGGAAGAGTAAGTCTCGAGCTACTCAGAAACTGCACAGAGAAGTCTTTTCGCAATATTGCTAATACTTAGTTCGCAATTCTGCTATGCTAAGATTCACTCCCAGAGGGCGGTGGCTTAGCGTGTGCACTGCTGCGAAAAGCGGCTAGCGAGCGAACAACTCGGAATGAGGGCCCATGTACACATGCAATTCCACACCTGCACGGGGCAAATGTTCACTCCCCCTGAGCGGTGACTATCTGTTCACAGGACAGTGTAATTTGCAGCACAGCGATCAGGTCTGAATCGGACAGTGTAATTTGCAGCACAGCGATCAGGTCTGAATCGGGTCCAGCGTCAGAATAAGACAGACAAATAAAATGACATTCCCTTGAAAGAGAGGAAAGGGACTAGTGAGTGTAAGTTGTTTGATAGGAAATAAAGTCATTAATTTCACATAATAGCCTATTGAAGACCACATTCATCTCTTACTTCCCTGCACACAAAATACTTTTAAAATCCTCGGCCAGATAAACAATAAACTTCGTAATATTCTGGTATGACTCCAACATAAGTATCGGTGTTCATTCTGAGAACTGAGACAGTGCAAATTGAGAGTAGATGTGCAAATAACTCAAAGGATTAACCTAACATTCAGTTTAATTGAGAAAAAATAAACTTGGCACATAAACTTCACACGTCAGATGCATTCGCACGCCACTCAAGCACACTTATCTTAGTAAATAAAGACACAACAACCGTAATTGGCGTGAAAGGGGTCAGCTTTTTATTTTGACTGAGAGGAAGGCCTATTAATACTAAAACTAAAAATGCAGACTTCCCTCTCTAGCTAAGGTGGCGGGGAGAAGAACGGTTAAGCATGATAAACAACTTAATAAGGGTGATCCAAAATTATATGACAAAATAGAGCAATAAACATATGTGTATGAGGGGGCCTTCTGCCCCAGATGTTCCGGGATCGGCCTCCTGCCTCCATCCCGAGCAACAAAAACATATGTGCGAGGGGGCCTACTGCCCCAGATGTTCCGGGATCGGCCTCCTGCCTCCATCCCAGACATCGGAAATCCAAAATCCAAGTCCAGGGGTCGACCTTCTGCCACTACCCCTGCCCACCAACAGTTGTAGGGACGGAGGTACGCTCTGCCTCTACAGGGTAAACAATTGGGCCTTTGGTCCCGATATCCGCATATGTTTATGATCTATCATATGAACCCACCAGGTACGGTGGTGCCCATCAATTAATAATAAGACTATAAAAATACCTAAAAGTTCACCCGAACTTACTAACAATAAACTCCTTAAGTTAAACTAAAATAACCGTTCAGAAACCGGCCAACTGCCAGGTTACCAACCTGCCACCGCCACCGAACCGAAAACTCCACTCAACTAATCTCAGCTCAAACTAAAGAAAACAGAACACGAAGCTAAACAGACCACAAGACCCGGCGTACCAGATCATTGCCACCGACATGCAGGACCAGAAAAAGTGGATACCCGAATCGGCCAACTGCCGACCTCAGCCAATCCCGCAGGCCGTCCCAGCGGAGGCCTCCATGCCCCAACCAGCGCACAGCCTGCTACTCCGGAAACCGGATCGTGTCGCAAGCCAGAGCCGACACCGACGTGGAAATGGGCGACAAGCCATATAAAGCGCTGATCTAGCCGCCTTCATGCAAAAGAAGGGTGAAGAAGGGTGTGACTGAGGTTAATAAACGAAATATAGTATGGAGAAAATGGGTAACCTAACCTGCGTCCCTAACAGGGGGAAAGGGGGGTGGGTCGCCCAATTTGACTTGAGACAAAAACGCAAAACTTCGTCAGCCGGCAACAGCCGTAATTAAAACCAACGATAAAACAAAAATTCCTCAAGGCCCCCGCAGTCGCAAAGTGCAACTGCGACGAGCAGCTAATCCTCAAAAGGGGCGCACTGGGAGGAAAAGGCCTGTATAGCGCCTGACCGCACCAGACCTCCACCTACCTAGTGCCCGGAATTCGACTTCGGACCAACCCGCCGCAGCAGCCGCAGAAGCAGCGCCGATGCGGAAAGAGTGAGTCCCATAGTCTGCCGGAGATAGACCCAGGTATAAAATACAGCGTCCCAAAACCGACCGGAATGGAGATATGGTCAACGGGGAACCGTCACTATGGACGAGCCACCCGGAAGGCGTTGGAGGCCGTACGGACGAATAAGACCGGGCCGCGGTAAATGGACAAATGCCCCGCACACGAGCCCGACCCATTCGAACCCACTGCCCCCTGCCGACTACGTCAGTCTTGGAGCGCTGAATCCCACACCGCAAACCGTCGGGGCGTACGTCGACGTAGGCCGCCAGCAGGGGTGAGGCAGAAGTCCGAGAAACGGACACCAGCTCGTCCCCTGAATGCACCGTTAAAAGCCTGTTAGGGTCTCCTGCCCTGTGCTGCCACGTCGTCATGGCAACCGGGAGACAAGTGCTAGCGGAGTAACCTGAGCGCAGCTGATACTCCGGTTCGGGTCTTTTGCTGTGCAGTGGTTATAGGCTCTGTGCACGGCAGGGGATCCGGTGCTGGTTTTTGTGCTCACAGTCTGTGAGGTCTGAGTGGGGCGTGGACAGCACCTGCTTTATAAGGCCTCTTCTCAGGGTAAGCAGATGCTGCTGAATCTTTGTTGGTTAGTCAGTTCCTGAAAGTTAACCAGTACTGTGTAGCTTTGTATTTGTTTGTTGCTTACTGCAAATAGGCCTGGGGATTTGGTATTACACTCTGCCAATCCAGACCTAGCAGTAAGACTGGAGTCAGTCGTTTAGCTTGCTGGGGTTCTGTTACTACTCTGTGAACTTAGCAAGTTTACGGCTGTATTCTAAGACTTGCCTGTCTAATCCTGTCTCACTGTGCTAGGTGTCAGGGGTCAGTTTAGTGGCAGTAAGCTGAACCTGTGCACTGCAAGTGAGAATTAGGATTGTGGAGACTCTCCTTGTGTCTATCATTCCATCTCTGACCAAGGAGTTTACTGCCACACCCGTTGGTAACCCTTTAGGGTTTTGCTTTTGCCCTTAGCAACAGCATTTCGGGTTCTCTACATATTAAAACACAACATCTTGCTTTTCCCATCTGAGCAGTTCTAATACAAGGGAGATACCCAGTTCCTTAGCCTCTGGGCTTCTCTGTTCACTTTGTGTGTATTTTGTTACCCTATCACCTTCTGTGTACGTTATGTCATATTCCCCAGTCTGTCTGTGAGTCCATTTGTTTTGCATAACAGTTCAAACACCAGTACATTCCTGCAGGCACTGGAGTGCATAACAGTTCTGACACCAGTACTTCCCTGCAGGCACTGGTGTGCATAACATATTCAGCAGCCTAATACTCCTGTTGAAATTTTGTGGGAATATGGAGCATACCCCTCAAAATACGTTGCAACAGGTGGTCGATCAGGTGCAGGTCCTGACTCGACAATTTAATGATTTGTCCATTAAAATGCACACCTCCCAGGCTGCTGGCGGAGCTCCCGCAGCAGCAGCACCTGCAGGGGTTAAGGAGCCGAAAGTAAATCTCCCGGATCGTTTTTCTGGAGATCGCTCGCAGTTCTTTTGTTTCAAGGAGAGCTGCAAGCTATACTTCCGGCTTAGGCCTCAGTCTTCTGGGTCGGAGATTCAGCGGGTGGGCATAGTGATTTCCTTGCTACAAGGAGACCCACAGGTCTGGGCATATGGGTTGCAGCCTGACTGTCCGTCGCTTAAAAGTGTTGATGCTTTTTTTACGGCACTGGGCATGTTGTATGATGACCCTGACAAGACGGCCTCAGCCGAGGCTCAGATTTCGATCCTTAAGCAAGGGCGAAGGCCAGTTGAGGTTTACTGTACGGAGTTTCGGAGGTTGGCCCATGATACCCAGTGGAATGACCCAGCCCTGAGACACCAGTACCGAAGAGGTCTTTCTAACCAGATAAAGGACCAACTGGTACAATATCCCTTGCCTGATAGCTTGGATCAGCTCATGCAGTTATCCATCCGGGTGGATAGACGGCTGAGAGAGCGTAGGCTTGAAAGGGAGACTGAGATTTCCTTCCTTCCCAAGGGAACCTCAGACTCTGAGGAATTTTCCGAGGAGCCTATGCAGATTGGGGCTACCCGCCTCTCCTCGCGTGAGAAGACGCGGAGGAGACAGCAGGGGTTGTGTTTGTACTGTGGGAATAAAGGTCATGTGGTAGTATCATGCCCAGAAAAGCCGGAAAACTTCAGGGCCTGAGGGTGATGGGAAATATCCTGTCAGGCCAGAAGTCAGAATTTCCCAAGAAGACTTTTATCATTCCGGTGACCTTGAAGATCCTCGGTCAAACTGTCAAGACTGAGGCCTTTGTGGACAGTGGGGCCGACGGGGTTTTTATGGACCGCCAATTCGCCCTGAAACACTCTGTTCCCTTAGTACCCTTGGCATCGGAAATTGAGATTTGTGGGTTAAACGGGGAACCATTATCCCAAGGTAAAATTACCTCTTGCACTAGCCAGATTTCTTTGTTTATTGGAGCCACACACTCTGAAAAATTGTCCTTTTATGTGACTGTCTGTACTTTTGCCCCATTGGTGTTGGGGTTACCCTGGTTAAGGGCCCACAATCCTCAATTTGACTGGGTCTCTGGGGAGATTCTTAGTTGGGGTACTGATTGTTTCAGGAGTTGCTTGAGCCTTCCAGTCAGGCTCTCGCAGCTAAGTTTGCCAGGATTGCCAGGGTGTTATGCAGATTTTGCGGACGTGTTCTCCAAAAAAGTTGCAGAGGTACTACCTCCCCATCGCCCCTATGACTGTGCCATTGATTTGTTGCCAAATGCTAAGCTTCCCAAGAGCAGGTTGTACTCCCTGTCACGTCCTGAGACTCAGGCTATGGCAGAGTACATTCAGGAGAACTTGGCTAAGGGATTTATCAGACCTTCACAGTCTCCAGTTGGGTCGGGGTTCTTCTTCGTGGGTAAAAAGGACGGTTCGTTGCGACCCTGCGTCGACTTCAGGGAATTGAACCGTATCATGATTAAAAACTCATACCCACTGCCTCTCATTTCGGTCTTGTTTGACCAGCTTCGTACTGCCACCATTTTTTCTAAGATTGACCTACGCGGTGCGTACAATCTAATCCGAATAAGAGAGGGGGATGAATGGAAGACTGCCTTTAATACCCACTCAGGGCATTATGAATATTTGGTGATGCCTTTTGGGCTCTGTAATGCCCCGGCAGTCTTCCAGGATTTCATGAATGATGTGCTCAGGGAATATTTGGATAGATTCTTAGTTGTATACTTAGATGACATCCTAATCTTCTCCCATTCCCTGGAGGAACATCGGAAGCATGTACGCTTAGTCCTCCAGAAACTCAGAGACCACCGTCTTGGGGCGAAGCTGGAGAAGTGCGAATTTGAAGTTCAGCAAATCGCATTTCTAGGATATATTATCTCCCCAAAAGGTTTCCAAATGGAGGGTTCCAAGGTACAGGCAGTCCTGGATTGGGTGCAGCCCACTAGTTTGAAGGCGCTTCAGCGTTTCCTGGGCTTTGCGAATTTTTATAGACGATTTATCGCTGGATTTTCGTCTATAGTGGCGCCCTTGGTGGCACTCACTAAGAAAGGGGCGGATGTTGCTCACTGGTCTTGTGAGGCTAAAGCGGCTTTTGCCCGTCTCAAAAGGGCATTTGTTTCGGCCAAGGTGCTGCGACACCCAGATCCAGAGCGTCCTTTTGTGGTGGAGGTGGATGCCTCTGAGATGGGTATTGGGGCAGTGCTTTCTCAGATGGGAGTGTCTGATAATCGCCTTCATCCCTGTGCTTACTTTTCCCGTAAATTTTCGCCTGCCGAGATGAATTATGACGTGGGTAACCGGGAATTGTTGGCTATTAAGGATGCACTCGAGGAGTGGAGACACTGGCTTGAGGGGGCTAAGTTTGTGGTCTCAATTCTCACTGACCATAAGAATCTGGCATATTTAGAGTCAGCGAAGCGTCTCAATGCCAGGCAGGCACGATGGGCTTTGTTTTTTGCTCGCTTTAATTTTTTGATAACATATCGCCCTGGGTCAAAAAACATCAAGGCTGATGCGCTCTCGCGGAGTTTTGCTCCAATCCAGGAGACCACCGAGGAGCCGTTGCCCATTGTTTCCCCATCATGTATTAAAGTGGGCATTACCCAGGACCTCTTATCATTAGTCCTTAGAGCACAGGAGCAGGCTCCTCCAGACCTTCCGGTAGGTCTTTTGTTTGTGCCTCCTAGGTTAAGACAGCGAGTGTTCCTGGAATTCCATGCCAAGAAGTCGGCAGGTCACCCGGGTATTGCCAGAACTCGGGAGTTGCTATCTAGGGCGGTGTGGTGGCCCTCGGTGGCTAAGGATGTGGATCAGTGGGTTCGGGCATGTGACATCTGTGCCCGAAATAAGACTCCTAGAGGGGTTCCTGTTGGCCCATTACATCCACTCTCTATCCCATCTAAGCCATGGACCCACATTTCAATGGATTTTGTGGTGGACTTGCCCAAATCCTTGGGGATGACAGCCATCTGGGTTGTCGTTGACAGGTTTTCGAAGATGGCGCACTTCGTTCCACTGGTTGGGCTGCCATCGGCCAGACGCCTGTCTGAATTATTTATGCTGCATGTTGTGCGTCTCCACGGGTTGCCACTTGATGTGGTCTCTGACCGCGGATCCCAGTTTGTGGCCAAATTCTGGAGGGCATTTTGTTCCGATCTCCAGATTTCTGTCAGCTTGTCGTCAGGCTACCATCCGCAGTCTAATGGGCAGACTGAAAGGGTGAACCAGTCCTTGGAGCAGTTCCTCAGGTGTTATGTCTCCAAGTGTCAGACTGACTGGGTTGCTCATCTGTCCATGGCGGAGTTTGCCTATAACAACGCGGCTCACTCTGCTACAGGGATCTCTCCCTTCCTTTGTGTGTATGGGCATCATCCTAAGGCCAATTCTTTTGACCCCCTGGACTCCACGCCTGGTGGTTCCTCTGTGGTTTCGGTCCTTAGAGGTATTTGGCGGAAAGTGAAGAAAGCCCTTGTGTCTGTGTCATTAGTGACCAAAAGGGTTTTTGATAAGCGGAAAAGACCCTGCAGCTTCAAATTAGGAGACTTCGTCTGGTTGTCTACCAAGAATTTGAAGTTGAGACAGCCATCTCATAAGTTAGGCCCCCGGTTCATCGGCCCTTATAAGATCACCAGGGTTATCAATCCGGTGGCATTTCAGTTAGATCTGCCCCGTTCTTTGGGTATCAATAAAACATTTCATTGTTCCCTTTTAAAACGGGCGATTAGTAATCCTTCTTCCAGTGGAAGACCTTCCCCTCTTCTGATACGTGGCCAGAGGGAGTTTGTTGTTGAAAGGATTCTTGACTCCAAGGTGGTTCGGGGTCGGCTGTCATTTTTGGTGCACTGGAAGGGGTATGGCCCGGAGGAGCGGTCGTGGGTGCGCAGTTGTGATCTTCATGCCCCCAGACTGATACGCTCTTTCTTCTCGCAGTTCCCCGATAAACCCGGTGGTAGGGGTTCTTTGACCCCTCGTCAGAGGGGGGGGTACTGTTAGGGTCTCCTGCCCTGTGCTGCCACGTCGTCATGGCAACCGGGAGACAAGTGCTAGCGGAGTAACCTGAGCGCAGCTGATACTCCGGTTCGGGTCTTTTGCTGTGCAGTGGTTATAGGCTCTGTGCACGGCAGGGGATCCGGTGCTGGTTTTTGTGCTCACAGTCTGTGAGGTCTGAGTGGGGCGTGGACAGCACCTGCTTTATAAGGCCTCTTCTCAGGGTAAGCAGATGCTGCTGAATCTTTGTTGGTTAGTCAGTTCCTGAAAGTTAACCAGTACTGTGTAGCTTTGTATTTGTTTGTTGCTTACTGCAAATAGGCCTGGGGATTTGGTATTACACTCTGCCAATCCAGACCTAGCAGTAAGACTGGAGTCAGTCGTTTAGCTTGCTGGGGTTCTGTTACTACTCTGTGAACTTAGCAAGTTTACGGCTGTATTCTAAGACTTGCCTGTCTAATCCTGTCTCACTGTGCTAGGTGTCAGGGGTCAGTTTAGTGGCAGTAAGCTGAACCTGTGCACTGCAAGTGAGAATTAGGATTGTGGAGACTCTCCTTGTGTCTATCATTCCATCTCTGACCAAGGAGTTTACTGCCACACCCGTTGGTAACCCTTTAGGGTTTTGCTGTTGCCCTTAGCAACAGCATTTCGGGTTCTCTACGTATTAAAACACAACATCTTGCTTTTCCCATCTGAGCAGTTCTAATACAAGGGAGATACCCAGTTCCTTAGCCTCTGGGCTTCTCTGTTCACTTTGTGTGTATTTTGTTACCCTATCACCTTCTGTGTACGTTATGTCATATTCCCCAGTCTGTCTGTGAGTCCATTTGTTTTGCATAACAGTTCAAACACCAGTACATTCCTGCAGGCACTGGAGTGCATAACAGTTCTGACACCAGTACTTTCCTGCAGGCACTGGTGTGCATAACAAAGCCATCGTAAAGGCCGCCATGAAGAGGCGAACTTCATACCCTGAAGAGCAAATACTCCGTAGGGATCCTAAAATGCGCCTCAACAAAGACCCAGTGATTGGTCGGCGATCGTCCGACCAGGACGGTATCGCCCGAGCCCATCCCTTCAACACCCTCCGGAGGAAAAAAGGACTGAGTAAAGTCCTCCTTCCCCCGAAGCTGAAGAAAGTATGATATACCCGCTAGAACCCTACCAACCTACGCCAGCGAAATCCCGTCGGTGTACAAAACTCAGATGTAGTCGAAAAGTAAGTCGAGATAGGTCTTACCACCATCGCCCCCCTCCAGAAGGAAGCGACTCCACCGCTTCCAGGTTGCCAAAGAAGCCGCAAAAGTTGCAGGGGCCAACGACCTGTGGGCTAAATCCTCCAATCCGGGCGGATAACCTGCCACACAGAAGCAGGACATGATTCCCCATGGATTAGAGCTGCAGGAGCCCAAGTGACTAAACCGCTGCCAGTAGCCGCGAGAAAGGGCATCAGCAATTTCGTTACATGCTTGGCTCGCAAACGTAATATTGTTCACCAAGCATAGAAAGACTATCTGCGCAAGGACCCGCAGGACAGGCAAGGACGTGGACTTCTTCCGGTTTATGGCAAAAAACTAGTGATATGCACCGGAAATTTTTCGGGTTTTGTATTTTGGTTTTGGATTCGGTTCCACGGCCGTGTTTTGGATTCGGGCGCGTTTTGGCAAAACCTCCCTGAAAATTTTTTGTCGGATTCGGGTGTGTTTTGGTTTCGGGTGTTTTTTTACCAAAAACCCTTCAAAAACAGCTTAAATCATAGAATTTGGGGGTCATTTTGATCCCATAGTATTATTAACCTCAATAACCATAATTTCCACTCATTTTCAGTCTATTCTGAACACCTCACACCTCACAATATTATTTTTAGTCCTAAAATTTGCACCGAGGTCGCTGGATGGCTAAGCTAAGCGACACAAGTGGCCGACACAAACACCTGGCCCATCTAGGAGTGGCACTGCAGTGTCAGGCAGGATGGCACTTCAAAAAAATAGTCCCCAAACAGCACATGATGCAAAGAAAAAAGAGGCGCACCAAGGTCGCTGTGTGACTAAGCTAAGCGACACAAGTGGCCGACACAAACACCTGGCCCATCTAGGAGTGGCACTGCAGTGTCAGGCAGGATGGCACTTCAAAAAAATAGTCCCCAAACAGCACATGATGCAAAGAAAAAAAGAGGCGCACCAAGGTCGCTGTGTGACTAAGCTAAGCAACACAAGTGGCCGACACAAACACCTGGCCCATCTAGGAGTGGCACTGCAGTGTCAGACAGGATGGCACTTAAAAAAATAGTCCCCAAACAGCACATGATGTAAAGAAAAATGAAAGAAAAAAGAGGTGCAAGATGGAATTGTCTTTGGGCCCTCCCACCCACCCTTATGTTGTATAAACAGGACATGCACACTTTAACAAACCCATCATTTCAGCGACAGGGTCTGCCACACGACTGTGACTGAAATGACTGGTTGGTTTGGGCCCCCACCAAAAAAGAAGCAATCAATCTCTCCTTGCACAAACTGGCTCTACAGAGGCAAGATGTCCACCTCATCATCATCCTCCGATTCCTCACTCCTTTCACTGTGTACATCCCCCTCCTCACAGATTATTAAATTGTCCCCACTGGAATCCACCATCTCTGGTCCCTGTGTACTTTCTGGAGGCAATTGCTGCTGGTGAATGTCTCCACGGAGGAATTGATTATAATTCATTTTGATGAACATCATCATCTCCACATTTTCTGGAAGTAACCTCGTACGCCGATTGCTGACAAGGTGAGCGGCTGCACTAAACACTCTTTTGGAGTACACACTGGAGGGAGGGCAACTTAGGTAGAATAAAGCCAGTTTGTGCAAGGGCCTCCAAATTGCCTCTTTTTCCTTCCAGTATACGTACGGACTGTCTGACGTACCTACTTGGATTCGGTCACTCATATAATCCTCCACCATTCTTTCAATGGTGAGAGAATCATATGCAGTGACAGTAGAAGACATGTCAGTAATCGTTGGCAGGTCCTTCAGTCCGTACCAGATGTCAGCACTCGCTCCAGACTGCTCTGCATCACCGCCAGCGGGTGGGCTCGGAATTCTTAGCCTTTTCCTCGCACCCCCTGTTGCGGGAGAATGTGAAGGAGGAGCTGTTGACGGGTCACGTTCCGCTTGACTAGACAATTTTCTCACCAGCAGGTCTTTGAACCTCTGCAGACTTGTGTCTGCTGGAAGGAGAGATACAACGTAGGTTTTAAATCTAGGATCGAGCACGGTGGCCAAAATGTAGTGCTCTGATTTCAACAGATTGACCACCCGTGAATCCTGGTTAAGCGAATTAAGGGCTCCATCCACAAGTCCCGCATGCCTAGCGGAATCGCTCTGTTTTAGCTCCTCCTTCAATGTCTCCAGCTTCTTCTGCAAAAGCCTGATGAGGGGAATGACCTGACTCAGGCTGGCAGTGTCTGAACTGACTTCACCTGTGGCAAGTTCAAAGGGTTGCAGAACCTTGCACAACGTTGAAATCATTCTCCACTGCGCTTGAGTCAGGTGCATTCCCCCTCCTTTGCCTATATCGTGGGCAGATGTACAGGCTTGAATTGCCTTTTGCTGCTCCTCCATCCTCTGAAGCATATAGAGGGTTGAATTCCACCTCGTTACCACCTCTTGCTTCAGATGATGGCAGGGCAGGTTCAGGACTGTTTGCTGGTGCTCCAGTCTTCGGCACGCAGTGGCTGAATGCCGAAAGTGGCCCGCAATTCTTCGGGCCACCGACAGCATCTCTTGCACGCCCCTGTCGTTTTTTAAATAATTCTGCACCACCAAATTAATTGTATGTGCAAAACATGGGACGTGCTGGAATTTGCCCAGATGTAATGCACGCACAATATTGGTGGCGTTGTCCGATGTCACAAATCCCCAGGAGAGTCCAATTGGGGTAAGCCATTCTGCGATGATGTTCCTCAGTTTCCGTAAGAGGTTCTCAGCTGTGTGCCTCTTATGGAAAGCGGTGATGCAAAGCATAGCCTGCCTAGGAACGAGTTGGCGTTACACTCAAAAATGCATCGGAGGAATCCCAGGCAGGAGAGGACTCGTCATACTTGCCAGTGACATGGCCTGCAGGACTATTGGCTTTCCTGTGTAAGGTGAAAATTGACACTGAGGGAGTTGGTGGTGTGGTTTGCAGGAGCTTGGTTACAAGAGGAAGGGATTTAGTGGTCAGTGGACTGCTTTCGCTGTCATCCAAAGTTTTTGAACTTGTCACTGACTTCTGATGAATGCGGTCAAGGTGACGTATAAGGGAGGATGTTCCTAGGTGGTTAACGTCCTTACCCCTACTTATTACAGCTTGACAAAGGCAACACATGGCTTGACACCTGTTGTCCGCATTTGTGTTGAAATAATTCCACACCGAAGAGGTGATTTTTTTTGTATTTTGACCAGGCATGTCAATGGCCATATTCGTCCCATGGACAACAGGTGTCTCCCATGGTGCCTGACTTAAACAAACCACCTCACCATCAGAATCCTCCTTGTCAATTTCTTCCCCAGCGCCAGCAACACCCATATCCTCATCCTGGTGTACTTCAACAGTGACATCTTCAATTTGACTATCAGGAACTGGACTGTGGGTGTTCCTTCCAGCACTTGCAGGGGGCGTGCAAATGGTGGAAGGCGCAAGCTCTTCCCGTCCAGTGTTGGGAAGGTCAGGCATCGCAACCGACACAATTGGACTCTCCTTGGGGATTTGTGATTTAGAAGAACGCACAGTTCTTTGCTGTGCTTTTGCCAGCTTAAGTCTTTTCATTTTTCTAGCGAGAGGATGAGTGCTTCCATCCTCATGTGTATCTGAACCACTAGCCATGAACATAGGCCTGGGCCTCAGCGGTTCCTTGCCACTCCGTGTCGTAAATGGCATATTGGCAAGTTTACGCTTCTCACCAGACGCTTTCAATTTAGATTTTTGGGTCATTTTACTGAACTTTTGTTTTTTGGATTTTACATGCTCTCTACTATGACATTGGGCATTGGCCTTGGCAGACGACGTTGATGGCATTTCATCGTCTCGGCCATGACTAGTGGCAGCAGCTTCAGCACGAGGTGGAAGTGGATCTTGATCTTTCCCTACTTTAACCTCCACATTTTTGTTCTCCATTTTTTAATGTGTGGAATTATATGCCAGTATCAATAGCAATGGCCTACTACTATATATACTGCGCACAACTGAAATGCACCACAGGTATGGATGGATAGTATACTTGACGACACAGAGGTAGGTAGAGCAGTGGCCTTCCGTATCGTACTGCTATATATACTGGTGGTCACTGTCAGCAAACTGCAAAACTAAAATGCACCACAGGTATAGAATCTAGATGGATAGTATACTTGACGACACAGAGGTAGGTAGAGCAGTGGCTTTCCGTACCGTACTGCTATATATACTGGTGGTCACTGTCAGCAAACTGCAAAACTAAAATGCACCACAGGTATAGAATCTAGATGGATAGTATACTTGACGACACAGAGGTAGGTAGAGCAGTGGCCTTCCGTACCGTACTGCTATATATACTGGTGGTCACTGTCAGCAAACTGCAAAACTAAAATGCACCACAGGTATAGAATCTAGATGGATAGTATACCTGACGACACAGAGGTAGGTAGAGCAGTGGCCTTCCGTACCGTACTGCTATATACACTGGTGGTCACTGTCAGCAAAACTCTGCACTGTACTCCTCCTATATAATACTGCTGGTCCCCTGTCCCCACAATAAAGCTGTGTGAGCACAGATATATGCAGCACACTGAGCACAGATATGGAGCGTTTTTGAGGCAGACAACGTATAATACTGGTGGTCACTGGTCAGCAAAACTCTGCACTGTACTCCTCCTATATAATACTGCTGGTCCCCAGTCCTCACAATAAAGCAGTGTGAGCACAGATATATGCAGCACACTGAGCACAGATATGGAGCGTTTTTCAGGCAGACAACGTATAATACTGGTGGTCACTGGTCAGCAAAATTCTACACTGTACTCCTCCTATATAATACTGCTGGTCCCCAGTCCCCACAATAAAGCAGTGTGAGCACAGATATATGCAGCACACTGAGCACAGATATGGAGCGTTTTTCAGGCAGACAACGTATAATACTGGTGGTCACTGGTCAGCAAAACTCTGCACTGTACTCCTCCTATATAATACTGTTGGTCCCTAGTCCCCACAATAAAGCAGTGTGAGCACAGATATATGCAGCACACTGAGTACAGATATGGAGCGTTTTTCAGGCAGACAACGTATAATACTGGTGGTCACGGGTCAGCAAAACTCTGCACTGTACTCCTCCTATATAATACTGCTGGTCCCCAGTCCCCACAATAAAGCAGTGTGAGCACAGATATATGCAGCACACTGAGCACAGATATGGAGCGTTTTTCAGGCAGACAACGTATAATACTGGTGGTCACTGATCAGCAAAACTCTGCACTGTACTCCTCCTATATAATACAGCTGCTCCCCAGTCCCCACAATTAAGCAATAAGCACAAATATTTGCAGCAACATTAATAAACGGAGAGGACGCCAGCCACGTCCTCTCCCTAACATTTCCAATGCACGAGTGAAAATGGCGGCGATGCGCAGCTGCTTATATAGAATCAGAATCTCGCGAGAATCCGACAGTGGGATGATGACGTTCGGGCGCGCTCGGGTTAACCGAGCCATACGGGAGAATCCGAGTATGCCTCGGACCCGTGTAAAATGGGTGAAGTTCGGGGGGGGGTTCGGTTTCCGAGGAACCGAACCTGCTCATCACTACAAAAAACCACGCCCAAGTTGTCGCACCAGAAGATAACCTGTGTGCTACGCCGAGCATCGCACCACAACTCCAATGCGACCAGAATGGGAAATGATTTCCAGCAACAGCATGTGTGCCGTGAGGTTCTCGCGAAACCAGGCACGCGCCAAAGGAGACGCACACCATCGGCCAGCGAAAGAAGCTCCGAAACCGAAAGCACCAGAGGCATCCGTGAAAAGCTCCAGAGACGTGCTAGACATGACCGCCTCTTGCCAAATACTGACGCCGTGGAAACGAACTAGAAATTCGTCCCAAAGACGTAAAATATCTCCGGATTTCGAGTGATAATCCAAGAAAATGATGCGGGCGTCTAATACCAACTGTCGCCCCTTCCAATTTCCTACAGAAAACCCTGCCTATGGGGATAACCTTGCAAGCAAAAGTAAACAGGCCCAATAAGGATTGAGCCTGTTTCAAAGTAAGCTGGCCCGCAGCGAGCCCATAAAGGATACCATCGTGAAGACGCAACACCTTGTCCACAGGGAGCCTACAGAGACCACCGACCATATCAATCTGAATCCTGAGGTGTACCAAGGAGGCGAAGGGACCCTCCGTCTCCTCTGGTGCAACCGAACCCTGAAGTGTACAAAGAGAGCCTTTGTCCACCTCAGCAAGTAGACGCGGCGAACAGAATCCGGTGGGCCGATCAAAAGAAAATTGTCCAAGTAGTGCAAAAATCCCTGCTCGCCCGCAGTCTGCTCCAGACACCAGTGGAGGAAAGAACTGAATCTTTCGAAGTATGCACAAGAGATAGAAAAACCCATAGGGAGGAATCGATCAATGTAGTAGCCATCGTCCGGTTTAAAACCCATAAAGCGAAAGGCGGAAGGGTGCAGCGGGAGGAGACGAAATGCTGACTCGATGTCCCATTAACACATCACTGCCCCCAGACCAAACGACCTAATGGTGTCTATGGCCGAATCAAAAGATAGGTAAATGACCCTGCACTGAACATAAGGGATAGCATCATTAACCGATGACCGGAGAGGACGGGAAAGATGTTAGATGAGCCGAAATTAGCCCGCGGTCCTCTTGAGAACTATGCCTACGGGGGACAAGACAAAATCTGGTGAGGGGGGGGGGGGGGTTGGGTTCCCGGAAAGGGCCTAACCTCCTGCCCAACGACACTGCAGCCCCAACCTTCTGCCGGAGCACGTCCGGAAATTCCCGAGCCGAACGCAGGTTCGTATCAGCCCCGGGACCCACCAGTCCATGTATCAGCAAGGGGAAGCCAGAAGCGAAACCCGAGTGTAAGAATTGGGTGTCCACCGGCCACGGGTACCGTCGCAGCCAGGGTATGAGTGGCCGAAGTTTAATGGGGTGGGGGCTGAGTAACGAAAACGACAGGGCCCCCCCCAAGTCACATTGGTCATTATTGAAAGCGAAGCATTTTCCATGCCCCGTGCGCAATGAACCCCATCGAAAGCCGGCAGAATGAGAGGCAGGTCGGTTTGCCCATCTTCTCGCTGTACCACCCACGTCAGTGCCGGCTGAACCCGGCATCAGCTCCGAGCACGGTTCCATATCCATGTTACCGAAGTTATAGATCTGCCGCCTGTGCTGTTTGCGCCAGAAGTCCTAGTCGTAACGTCGCCAAGCCGACCCTCTGTACTTATGGTACAGCACGTGTATAAGTAACGTCGCTGGTTAGCAGCTGAAAGCAAGGCTTGACGATCGTTGCTAGTATGAGCACAAATATAGACGTATCGGCCCCGATGGATCCGGTCCCGGACTCGGGGCCTGAGCCCACGTTGCACTGCCGTGTTGGCGCAGTGAACGGCGTCCGACTCCAACGAAACTGGCGAGGTGGAATCCCAGCGTTTGCGCCGTTTGCAACGCTTGATCCTGCGCAAACCGCCGTCGGAGGACACACCCTCCGAGCACGTGGAGGAGAGGGAAGAGCCCGAGCCCCGATGCCTGAGCCTGTGTCTGCTGCGCCTGCGCGTACTGCTGCCCCCGCAAGAGGGGCGGGACTGTGTACTGGATCACAAGCCGCTACAGGGGGTAACCGCACTCCACTTAGACCAGACAGGGTCCGATGAAGACTCACCTGCACGAGAGGGAACTCCGTCCGTCCTAGCGGCCACCGGATGACTTGTGGATGCACCGAATGAATCCATTCCTGACCCGACGTCCGCGGCTGGGGAGACAAAAGAGACATTGTTCCCCTGCTGCCCCACCGGTCCCGCAGCCGCCAGGAGCGGGGCTGGCGGGCCGGCCGTTCCGCCAGAGGACTGGAGCGGCGCAAGAGTCTGAGCGATGCTATCAGCTAAAGAAACGGTGGACAGCCCTTGTCCCCCGGGTACAGAGGAGACAAGGGAGCCACCGCCGACACAACTGCGGCACAAATGGCGGACAAGACGGGTGCGTCCACCCAGAGGTGCGGCCGCCGTTGCCGGCGCTCAAAGCTCAGACACGGCACGCGAGTTCGCAAACCACCCGTCGGGAGCAAGGATCCAGAAGATCCAACGCTGTCGGGTATCACAACATATCTGTCCTGCTGCAATAAGCTCTGCCCGACCCGCCTGCGTCGCGACCTACTACAATCCCGAGCATGGTCTCAGCACCATATGCCGGAGCGCCGTCAGAACTAGGAAAAACCCAACGCACCGTCGGACAGAGGGCTGTCCGCAGCAGCATCCGAATAATCAGTCCGGACGCCGCGGGGGACAGACAGCTTGTTTCCCACCTGCGCTGGCCGCCCCCTGAGGGGGGTGGGAATGAGCCGTGGCCTGGCCCCCAGCCTGGGGCGCACGGCCACTGGTGGTGACACTACTAAGCGAGGCGCGTGCAACCCCAGAAGGGGGTCGAGCCATGGGCCCAACCACGGCAGGAGAGGCCTGGTGGCTCATCCCACCGTGGGCGGACACGGAGCGTCCCTGCGCTACAGCCCCTGCAAGGTCCGGCGGCGGCATCGACCCATCAGCAGCGGAAGAGAAGGCGCATTGCACCGCACCGCCACGGGAGCGCGCCACCCGTCCCTGACCTGGGACATTGCCACTAGGCCCGACGTGAGGAGGCCTCATATGGGCTCCCCTAGTGCGGACCTGCAATATATTATCACGCGCGCGCCGCACGGATTCACCGCGTACGGCAGCCGCGCAACCCCCCGCCAGTGGAGAGGGGGACATAAGCAGATATACGGGGGCTGCCCCCGCTGGTTATAGCCATATGAGGTGCAGCACGCTCGCGCTGCCCGGACACCCCGCGTCCGGCAGCCGCGCGACCCCCCGCCCGCCCAGTGGAGAGGGGGATGTGAGCCAGAGACACGGGGGTTTCCCCCCGCTGGTTATGGCCATATGAGGTGCAGCACGCGCGCGCGTGCAGCACGGACACCCCGCGTCCGGCAGCCGCGCGACCCCCCCGCCCGCCCAGTGGAGAGGGGGATGTGAACCAGAGACACGGGGGCTATCCCCCGCTGGGAACTGACAGACATGCCAGCAGGGCGGTAGCGCTGTCCCGTCCGTGCAGGACTAGCGCGACCGCCAGCAGCCCAGACCGGTGGGTGCAGGGATGGGCAAACCCATCCACTGCAAGCCGCCCCAGCAGCCCACGGCCCCTCTGCGCACCGCCCACCGCCACCGCTAGCGGTGGGAACGGAGGCGGAGAGCGTGGGCGTAAGGGAGCACGGGCGGGCGGCCGAGCCCGGCCGCGTCGCCAGGTGCCTCCCGCATCCCAGCCGCAGCATGCCCGCCCCGGCTCGGCCGGACCGTATAGGAGTCCAGGGCCGAGCAGGGAGGACCGCATCGTGCCTGTGTCTGGGCACATATGAAATAAAAAGAGAAGGGAAATAAAAAGAGCAGGAGGAGTGGAAAGGAGAAGGGAAGAACAGGGTAGGAAAGAGAAGTACAGAGAGATAAGCTGAGGAGAAGGCAGGGAGAAATAGAATAGAGCAAGGTAGTTAAAGTAATAATTACTTACAAGCAGCTGTACTTATCAATCATGAAAAAAGCTGGAAGAGGCAGGATGTCCTGGGTCTGAAGACTATATGTATGTCAGACCGGCCCCTATGCAGAATCCAGCCAATCACAATCCAGGCAGTTTTCCTTACGTTCCTCCCACAAAAACTGTAACCTCTTCCGTGCCAGAATGATGCATTAAGAGGCGTGCAGCAGGCCCAGCCGGTGAGTTTACGCTGTTTCGGCCATATTACATGACCTACGCAGTCTTTCATTACACAAACTATTATAATCAGTTTTCTGGGCCAATAAAATGGCTAGTTGTAGACTGTCCTGTGGTAATGTGTGTTCCTACATTACAGTACTGTTTGGCTAATTTATTTTATTTACTGAGAAATCAATATTCAACCCTTCCCAGTACCCCAAAATGAAAGTATTTTCATAATATTTAGGTCTTGTACTCCCCTCTCTCTCTCTCTCTGCATGGAATTGGTAACCAGTGTAAGATTAGGGCAGCCTGGCCAGTTGGCCTGGAGCCCCCACCTACAGAGGTCCCCCCACATATAGCTAAAGTGGAGCACTGTGACATATATAACCTGGAGTTTCTGTGTGGCATAATATGACATTGTGCTACTATAGGGGTCATTCCGAGTTGATCGCTTGCTAGCTACTTTTTGCAGCGCTTCGAACAGCTAGTCGCCACCTATAGGGGAGTGTATTTTAGCTTTGCAAGTGTGCGAACATCTGTGCAGCTGAGCTCTGCAAAAACATTTTGTGCAGTTTCTGAGTAGGTCTGAACTTACTCAGCCCTTGCGATCACTTCAGACTATCAGGTCCCGGAATTGACGTCAGACACCAGCCCTGCAAACGCTTGGACATGCCTGCGCTTTTCCAAACACTCCTAGAAAACGGTCAGTTGACACCCATAAATGCCTTCTTCCTGTCAATCTCCTTGCAATCGGCTGTGCGAATGGATTCTTCGTTAAATCCATTGCTCAGCAACGATCCGCTTTGTACCCGTATGACGCGCCTGTGCATTGCGGTGCATACGCATGCACAGTAGTGACTTGATCGCTGCGCTGCGAAAAATGGCAGCGCGCAATCAGGACGGAATGACCCCCATAGTGCGCTAGGATAATTTAAACATTAAACTTTATAAAAACATAGCCAGCATATCACATTGACAATTTTATTGGGAGGGGCCCCCACAAGTTAGTTGCCCTTGGATCACCACAAAAATCCGGCAACATATTTTTTATAGAGCTGTGCGGCTGGCACTTTTCATGTTTTGTGTTTTGGTTTTGGTTCTAATTCCCCGCTCGTGTTTTGGTTTTGGCTTGTTTTTGCCAAAACCACCCTTTCGTGTTTTGGTTTTGGTTTTGGATCTGGATGATTTTTGAAAAAACATAAAAACAGCTAAAATCACCGAATTTGGGGTAATTTTGCTCCTACGGTATTATTAACCTCAATAACATTCATTTCCACTCATTTCCAGTCTAATCTGAACACCTCACAATATTGTTTTTAGGCCTAAAAGTTGCACTGAGGTGGCTATATGACCAAGTTAAGCGACACAAGTGTGCGGCACAAACACCGGGCCCATCTAGGAGTGGCACTGCAGTTGCAGACAAGATGGCACTTTTCAAAAAGTAGGCCCCAAACAGCACCTCATGCAAAGATGTAGAAGAGGTGCAATGAGGTAGCTGTATGACTAAGCCAAGCGACACAAACAATTCCCACTGGAATATTACGTCCACATCACTGGAATTATACGTCCAAATCACTGGAATTAAATAGCAAAATCACTGGAATTAAATGGCAAAATCACTGGAATTATACTGCAAAATGACTGTAATTATACGTCCAAATCACTGTAATTATTATACGTCCAAATCACTGGAATTATACGTACAAATCACTGGAATTAAATGGCCAAATCACTGGAATTATACAGCCAAATCACTGGAATTATACGTCCAAATCACTGGAATTAAATAGCAAAATCACTGAAATTAAATTGCAAAATCGCTGGAATTATACTGCAAAATCACTGGAATTATACGTCCAAATCACTGGAATTAAATGGCAGTACCATTAGAAATATATGGAAGTGTCAGACAGGAAAAATAGTCCCCAAACAGCACATCACGCCAAGAAGTAAAAGAGGGCAATGAGGTAGCTGTATGACTAAACTAAGCAACACAAGTGTGCGGCACAAACACCTGGCTCATTTAGGGTTGGCACTGCAGTCCCACTGCACTAATGGTGGATACCGGGCGCACGTCTAACACCAGCATAGTTGTTATGGCCTCAGTAATCGGCTTTGCAACAGGGCATATATATATATATATATATATATATATATGTGTAGGAAGAGATCGGCGGCACTCCAGGATTTGGTCAAACAAAACTTGTGTATTATTACATCACAAGATACAATACAAAACCGACGTTTCGGGGCCCGTAGCCCCTTCTTCAAGGTGTATGTGGTGTGTGATAAGTGCTTACCTTATAAGCCGTGAATTACCCGCCAACCGAACGTGAGGACGGACGCCTCCGGCCACTCTGTCCCCGCCGCGCTCCCTGGACTTCCGGGGTCCGCTACGGATGACGTCACGCGTCTATGCGACGGGTTGCTATGGTAGCAGCCGGCGCATAGGATCGCGCTGGCCGGGGCTGTCAAAACACAAATAAGTGAAGAAAGATTTAGACAGTGGAACACCCATACATAACGTGCCTATGTTATAGTGCAATGTAGGGGGTGTTCCCTAGAGCATAGACGTAGAGATGGAAACATCAAATGGGGTTGTAATATGTGCAAAATATATATGTGCAGGAGAACCCCCTATTATCAGGAGCCGTGGTAGCCTGACAGGAGAAAGTGCTGATGGCTGCGAAACCGAGTAGTACTCCCATCCCCAGATGTCAGCTAACTGGGGCCTTGTTGTGACATCACCATATATATAGGGTGTCTTTTAGTCTAAAATGTGACTCCCATAACAGTGACAGATAATATAAACAATTATGTATAGTCCCACTGTATTGGATTATAATGGAAAGTAGTCTAAAGTCCATCATAGTATATCCATCATGTGTTCAGTACCGCTCTAATACAGGGAATTCCATGCGATATTCTCGTTTAAGCCCGTGGGGCTTATGGTGTTGAGTTTGAAAATCCATCTTGCTTCTAACGTGAGGAGTTTGCCCCCTCTATCTCCTCCTCGGATGTTGTCTGGTACTTGGTCTATAAGAATATGTTTGAGTGTGTTCAATGGATGTCTCTTCTCAGCGAAGTGCCTGGCTATGGGCTGGTCGATCTTCTTCCCCGACAGTGCTTGGCTAATGGCAGATCTGTGTAAAGCCATGCGTTCTCTTGCTGTCCTGATGGTCTTCCCCACATAGCCTTTGCCGCATGGGCATATAATGAGATAGACTATGTATTTAGAAGTGCAAGTTAGGACTTGCCTGATTTGTCCTATCTTCTCGGACATGGGAAACTTGAAGGAAGATCCTGTCAGCATGTGTGTACACGTAGTACACCCTAGGCACCTATAGCATCCAGGTTTCTTAGTTAGAAAATTGGGAGGGGGGATATCACTGAATCCTGTTATATCTGCGTGGACTATACTGTCCTTGATATTTTTTCCCCTCAAGAAGCAAGCCATGGGTCTCTTGGACCTGAAGCATTTGAGATTTTCATCTGTTCGCACTATGGGCCAGAGAGCTCTCACTGCTCTCTGGACCACTGGGCTGGTGGTAGTGTATGTGGTTTTCCATGGAATTACTTGTTGAATTGATTCAGCCGGCTCGACGGATGGTATGTGTTGGATGTCCATTGATAAAATCTCCTCCTTCTGTTGTTTTAGTAGGGACCTGTCGTATCCTCTTTGAACAAATCTATGCATTAAGGAGTCGAGTTGGGTTACCAACGTCGTTCTATCGCTGTTAATTCTAGCCAATCTCAACATTTGAGATTTGGGTAGACCCTTAATTAAAGGTCTCGGGTGATGACTATTGGCCCTCAAGAGATTATTCTTGTCTGTTGGTTTTGTATAAACTGACGTAGACACGACTTGATTGGAGCACGTAACGTGGACATCCAGATAATCTGCCTCTGTGGTACTGGATTTGAAAGTGAACTTGATGGGTGAATCGATGGAATTGATATGTCTCATCAGTTGTATAAACTTCTCTTCACCACCTGTCCATAACATGAAGATGTCATCTATAAACCTGGTATATAGTAAGATGTGCTCCGATATGTTGTCATCTAGGAAGAAGAACTTCTTCTCTTCCTGGAACATAAAAATGTTGGCATAAGACGGGGCAACTGAACTTCCCATGGCGCAACCCGACCGTTGTTCATAGAATTTCCCATTAAATAGGAAATAATTCCTCCGCAATGTCAGTTCCAGTAGTTGTAGGAACAACCCATGTCCAATGCATTGGACATCTTCTAGGATCAGGAACTTCTTCATTGCCTCTAGTCCCTCAGCATGAGGGATGCTTGTGTATAAATTACATACATCCATTACACATAGTAGAGTGTCCGGAGGGATGTGTTGGAGGCTTTTTAATGCGTTAAGGAATTCTGTTGTATCCTTGATGAAAGTAGGTTGTTTTTTAACCAGGGGTTGTAAGATGGAATCCAGAAACTGGGATATTGGCTGATATAAAGAATTTCTTGCAGAGATAATGGGGTGTCCGGGGGGATCATCCAGATTTTTGTGAATCTTCGGTGTGGTGAATAGTATTGGTACAACCGGAAATTGCTGTAAAAGGGCTTTATGAAGTTTATTGGAAATCTCCTGATCCTCTTTAGCTTTATCCAAGATGTCATCCAATTCCCGTTTATATTGGGCAGTGGGATCCGTTGTTAATGTGGAATATGTGTTTAGGTCTGCCAGTTGTCTGTCAATTTCTCTGATGTAATCAGTTAGGTTCTGGATTACGATCCCCCCTCCTTTGTCCGCTGGTCTAAATACCACATCTGTGTATCCGCTGAGGTCTTTAAGGGCTGCTTTTTCTGCCCGTGACATGTTGAAGTGGATTTTGTCTGATGCTTTGGAATATTTGTCAACTGAGGTATCCAAAAGCCGTGTGAAGGTTTTGATAGAGGCGTTAGTTGAGGGGGGGTCGAAAGTAGAACGAGTTCTGTTGTTGAGGAATTCAGAAAATATATTCGGTGTAGGATCAGGTGGTTTGTCTTGATAGAATTCCTGCAGACGCAGTTTCCTAGAAAAACGGTGAGATTCTAGGTTCCATTTAAAGTTATCGTGCTGGTTCGTTGGCACGAAAGAAAGTCCTTTGTTCAGGACCGCCATCTCGGTGTCACTGAAGATCCTGGTGGACAAATTGAAAACTAAAGTTTCTTCTTGGCAACTAGATTTCTGGTGCCTTTTGTTCTGGCCACCCCTGCGGGTGGGAGATCTTTTGGGAGGCTTGTTTTTGTAGCCCCTTGTGCTTTTTCTAAAGGGATGTCGGTGGTCTGAGTAGGATCTTCTGAGTCCCCCGCTGCGAATTCACTATCGCTAGTGGTGGAGGTTTTTCTAAGCGATTGACCTTCTCTCCGCCTCCTCCAGCCAGGGTTGAACCTAGGCTGTCTCTGACCCGGTGCAGACCTCTCTCCCCCCATGATCCATTTATAAACTTTGTTCTCTTCATAATCGGTTTTGACTAGATCCAATTTGTTATGTTTAAAGCGGATCAATTCTCGCTTGTAACTATCACACTGGTTTTGCAGTTTAGGGATCCAGTCCTGAGCTTGATCCTGTTGGAGAATGGGTAAGTGTACCCGTTCAAACTCTGCAATTTTATCCCTGGTGTGTTTCAGCTCCCGGCCCACCTCTTCTGTGACTAAGAGTATGAGGTCCATACTGCACTTATTTAAGATGCCGATCCATCTTGCACAGAAATCCGGGTTATGTCGGCCCAATGTGGGGATGTTTTTAACTCTGAAACCCCTGGGAATCATGTGATCTCTGTGGTAATCCGACAATGATATGCCATGCAGTAAGAAGTCGGTTTCTTTTTTCTTTAACTTTAAAAGTTGTTGGTAAATGTCATTTGAATCCAGTATTGATTCTGTGGGAGGTAAGCACTCTTTGAATCGCAGCCGATCTGCATCCTCCTCCGTAAAGCTGTAGGTGTCTCCTTTGTTAGCAATCACCCCTCTATGGCCACTCTGGTCGGTGCTCTTATGCAAGGTGCTGGGTGCTTCCATCCTGGTAAAGTGCACTGTGCCAAAATGAAGTGCTGAGTGAGTTGGTGTCCAATGTTAAAAAGCAAGAATCCACCTGGAGAAGTTCATTAATTGTATGTGGTGCCTTGGCTCGGGAGAAGCGGTGAAGCCTCAGATACTATATACTGTGGAATAGCCCGACACTCACTGGATACGGTGTGCAGTAGGCCTGGGTGCCCTCCGTGGTGATGGTGATATGTAGGAAGAGATCGGCGGCACTCCAGGATTTGGTCAAACAAAACTTAATGCATAGATTTTATATTGGGCAGTGGGATCCGTTGTTAATGTGGAATATGTGTTTAGGTCTGCCAGTTGTCTGTCAATTTCTCTGATGTAATCAGTTAGGTTC
This sequence comes from Pseudophryne corroboree, assembly GCF_028390025.1. NCBI lineage: Eukaryota > Metazoa > Chordata > Amphibia > Anura > Myobatrachidae > Pseudophryne > Pseudophryne corroboree. Next base: position 840,374,495 of record NC_086444.1, read on the forward strand.
TGGATTACGATCCCCCCTCCTTTGTCCGCTGGTCTAAATACCACATCTGTGTATCCGCTGAGGTCTTTAAGGGCTGCTTTTTCTGCCCGTGACATGTTGAAGTGGATTTTGTCTGATGCTTTGGAATATTTGTCAACTGAGGTATCCAAAAGCCGTGTGAAGGTTTTGATAGAGGCGTTAGTTGAGGGGGGGTCGAAAGTAGAACGAGTTCTGTTGTTGAGGAATTCAGAAAATATAATAAATATATACCATAGCAACCCGACGCATAGACGCGTGACGTCATCCGTAGCGGACCCTGGAAGTCCAGGGAGCGCGGCGGGGACAGAGTGGCCGGAGGCGTCCGTCCTCACGTTCGGTTGGCGGGTAATTCACGGCTTATAAGGTAAGCACTTATCACACACCACATACACCTTGAAGAAGGGGCTACGGGCCCCGAAACGTCGGTTTTGTATTGTATCTTGTGATGTAATAATACACAAGTTTTGTTTGACCAAATCCTGGAGTGCCGCCGATCTCTTCCTACATATCACCATCACCACGGAGGGCACACAGGCCTACTGCACACCGTATCCAGTGAGTGCCGGGCTATTCCACAGTATATATATATATATACAGTCCATGGCAGCCGGCACTCCTCTACAAATGGCGCAGCTCCTCTCCGTGCCAGAGTATAATCAAGCATAAAATTCCTTAAAGAACGGCACTGGAGACTTTCAGCAAATGACGAAATTTGTATTAAAGGTAGACGTTTCGGAGCTTACACTCCGTCCTCAGTACCAAACACAATCATTGGAATGACTGATGGCCAGGACACTATCACTGGTCTGATGCAGCACAACACAGCAACACTGTAAGGGACTTGTTGTTGTTGTTGTTGTTATTATTATTATTATTATTATTATTATTATATGTTAGCAGTGCACATATAACAGCAGCGTATACCACTGTGACTGCCTGGTCACTGGAATGACTGATGGCAAGGACACTACCACTGGTCTGATGCAGCACAACACAGCAACACTGTAAGGGACTTGTTATTGTTGTTGTTGTTATTATTATTATTATTATAATACAGCAGCAGTGGACATATAGCAGCAGCGTATACCACTGTAACTTCCTGGTCACTGGAATGACTGATGGCCAGGACACTACCACTGGTCTGATGCAGCACAACACAGCAACACTGAACTGATGCAGCACAACACAGCAGCAATGGACATATGACAGCAAGAGGACACAAACACTGTGACTGTCTGGTCACTGGAATGACTGATGGCTGAACACAGGACACTACCACTGGACTGATGCAGCACAATACACCACCACTGAACTGATGCAGCACAACACAGCAGCAATGGACATATGGCAGCAGAGGACACAAACACTGTGACTGGACAAATACAGCACAAGACACTACCACATAGGACACTGAGGACGAAGACACGTCCTCTCTCTACACTCTCCAATGCCGGAGTGAAAATGGCGGGGACGCACGGCTCCTTATATGGAATCCAAACCCCGCGAGAATCCGACAGCGGGATGATGACGTTTTGCCTCGTTCTGGTTTCCGAGTCAGGCGGGAAAACACGAGCCTTGCTCGGAACCGGACTCGAAAGGTGAAGTTCGGTACGGTTCGGTTCTCTGGGAACCGAACCCGCTCATCTCTACTTTTAATATGTGATGAAAACAAAGCAAAACAGATACCCCCAACACAGGGGGTCATTCCGAGTTGATCGCACGCTGCAACTTTTTACAGCCCCTTGCGATCAGATAGTCGCTGCCTATGGGGGAGTGTATTTTGGGTAAGAGCGTAAGCAGTCCACTGACACCTAAATCCCTTCTTCCTCTTGTACCCAAGCTCCTGCAAGCCACACCACCAACTCCCTCAACGTCAACTTCCTCCTCAGTCATGAACGTCAGTAGTCCTGCAGGCCATGTCACTGTCAAGACTGAGGAGTCCTCTCCTAACCGGGATTCCTTGGGAGGATCCTTGAGTGGTACACCTACTGCTGCTGTTGCTGCCGCCGCTGCTGTTGTTGCTGCTGGGAGTCGATCATCATCCCAGATGGGAAGTCGGAAGACCACTTGTACTACTTCAACTAAGCAATTGACTGTCCAACAGTCCTTTGTGAGGAAGATGAAATATGACAGCAGTCATTCTGTTGCAAAGAGGATAACTGAGGCCTTGACACTTATGTTGGTGTTAGACGTGCGTCCGTTATCTGCCATTAGTGCAGTGGGATTTAGACAATTGATGAAGGTACTGTGTCCCCGGTACCAAATCCCATCTAGTTTCCACTTCACTAGGCAGGCGATACAGTGAATGTACAAAGACGTCAGAAAACTAGTCACCAGTGTCCTACAAAATGCGGTTGTATCCAGTGTCCATTTAACCACGGACATGTGGACTGTTGGAATAGGGCAGACTAAGGACTATATGACTGTGACAGCCCACTGGGTAGATGTATGGCCTCCCGCAGTAACAACAGCAGTGGCAACAGTAGCAGCATCTCGCAAATGCCAACTCGTTCCTAGACAGGCTACGCTTTGTATCACCGCTTTCCATAAGAGTTACACAGCTGACAACCTCTTACAGAAACTGAGGGACATCATCGCAGATTGACTTACCCCAATTAGACTCTCCTGGGGATATGTGATATCGGACAATGCCACCAATATTGTGCGTGCATTACATCTGGGCAAATTCCAGCACGTTCCATGTTTTGAACATACAATTAATTTAGTGGTGCAGAATTTTTTGAAAAATGACAAGGGTGTCAGGAGATGCTGTCGGTGGCCCGAAAAATTGTGGGCCACTTTCGACATTCTGCCACCGCGTGCCGAAGACTGGAGCACCAGCAAACACTCCTGACCCTGCCCTGCCATCAACTGAAGCAAGATGTGGACTTCAACACTCTGTATGCTTCAGAGGATGGAGAAGCAGCAAAAGGCCATTAAAGCCTATACATCCACCTACGATATAGGCAAAGGAGGGGGAATGCACCTGACTCAAGCGCAGTGGAGAATGATTTCCGTTTTATGCAAGGTTCTCCAACCCTTCGAACTTGCCACACGTGAAGTCAGTTCAGACACTGCCAGCTTGAGTCAGGTCATTCTCCTCATCAGGCTTTTGCAGAAGCAGCTGGAGAAATTGAAGGAGGAGCTAAGACGGAACGATTCCGCAAAGTATGTGGGACTTGTGGATGGAGCCCTTTATTCGTTTTGCCAGGATTCAAGGGTGGTCAATCTGTTGAAATCAGAGCACTACATTTTGGCCACCGTGCTCGATCCTAGGGTCAAAGCCTACGTTGTATCTCTCTTTCCAGCAGACACAAGTCTGCAGAGGTGCAAAGACCTGCTGGTGAGTAAATTGCCACCTCAAGCGGAATGTGACCCGTCAACAGCTCCTCCTTTAATTTCTCCCACCACTGCGGCTGCGAGGAAAAGGATAAGATTTTCTAGCCCACCCGCTGGCGGTGATGTAGGGCAGTCAGGAGCGAGTGCTGACATCTGGTCCTGACTGTAGGACCTGCCAACGATTACTGACATGTCTACTGTCACTGCATATGATTCTGTCACCATTGAAAGAATGGTGGAGGATTATATGAGTGACAGCATCCAAGTAGGCATGTCAGACAGTCTTTATGTATACTGGCAGGAAAAATAGGCAATTTGCATGCCCTTGCACAAACTGGCTTTATTTTACCTAAGTTGCCCCCCTCCAGTGTGTACTCCAAAAGAGTGTTTATGCAGCCAGTAACCTTGTCAGCGATCAGCGTAGGAGGTTACTTCCACAAAATGTGGAGAAGATGATGTTCCTCAAAATGAATTATAAATTCCTCCCACTAGACCTTTACCAGCAATTGCCTCCAGAAAGTACAGAGGGACCTGTGATGGTGGATTCCAGTGGGGACGAATTAATACTCTGTGAGGAGGAGGATGTACACAGTGAAAGGGGTGAGGAATCGGAGGATGAGGATGAGGTCGACATCTTGCATCTGTAGAGCCAATTTGTGCAAGGAGAGTTTGATTGTTTCTTTTTTTAGTGGGGGCCCAAACAAACCAGTCATTTCAGCCAGAGTCGTGTGGCAGACCCTGTCGCTGAAATTATTGGTTTGTTAAAGTGTACATGTCCTGTTTATACAACATAAGGGTGGGTGGGAGGGCCCAAGGACAATTCCAATCTGCACCTTTTTTTCTTCTTATCATCATGTGCTGTTTGGGGACTATCTTTTTAAAGTGCCATCCTGTCTGTCACTTCCGTATATGTCCAGTGGTACTGCCATTTAATTCCAGTGATTTGGACGTATAATTCCAGTGATTTGGACATATAATTCCAGTGATTTTGCATTATAATTCCAGTGATTATGCAGTATAATTCCAGTGCTTTGGATGTATAATTCCAGTCATTTTGCCATTTAATTTCAGTGATTTGAATGTATAATTCCAGTGATTTGGACGTATAATTCCAGTGGGAATTGTTTGTGTCGCTTGGCATAGTCATACAGCTACCTCATTGCACCTCTTCGACATCTTTGCATGAGGTGCTGTTTGGGGCCTAGTTTTTGAAAAGTGCCATCCTGTGTGACACTGCCGTATGAGTCCAGGGGTACTGCTGTATTAGTCCTGGGGTACTGCCGTATAAGTCCATCAATTGTAGAATTTGTAAAAAATGACAGGGGCGTGCTGGAGATGCTGTCAGTGGACCGAACAATTGCTGCCCACTCTCGACATTCAGCTACTGCTTGACACTACTAGATGGGCCAGGTGGTGGTGTCGCTTCGCTTAGTCATACAGCAACCTCGGTGTACCTTTTTTCTTCTTTGCATCATGTGCTGTTTGGAGACCATCTTTTTAAAGTGCCATCCTGTCTGACACTTCCATATATGTCCAATGGTACTGCCATTTAACTCCAGTGATTTGGACGTATAATTCTAGTGATTTTGCCTTTTAATTCCAGTGATTTTGCCATTTAATTACAGTGAGTTTGCAGTATAATTACAGTGATTTTGCAGTATAATTACAGTGATTTTGCCATTTAAATTCAGTAATTTGGACGTATAATTGCAGTGATTTTGCCATTTAATTCCAGTGATTTGGACATATAATTCCAGTGATTTGGACGTATAATTCCAGTGATTTTGCCATTTAATTCCAGTGATTTGGACGTATAATTCCAGTGATTTGGACGTATAATTCCAGTGGGAATTGTTTGTGTCGCTTGGCTTAGCTATACAGCTACCTCATTGCACCTGCTCTACATCTTGGCATGAGGTGCTGTTTGGGGCCTAGTTTTTTAAAACTTCCATTCTGTCTGACACTGCCGTATGAGTCCAGGGGTACTGGTGTATTAGTCCTGGGGTACTGCCGTATAAGTCTACCAATTGCAGAATTTAAAAAAAATGACAGGGGCGCGCTGCAGATGCTGTCAGTGCACCGAACAATTGCGGCCCACTCTCGACATTTGAGCCACTGCGTGACACTATTAGATGGGCCAGGTGGTTGTGTCGCTTAGCTTAGTCATGCAGCAACCTCGTTGCACCTTTTTTTCTTCTTTGCATTATGTGCTGTTTGGGGCCTTTTTTTGATATCTGCCCTCCTGTCTGCCACTGCAGTGCTGCTCCTAGATGGGCCAATTGTTTGTGTCGCTTGGTTTAGTCATACAGCTACTAGAGATGAGCGGGTTCGGTTTCTCTGAATCCGAACCCGCCAGAACTTCATGTTTTTTTTCACGGGTCCGAGCGACTCGGATCTTCCCGCCTTGCTCGGTTAACCCGAGCGCGCCCGAACGTCATCATGACGCTGTCGGATTCTCGCGAGGCTCGGATTCTATCGCGAGACTCGGATTCTATATAAGGAGCCGCGCGTCGCCGCCATTTTCACACGTGCATTGAGATTGATAGGGAGAGGACGTGGCTGGCGTCCTCTCCGTTTAGAATAGATTAGAGAGACACTTGATTTACTAATTTTGGGGAGCATTAGGAGTACTCAGTAGTGTACAGTGCAGAGTTTTGCTGATAGTGACCAATGACCACCACTTTTATTTATAATCCGTTCTCTGCCTGAAAAAAGCGATACACAGCACACAGTGACTCAGTCACATACCATATCTGTGTGCACTGCTCAGGCTCAGGCCAGTGTGCTGCATCATCTATATATTATATATCTGTCTGACTGCTCAGCTCACACAGCTTATAATTGTGGGGGAGACTGGGGAGCACTACTGCAGTGCCAGTTATAGGTTATAGCAGGAGCCAGGAGTACATAATATTATATTAAAATTAAACAGTGCACACTTTTGCTGCAGGAGTGCCACTGCCAGTGTGACTAGTGACCAGTGACCTGACCACCAGTATATATAATATTAGTAGTATACTATCTCTTTATCAACCAGTCTATATTAGCAGCAGACACAGTACAGTGCGGTAGTTCACGGCTGTGGCTACCTCTGTGTCGGCACTCGGCAGCCCGTCCATAATTGTATATACCACCTAACCGTGGTTTTTTTTTCTTTCTTTATACATACATACTAGTTACGAGTATACTATCTCTTTATCAACCAGTCTATATATTAGCAGCAGACACAGTACAGTGCGGTAGTTCACGGCTGTGGCTACCTCTGTGTCGGCACTCGGCAGCCCGTCCATAATTGTATATACCACCTAACCGTGGTTTTTTTTTCTTTCTTTATACATACATACTAGTTACGAGTATACTATCTCTTTATCAACCAGTCTATATATTAGCAGCAGACACAGTACAGTGCGGTAGTTCACGGCTGTGGCTACCTCTGTGTCGGCACTCGGCAGCCCGTCCATAATTGTATATACCACCTAACCGTGGTTTTTTTTTCTTTCTTTATACATACATACTAGTTACGAGTATACTATCTCTTTATCAACCAGTCTATATATTAGCAGCAGACACAGTACAGTGCGGTAGTTCACGGCTGTGGCTACCTCTGTGTCGGCACTCGGCAGCCCGTCCATAATTGTATATACCACCTAACCGTGGTTTTTTTTTTCTTTCTTTATACATACATACTAGTTACGAGTATACTATCTCTTTATCAACCAGTCTATATTAGCAGCAGACACAGTACAGTGCGGTAGTTCACGGCTGTGGCTACCTCTGTGTCGGCACTCGGCAGCCCGTCCATAATTGTATATACCACCTAACCGTGGTTTTTTTTTCTTTCTTTATACATACATACTAGTTACGAGTATACTATCTCTTTATCAACCAGTCTATATATTAGCAGCAGACACAGTACAGTGCGGTAGTTCACGGCTGTGGCTACCTCTGTGTCGGCACTCGGCAGCCCGTCCATAATTGTATATACCACCTAACCGTGGTTTTTTTTTCTTTCTTTATACATACATACTAGTTACGAGTATACTATCTCTTTATCAACCAGTCTATATATTAGCAGCAGACACAGTACAGTGCGGTGGTTCACGGCTGTGGCTACCTCTGTGTCGGCACTCGGCAGCCCGTCCATAATTGTATATACCACCTAACCGTGGTTTTTTTTTCTTTCTTTATACATACATACTAGTTACGAGTATACTATCTCTTTATCAACCAGTCTATATATTAGCAGCAGACACAGTACAGTGCGGTAGTTCACGGCTGTGGCTACCTCTGTGTCGGCACTCGGCAGCCCGTCCATAATTGTATACTAGTATCCAATCCATCCATCTCCATTGTTTACCTGAGGTGCCTTTTAGTTGTGCCTATTAAAATATGGAGAACAAAAATGTTGAGGTTCCAAAATTAGGGAAAGATCAAGATCCACTTCCACCTCGTGCTGAAGCTGCTGCCACTAGTCATGGCCGAGACGATGAAATGCCAGCAACGTCGTCTGCCAAGGCCGATGCCCAATGGCATAGTACAGAGCATGTCAAAACCAAAACACCAAATATCAGTAAAAAAAGGACTCCAAAACCTAAAATAAAATTGTCGGAGGAGAAGCGTAAACTTGCCAATATGCCATTTACCACACGGAGTGGCAAGGAACGGCTGAGGCCCTGGCCTATGTTCATGGCTAGTGGTTCAGCTTCACATGAGGATGGAAGCACTCAGCCTCTCGCTAGAAAACTGAAAAGACTCAAGCTGGCAAAAGCACCGCAAAGAACTGTGCGTTCTTTGAAATCCCAAATCCACAAGGAGAGTCCAATTGTGTCGGTTGCGATGCCTGACCTTCCCAACACTGGACGTGAAGAGCATGCGCCTTCCACCATTTGCACGCCCCCTGCAAGTGCTGGAAGGAGCACCCGCAGTCCAGTTCCTGATAGTCAGATTGAAGATGTCAGTGTTGAAGTACACCAGGATGAGGAGGATATGGGTGTTGCTGGCGCTGGGGAGGAAATTGACCAGGAGGATTCTGATGGTGAGGTGGTTTGTTTAAGTCAGGCACCCGGGGAGACACCTGTTATCCGTGGGAGGAATATGGCCGTTGACATGCCAGGTGAAAATACCAAAAAAATCAGCTCTTCGGTGTGGAGGTATTTCACCAGAAATGCGGACAACAGGTGTCAAGCCGTGTGTTCCCTTTGTCAAGCTGTAATAAGTAGGGGTAAGGACGTTAACCACCTCGGAACATCCTCCCTTATACGTCACCTGCAGCGCATTCATAATAAGTCAGTGACAAGTTCAAAAACTTTGGGTGACAGCGGAAGCAGTCCACTGACCAGTAAATCCCTTCCTCTTGTAACCAAGCTCACGCAAACCACCCCACCAACTCCCTCAGTGTCAATTTCCTCCTTCCCCAGGAATGCCAATAGTCCTGCAGGCCATGTCACTGGCAATTCTGACGAGTCCTCTCCTGCCTGGGATTCCTCCGATGCATCCTTGCGTGTAACGCCTACTGCTGCTGGCGCTGCTGTTGTTGCCGCTGGGAGTCGATGGTCATCCCAGAGGGGAAGTCGTAAGCCCACTTGTACTACTTCCAGTAAGCAATTGACTGTTCAACAGTCCTTTGCGAGGAAGATGAAATATCACAGCAGTCATCCTACTGCAAAGCGGATAACTGAGTCCTTGACAACTATGTTGGTGTTAGACGTGCGTCCGGTATCCGCCGTTAGTTCACAGGGAACTAGACAATTTATTGAGGCAGTGTGCCCCCGTTACCAAATACCATCTAGGTTCCACTTCTCTAGGCAGGCGATACCGAGAATGTACACGGACGTCAGAAAAAGACTCACCAGTGTCCTAAAAAATGCAGTTGTACCCAATGTCCACTTAACCACGGACATGTGGACAAGTGGAGCAGGGCAGGGTCAGGACTATATGACTGTGACAGCCCACTGGGTAGATGTATGGACTCCCGCCGCAAGAACAGCAGCGGCGGCACCAGTAGCAGCATCTCGCAAACGCCAACTCTTTCCTAGGCAGGCTACGCTTTGTATCACCGCTTTCCAGAATACGCACACAGCTGAAAACCTCTTACGGCAACTGAGGAAGATCATCGCGGAATGGCTTACCCCAATTGGACTCTCCTGTGGATTTGTGGCATCGGACAACGCCAGCAATATTGTGTGTGCATTAAATATGGGCAAATTCCAGCACGTCCCATGTTTTGCACATACCTTGAATTTGGTGGTGCAGAATTTTTTAAAAAACGACAGGGGCGTGCAAGAGATGCTGTCGGTGGACAGAAAAATTGCGGGACACTTTCGGCGTACAGGCACCACGTACAGAAGACTGGAGCACCACCAAAAACTACTGAACCTGCCCTGCCATCATCTGAAGCAAGAAGTGGTAACGAGGTGGAATTCAACCCTCTATATGCTTCAGAGGTTGGAGGAGCAGCAAAAGGCCATTCAAGCCTATACAATTGAGCACGATATAGTAGGTGGAATGCACCTGTCTCAAGTGCAGTGGAGAATGATTTCAACGTTGTGCAAGGTTCTGATGCCCTTTGAACTTGCCACACGTGAAGTCAGTTCAGACACTGCCAGCCTGAGTCAGGTCATTCCCCTCATCAGGCTTTTGCAGAAGAAGCTGGAGGCATTGAAGAAGGAGCTAAAAGGGAGCGATTCCGCTAGGCATGTGGGACTTGTGGATGCAGCCCTTAATTCGCTTAACAAGGATTCACGGGTGGTCAATCTGTTGAAATCAGAGCACTACATTTTGGCCACCGTGCTCGATCCTAGATTTAAAGCCTACCTTGGATCTCTCTTTCCGGCAGACACAGGTCTGCTGGGGTTGAAAGACCTGCTGGTGACAAAATTGTCAAGTCAAGCGGAACGCGACCTGTCAACATCTCCTCCTTCACATTCTCCCGCAACTGGGGGTGCGAGGAAAAGGCTCAGAATTCCGAGCCCACCCGCTGGCGGTGATGCAGGGCAGTCTGGAGCGACTGCTGATGCTGACATCTGGTCCGGACTGAAGGACCTGACAACGATTACGGACATGTCGTCTACTGTCACTGCATATGATTCTCTCAACATTGATAGAATGGTGGAGGATTATATGAGTGACCGCATCCAAGTAGGCACGTCACACAGTCCGTACTTATACTGGCAGGAAAAAGAGGCAATTTGGAGGCCCTTGCACAAACTGGCTTTATTCTACCTAAGTTGCCCTCCCACAAGTGTGTACTCCGAAAGAGTGTTTAGTGCCGCCGCTCACCTTGTCAGCAATCGGCGTACGAGGTTACATCCAGAAAATGTGGAGAAGATGATGTTCATTAAAATGAATTATAATCAATTCCTCCGCGGAGACATTGACCAGCAGCAATTGCCTCCACAAAGTACACAGGGAGCTGAGATGGTGGATTCCAGTGGGGACGAATTGATAATCTGTGAGGAGGGGGATGTACACGGTGATATATCGGAGGGTGAAGATGAGGTGGACATCTTGCCTCTGTAGAGCCAGTTTGTGCAAGGAGAGATTAATTGCTTCTTTTTTGGGGGGGGTCCAAACCAACCCGTCATATCAGTCACAGTCGTGTGGCAGACCCTGTCACTGAAATGATGGGTTGGTTAAAGTGTGCATGTCCTGTTTTGTTTACACAACATAAGGGTGGGTGGGAGGGCCCAAGGACAATTCCATCTTGCACCTCTTTTTTCTTTTCTTTTTCTATGCATCATGTGCTGATTGGGGAGGGTTTTTTGGAAGGGACATCCTGCGTGACACTGCAGTGCCACTCCTAGATGGGCCCGGTGTTTGTGTCGGCCACTAGGGTCGCTAATCTTACTCACACAGTCAGCTACCTCATTGCGCCTCTTTTTTTCTTTGCGTCATGTGCTGTTTGGGGAGGGTTTTTTGGAAGGGACATCCTGCGTGACACTGCAGTGCCACTCCTAGATGGGCCCGGTGTTTGTGTCGGCCACTAGGGTCGCTAATCTTACTCACACAGTCAGCTACCTCATTGCGCCTCTTTTTTTCTTTGCGTCATGTGCTGTTTGGGGAGGGTTTTTTGGAAGGGACATCCTGCGTGACACTGCAGTGCCACTCCTAGATGGGCCCGGTGTTTGTGTCGGCCACTAGGGTCGCTAATCTTACTCACACAGTCAGCTACCTCATTGCGCCTCTTTTTTTCTTTGCGTCATGTGCTGTTTGGGGAGGGTTTTTTGGAAGGGACATCCTGCGTGACACTGCAGTGCCACTCCTAGATGGGCCCGGTGTTTGTGTCGGCCACTAGGGTCGCTAATCTTACTCACACAGCTACCTCATTGCGCCTCTTTTTTTCTTTGCGTCATGTGCTGTTTGGGGAGGGTTTTTTGGAAGGGACATCCTGCGTGACACTGCAGTGCCACTCCTAGATGGGCCCGGTGTTTGTGTCGGCCACTAGGGTCGCTAATCTTACTCACACAGCTACCTCATTGCGCCTCTTTTTTTCTTTGCGTCATGTGCTGTTTGGGGAGGGTTTTTTGGAAGGGCCATCCTGCGTGACACTGCAGTGCCTTTTCTAGATGGGCCCGGTGTTTGTGTCGGCCACTAGGGTCGCTAATCTTACTCACACAGCTACCTCATTGCGCCTCTTTTTTTCTTTGCGTCATGTGCTGTTTGGGGAGGGTTTTTTGGAAGGGCCATCCTGCGTGACACTGCAGTGCCACTCCTAGATGGGCCCGGTGTTTGTGTCGGCCACTAGGGTCGCTAATCTTACTCACACAGCTACCTCATTGCGCCTCTTTTTTTCTTTGCGTCATGTGCTGTTTGGGGAGGGTTTTTTGGAAGGGACATCCTGCGTGACACTGCAGTGCCACTCCTAGATGGGCCCGGTGTTTGTGTCGGCCACTAGGGTCGCTTATCTTACTCACACAGCGACCTCGGTGCAAATTTTAGGACTAAAAATAATATTGTGAGGTGTGAGGTATTCAGAATAGACTGAAAATGAGTGTAAATTATGGTTTTTGAGGTTAATAATACTTTGGGATCAAAATGACCCCCAAATTCTATGATTTAAGCTGTTTTTTAGTGTTTTTTGAAAAAAACACCCGAATCCAAAACACACCCGAATCCGACAAAAAAAATTCGGTGAGGTTTTGCCAAAACGCGGTCGAACCCAAAACACGGCCGCGGAACCGAACCCAAAACCAAAACACAAAACCCGAAAAATTTCAGGCGCTCATCTCTAACAGCTACCTCATTGCACCTCTTCTACAGCTTTGCATGAGGTGCTGTTTGGGGCCTAGTTTTTGAAAAGTGCCATCCTGTCTGACACTGCAGTGCCACTCCTAGATGGGCCAGGTGTTTGTGCCGCACACTGGTGTCGCTTGGCTTAGTCATACAACAATCTTGGTGCACCTCTTTTACTTCTTTGCATCATGTGCTGTTTGGGGCCTTTTTTTTTATATCTGCCCTCCTGTCTGACACTGCAGTGCCACTCCTAGATGGGCCAGGTGTTTGTGCCGCACACTTGTGTCGCTTAGCTTAGTCATCCAGCAACCTCGGTGCAACCTTTTGGCCTTAAAACAATGGCCCTCATTCCGAGTTGTTCGCTCGGTATTTTTCATCGCATCGCAGTGAAAATCCGCTTAGTACGCATGCGCAATGTTCGCACTGCGACTGCGCCAAGTAACTTTACTATGAAGAAAGTAATTTTACTCACGGCTTTTTCTTCGCTCCGGCGATCGTAATGTGATTGACAGGAAATGGGTGTTACTGGGCGGAAACACGGCGTTTCAGGGGCGTGTGGCTGAAAACGCTACCGTTTCCGGAAAAAACGCAGGAGTGGCCGGGGAAACGGTGGGAGTGCCTGGGCGAATGCTGGGTGTGTTTGTGACGTCAACCAGGAACGACAAGCACTGAAATGATCGCACAGGCAGAGTAAGTCTGGAGCTACTCAGAAACTGCTAAGTAGTTAGTAATCGCAATATTGCGAATACATCGGTCGCAATTTTAAGAAGCTAAGATTCACTCCCAGTAGGCGGCGGCTTAGCGTGTGTAACTCTGCTAAATTCGCCTTGCGACCGATCAACTCGGAATGAGGGCCAATATTGTGAGGTGTGAGTTGTTCAGAATAGACTGGAAATGAGTGGAAATGAATTTTATTGAGGTTAATAATACCGTAGGATCAAAATTACCCCCAAATTCTGTGATTTTAGCTGTTTTTATGTTTTTTTTCAAAAATCATCCAGATCCAAAACTAAAACATGAAAGGGTGGTTTTAGCAAAATCAACCCAAAACCACATCTCTATGCAATATATACAATAATCGAATTGCGAGTTTGGCTGATTTTATCACATAACATCCGTATCATGAGATGCAGATGGTGATAAAAATTGGCCCGTATATGTTATTCTTATTTGGCATGGACATAATTAAATAAATTATCACGTTCGGTTTTTCTTAAAACTGTAACATTACAATTCCTCTCCTAATGTCTCTATCTCTAAATGCTCTGTACTTAATCTTGCACCCATTATAACCTTCACTAGATAAGCTAGCATGCAGTACTGTAGAAAGCAGGTAATAAATCACCTCCAATCTCTCTTTGCTAAGGGTTGATCTCAAAAGCAGTTTGATACTACTTGTTTGCAAAATGTAATTTGTGCATTGGATTTGATTATACTGGCTATTCACATCAGTTAGTATTTGAAGGTGGTTAGAGCTTGTAGTTCTGTCACATGCCTGTGTGTTTGCAAATGGCAAACTGCTTCTATTCTGAATGGGGTCAGTTAGTGCTACAAAGAGCTGTAACAGGGCACCAATTCGCTCTGTGCTGGCCCCGCCCCCTGAGTGCATTACATTGCATGCATGATGTCACGCACATGACATCGTTACATCATGCAGAGGGGGTGGGGCCGGCAGCAGCGGTAAGTGCAGCGCTGACCGGGGCGTCCTGAAGATGCTATGATCAGCTGTACAGATTGACGGATGCCCTGGTGGCGCTGAAGCAGTGATCCTAGCTGCAGGGTGCTGTTCCAGGAACCCTGCTAGTTAGAAGCAATGGCCATGGGGGCAGCAATGATGTCGCCCACAGAGCCCCTGCACTCTAGGTGGTGGCACCTGTCACACACTTCTAGTTGCAGCTTGGGTGCTACATTTTTAACTGCCTATCCCCTGGTTCCACCTCCATTCCTCCTCCAGTGGGCTGCAACTCTCTCTCCACACCTGCTGCACAGAGAAAAAAGGCTGAAGGTTGGAACCTGCAATTCAAACAAGTATGTCTTCCTGTAACCTCCTTCTCTGTCGCCAGGGTGGATTGGGATGGAAAATCAGCCCGGGAAATTTAAGTAGCAGCCTTAATGGGGGGGGAGGGTCTGATTAGGGGGTGGGGTCTGTTGAGGGTGCAGGATCCCTCCTCATAGGCCCTGACTGTATGCAATTGCGGCCTTCCTTGCGTCTTTTGCTGCAGTTGTGTCTGAGACCAGGGGCGGACTGAGAACTAATGCCCCATACACACGGGGCGATTTTTGGTTTTTTTCTAAGTGATCTGTCTACATCGCTTAGAAATTGAGCACGGATCGCTCCGTGTGTACACCCCATAGCGATGGCAAAGCACGGTCATGCGCGTCGCCATCGCCTGCTCAGATCTTTTGCACATGCAGGCAAGATCTAGTTAGATCATCTAGCATGTGCATAGAAACCATTGATTAGCACAGACCGCTCAGCAGTCAGCACACATCGCTGTGTGTATAGCGATGTGTGCTGAGCAATCTGTGCTAACCTAGATCGCTTAGCACACAGGACAAGTTGCCCCATGTGTATGGAGCATAAGAGTATAACATACTGTGAAGCCATGGCAGTACCACTGGATGCCAGAGTTGATGTACTGCAGAGATGGACTAACAGAATAAATGCGGATAATGCAGTGTACTTAGGGGGTCATTCCGAGTTGATCGCTAGCTGCCGTTGTTTGCAGCGCAGCATTCAGGCTAAAAATCTGCATTTCTGCGCATGCGTATGCACCGCAATGCGCATGCGCGATGTACGGGTACAAATACCTTTTTGGTTTTCACTGGTTCTAGCGAAGCTTTAATTCGCACGGCACAACGCAAGAAGATTGACAGGAAGGGGGCGTTTCTGGGTGGCAACTGACCATTTTCAGGTAGTGTTTGGAAAAACACAGGCGTGTCGGGGAAAACGCAGGCGTGGCTGGGCAAACGCAGGGCGGGTGTGTGACGTCAAAAGCCAACCCTCCAACGTTAGAATCAACGCACACGAAGAGTAAGCCCAGGGCTGATCTTGTGTTGCACAAAATGTTTTTGCAGGCGCTCTGCTGCACAGGTGTTCGCACTTCTGCAAAGCGAATATACACTCCCTGGTGGGCGGCAACTATGCGTTTGCACGGCTGCTAAAAACTGCTAGCGAGCGATCTACTCGGAATGACCCCCTTAGTGCGGTGGGCTGCCTGTCATGTGGGGGCCACATGACAACACACAAAACAGGCCCCACAGACATGTCGGCCTACTAGCAAGTTTCCTGGTGAGCCCTATAGCCAACCTGTCGCTGTCTTCTTTCTAAAGTACATTCTGCCTTCTTCCCATCACTCCTGTTTATAGCATTTTCTCTCAGTTTTCCCTTCTATGCCAGTCTATCTGATTATTCCCTATGCCAGCATCTATGCTCATTACCTGTGTCAACTCCTGTACCCATCATGTCAGTGCTAGCATGTGTGCCCATCTGTAGTCTGCGCCAGCCTCTCTGCTCATCCTCAGTCTGTGCCATCCCCTGCAAACTTTACATAAAATAGATTCATTTTGAAATCAAACAGTTTAAAAACTACCATTCAGTTTTTTCCCAAGGGGCAGATATACAAGCCATGTGATTTATGAATATAAAACCACCAGAAAACTATCAGGGTTTTCAGACCTGGTACTGTTAGATGCAAGGTAACCCACACCACGTGTCAATGCTGAGTGGCACTGACCTGGAATCCAATGTATGGTAAAAGCAGATGGTTTCCATATGGTTTTTACCAAATCACATGCATGTTTATTATTTATTTTCAAACACCCACACAGTGCATAGTAAATATTGCAGTCTAGGCTAGAAAACAACATACAGTATTATATATGGCAATTTTGAAACCAAACACAGAACCAAACAATAGTACAATTCCACCATAGTGATGTTGATTAAAAACAAAAACCTTACTCATGTTCAGCAATGATGCCATTCTTGGAGTATAGTATTTATTTTCTATCACTATGGGAATCAGTATGGGATCCCAACGGTCATAAGACCGATGCCGGAATCTTGACAGGTGGGATCCTGACAGCGAGCGCAACCGGGCCCCTAGGCTGAAGAACTCCACGACCAGACGTGGGGCAACGAGTGTTAACCAGTTCAATAAATAATCTCACTAAAAACCTGTTTACCAATCACATCTGTAACTTCTCACAAATTGTTGATGAAAGATAGTTAATATGGGCACTACTACGTCGTCCATTGCTAATATGCTGTTGGAGAAAGTCATCATATTCATTATTCAGCTATTAGTTCTAACAAACCAAGGGAGTTACCATTGCTTGCTGACACAAGTATCTCATTCCCACCACGAAATGCCAAACCATGCACACTGATATATTTTATGACACTT
Organism: Pseudophryne corroboree; assembly: GCF_028390025.1. Taxonomy (NCBI): domain Eukaryota; kingdom Metazoa; phylum Chordata; class Amphibia; order Anura; family Myobatrachidae; genus Pseudophryne; species Pseudophryne corroboree. Next base: position 840,391,492 of record NC_086444.1, read on the forward strand.
AGGCCCAGATTTATGAAGCCTTGGAGAGAGTGATAAATAGCACGGTGATAAATGACAAGCCAATCAGCTCCTAGCTGTCATTTTTCAAACACAGCCTGTGACATGGAAGTTAGGAGCTGATTGGCTGGTGCTTTATCATCATGCTATTTATCACTCTCCAAGGCTTGATAAATGGAGACCAATTCTTTTCAGCACATCCCAACAATATTTTTTTTCAGATCCCTTTGCTTGTTTCACCAGCTTGGTATCAATACACCACACACTGGTAACGGCAGGCAAGTCTCCCTCGTGCCCCTCCAGCCCCCCCCCCCCTCCCCCCGCACCTCCCAGGCCTACTACAATAGAGCACAAGTGGGTGGACCGAGGTGACCCCATTACACCATTTGTGCTGAATCGCATCACCGTAGCCCTGCCTCTGCTATACAGTGCCTGTTTTCTCAGCAGTGTAGAGGATGGGGTGAAGCCACGATGATTCAATCGAGGGGTGGGGGTGTTCCTGATGCTGCCAGGGTGCCAGAACAAGTGCAAGCAATTTTTCCTAAATTTAATGATTTTAGGAAAAATCTGACTTGCTCTGGAGGTGGGGAAAAACCTGCGTTGCGGGGCTTTTTAAATTTCCCACCGGCAATTGAATCTGCCCCTGTGAGCCTGTAACAGCAAAATACCCAGCTCCACCTCCACTGATGATTACAGCTTTTACCATTGGAGTCTGGGAGGGACTCAGGGAGGGGTCACTTACCTAGTGGTGCAGGCCCATAAGTGGTGGGGGCCTTAAGGCTGCAGCCTACTCAGCCTTCCCTTACATCCAGCCCTGGTTCTGTTTATAAAGACTCTACTATTAGTGGTGGCAAGTACTGTACTTGTTTTAGTTGATGATGAATAGGGAGCTGCAGGAAATGTTATTTATTTGTGACAAATCCATTATATTGTAGATATGAGGGTACCCCTCATTTTTGGTTATGGGGGGGGGGGGGGGGCTTTATGACTACTAAGGACCTGTACGTGAATAATATCATCCTGAATGGTGTAACAAAGAACTTTAATGTGCCATGGAATTCTGTAATGATATTGGCCTGTTATTATAACTATATGTAAAAGGCTGAGAATTTGGAATGTTATTGGTTCTGGCTGCTTATTCTCAATGACTGGAAAATATGCATATTTTTTATATATTTTTTTCAGTTTGAGTATAGAAATAATTACATTTTATTGAAGGAAAAATTGTAAACCATCGTTTTAGAATAATTCCATATGTTCTTTATTGATATGGGTTATACCTCATGAATTTCTATAATCATAAAGAAAAAAAAAATGAAATCAAGTTTTCACAACGTTACACATGGATGGAAACTATTTCACAGACACTGTTACTTTAACCTAGTGCTGGAATATTTTTTTGACAATAGATCAGCCATTGATTGGAGACTTGCTGAGAGATGAATTGCACCATGATCTAATTTCTGGGAATCCACCATATCCCACACACATACTATAATAATTACTGTATATCATAAAGAAGGTCTGGATCAGTGGTAAGAGTATTGACTGTAAATCAAAGATATTTCTTGGAGGTCCTGAACAACATTAAGTGTGTCTTTTTGTGTCTTAGGTGCCAAGAATTATATCACTAGTCTGTTGGGTTAGTAGGGAACATTTACAAAAAAAAGTACAAAAAGGTGCCTCTTTTCACTGTAGAAGCTACTTAATTGCAATAGGCAGCATCACATTTTTACATTTTTAAAGTTTTCAGATACAGTATATGGGCAGATGTATTAAGCCTGGAGAAGTGATAAAACAGTGATAAGGGCAAACTGATAATGCACTAGCCAATCAGCTCCAATATGTAAATTTACTGTTAGGAGCTGATTGGCTGGTGCATTATCACCTTGCACTTATCACTGCTTTATCACTTCTCCAGGCTTGATACATCTACCCCATACTCTTTTGATATGCGTAAAAAAAAAACACCACTACTATTTATTAATGATGCAACTGTGGTGGTCATCTTGGTGACTTTTTTTTTTTTTTTAAATATACTATATATATATATATATATATATATATATATATATATATATAATGTTTGGGACCAGAAGTATTTTGGATATCGGATTTTTCCGTATTTTGGAATAATTGCATACCACAATGAGATATCATGGAGATGGGACCCAAGTCTAAGCACAGAATGCATTTATGTTTCATATACACCTTATACACACAGCCTGAAGGTCATTTAATACAATATTTTTAATAACTTTGTAATATTAAACAAAGTTTCTGTACATTGAGCCATCAGAAAACAAAGGTTTCACTATCTTTGTCTCACTCAAAAAATTCTGTATTTTGGAATATTCCGCATTTCAGAATATTTGTATGTGGTATACTCAACCTGTATATATATATATATATATATATATATATACACACACACACACTGCTCAAAAAAATAAAGGGAACACTTAAACAACACATCCTAGATCTGAATGAATGAAATATTCTTATTAAATACTTTGTTCTTTACATAGTTGAATGTGCTGACAACAAAATCACACAAAAATTATCAATGGAAATCAAATTTATTAACCCATGGAGGTCTGGATTTGGAGTCACACTCAAAATTAAAGTGGAAAAACACATCACAGGCTGATCCAATTTTGATGTAATGTCCTTAAAACAAGTCAAAATGAGGCTCAATAGTGTGTGTGGCCTCCACGTGCCTGTATGACCTCCCTACAATGCCTGGGCATGCTCCTGATGAGGTGGCGGATGGTCTCCTGAGGGATCTCCTCCCAGACCTGGACTAAAGCATCCGCCAACTCCTGGACAGTCTGTAGTGCAACGTGGCGTTGGTGGATGGAGCGAGACATGATGTCCCAAATGTGCTCAATTGGATTCAGGTCTGGGGAACGGGCGGGCCAGTCCATAGCTTCAATGCCTTTGTCTTGCAGGAACTGCTGACACACTCCAGCCACATGAGGTCTAGCATTGTCTTGCATTAGGAGGAACCCAGGGCCAACCGCACCAGCATATGGTCTCACAAGGGGTCTGAGGATCTCATCTTGGTACCTAATGGCAGACAGGCTACCTCTGGCAAACACATGGAGGGCTGTGCGGCGCCAGTGGCGAATTTGCCAATCTTGGTGTTCTCTGGCAAATGCCAAACGTCCTGCATGGTGTTGAGTTGCAAGCACAACCCCCACCTGTGGACGTCGGGCCCTCATACCACCCTCATGGAGTCTGTTTCTGATTGTTTGAGTAGACACATGCACATTTGTGGCTTGCTGGAGGTCATTTTGCAGGGCCCTGGCAGTGCTCCTCCTGTTCCTCCTTGCACAAAGGCGGAGGTAGCGGTAGTGGTAGCGGACTCCGTCTCATGCTACCACTAGAGTGAAAGCACCGCCAGCTTTCAAAAGTCACCAAAACATCAGCCAGGAAGCACAGGAGCTGAGAAGTGGTCTTTGGTCACCACCTGCAGAACAACTCCTTTATTGGGGGTGTCTTGCTAATTGCCTATAATTTCCACCTGTTGTCTATTCCATTTGCACAACAGCATGTGAAATTGATTGTCAATCAGTGTCGCTTCCTAAGTGGACAGTTTGATTTCACAGAAGTGTGATTGACTTGGAGTTACATGGTGTTGTTTAAGTGTTCCCTTTATTTTTTTGAGCAGTATATATGTATATATATATATATATATATACACACATATATATATATATATATATATACATACATATATATATATATATACACACACACACACACACACACACACACACACACACACACACACACACACAGTACTGTGCAAAAGTTTTAGGCAGGCGTGAAAAAAATGCTGCAGAGTAGGAGTGCTTTATGAGATAGAAAGTGTTAATAGTTCCTTTTAATCAATTCCCAATATGCAAAGTGAATGAACAGAAGATATATCTTAATCAAATCACCCTTTGCCTTCATAACAGCATCTGTTCTTCTAGGTACACTTGCACACAGTTTTTGAAGAAACTTGGCAGGGAAGTTGTTCCAAACATCTTGGAGAACTAACCACAAATGTTCTGTGAATGTAGTCTTGCTCAAATCCTTCTGTCTCTTCATGTAATCCCAGACAAACTTGATGATGTAGAGATCAGTGCTCTGTAGGGGCCATACCATCACTTCCAGATCTCTTGTTCTTCTTTACGCTGAAGATAGTTCTTAATTACTTTGACTGTATGTCTGGCGTCATTGTCCTGCTGCAGAATAAATTTGGAGCCAATCAAACCCCTCCCTTATGGTATTGCATGATGGTTAAGTACCTGTCTGTATTTCTCAGAATTAATACTGACCAACTCCCAAACTCCATTTGCTGAAATGCAGCCCGAAACTTGCAAGGAACCTCCACCACACTTCACTGTTGCTTGCAGACACTCATTATTGTACCGCTCTCCTGCCTTCTGTTACAGTTAAATATTTAAACTTTTGATTCATCATTCCAGAACACCTGCTGCCATTTTTCTGCACCCCAGTTCCTATGTTTTCGCGCATAGTTGAGTCACTTGGCCTTGGTTCCAGGTTGAAGGTATGGCTTCCGGGAGAGACCTTGCTGATGTAGTATAACTACCTTGTGTCTTATTGCTGTGCTCAATCTTGCCATGGTGTATGATCTGTGACATGAAACTGTCTTCCATAACCTCACCTTTGAGACCCTGTCGCAAGTGTGCAAAAATTGATATGAAGCCATTTTTGCACATGTACACATGTGCGCACGCCAGCACGCATATACACAAAGTCCTAAACTGCGTTCTCTTTAAAACGCTCCATTTAAGGGGCGCGGTCCGGACAATGCAGTTGTGTCTGGACCGTTGCTGGGGCGGGTCATGGTGGCTGCGTAGGCAGAGGGCTACTCAAACCATGCGAAAGTATCACCGCCATACAATGCTTTTGCATGTCTGTGAGGGGAGGGGGTAACACAATACCCGGCATGCAGGGAGAACTTGCCTTGTACTAGGTGTACCCCCGCACGTCAGAGAAAATGATCAAAGATGTGTGTTTTTTACACATCAACAATAAGGTCTGAATTACCCCAGAGTTCCTTTGACCTTTATATTTTACACTCTACCCACATTACATTATTCAATAATTGCACCCCTATCCCCCGAACATCACGTCCTGAGCCCGGATCAGAGCCAGGCTCGGGACTTCCCGCCAGACTCGGAAATCAGAACAAGGCAAAACGTCATCATCCCGCAGTCGGATTCTCGCAGGCTTTGGATTCCATATAAACAGACGCGCATCGCCACCATTTTCACTCCGGATTTGGAGAGTGAGAGAGACAGACCTCTGTCTCTCTCTCTGGGTGGTGGCATCAGGTGGGGTTAGTGTGTGCTCTGTAGGGGTGCTGCTGCAGTCACTGTGGTGTACCTGTGCTGTGTTAGGGGTGCTGTCCTGGCTGTCCTGGCTGTCACTGGTGTTTCATGTGCTGCAGCTGTACATAGGTGTTGCTGTCCTGGCTGTCACTGTGTTGTACAGGGTGCAGGGGCACTGTTCTCCTGTATGCTGTAAAATATAGGGGTGCTGCTGGCACTGTATGTTGTAAAAAGTCAGAGGTGCAGTTGTTAAACATTAAAAGCACACTGCTGTATGCTGTAAAATATAGGGGTGCTGCTGGCCTTGTATGTTGTAAAAAGTCAGAGGTGCAGTTGTTAAACATTAAAAGCACACTGCTGTATGCTGTAAAATATAGGGGTGTTGCTGGCCCTGTATGTTGTAAAAGGTCAGCGGTGCAGTTGTTAAATATTAAAAGCACACTGCTGTATGCTGTCAAATCTAGGGGTGCTGCTGGCCCTGTATGTTGTAAAAAGTCAGAGGTGCAGTTGTTAAACATTAAAAGCACACTGCTGTATGCTGTAAAATATAGGGGTGTTGCTGGCCCTGTATGTTGTAAAAAGTCAGAGGTGCAGTTGTCAAACATTAAAAGCACACTGCTGTATGCTGTCAAATCTAGGGGTGCTGCTGGCCCTGTATGTTGTAAAAAGTCAGAGGTGCAGTTGTTAAACATTAAAAGCACACTGCTGTATGCTGTAAAATATAGGGGTGTTGCTGGCCCTGTATGTTGTAAAAGGTCAGCGGTGCAGTTGTTAAATATTAAAAGCACACTGCTGTAGGATGTACAATATAGGGGTGTTGCTGTTCAAATAACATTACACTGGCCTTGTATGTTGTAAAAATTCAGGGGTGCAGTTGTTAAACATTAAAAGCACACTGCTGTATGCTGTAAAATATAGGGGTGTTGCTGTTCAAATAACATTACACTGGCCCTGTATGTTGTAAAAATAAAGGGGTGCAGTGAAAATCAATGTACACTGGCCATGTCTTGTATGCTGTAATAATTCTAGGGTGCAGTGAAAATCAATGTACACTGGCCGGTCTTGTTTGCTGTAAAATTACAGAGGTGTTGTGAAAATACAGGGGTGCAGGCACTGTCCGCGGTTGTGATGTCTAGGCCTGACCTTCACAACACTGTATGGGAAGAGGAGGCTCCTACCACCATTTGCACACGCCCTGCAAGTGCTGGGAGGAGCACCGTCAGTCCAGTTGCTGATATTGAGATTGAGGATGTCACTGTAGAAGTACACCAGGATGAGGAGGATATGGGTGTAGCTGGCGCTGCGGAGGAAGTTGACGATGAGGATTCTGATGGTGATGTGGTTTGTTTGAAGAAGGCACCAGTGGAGACAGTTGTTGGCCATGGGATGAAAAAGCCCATTGTCATGCCTAGGCAAAATACCAAAAAAGCCACCTCTTCTGTGTGGAAGTAGTTCTCCATAAATCCGGACAACAGGTATCTAGCCATTTGTTGCCTTTGTCAAGCAATAATAAGTAAGGGTAAGGACGTTAACCACCTAGGAACATCCTCCTTTATACGTCACTGCAGCACATTCATCATAAGTCATTATCAATTTCAATAACTTTGGGTAATAGTGTAAGCAGTCCACTGAGACCTAAATTATGTGGTTTGTTTGAATATTATTTCTCTGTGAGGATGAGGATGTAAACACTGGTGGGGAATCTGAGGATGAGGACGACATCTTGCCACTGTAGAGCCAGTTTGTGCAAGGAGAGATTAATTGCTTCTTTTTTGGTGGGGGCCCAAACAAACCAATCATTTCACCCACAGTTGTGTGGCAGACCCTGTCGCTGAAATGATTGGTTTATTAAAGTGTGCATGTCCTGTTTATGCAACATAAGGGTAAGTGGGTGGCCCCAAGGACAATTCCATCCTTGCACGTCTTTTCTTTGCCACATCATTCCAGGGGTGCTGCCCCTCTGCCCTATCAGTCTAGGGGTGCTGCCCCACTGCCATTTAAGTCCAGGGGTGCTGTTGCCTGTCTGCTGTGCTGTGTAATTCTCCAAGAGTGCTGCCTATGCTGTATAAGTCCAGGGGTGCTGCTGTACTTGATCCTAGGTTTAAATGAAAGCCTAGAGCAGATATGAAACAAGCTTCAACATCACAAACAGATTTGTGAAAACTAGCTGCATAGGTGGAAATGGAAATTGCAGAAGTGTTTTTAAATAAAGTGGGGAGAGACCACATTTGTGGCCAAAGTCAGTGTGACTCAGAAGAGACTGAATCATAATCCAGCACAACTGCCGGAGAGGTAAACGTGATGTTTTCTGCTGGAGCATTAGAGAGAGGTTCTTCTCAATTATTTCATGTTAGAGACTCACTCAAATGAATGGCTGCAATTAGTCAACCATAATTTTGATTTATTATTGATGTTCCGCATTTTGGGATTATTTATTTAGTAGATGCACATTTGTTGTACAGGGATTTTCTTTTCCTAAGGGCTGCGTAGGGTTATCGCAAGACCTCGCGGTGTTAGAAGAACAGAGTTTCAGTGATCTTGCATTGCATCAGCTTTCCATTGCACTGCAGCACTATATGGGCCAGGAGCTCCTGTGAGGCACAGTGGAGATCCTTTTGTACTTGAAGAGTAACTCCCAACCAGCGCAGCTCCTGCGTGTTGACAGGGAGTTACTTATCACTGTCTGGGTCGCAGCGGCTGCGTATGATGTCATGCAGCCACTGCAGCCCGCACGCACACGGTCCGGCCACACCTGTATTGGCCAGACCGCTCCAACAAAATGGCAGGCAAACGCTGCCATGCCGCCCCCTCCCGCCCAGTGACTGCGTCTGCCTGTCAATCAGGCAGAGTCGATCGCTAAGCAACAACAGCCATCGGCTGTCAGCCATGCACCGGCGCACTGCGGTACCAGTGCATTCGCAGTTCTGACCTGATCGCTGCGCTGCGAAGAACTACAGCGAGCGATCAGGTCAGAATAACCCCCATAGTCGGATCCTAAAATAAGGGTTAGATGGGTGGATTTGAATGCCCCCTTTGTGTCAGCTGGTTTCCTGAGGCGGGGGCTGCTGCAGTAGGGGTGGCCGTCAGGAATCAGGTGGATTGCATGGCGCAGAAGAAGCCCAGTTAGGTGCAGCTTGTGCCACATACAGTGTATATGTAATAATACTTTACAGAATCAGCTAAACATATAACTCTGGTCCTCAAATATGCCTCCACATGTATATATTAGAGAAGCAGCAATAGAAATCACTTAAGCAGGATTTCTTGGTACAGTATATAGCCACTAGATCTCCTGCTGTGTCTGTAAAAGCGTATGGGTATCCACAATTTATCAAACTATGGGGTCTATTCATAAAGAAAAGGAAATTGATACTTATCACTATACATCGGTATCGTTATTTCAGAAGGAGATAAACATACAGTTGTGGCACTACGGAAAATGGCATGTGTTCCACTTTAAGAAAGTCTTACTTGCAAAACTGCAGCAGGAGGAGAGGTGCCGGCCAGGAGGAGTTAAGTGTAACCCATGGTCCATTCACATGGTCTCAGGGAGGCGAACTGATTAGACAGGGGCATCTGGGAGAAGCAAGGTCTGCTGGGAAGGAGAGGACGGTTGTTGAAGCGAGGAGGTGCTGAAAGACGGGAACGCGGAGCAGAGCAGTAGCTGAGTCCAGGAGATGGCCGTAGGATGCTAGGCGGTGAGAGGAGCACTACTGAAGGATAGTAGCTGGGTGTTGCTGTGAAGCCAAGAGCTGGAAAGTGGGCGTTGAGACGCCGCAGCTGGGAATCAGACACTGCTAGGCCTGGTGAGAGACACAGAATCCACAGCCATCTTGAGACAGTGTGGAGCCATTTACAGCAGGTGCAGTAAGCTTATACCTCCGTTCCCTGGGGTCTGAGTGAGTACTGTAAGAAATTGTCAACCCAGCCACAGGCAAAGTGTAACCTTTCAGCCGCCACCACTCTTGTTACAAACTGAGCAGTGTTTAAAGAGCGTGGCCAGCAGTGCCATATTTTGCAAGTTAAAATCCACAATTTAAGGGGTACTTAAACTTTTAGATTCTAAATTGAAATCCAAGCAGAGATTTGTGCTTAAAAGACTGAGTTAATGCAAATCCAAGGGGGATATTTGTTGTGAAAGTCTGAGCTTTATGCAAGCGCAGACAGTTATTTCTGGATGAACTGAGTTACTTATGCACATACAGATCAAGCCCTGCAACTGAGAGAGGGACTGAGTTTATTCTACCCCAAGGCCCCTCATTATGAGTAAGTTGTTGTTGCTAGAGGACCCTACCATTCCTTTGCTATCTACAACCTCTTTGAGTAAAAGAATAGAGTGTCATTAACATTTTGCCTTTCCCAGGACTCCCCCTTGTGCTCATTCCCAGATTGACACGCTGTGGCACAGTAGTCTTCATCCTGAGCTCCAACTATATTTGTCAGTGAAGATATTTGTTACTTTGGCTAGGAAAAGCTGTAAAGTTATTATTTAGGATTACTTATTTCTATCATTCTTCTGGTTATCACATTTCAGAATGGAAAGCACAGTGTCTGATATTATTTCATGATTTCAACGGTTTTATTTTAATTTGTGATTCCAACTATTCTTCATCTTGATTCCAATTGTTAGTCATCCGTGATTCAAATTACTTGTCTTTTGTATATTAGATGATCTTTGTGGTGTGAACTGTAATGAATAGTAAATTCCTGTTCTTCTTGCATGCCAAATTCTTCTATTTTTTCTAACCAAAGTGCTGTTATTTAGTCAACCAATCATCCCAAATCCAGAGTTCATTGCAGATCAATAAAAAAGACTTCCTGTTGGAATTGCTGACTCACTTCTGAATTGTATCAATCTATCCTACCTCTCTGAGCATGGTACTATAAGACAAGGTATGGGGAACAATGTTTCAATTTAAAGGTCCGTCACACAGCCAATTAACACCTGTGATACCTCTCTCAACCACTTAGACATGCCCTGCCAAGCCTGTGGGTGTTACTGTAGCGTTAAGATTTATGTTATGCCGCCTGGCTATTTACATTATGCCACCTGACTGTTTATGCTCTCCTCTGAGTCGTGACTCCAGTCTGCAGTGCTACTGATTAGTATAAATCCCATATTCCCATATCCCAGTATGCAGTGTATACAATTTGGTGGCCGAAGATGTTACCAGTGACCATACACTTGAGGCAGATTTCAACCGCTAGTACAATGTCCTTCCATCTCCTGACTATGGAAGGGGCAGCCATGGAGCACCGGGGTGAGGTGGGATAGTGCTGTGTGCCAAGGTGTGTGTGTGTGGGTGGGGTGGGGCGTGCAAAGATCCAGGGAGTGGATGGGGCCAGTCCTGCCCTTTTAATTGTCCCCTTAGCTCTTCCCTGGTTGTCTTTTTCTGGGCAGTGGCTGTCTCTGGGTCTAGTTTAGGTGATCTCTATCCATGATGGTGCTGTCTGTTTTGCTGCTATGGCTGTCTTTGACATTCCCTTCTTACCATGATTATAACATAAAGTTGTGGCTGTTTTTGATGCGCCTATCCATAGAATATTGGGGTAAAATGTAATAGGGCGCAAGAATGCCTGTATTTTTAAAGAGGTAATCATTTACAATGCAAAACCAGGTTGGTTTTGCCTTTTAAATAATTGCTGCGTTAAAAATACAGGTATTCTTGCACAAACCCACAGCTCCGGCTTCTCACACCCTATTACATTTACCCCATTGTGTCTGTATGTGAACACATAATGCTTCAAAGTACGAGCTAGTGATAGCCAATATGCATAATCATATGTGTGTACACAACATTTGTTTATGTGTGTTTGTTTACACGTACTGTATGTGATAACTGGTGATACAAATCACAGTGGCGTATTTTGAGACAGATGGTCATCTTGCTTGTTTGTGAGCCAATAGTCAGCTATTACTATACTTGGATTTCTGGATTTCAAGACTAAAATTGTGGTATGAGCAATCCCACTTTCAACCAGCAATCTGTGTACTGTGGTGGAGTCAACCCGAGCCATATGAACAATAAATTATCAAGCACTATCTGCTTGTATGTAGTGGTTGTGAGAAGAGAAGCTTCTGTCTTGACTTAACCAAAAGGAAGTCAGACCACTCTATGTGTGCATTAAACTAATCCACCCTGTTGGCTCAGAGGCGACTAATAATATAGCTCACCTCAATATCATGACACCATTTCTCCAAATTCTGCTCCCGCTGTCTGTGAAACACCTTAATCTTAGCCACATATTTTATTAAAGTGCCCCAGAGAAAGACCTTAGATGCATCCCAAACTAGTGGGTCAGACTGTCCTATAGGGCTGTCAGCAAAGAAACCATCCCAGGCTGCCAGGAGTTCAGATACCACCCCCATAAGCCAAAAAGTATTCTTCCCTCGGAAGCTTCATATTCAGAGCAGGCAACAAAGGGGAGTGACCCAAAACTTCTTGAAATAAAAAAGTTACCGTAGAGATTGAAGGGAGAAGGACCAAGAAACTAGCATAATATCTATCCTGGAGAAGGAGCAGTGAGATGAAGAAAAACAGGAGTAACAACTTGTCTTAGGGTGAGTCTAACGCTAGGCATCCACAGTGATGATCTACCTACACTTTAAGAAAGACAAAACATAAAGACTTATGAATAGACACCCCCTAGAATTAGAATGAAATGTAGAATGACAAGACCACCCCACCCAGTGTTTTTTTAGGGAAAGGATTTTACTACCCACCAAATGAGTCTCTAAGAGGCAAACAATACAGAGAATATAGGCATTAAGCTGGTGCAAAACCAAAGAGCATTAAGTCCTCAGATAGTCCTTGAAAAAACGTTCAACATATAAAGTAAAGAAGGCACATAGAAAACATCAGGATGCTCAATGCTAACCCCGAGACATCAACCGTTATTTCCAGGTCCAGAACGGCTCATAAGAGCCCAATGCTGTGTTTTATTTTTTATGGTTTTTTTGTGTGTGGGGGTGTCTACACATTTCAAAATAGAAAAATAGTTGTCAAACCTGTTGCGCTGAACTCAAAAAGCAGCAAACAAGACTGCAAAATAGGTAAACACCTATGCAATAACTCAAAAAACAAAGAACAGTTTTACTTGCGCTGTGAGATTTTTCAGCAAACTAAATGATGCACATAGCATGTCTTCACTTTCTCTTGCAAGGTTGCATGAAAAAAAGAAGAAGAAATGGACATGCAATGGTATGATATCGTCAATTAATGACACCCCATGTGAAATGTCATATGAAATATAGTGTAATAGTCCAATCCAAGGTATCTGGAGTCCCACTTCCTTTCTTAAAAGGCACTCCTCACGTGATGGTCGAAAGTGATGCTCACACTTATGCTTACTTCCAGGGCCGTTTCTAGACAACTTGGCTCCCAGTGCGAGATTTCAAAATGCGCCCCCCCCTATTGCTCTAAAAAAAAAAAGCATGCGCGCGCCGTAGGCGCGCGCGCTCCCGACAAGGGTGTGTGGCCTGATTAAAATGGGCGTGGTCTCATTAAAGTGGGCATGGCCTCATCTGATATCATCACACCCACCACAGGGGGGAAAAAATAAAAATAAAAAAGTCCCCTTTTTACACATTACAGCAGGCAAGTGTCCCCATATTACACAGCGCGGCAGGCAGGTGTCCCCATTTTACACAGTACGGATGGCAGGTATCCCCATTTTACACAGTACGGTAGGCAGGTATCCCCATTTTACACAGTACGCAGGCATGTGCCCCCATTTTACAAAGTGCAGCAGGCAGGTATCCCCATTTTACACAGCGCGGCAGGCAGGAATCCCCATTTTACACAGCACGGCAGGCAGATATCCCCATTTTACACAGCACGGCAGGCAGATATCCCCATTTTACACAGCACGGCAGGCAGATATCCCCATTTTACTAGAGATGAGCGGGTTCGGTTCCTCGGAATCCGAACCCGCCCGAACTTCAGCTTTTTTTACACGGATCCGAGCGACTCGGATCTTCCCGCCTTGCTCGGTTAACCCGAGCGCGCCCGAACGTCATCATGACGCTGTCGGATTCTCGCGAGGCTCGGATTCTATCGCGAGACTCGGATTCTATATAAGGAGCCGCGCGTCGCCGCCATTTTACACGTGCATTGAGATTGATAGTGAGAGGACGTGGCTGGCGTCCTCTCCGTTTAGAGAAGAAATAGATAGGAGAGTGAGAGTGAGACAGTGACACTTCATTTACTGGAGCTTAGGAGGAGTACTCAGACAGAGAGTGCAGAATTTTGCTGATAGTATTAGTTAGTTATACTAGTGACAGAGTGAGACAGTGACACTTCATTTACTGGAGCTTAGGAGGAGTACTCAGACAGAGAGTGCAGAATTTTGCTGATAGTATTAGTTAGTTATACTAGTGACTGACCAGTGACCACCAGTGCAGTTTTATATTATTTAATATAATCCGTTCTCTGCCTGAAAAAACGATACACAGTGACTCAGTCACATACCATATCTGTGCTCAGCCCAGTGTGCTGCTGCATCATCTATGTATAATATCTGACTGTGCTCACACAGCTTAATTGTGGGGGAGACTGGGGAGCAGTTAGGTTATAGCAGGAGCCAGGAGTACATATTAAAATTAAACAGTGCACACTTTTTTTCTGCAGGAGTGCCACTGCCAGTGTGACTGACCAGTGACCTGACCACCAGTATATAGTATACTATATTGTATTGTGAATGTCTGCCTGTAAAAGTTAAACACACGTCGTGTGACTTGTGTGGTGTTTTTTTATTCTATAAAATAAAAAACTCATTCTGCTGACAGACAGTGTCCAGCAGGTCCGTCATTATATAATATATACCTGTCCGGCTGCAGTAGTGATATATATATTTTTTATATCATTATTTATCATCCAGTCGCAGCAGACACAGTGCGGTAGTTCACGGCTGTAGCTACCTCTGTGTCGGCACTCGGCAGTCCATCCATAATTGTATACCACCTACCCGTGGTTTTTTTTTTCTTTCTTCTTTATACATACTACATCTCATTATCATCCAGTCTATATTAGCAGCAGACACAGTACAGTACGGTAGTCCACGGCTGTAGCTACCTCTGTGTCGGCACTCGGCAGTCCGTCCATAATTGTATACCACCTACCCGTGGTTTTTTTTTTCTTTCTTCTTTATACATACTACATCTCATTATCAACCAGTCTATATTAGCAGCAGACACAGTACGGTAGTCCACGGCTGTAGCTACCTCTGTGTCGGCACTCGGCAGTCCATCCATAATTGTATACCACCTACCCGTGGTTTTTTTTTCTTTCTTCTTTATACATACTACATCTCATTATCATCCAGTCTATATTAGCAGCAGACACAGTACAGTACGGTAGTCCACGGCTGTAGCTACCTCTGTGTCGGCACTCGGCAGTCCGTCCATAATTGTATACCACCTACCCGTGGTTTTTTTTTTCTTTCTTCTTTATACATACTACATCTCATTATCAACCAGTCTATATTAGCAGCAGACACAGTACGGTAGTCCACGGCTGTAGCTACCTCTGTGTCGGCACTCGGCAGTCCATCCATAATTGTATACCACCTACCTGTGGTTTTTTTTTCTTTCTTCTTTATACATACTACATCTCATTATCATCCAGTCTATATTAGCAGCAGACACAGTACAGTACGGTAGTCCACGGCTGTAGCTACCTCTGTGTCGGCACTCGGCAGTCCGTCCATAATTGTATACCACCTACCCGTGGTTTTTTTTTCTTTCTTCTTTATACATACTACATCTCATTATCATCCAGTCTATATTAGCAGCAGACACATTACAGTACGGTAGTCCACGGCTGTAGCTACCTCTGTGTCGGCACTCGGCAGTCCGTCCATAATTGTATACCACCTACCCGTGTTTTTTTTTTCTTTCTTCTTTATACATACTACATCTCATTATCATCCAGTCTATATTAGCAGCAGACACAGTACAGTACGGTAGTCCACGGCTGTAGCTACCTCTGTGTCGGCACTCGGCAGTCCGTCCATAATTGTATACCACCTACCCGTGGTTTTTCTTTTCTTTCTTCTTTATACATACTACATCTCATTATCATCCAGTCTATATTAGCAGCAGACACAGTACAGTACGGTAGTCCACGGCTGTAGCTACCTCTGTGTCGGCACTCGGCAGTCCGTCCATAATTGTATACCACCTACCCGTGGTTTTTTTTTTCTTTCTTCTTTATACATACTACATCTCATTATCAACCAGTCTATATTAGCAGCAGACACAGTACGGTAGTCCACGGCTGTAGCTACCTCTGTGTCGGCACTCGGCAGTCCGTCCATAATTGTATACCACCTACCCGTGGTTTTTTTTTCTTTCTTCTTTATACATACTTCATCTCATTATCATCCAGTCTATATTAGCAGCAGACACAGTACAGTACGGTAGTCCACGGCTGTAGCTACCTCTGTGTCGGCACTCAGCAGTCCGTCCATAATTGTATACCACCTACCCGTGGTTTTTTTTTCTTTCTTCTTTATACATACTACATCTCATTATCATCCAGTCTATATTAGCAGCAGACACAGTACAGTACAATAGTCCACGGCTGTAGCTACCTCTGTGTCGGCACTCGGCAGTCCATCCATAATTGTATACTAGTATCCATCCATCTCCATTGTTTACCTGAGGTGCCTTTTAGTTGTGCCTATTAAAATATGGAGAACAAAAATGTTGAGGTTCCAAAATTAGGGAAAGATCAAGATCCACTTCCACCTCGTGCTGAAGCTGCTGCCACTAGTCATGGCCGAGACGATGAAATGCCAGCAACGTCGTCTGCCAAGGCCGATGCCCAATGTCATAGTACAGAGCATGTCAAATCCAAAACACCAAATATCAGTAAAAAAAGGACTCCAAAACCTAAAATAAAATTGTCGGAGGAGAAGCGTAAACTTGCCAATATGCCATTTACCACACGGAGTGGCAAGGAACGGCTGAGGCCCTGGCCTATGTTCATGGCTAGTGGTTCAGCTTCACATGAGGATGGAAGCACTCAGCCTCTCGCTAGAAAACTGAAAAGACTCAAGCTGGCAAAAGCACCGCAAAGAACTGTGCGTTCTTCGAAATCCCAAATCCACAAGGAGAGTCCAATTGTGTCGGTTGCGATGCCTGACCTTCCCAACACTGGACGTGAAGAGCATGCGCCTTCCACCATTTGCACGCCCCCTGCAAGTGCTGGAAGGAGCACCCGCAGTCCAGTTCCTGATAGTCAGATTGAAGATGTCAGTGTTGAAGTACACCAGGATGAGGAGGATATGGGTGTTGCTGGCGCTGGGGAGGAAATTGACCAGGAGGATTCTGATGGTGAGGTGGTTTGTTTAAGTCAGGCACCCGGGGAGACACCTGTTGTCCGTGGGAGGAATATGGCCACTGACATGCCTGGTGAAAATACCAAAAAAATCAGCTCTTCGGTGTGGAAGTATTTCAACAGAAATGCGGACAACAGGTGTCAAGCCGTGTGTTGCCTTTGTCAAGCTGTAATAAGTAGGGGTAAGGACGTTAACCACCTCGGAACATCCTCCCTTATACGTCACCTGCAGCGCATTCATAATAAGTCAGTGACAAGTTCAAAAACTTTGGGCGACAGCGGAAGCAGTCCACTGACCAGTAAATCCCTTCCTCTTGTAACCAAGCTCACGCAAACCACCCCACCAACTCCCTCAGTGTCAATTTCCTCCTTCCCCAGGAATGCCAATAGTCCTGCAGGCCATGTCACTGGCAATTCTGACGAGTCCTCTCCTGCCTGGGATTCCTCCGATGCATCCTTGCGTGTAACGCCTACTGCTGCTGGCGCTGCTGTTGTTGCTGCTGGGAGTCGATGGTCATCCCAGAGGGGAAGTCGTAAGCCCACTTGTACTACTTCCAGTAAGCAATTGACTGTTCAACAGTCCTTTGCGAGGAAGATGAAATATCACAGCAGTCATCCTGCTGCAAAGCGGATAACTGAGGCCTTGACAACTATGTTGGTGTTAGACGTGCGTCCGGTATCCGCCATTAGTTCACAGGGAACTAGACAATTTATTGAGGCAGTGTGCCCCCGTTACCAAATACCATCTAGGTTCCACTTCTCTAGGCAGGCGATACCGAGAATGTACACGGACGTCAGAAAAAGACTCACCAGTGTCCTAAAAAATGCAGTTGTACCCAATGTCCACTTAACCACGGACATGTGGACAAGTGGAGCAGGGCAGGGTCAGGACTATATGACTGTGACAGCCCACTGGGTAGATGTATGGACTCCCGCCGCAAGAACAGCAGCGGCGGCACCAGTAGCAGCATCTCGCAAACGCCAACTCTTTCCTAGGCAGGCTACGCTTTGTATCACCGCTTTCCAGAATACGCACACAGCTGAAAACCTCTTACGGCAACTGAGGAAGATCATCGCGGAATGGCTTACCCCAATTGGACTCTCCTGTGGATTTGTGGCATCGGACAACGCCAGCAATATTGTGTGTGCATTAAATATGGGCAAATTCCAGCACGTCCCATGTTTTGCACATACCTTGAATTTGGTGGTGCAGAATTTTTAAAAAAACGACAGGGGCGTGCAAGAGATGCTGTCGGTGGCCAGAAGAATTGCGGGACACTTTCGGCGTACAGGCACCACGTACAGAAGACTGGAGCACCACCAAAAACTACTGAACCTGCCCTGCCATCATCTGAAGCAAGAAGTGGTAACGAGGTGGAATTCAACCCTCTATATGCTTCAGAGGTTGGAGGAGCAGCAAAAGGCCATTCAAGCCTATACAATTGAGCACGATATAGGAGGTGGAATGCACCTGTCTCAAGCGCAGTGGAGAATGATTTCAACGTTGTGCAAGGTTCTGATGCCCTTTGAACTTGCCACACGTGAAGTCAGTTCAGACACTGCCAGCCTGAGTCAGGTCATTCCCCTCATCAGGCTTTTGCAGAAGAAGCTGGAGACATTGAAGGAGGAGCTAACACGGAGCGATTCCGCTAGGCATGTGGGACTTGTGGATGGAGCCCTTAATTCGCTTAACAAGGATTCACGGGTGGTCAATCTGTTGAAATCAGAGCACTACATTTTGGCCACCGTGCTCGATCCTAGATTTAAAGCCTACCTTGGATCTCTCTTTCCGGCAGACACAAGTCTGCTGGGGTTGAAAGACCTGCTGGTGAGAAAATTGTCAAGTCAAGCGGAACGCGACCTGTCAACATCTCCTCCTTCACATTCTCCCGCAACTGGGGGTGCGAGGAAAAGGCTCAGAATTCCGAGCCCACCCGCTGGCGGTGATGCAGGGCAGTCTGGAGCGACTGCTGATGCTGACATCTGGTCCGGACTGAAGGACCTGACAACGATTACGGACATGTCGTCTACTGTCACTGCATATGATTTTCTCAACATTGAAAGAATGGTGGAGGATTATATGAGTGACCGCATTCAAGTAGGCACGTCACACAGTCCGTACTTATACTGGCAGGAAAAAGAGGCAATTTGGAGGCCCTTGCACAAACTGGCTTTATTCTACCTAAGTTGCCCTCCCACAAGTGTGTACTCCGAAAGAGTGTTTAGTGCCGCCGCTCACCTTGTCAGCAATCGGCGTACGAGGTTACATCCAGAAAATGTGGAGAAGATGATGTTCATTAAAATGAATTATAATCAATTCCTCCGCGGAGACATTGACCAGCAGCAATTGCCTCCACAAAGTACACAGGGAGCTGAGATGGTGGATTCCAGTGGGGACGAATTGATAATCTGTGAGGAGGGGGATGTACACGGTGATATATCGGAGGATGATGATGAGGTGGACATCTTGCCTCTGTAGAGCCAGTTTGTGCAAGGAGAGATTAATTGCTTCTTTTTTGGGGGGGGTCCAAACCAACCCGTCATATCAGTCACAGTCGTGTGGCAGACCCTGTCACTGAAATGATGGGTTGGTTAAAGTGTGCATGTCCTGTTTATACAACATAAGGGTGGGTGGGAGGGCCCAAGGACAATTCCATCTTGCACCTCTTTTTTCTTTTATTTTTCTTTGCGTCATGTGCTGTTTGGGGAGGGTTTTTTGGAAGGGCCATCCTGCGTGACACTGCAGTGCCACTCCTAGATGGGCCCGGTGTTTGTGTCGGCCACTAGGGTCGCTTATCTTACTCACACAGTCAGCTACCTCATTGCGCCTCTTTTTTTCTTTGCGTCATGTGCTGTTTGGGGAGGGTTTTTTGGAAGGGCCATCCTGCGTGACACTGCAGTGCCACTCCTAGATGGGCCCGGTGTTTGTGTCGGCCACTAGGGTCGCTTATCTTACTCACACAGTCAGCTACCTCATTGCGCCTCTTTTTTTCTTTGCGTCATGTGCTGTTTGGGGAGGGTTTTTTGGAAGGGCCATCCTGCGTGACACTGCAGTGCCACTCCTAGATGGGCCCGGTGTTTGTGTCGGCCACTAGGGTCGCTTATCTTACTCACACAGTCAGCTACCTCATTGCGCCTCTTTTTTTCTTTGCGTCATGTGCTGTTTGGGGAGGGTTTTTTGGAAGGGACATCCTGCGTGACACTGCAGTGCCACTCCTAGATGGGCCCGGTGTTTGTGTCGGCCACTAGGGTCGCTTATCTTACTCACACTGTCAGCTACCTCATTGCGCCTCTTTTTTTCTTTGCGTCATGTGCTGTTCGGGGAGGGTTTTTTGGAAGGGCCATCCTGCGTGACACTGCAGTGCCACTCCTAGATGGGCCCGGTGTTTGTGTCGGCCACTAGGGTCGCTTATCTTACTCACACAGCGACCTCGGTGCAAATTTTAGGACTAAAAATAATATTGTGAGGTGTGAGGTATTCAGAATAGACTGAAAATGAGTGTAAATTATGGTTTTTGAGGTTAATAATACTTTGGGATCAAAATGACCCCCAAATTCTATGATTTAAGCTGTTTTTTAGGGTTTTTTGAAAAAAACACCCGAATCCAAAACACACCCGAATCCGACAAAAAAAATTCGGTGAGGTTTTGCCAAAACGCGGTCGAACCCAAAACACGGCCGCGGAACCGAACCCAAAACCAAAACACAAAACCCGAAAAATTTCCGGCGCTCATCTCTAATTTTACACAGTACGCAGGCAGATATCCCCATTTTACACAGTACGCAGGCAGATATCCCCATTTTACACAGTACGCAGGCAGATGCCCCCATATTACACAGTACGCAGGCAGGTGCCCCCATATTACACAGTACGCAGGCAGGTGCCCCCATATTACACAGTACGCAGGCAGGTGCCCCCATATTACACAGTACGCAGGCAGGTGCCCCCATTTTACACAGTGCGGCAGGCAGGTACCCCCATAGGCAGGTGTCCCCATTTTACACAGTGCGGCAGCGGCAGGCAGGTTTCAAGTTGAGGGGAAGGAAGGGGGAGAGGGGGGAGAGAGAGACAATACTTACGTCTTCCCGCTCTTCGGTCCCGCCGCCTCACGTCCCTCGCGCCGGCCGCCTCCTCCTTCATGCTTATCTCCTTCTCGCCTCTCCCGAGCGCTCCTGCTCGGGGGGCGGAGATTCGCGGAATCACGACGCAACGCGTCATTCCGCGAAACTCCGCCCCCCGAGCAGGAGCGCTCGGGAGAGGCGAGAAGGAGTAACAAAGTGCCGCGGCGGGCGCCCCGTGCGGTTGCACGGCTCGCCCGCCGCTAGAAACGGCACTGCTTACTTCAAACAGACAGATTCTGTGCACATAAAGGTATCTTTGGTTCTTCCACTTGTTAGTAGATGTACTCAATCCACACATAAAGCCAAATGGTGAAGGCAGTAAACAAATGTATTGTAAAAATATGTTATAAAAATATGAAGCATAAACACACTGGAGTTCATCTCAAACACGGACAAACATATGAGATGGAGCCCGGGTAAATGAAGGAACCCATGCAGGTGGACACACAATATGATAAGCGATAAAGCGCAACGGAATATGCTGCGCTATATAAGAAACTGTTAATAAATAAATAAAATGATACCTCATAAAAACAGACACTCTAATCAACGCGTTTTGGCACTCTTGTGCCTTTTTTAAGATAAGTGCAGAGGCGGATTTAGACCTCATGGGGCCCTAAGCAAGACACCGATTTGGGGCCCCCCTTCCTCAAACAATCTATAACACCAGTCCCCCTCTCCCCATTTAGCCATGCGACACTCCCTGGACCGGCATATCAAATATATAAGCTGCATTGCCACTCTGTCCCCATGTGAAAAGGGGAAGGGGGCAGGGCCAGATTAACAATGGGGTGGATGGAGCTCCAGCTCCTCATAAAAATAGGCCCAATATCATGACAGTATGATGATAACAAGCCACCTAGCTGGCCACATGATCGCCCATAAATCATAAGTATTTAAATTGTATTTTTATTTTTCTCACAAAATTCAGCATTTTTCTGTAATATTTATGTATTTTGTAAGACATAGAATTTGACGGCAGATAAGAACTACTTGGCCCATCTAGTCTGCCCATTTTTTTTATCCTTCAGGTAATCGCAACCCTTTTTGAACCTTAATTCTTTGTAAGGATATTCATATGCCTATCCCAAGCATGTTTAAATTGCTCTACAGTCTTAGCCTCTACCACCTCTGATGGGAGGCTATTCCACTTATCCACTACCCTTTCTGTGAAATAATTTTTCCTTAAATTTCCCCTGAACCTGCCTCCCTCCAGTTTCAGTGTATGTCCTCGAGTTCTAATACTTCTCTTCCTTTGAAGAATGTTTCCCTCCTGAACTTTGTTAAAACCTTTGGTATATTTTAAAGTTTCTATCATGTCTCCCCTTTCCCTTCTCTCCTCCATACTATACATGTTAAGATCTTTTAGCCTTTCCGGGTAAGTTTTGTGATGTAGGCCATGCACCATTTTAGTTGCCCTTCTTTGTACACTCTCTAATGTATTTATATCCTTCTGGAGATATGGTCTCCAGAACTGGACACAGTATTCCAGATGAGGCCGCACCAATGACCTATACATTGGCATTATTACTTCTCTTTTCCTGCTACTGATTCCTCTCCCTATGCAACCAAGCATCTGACTTGCCTTTCTCATTGCTTTGTTGCATTGCTTTCCTGCCTTTAAGTCACTTGAAATAGTGACTCCTAAATCCCTTTCCTCCTCAGTAGTTTCCATTATAGTACCCTTGATACTATATTTAGCCTTTGGGTTTTTGAGACCCAAGTGCATGATTTTGCATTTTTTAGCATTAAACTGTAGTTGCCATGTTCTTGACCATTTTTCAAGCCTAGCTAGGTCATCAATCATTTGTTTTACTCCTCCTGGTGTGTCTACCCTGTTGCATATCTTTGTATCATCTGCAAAAAGGCATACTTTCCCTTCAATACCATTTGCAATGTCACCAACAAAGATATTAAAGAGAACTGGTCCAAGTACAGATCCCTGGGGTACTCCACTTGTAACATTTCCCTACATAGATTGCACTCAATTTACTACAACTGTCTGTTTCCTATCCTGCAACCAGGTTCTTATCCATTTAACTATTTTATAATCCACCCCCACACTTTCAAGTTTATTTAGCAGTCTGCGATGTGGGACAGTGTCAAATGCCTTACTAAAGTCTAGATATGCTACATCTACAGCTCCCCCTTGATCTATTATTTTCATCACAGAGTCAAAAAAGTCAATAAGATTTGTTTGGCATGATCTCCCACCAGTAAATCCATGCTGTTTTGGATCCTGTAAGTTGTTTGATTTAAGATATTCCACAACTCTTTCTTTTAATAGTTTTTCCATTACTTTCCCTACTACTGATGTAAGGCTTACTGGTCTGTAGTTACTTGCTTCTTCCTTGCTTCCACTTTTGTACAGTGGAACTACATTTGCTCTTTTCCAGTCCTCTGGAATGGCACCTGTATTTAGTGACTGGTTAAATAATTCTGTTAATGGTGCCACCAGCACATCTTTTAGCTCTTTTAGTATCCTTGGGTGTATCCCATCTGGTCCCATTGATTTATCCACATTTAGTTGTGAAAGTTCTGTTAGGACCTTCTCCTCTGTTAATGTACTTTCATCTACCTTATTTTTATGAATGTCCTTGCAACATAACTGGGGCCCCTTCCCTTCTCCTTCTGTAGTAAATACTGAGCAAAAATAATTATTTAGGTGATCTGCTATTGCCTTGTCTCCCTCCACCAAATTCTCACTCTCTGTCTGAAGTCTTATTATTCCTCCATTTGATTTTCTCCTTTCATTTATATACTTAAAAAAGTTTTGCCCCCTTTATCTACTGACTGAGCCATTTTCTCCTTGGCTTCTGCCTTTGCACGTCTGATCACTTTCTTAGCATCCTTCCGTCTGTCAAGATACACCTCTTTGTCATTATTATTTTGAGTCTGTTTGTATTTCTAATAGTGTAGGGGTGCACTGGTCATAGCTCCTCCCCATCTCAGTTAAGGCCTATAAAACATTTTCAGCTCCAGGCCCATGTGGCCCTTCATCTGGCCTTAAGAAGGGGTGAGTTGGTACTGCAAAGATTTTTGATGGGAGTAAGCACCATATCTAAACTAAACTGTGCCAAAGTCATATAACTACCCAGAGCCTTGTTATGTCTTTAAATGTTTATCTCTGGCTGTACAATGCAAAAAATTAAAGTAGGAATCATTAATGAACTGTGAAGCAAAATAAATACATTTAAAACCTAGTACAATATGCAAAAGTGAATACTTAAAACAATTATTTCTTATCTTGTTTATGTTGAATGCAACTAGCAATAAAACGTATAAATAAGTCTTCACCGAATATTCACGAACATTAGTGACCGGAAGGTTTTTAACTCTGTGCATACAGTGGATCTGGTCAGCATACCAGCATTCGGGATGCCCGCAGTAGGAAAACTGATTCTGGGATCCCGACAACAATCGTCTGAAATGCAGACTGTTGGCATCCCGCACATAAGTATGATGGGGCTGCTTAGGGTTAAGCTGCGGGGGAAAAGATATTAGGTTCATGCTGTATAGGCGAAGATAAGGTTAGGCTGCGGGGGAGGGGTTTAGGGTTAGGCTGCGGGTTGGGTTAGGTGGTGGGAGAAAGGGTTAGGTGCTAAGGGGTAAATGTATTACCCGTCGTTATGGGGGAGAAGCGGTATCAGCGCACGTTATGGGCATTGTGGGGGTCATTCCGAGTTGATCGCTTGCTAGCAACTTTTTGCAGCGCTGTGATCCGGTTAAAACTAGTCAAAACTGCGCATGCATATGCACCGCAATGCGCATGCACTTCGTACGGGTACAAAGAGGATCGGTGCTGGGCGATGGATTTAACAAAGAATCCATTCGCACAGCCGTTTGCAGGGCGGGTGTCTGACGTCAGTTCCGGGACCAAAAAGACTGAAGTGATCGCAACAGCTGAGTAATTCCAGAGCTACTCAGAAACTGCAAAAAACTTTTTTGTACCACTCGGCTGCAAAAGCGTTCACACACTTGCAAAGCGAAAATACACTCCCCCATAGGCGGCGACTATCTGATCGCTTAGGGTCAGGAATGGTGGTTTGGGGGGTAGGAGGTTAGGGTTAGAATTCTTACCCAGCAAGTGTCGGGATTCTGCGCGTCAGGATGCTGATGTCGGTATTCTGAACTCTGGCATCCCAAGCGCCGGGATCCCGATACCATCCCGTATGCAGTACACACTGGCAAATGCTACATAGCATGTCAAAGCAATGTATTATTAGATTATTTTGTGTGTATTACATGGGAGATAGACCATCCCACTCTGCACACTGTGACTGTACCCCATAACACTTGTTTCAAAACATGTATGGCAAAGTTCCCGTGTCCTGTATACAATGAACAGTCAGATTCTTGGTGCATCTCTTACAAATGCATCATTTGCTCTGTGTGTGCGGATTTCCATTAGTACACCGAGATGATCGTGCTGAAACAGGTCCTGGGGTGAGTGGGGAGGAGGGACCTGTGAGACGCTGACACGCTGCATGAGGGAATTTGGCTGGGGATAGGTCGGCGGTCAGTCAGTGAGGATAGAAGGAATAGAACTGCCGGGACACAGGGGGTAATTCAGACCTGATCGCTGCTGTGTGCTTTCGCACAGTGGGCAATCAGGTCCAAACTGCGCATGCGTATGCACCACAATGCGCAGGTGCGTCGCACGGGTCCAAAGCGGATCGCCGCTCAGCGATGGGTTTGTGCGATGAATCCGTTCGCACGGACGATCGCCAGGAGATTGACAGGAAGAAGGCGTTTGTGGGTGTCAACTGACCATTTTTAGGGAGTGTCTGGAAAAACGCAGGCATGTCCATGTGTTTGCAAGGAGGGTTCCTGACGTCAGTTCTGGTCCCAGACAGGCTGATGTGATCGCAGCGGCTGAGTAAGTCCTGGGCTGCGCAGAGACTGCACAAAATCTATTTGTACAGCTCTGCTACACATGCGTTCGCACACTTGCACAGCTAAAATACACTCCCCTGTGGGCGGCGACTATCTGATCACAGCAGTGCAAAAATCACTTGCTAACGATCAGGCCTGCATTACCCCCACAGTGTATCCCATTGCACTTAAGACGGCGGCAGTGTGGTAGGGAACCTCCGTCAATATTAACAGCACCAATCGCCAACCCTACCTTCCCCCTCTTCACTCCCTCCCCCACCTCCAGACCAGCCAATGCCACTGCTCCCCCCACCACCCGCACCATCATCCACACGCAACCGAACACAGTGACGGACTGACTGTACACTGCTGTTCGGAAGAGAAGACAGAGCCGCATCAACTCAAATAATCCACTCCATTAAACACCCCTGTTAGTGAGCCCCCTTGGACCTGCCGGCAGAGCCGGATTAAGGGGGGGGCCCGGGGGATACGTACCCCGGGCCCCCCTTTCCAAAAGGGCCCCCTGCTACACCGCAGATCGGATTTCTCTTCCGATCCGATCTGCGGTGCTGTGCTCCGCTCCCCGGCTCCCTTAGAACAGATTGACATGCGGACGAGCGTCCGCATGTCAATCTGCGGTCTCCTCTCCCTTCCTGCTGTGTTGGAGGGACACGGACCGCATCGCGCGTCTCTCCTGTGTCCCTCCCTGGCTCTCCCCCGGCCGGTCTAAGGAAGTGCCGTTCGTGTGCTCTGATTGGCTCACGAACCGGCACTTCCTGTATTAGACCAGCGGGGGAGAGCCAGGGAGGGACACAGGAGAGACGCGCGATGCGGTCCGTGTCCCTCCAACACATGGGGGGGGGGCAGGCACTTGGGGCATGTACCTGGCACTGTGGGGGGCAGATCTGGCACTGCGGGCATATACCTGGCACTGTGGGGGGCAGATCTGGCACTGGGGGCATATACCTGGCACTGTGGGGGGGGGGGAGATCTGGCACTGGGGGCATATACCTGGCACTGTGGGGGGCAGATCTGGCACTGGGGGGCATATACCTGGCACTGTGGGGGGGAAGATCTGGCACTGGGGGCATATACCTGGCACTGTGGGGGGCAGATCTGGCACTTGGGGCATATACCTGGCACTGTGGGGGGGCAGATCTGGCACTGGGGGCATATACCTGGCACTGTGGGGGGCAGATCTGGCACTGGGGGCATATACCTGGCACTGTGGGGGGCAGATCTGGCACTGGGGGCATATACCTGGCACTGTGGGGGGGGAAGATCTGGCACTGGGGGCATATACCTGGCACTGTGGGGGGAAGATCTGGCACTGGGGGGCATATACCTGGCACTGTGGGGGGGAAGATCTGGCACTGGGGGCATATACCTGGCACTGTGGGGGGCAGATCTGGCACTGGGGGCATATACCTGGCACTGTGGGGGGCAGATCTGGCACTGGGGGCATATACCTGGCACTGTGGGGGGCAGATCTGGCACTGGGGGCATATACCTGGCACTGTGGGGGGCAGATCTGGCACTGGGGGCATATACCTGGCACTGTGGGGGCAGATCTGGCACTGGGGGCATATACCTGGCACTGTGGGGGGGAAGATCTGGCACTGGAGGCATATACCTGGCACTGTGGGGGAATATCTGGCACTGGGGGCATATACCTGGCACTGTGGGGGAATATTTGGCACTGGGGGGAGCAGGCACTGAGGGGGCATATATGGCACTGGGGGGGGGTATATGTGGCACTGGGGGCATGTACCTGGCACTGTGGGGGAATATCTGGCACTAGGGGCATATACCTGGCACTGTAAGGGAATATCTGGCACTGGGGGCATATGTGGCACTGGGAGCATGGCCCTAGCAACAAGCACTACCCCCTAGCAACGAGCATGACACCCAGTGCATGAAACCCCTGGCAACGAGCATGACACCCTGAGCATGAAAACCTCTGGCACCGTGCATGGAACCAAGAGCATGAAACCCCTGGCAACGAGCAGGTAATTTAAAAGTAATTAGAAGCCTTACTGTAGAACTTAATGTGTAATGGGCATTACGGTGTGTGGCATAATGCATCATGGACATTGCGGTGTGTGTCATAATGTATCAGGCATTACGGTGTGTTGTATACTATATCACGGGCATTGTGGTATGTGGTATAATGTCTCAGGATCATTGTGGTGTGTGTCATACTGTGTCACAGACATTGTATGTGCTATAATGTATCAGGGGCATTGCAGTGTGTAGCA
Source organism: Pseudophryne corroboree (assembly GCF_028390025.1). Lineage (NCBI taxonomy): Eukaryota > Metazoa > Chordata > Amphibia > Anura > Myobatrachidae > Pseudophryne > Pseudophryne corroboree. Next base: position 840,419,434 of record NC_086444.1, read on the forward strand.
TAATGTATAACGGGCATTGCGATTCCTGTCATAATGTGTCACAGGCATTACGGTGTGTGGCATAATGTGTCTGGGGCATTACAGTGTGTGCATATTGTGTCATGTGCATTATTGTGTGCGGAATAATGTCTAAGGGCCATTGCAGTATGTGGGATAATGTATACTGGGCATTACTATAAGGAGGAAAAATGACAAATAATGTAAGGGGCATGAATCAGGATTATTTTTCTTTCCTGTGATGGCCAACGTATGGGCGTGCAGGTTGCAAAACTGGGGTATAAGGTAGTCTTTTCCTGCAATGCCACGCCCTCCACGCAAAGCCACGCCCATTTCGACAGCCACACACCCTTTTTGCCGGCGCGCGCCTGCGGCGTGCACATTTTTCTACCTTTGCTAGTGCCAATTACGGGGGGTATGGGGGGGGGGGGGCGCCGAAGGATTTTTTGGCTTGGGGGAGAAAAATTTCTAGGTACGCCACTGGGCTCAGCTATCCAATAATGTATCAATGAAACAGCCTGAGTGCCCAGCCAATGACTGAGCGGCAGGCTGCTTCATTCATACTTTATTGGACAGCTGAGCCGTCGCTCAGCTCAGCTGTCCTGTCTGTGCGCCCGCTGCTGCAGTGAGGACGGGATCCGGGGAGCACAGCACCGCAGATCGGATCGGAAGAGAGATCCGATCTGCGGTGTGGCAGGGGGTGTGCTGCTTGGGAAGGCAAATATATATATATATATATATGTGTGTGTATATATATATATATGTATATTATTATTATTATCATTACCAGTTATTTATATAGCGCACACATATTCCGCAGCGCTTTACAGACAATATTTGGTATATGTGTGTGTATATATATATATATATATATAAAACACAGTATCCTTCCCCACCTGTGGCTCAGGTGTTAGCGGCAAAGGAAATGAGGCGGCACTCCATGGGCTTGTAAAGAAATGGTAATTTGTATTCAAAACATGGTGACAAAAAGTAACGTTGTGTCAATCAAATCAAAAAACAAGAGGGGGGACAGATATCTTACGACGTTTCAAGGCATCATAGCCTTTTCATCAGGTAAGGTGACCCCTGTGCTGTGAAACAAACAAGAACCAAAACAACCAAAGAAACACTCACCTGTTAAATATCGTGAGGTGCTGGAGAGAGGTGTTCCCGGCGTCTGTGTCCGGGACTTCCGGGAGAGACACGTGAGCGGCTCCCCTGTGATGTGCTGTGTTGCTAAGCAACGCGCATAAACTGTGGCAGGCGCCGGGAAGACCTGTTAGTGATAAAAACAAACGATCGTGAATAGAGGCATGCAGTTTGCATGCCATACCCAGCAGGAATAGTGCTGTGAAGTTGTGGTGACATATGTTAAAAAGATTTAAAACGTTACTGACAGCAGCTACAAGAAAATTACATTGCAATTGTATTCAAAGACTCGCATATTTTATACAGCTTATTTATATGGAATAATTATTATAACATTTAGTACCTACAAGTGTGTGATGTGTCCAATAATCATTGAATCACACATTGCCTGGCATAAACGGTCATAAATCACAGGGTGGAAAGAGGTGGGGGAGTGGAGCACAAGGGGAGGGAGAGTGAAGGGTAGGGAAGGTGTAGGAATGGGAAAGGGGAGAAAATAGGACCCACTATTGTGTAGATAGTACCATATTAACTGTTACATTGTCTCTATTATAAGAAGACATTCCAGGTGAATTTTTCATTGAGTCCTTTAGGAGACAATGCATCCAATAGGTAAATCCATTTGGCTTCACACTTGGATAGGGCCCGTTGTCTATCGCCACCTCTGGGGGGAGCTGGAATGTGGTCAATGATTTTATATCTTAAACTAGACAATGGATGGCCAAATGCTTTAAAGTGGCGTGCCACTGGTTGGTCAACTGATTTGCCATCCAGGGACGCTTTTATGGCAGATCGGTGAAGTGCCATTCTGTCTCGGAGGTTTCGGATGGTTTGTCCTACGTACAGCATGCCACATGGACAAATAATAATGTAAACAATGTAAGACGTAGTGCAGGTGAGTACATGGCGAATTTTGTATTGGTGACCTGTATATGGATTCTGAAAATCTTGGCCAGTTACTAAATATTTACATGTAGTGCAGGATGCGCACTTGTAGCATCCCGGTTTTTTCAACTGGGTGTGCAGCATATATGCCGGGTTCTTTGGAACCATGTTGGTTTTAACAAGAATATCTCTGATGTTGGGTCCTCTTTTGTAGCTAGGCATCACGGTGGTGTTTTTAAAACAAGGAAGATCCTTGTCACCTGAGACGATAGGCCACAATCCTTTTGTGGCTCGTGGGATGACTCTACTAGCTGTGGTGTATTGAGTGACAAAAGGTATTCGTGATTCTAATCATTGCTGTGGCACACTGTACAGTAATTGATCTCTAGGGATTCGTAATACTTCATCCCTGGTTTTCGTTAGTTCACGAAGTTTATAGCCCCTGTTGGCAAACTTGTGGATCATCTGGTCGAGTGCAGTAGCCAAGGTGGTTTTATCACTAGAAATGCGAGCTGCCCGGAGCATTTGGGACCTTGGTAAACCTCGTATCAGTGCCGGGGGGTGGCAGCTGCTGTGATGAAGCAGAGTATTACGATCCGTAGGTTTTGAAAACAATCTGGTCTGGATCTGGTTGTTGATGATCTCTATTGTTACATCTAAATAATTAATGATGTTATGACTAATTTGATAAGTGAATTTGATGGGGGAATCCTGCAGGTTGATCTGATTGATGAGTGTAACGATTTCTTCTTCTGGTCCAGACCATATGATTAACAGATCATCAATGTAGCGTGTGTAAAGCAGCATTTTTCCTTTGGTGACAGGTGATGAAAAGAAGAAAAGGTCTTCTTGTTGGAACATGAATACATTAGCGAACGATGGAGCTACTGAGGATCCCATCGCACACCCAGTTGTTTGAATGTAATACTGGCCATGGTGTATAAAGTAATTTTGTGTGAGGGTTTTAGACAGCAATTCCAGGAACAATGGAATGGGGATTGCATCAAAATGATGTTTAAACAGAAATAATTCCATCGCTGCCACACCACTGGAGTGTGGGATGACTGTATACAGGTTTTTAACATCAAGTGTACAGAGCAAGGTGTTAGTAGGTACTGTGCCCAATTGATCCAACTTGATCAAAAGTTGGGTGGTATCTTTGAGGAATGTTGGTTGATCCTTGATATATGGTTGAATCAAAGTGTCCAACAACTGAGAGATGGGCTGTAGAAGCGACCCACGAGCTGAGATAATGGGTCGGGGAGGTGGGTCTGTGGGGTTTTTGTGCAGCTTAGGAATTGTGTATAATACGGGCGTGATTGGATGTTCAGTGATTAATGACGTGTACGTCTTTTTGTCAAAGTGTCCCAAATTATATGCTTCCAATAGTAGCTGATCAAGATCCTGTTTGAATGCATCCGTTGGGTTGCCTGACAGCTGGCGATAAGTAGACTGATCCTGAAGTAGTATATCAATATCTTGAATATATTTGTCAGTGTCTTGGATTACAATGCCACCTCCCTTGTCAGCTGGTCGGAAGGTGACATCGGAACTTTGTGACAAATCTTGTAGAGCCTTTTGTTCAGCTCTAGTAAGGTTTGGCACTACTCTTGGTTGTGCTGAGTGATATTTCGTTATTGCCGTGTCAAGCAATCGGTTAAATGATTTTAGAGACGCATTAGTAGAAACCGGGTCAAATGTGGTTCTTTTAGGGACCGCTTTTGTTTTATGCCTGATTTGTGAAGTATCTTGTTTGTGTTGGAAGAATTCTTTCGTTTTGAGTGTTCTGTGGAACCCATAAAGGTCCACCTTCCAATCTAAGTCCCGATGATTGTGGGTAGGCACAAATGATAGTCCTTTATTGAGAACTTTAAGTTCTGTGTCCGTAAACCGGCGAGATGATAGGTTGAAGATTATTTCTTCCCTTTGTTGGTGGGAGGCTTGGAAGATCCTTTGGTTTTGGCCCCCACGTCGCGTTCTTCCCTGTTTGACATGTCTACTTTGGAACGTGTGGCCCTGGCTAAAGGGACTGTACGAGATGATTGCGGATCCTCGGAATCGGTGACTAAAAAGTCACTGTCGCTATTAGACTGTGACCGATTTCTTCTATTGGTGGTTGTTCTGTCTCTCCAGGAGACGCGGGATCTTGACCGGAAAGATGAATCTGTTCCCTGCAGCCACCGGTATACCCGTTGGTCTTCATAATCAGACTGTACAGTGATCAATTTTTTTTGTTTGAATTTGATGAGATCTTGTCTATATGTGTTACATTGCTGTTCCAGTTTATCCCATTGGGGCTGTTGTTTCTTGTCGTCAAGCTGTGGTTTATATTTGGCCATGGCCGCAGACAGCTTGGACCTGGTGTCCAGCAAAGTTGTTCTAGATTCGTCAATTACAAGCAGCATCAGGTCGAAGCTGCACTTGTTAAGTATGGATATCCACTTGCGACAAAATTCTGCGCTGTTGCGGCCAATGGTTGGCGTATTTTTTATCCGGAAACCTCGTGGAATCATTTTTGCGCGGAAATAATCTGACAAAGAAGTTCCATGTAGGAGATAGTCAGTTTCCTTATTCCTCAATTTCAAGAGACATTGAAAAATTTCTTCTGTAGTCGACGACTCAGGTTTAATGCTGAGATCTTCACCAAAAAGAATCTGGTGTGCTTGTTCTGCATTGTAGCTTAGGGTCTCATCCAGATGTTGTTTCAAATCAATAAATGATAGCGGCCCTGAAGGAGAAGGAGTGGACATGGTGCCCTGTAAAAAATGGCCGGGAGCCCTGGTATGAGTGGCTCAATGTAGCGGCTGGAGTAACAGGAGAGTGTACTGTGGTTCTGTTCAAAAACCGAAACTGTTTAAAAAATGTGATGACAGAAAAAATAAGCTGTTTCCTAACGTGGTCCCGCAAGGAACAGAACAGCTGGAGCCAATACTGAATTGTGAGTAATGCGTTCAGGTGCCTTGATACGTAGGGATGATTGCCACATCCCAATTCTATATAAAACAAAGTTATCCGGCACTCATGAAGAAACAATGAACAAAGTGCCAGGGTGCCCTCCTAGTGATTATGCAAAACACAGTATCCTTCTCCACCTGTGGCTCAGGTGTTAGCGGCAAAGGAAATGAGGCGGCACTCCATGGGCTTGTAAAGAAATGGTAATTTGTATTCAAAACATGGTGACAAAAAGTAACGTTGTGTCAATCAAATAAAAAAACAAGAGGGGGGACAGATATCTTACGACGTTTCAAGGCATCATAGCCTTTTCATCAGGTAAGGTGACCCCTGTGCTGTGAAACAAACAAGAACCAAAACAACCAAAGAAACACTCACTGAATAGAGGCATGCAGTTTGCATGCCATACCCAGCAGGAATAGTGCTGTGAAGTTGTGGTGACATATGTTAAAAAGATTTAAAACGTTACTGACAGCAGCTACAAGAAAATTACATTGCAATTGTATTCAAAGACTCGCATATTTTATACAGCTTATTTATATGGAATAATTATTATAACATTTAGTACCTACAAGTGTGTGATGTGTCCAATAATCATTGAATCACACATTGCCTGGCATAAACGGTCATAAATCACAGGGTGGAAAGAGGTGGGGGAGTGGAGCACAAGGGGAGGGAGAGTGAAGGGTAGGGAAGGTGTAGGAATGGGAAAGGGGAGAAAATAGGACCCACTATTGTGTAGATAGTACCATATTAACTGTTACATTGTCTCTATTATAAGAAGACATTCCAGGTGAATTTTTCATTGAGTCCTTTAGGAGACAATGCATCCAATAGGTAAATCCATTTGGCTTCACACTTGGATAGGGCCCGTTGTCTATCGCTACCTCTGGGGGGAGCTGGAATGTGGTCAATGATTTTATATCTTAAACTAGACAATGGATGGCCAAATGCTTTAAAGTGGCGTGCCACTGGTTGGTCAACTGATTTGCCATCCAGGGACGCTTTTATGGCAGATCGGTGAAGTGCCATTCTGTCTCGGAGGTTTCGGATGGTTTGTCCTACGTACAGCATGCCACATGGACAAATAATAATGTAAACAATGTAAGACGTAGTGCAGGTGAGTACATGGCGAATTTTGTATTGGTGACCTGTATATGGATTCTGAAAATCTTGGCCAGTTACTAAATATTTACATGTAGTGCAGGATGCGCACTTGTAGCATCCCGGTTTTTTCAACTGGGTGTGCAGCATATGTGCCGGGTTCTTTGGAACCATGTTGGTTTTAACAAGAATATCTCTGATGTTGGGTCCTCTTTTGTAGCTAGGCATCACGGTGGTGTTTTTAAAACAAGGAAGATCCTTGTCACCTGAGACGATAGGCCACAATCCTTTTGTGGCTCGTGGGATGACTCTACTAGCTGTGGTGTATTGAGTGACAAAAGGTATTCGTGATTCTAATCGTTGCTGTGGCACACTGTACAGTAATTGATCTCTAGGGATTCGTAATACTTCATCCCTGGTTTTCGTTAGTTCACGAAGTTTATAGCCCCTGTTGGCAAACTTGTGGATCATCTGGTCGAGTGCAGTAGCCAAGGTGGTTTTATCACTAGAAATGCGAGCTGCCCGGAGCATTTGGGACCTTGGTAAACCTCGTATCAGTGCCGGGGGGTGGCAGCTGCTGTGATGAAGCAGAGTATTACGATCCGTAGGTTTTGAAAACAATCTGGTCTGGATCTGGTTGTTGATGATCTCTATTGTTACATCTAAATAATTAATGATGTTATGACTAATTTGATAAGTGAATTTGATGGGGGAATCCTGCAGGTTGATCTGATTGATGAGTGTAACGATTTCTTCTTCTGGTCCAGACCATATGATTAACAGATCATCAATGTAGCGTGTGTAAAGCAGCATTTTTCCTTTGGTGACAGGTGATGAAAAGAAGAAAAGGTCTTCTTGTTGGAACATGAATACATTAGCGAACGATGGAGCTACTGAGGATCCCATCGCACACCCAGTTGTTTGAATGTAATACTGGCCATGGTGTATAAAGTAATTTTGTGTGAGGGTTTTAGACAGCAATTCCAGGAACAATGGAATGGGGATTGCATCAAAATGATGTTTAAACAGAAATAATTCCATCGCTGCCACACCACTGGAGTGTGGGATGACTGTATACAGGTTTTTAACATCAAGTGTACAGAGCAAGGTGTTAGTAGGTACTGTGCCCAATTGATCCAACTTGATCAAAAGTTGGGTGGTATCTTTGACCAACGGGTATACCGTTGATACGTAGGGATGATTGCCACATCCCAATTCTATATAAAACAAAGTTATCCGGCACTCATGAAGAAACAATGAACAAAGTGCCAGGGTGCCCTCCTAGTGATTATGCAAAACACAGTATCCTTCCCCACCTGTGGCTCAGGTGTTAGCGGCAAAGGAAATGAGGCGGCACTCCATGGGCTTGTAAAGAAATGGTAATTTGTATTCAAAACATGGTGACAAAAAGTAACGTTGTGTCAATCAAATCAAAAAACAAGAGGGGGGACAGATATCTTACGACGTTTCAAGGCATCATAGCCTTTTCATCAGGTAAGGTGACCCCTGTGCTGTGAAACAAACAAGAACCAAAACAACCCCACAGACCCACCTCCCCGACCCATTATCTCAGCTCGTGGGTCGCTTCTACAGCCCATCTCTCAGTTGTTGGACACTTTGATTCAACCATATATCAAGGATCAACCAACATTCCTCAAAGATACCACCCAACTTTTGATCAAGTTGGATGAATTGGGCACAGTACCTACTAACACCTTGCTCTGTACACTTGATGTTAAAAACCTGTATACAGTCATCCCACACTCCAGTGGTGTGGCAGCGATGGAATTATTTCTGTTTAAACATCATTTTGATGCAATCCCCATTCCATTGTTCCTGGAATTGCTGTCTAAAACCCTCACACAAAATTACTTTATACACCATGGCCAGTATTACATTCAAACAACTGGGTGTGCGATGGGATCCTCAGTAGCTCCATCGTTCGCTAATGTATTCATGTTCCAACAAGAAGACCTTTTCTTCTTTTCATCACCTGTCACCAAAGGAAAAATGCTGCTTTACACACGCTACATTGATGATCTGTTAATCATATGGTCTGGACCAGAAGAAGAAATCGTTACACTCATCAATCAGATCAACCTGCAGGATTCCCCCATCAAATTCACTTATCAAATTAGTCATAACATCATTAATTATTTAGATGTAACAATAGAGATCATCAACAACCAGATCCAGACCAGATTGTTTTCAAAACCTACGGATCGTAATACTCTGCTTCATCACAGCAGCTGCCACCCCCCGGCACTAATACGAGGTTTACCAAGGTCCCAAATGCTCCGGGCAGCTCGCATTTCTAGTGATAAAACCACCTTGGCTACTGCACTCGACCAGATGATCCACAAGTTTGCCAACAGGGGCTATAAACTTCGTGAACTAACGAAAACCAGGGATGAAGTATTACGAATCCCTAGAGATCAATTACTGTACAGTGTGCCACAGCAACGATTAGAATCACGAATACCTTTTGTCACTCAATACACCACAGCTAGTAGAGTCATCCCACGAGCCACAAAAGGATTGTGGCCTATCGTCTCAGGTGACAAGGATCTTCCTTGTTTTAAAAACACCACCGTGATGCCTAGCTACAAAAGAGGACCCAACATCAGAGATATTCTTGTTAAAACCAACATGGTTCCAAAGAACCCGGCACATATGCTGCACACCCAGTTGAAAAAACCGGGATGCTACAAGTGCGCATCCTGCACTACATGTAAATATTTAGTAACTGGCCAAGATTTTCAGAATCCATATACAGGTCACCAATACAAAATTCGCCATGTACTCACCTGCACTACGTCTTACATTGTTTACATTATTATTTGTCCATGTGGCATGCTGTACGTAGGACAAACCATCCGAAACCTCCGAGACAGAATGGCACTTCACCGATCTGCCATAAAAGCGTCCCTGGATGGCAAATCAGTTGACCAACCAGTGGCACGCCACTTTAAAGCATTTGGCCATCCATTGTCTAGTTTAAGATATAAAATCATTGACCACATTCCAGCTCCCCCCAGAGGTGGCGATAGACAACGGGCCCTATCCAAGTGTGAAGCCAAATGGATTTACCTATTGGATGCATTGTCTCCTAAAGGACTCAATGAAAAATTCACCTGGAATGTCTTCTTATAATAGAGACAATGTAACAGTTAATATGGTACTATCTACACAATAGTGGGTCCTATTTTCTCCCCTTTCCCATTCCTACACCTTCCCTACCCTTCACTCTCCCTCCCCTTGTGCTCCACTCCCCCACCTCTTTCCACCCTGTGATTTACGACCGTTTATGCCAGGCAATGTGTGATTCAATGATTATTGGACACATCACACACTTGTAGGTACTAAATGTTATAATATTTATTCCATATAAATAAGCTGTATAAAATATGCGAGTCTTTGAATACAATTGCAATGTAATTTTCTTGTAGCTGCTGTCAGTAACGTTTTAAATCTTTTTAACATATGTCACCACAACTTCACAGCACTATTCCTGCTGGGTATGGCATGCAAACTGCATGCCTCTATTCACGATCGTTTGTTTTTATCACTAACAGGTCTTCCCGGCGCCTGCCACAGTTTATGCGCGTTGCTTAGCAACACAGCACATCACAGGGGAGCCGCTCACGTGTCTCTCCCGGAAGTCCCGGACACAGACGCCGGGAACACCTCTCTCCAGCACCTCACGTTATTTAACGGGTGAGTGTTTCTTTGGTTGTTTTGGTTCTTCAAACAAACAACAGCTTGGCGCTAATTGCTAAATGGATGGTGTGTGCATAAATTACTAAAAAAGAACACTCTTGGTTTAGATAGCAGCTGTTAAAAAGGGAAAGTACACTACCCTCTAACTGAGACAACCAAACAAACAAAAAATAACAGCGCTGATCTAAAGCATATGTGTACTTTTATTATAGGCAATTTAAAAACAATTTATACATATAAATACCATAATCCTAGGTACCGATTAATTCTGCAAGCACGGGATAATCAGCATAATTAATACTGTACACTCTTAAAGAGAATAGGTGAAAATTTAAACCATAAAATAGTTAATCATATCTCATGAGTGTAATCACTCTAGCCTGACAGTCTCTTCCAGCAGTAATAGAATAACTTGGTATAGGTCAGTCAATTAGTAGCAGCTGTTAGTAGTTTTAACAATTTCCACTGAGACAGATTTAGCAGTGGGTTCCGCAGTTCAAATTGAGCAATGATAAATTGATGCTTATAAAATTGAGCTATCAGAAATCAGTGAGAATGTCCGTACAGCTATTGCATACAACCTGCCTTAGAGGTTAACATTTAACCCTTGTGGTCCGATGTATTGGTATCTCCCGACTCCTGGTGCATAAATGTCCGTTTATATGGGTCTTATCTGGAGTGTCCAAACAAGGGTCCAATTTAGAGCAGGTGAAGTAGGCTTAAGCAGGCTTGAGTAACCGGTACCGGGTAAGGTGAATGGCTCTTACGCGTTTCTCCGCCTGTCACTTGTTCAGCGGCTTCCTCAGAGAGATATCTCTGAGGAAGCCGCTGAACAAGTGACAGGCGGAGAAACGCGTAAGAGCCATTCACCTTACCCGGTACCGGTTACTCAAGCCTGCTTAAGCCTACTTCACCTGCTCTAAATTGGACCCTTGTTTGGACACTCCGGATAAGACCCATATAAACGGACATTTATGCACCAGGAGTCGGGAGATACCAATACATCGGACCACAAGGGTTAAATGTTAACCTCTAAGGCAGGTTGTATGCAATAGCTGTACGGACATTCTCACTGATTTCTGATAGCTCAATTTTATAAGCATCAATTTATCATTGCTCAATTTGAACTGCGGAACCCACTGCTAAATCTGTCTCAGTGGAAATTGTTAAAACTACTAACAGCTGCTACTAATTGACTGACCTATACCAAGTTATTCTATTACTGCTGGAAGAGACTGTCAGGCTAGAGTGATTACACTCATGAGATATGATTAACTATTTTATGGTTTAAATTTTCACCTATTCTCTTTAAGAGTGTACAGTATTAATTATGCTGATTATCCCGTGCTTGCAGAATTAATCGGTACCTAGGATTATGGTATTTATATGTATAAATTGTTTTTAAATTGCCTATAATAAAAGTACACATATGCTTTAGATCAGCGCTGTTATTTTTTGTTTGTTTTGGTTCTTGTTTGTTTCACAGCACAGGGGTCACCTTACCTGATGAAAAGGCTATGATGCCTTGAAACGTCGTAAGATATCTGTCCCCCCTCTTGTTTTTTGATTTGATTGACACAACGTTACTTTTTGTCACCATGTTTTGAATACAAATTACCATTTCTTTACAAGCCCATGGAGTGCCGCCTCATTTCCTTTGCCGCTAACACCTGAGCCACAGGTGGGGAAGGATACTGTGTTTTGCATAATCACTAGGAGGGCACCCTGGCACTTTGTTCATTGTTTCTTCATGAGTGCCGGATAACTTTGTTTTATATATATATATATATATATATATATATATATTTATTTTCTGCCTTCTCTATTAGGGGCCCCACTCTCTTAAGTGCCCCGGGCCCCCCATGGTCTTAATCCGGCTCTGCCTGCCGGGCCCTAAGCGGCTGCTTATGTTGCTTTGCGGTAAATCTGCCACTGGCTATTCAACCTAGGACTGTGCAGCCATCTGAAAACCGCTGTGTGACCAGCATCATTCTTTGTTTTTGGTGTCTACACATTTGTGTTCTAATTTTTAAACCATTTCATTACAGTGTAAACACACAGAAGCACTGCACACATTACACAATGATCTGTGTGGGCTTATGCTCACAGACAGATTTATTTGATTATTCTATTTTGTGCCGCGTTTGCTCCGTGTTTTAACACCCCAACTCTTAGTAAATCCATGAGTTGTGGTCTTATCTATGGAAAGTATTTGTGAGTTGGCTCGATGGTCTGATAACTTCTATTAAAGTGTTTGGATGTCTATTTCTATTCAGATCGAGTCTTTACTGTAGACCCACTGAGCCCGAAACCAATGTTCCCTTGTGCATCATATATCCTCATACAGCAGTTTTTCATGTTACTGTAGGTACTTAAGCTCATGTTTCAAAATCCAGTTTTCCTATAATATGTAAGTAGGGTCCTTTTACCTCTTTGGGGGAGATTCAAATGTTTGAAAAGTCGGTTGGGTGTCTGTTTTTTCCTGTCTATTAGATAGGAAAAAACAGACTCCCAACTGATTTTAGAAACATTTGAATCTCCCCCTTTATCTGTTCGTTAATAGACAACCTTATTTTCTTACTGTGTTCCCGATTGTAAAGCACTGCCAAATATGCCAGTACTAGGCAAATAAAAGTTAATGAGATCAATTCAAATGTTAGGTTTCCAGCAGTTCAGTTATATTATCTCACTCCCACCCTCATCCACATGTAAAACCACCTTCAACTGCCAAACTGTTATGCCATGGGCAACAACTGGATGCCCTTTCTACTTACAACAACATACAGCTGCACCAAGCTGCTAATCCTGCTAAACCGGTTTAAGAGATGGAAGTAGACATGGTCTTAGATGGCAAAAAAAAAAAAAGAAATAACTAGTATGCAAGGTACATTTTATTGATAACAATGTCTTACATAAAATTGTATAATTGGAAATGGGTATTAGTAACACAGTTATGCACTTGTTTATTTCAGTTTAAACAAATTGCTTAGGTACAGTATACAGTAGGTCTGTTTTTTTATTTTTTTTATTTCTGGTTTATCAACAGTACTTATAAGTACTTATTTCATACCATGGTGTGACGCCATACATGATTGTTGTTAAATAAGCCCCATACTTAGCATAATGTTCTTATCCCATTCTTCGTCTCTTTTTTTGCCAGTTTACCTAACAATTATTTAATATTTGAAGATACAACTTTGCCATTGGTTGATTAATTGAGCCCATGTGAGCTAGTGCAAATGAAGCAGGGTATTGGGGGAAATGGGTAATGCTGGAAGTCTTGATACATGAGTATATAATACTAGGGGTATGGGTCATTGGGTCAACAGTCATTAGGTCGGCAGTCATTAGGTCGACCACTATTGGCCGAGATGCATTAGATCGACAGGGTCATTAGGTCGACATGTACTAGGTCAACATGTCAAAAGGTCGACATGGGTTTTTCTACTTTTTTTTGGGCGTTGTTTTCTTTGTAAAGTGACGGGGAACCTCAATTAGTGCACCGTGTCCCCTTGCATGGCTCGCTTCGCTTGCCATTCTACGGACGAGGTTACCGTTCCCAATTGTAGTCCACGTGGATCGTAAAGTATGAAAAAGTAATTTTTTTTAATTTATTTTTAAAACTCATGTCGACCTTTTGAACTGTTGACCTAGTATGTGTCGACCTAATGCATGTCGACCAATATTGGTCGACCTAATGACTGTCGACCTAAGTGGTGTCTACCTAATGACTGTATCCCAATACTATACACAACAACGATATTTTCAAATACAAAGAACATGTTTCTTCTGTACAGGAAACAGAAGTGAACAAATTTTGCAGACAATGAAAAGTAGAGCTTAGGGAAGGAGAGATCATTTTGAAGGTAGAAAAGTGAGAAGTTGGAACTAGGGACTAGGGATAGAAAAAAAGATCTGGAAGTTAACTAAGAAAGGATATTTGTTGAAATGATAGTTTGGAGGAGAAAAGAGGTTGATGAGGGACAAGATTCAGGTACATGATTTTTAGAGAGAAAAAAAATGAAAGGGGCTGTAATAGGATGAGCTGCCCTATCTCACCCTCTGATATGGTTTTACCTATTCGTCCATCAGTAGCCTACCATTCCTGAGCACTCTTCTCTTACTGATGTAGGAGAGCAGCCACCATCACCTGGAACTCCATACTTCTGGGCTTTTTGTAACTGTTGCAGCACCTCTTTATTATTTGCAATGACTGGTTTCTTCTGACTACTTACTATTGATCAGGACTGTAGGGAAGCATACAAAGCATTGAGTGTCTGAACAGAAGAGAGCCGGTGAAGAGTAAAGAGTATTTTCTGTAGGTAACACAGTGATTAGCATTGCTACCTCACAGCACTGAGGTCATATCAGTATGGATGGTGTAATGGTTAGCATTGCTACCTCACAACACTGAGGTCATATCAGTATGGATGATGTAATGGTTAACATTCCTACCTCACAGCACTGAGGTCATATCAGTATGGATGGTGTAATGGTTAGCATTGCTACCTCACAGCACTGGGGTCATATCAGTATGGATGGTGTAATGGTTAGCATTGCTACCTCACAGCACTAAGGTCATATCAGTATGGATGGTGTTATGGTTAGCATTGCTACATCACAGCACTGAGGTCATGTCAGTATGGATGGTGTAATGATTAGCATTGCTACCTCACAGCACTAAGGTCATATCAGTATGGATGGTGTGATGGTTAGCATTGCTACCTCACAGCACTGAGGTCATATCAGTATGGATGGTGTAATGATTAGCATTGCTACCTCACAGCACTGAGGTCATATCAGTATGGATGGTGTAATGATTAGCATTACTGCCTCACAGCACTGAGGTCATATCAGTATGGATGGTGTAATGGTTAGCATTGCTACCTCACAGCACTGAGGTCATATCAGTATGGATGGTGTAATGATTAGCATTACTACCTCACAGCACTGAGGTCATATCAGTATGGATGGTGTAATGGTTAGCATTGCTACCTCACAGCACTGAGGTCATATCAGTATAGATGGTGTAATGATTAGCATTGCTACCTCACAGCACTGAGGTCATATCAGTATGGATGGTGTAATGATTAGCATTGCTACCTCACAGCACTGAGGTCATATCAGTATGGATGGTGTAATGGTTAGCATTGCTACCTCACAGCACTGAGGTCATATCAGTATGGATGGTGTAATGATTAGCATTGCTGCCTCACAGCACTGAGGTCATATCAGTATGGATGGTGTAATGATTAGCATTGCTACCTCACAGCACTGAGGTCATATCAGTATGGATGGTGTAATGATTAGCATTGCTACCTCACAGCACTGAGGTCATATCATTATGGATGGTGTAATGGTTAGCATTACTGCCTCACAGCACTGAGGTTGTCGGTTCAATTCCCACCACGGGCCTAACTGTGTGGAGTTTGTATATTATCCCTGTACTTGCGTGGGTTTCCTCCGGATACTCCTGTTTCCTACCTCATTCCAAAAATGTACTGGTAGATTAATTGGCTATGTATGTGCGTGTACATAGGCAGACTCGATGGGTTAAGTGGGTCTTATTGCTGTCAAATTCTATGTTTCTATGAGTTCAATTTCTGACCAGGGCCCTATCTGTATGGCATATTTGGATGTTCTCCCTGTGCATATGTGGGTTTCTGGTATGGTCCTGTTTTCACCCACACTTCAAAATCATACTGGTCATTTAAATTGAGTCTATAAAAATGAACTCTAGTATGTGCGCACTTAAGTGTTAGGAAATGTTAGGCATGTAAGCTCTAATGAGGAAGAAGCCTATGTGAATTACATTCTCTATACAGTGCAGTGTAAGTAGATGGCACTGGTGCATTAGAATAGTAGACAGTTGAGATGATTCAGAGGTGGAGCCTATTGAAGTATTGGTTGCATATTTTATTGCAACCAATACTGCGTCTTTTTTCTAATGCTGCGACCGATGGGTGTCCTATTGATACACCCATCGGCTGCAGTGCAAATCCGTCGATGTGCATACACAGACGCACTATTGAATTAGCCCCAGTGTAAGTGAATGAAAAAAAAATATGCAAAAAAAAAACAACAATATTCCAAAACACCAAAATTACCAAAATAAGTTTTTGGGTCAGCTGATCAATTATGTAAATGAACACAGCCAGGTCAGGTGGATTTATAGCTAACAGTAAGTACAGTATCTGGGTAAAAAATTAAAATGCTTTTTAAAACAGGATGGAACATCAGTATTCTTTAGTAGATGTTTTGTTGACTTGAGCATTCTTTATAGATCCAGAGGGATATATTTCATAAACAATGGATTTTGAAATCAAATCTCAAAGGGCAATAATAGTAAATGCTAAATCAGACTTGTTTTGCTTTTAATATTATTACCGTTTTAAATATGTCAGACAAAATCTGCAAAAATTGAGGGTTTTGAAAATCTATTTTTTATTGTATATATTCCAGAAATAGAAAGTACAGACTGGGCTAGCTAAAGACAGACATTTTGAAATACTGGATTTTAAATTGTGACATTTATTTGAAAAACTTTACATAAAATATTACACTAAGTGTCTTTTTCATGTTGGATAATAGTTTGGATGTTGAACGGTCTTACAAAAAAATAGTAATAAAAAAGTCTGCACCTGACCTACATAAGAATAGAATTGCCTACCTGTATAATGCAATGATATTTAGAATCTATAATACTTTTGCCATGGCAGGACTATATACTTATGAAACACCAGCAAGAGAATGTCTACACCTTTAATGTACTAAACTTCTGATAATGACTTTGCCACTCAGTTTCCAGCCATACAGTTGCCAAAGATACCAAATATTCTTTATTTCCAGGAATTAATATGGAACCCCCCAGACATGGGACTTTACACTTCAAGGAGACAATGAAAAAGCAGCTTAAAATATATGGGTTTTCAGTGCCAAGAATTATATGAAATTAGGTGCAAAACATAAAACAAAAATATTTCAGCTGTAGCAATTTTTTATGGAGGTTACTCACCATCTGATGTAATGGAATAGGTGCACTTTTATTTTTATTTTATTATAATACTGAGTGCATATGCCACTGCTAGTGCTACAGACCTGGTAATCAGATATAGCTTAACCTTTGCATACTATTACTAAATGATAAAGTTGGGGTATAAATGGCTTACAATGCTCCTGCGTCAGTCGGGTTTAAGAAGTCGCACCTTATGTGCTTTTAATATTTTAGCTGCTGACCATCTAATCCCATAGAAACCCATGCAAACTTATTGCTAACACAATATATATATATACACGGAGCTCACAGGGGGCTCACAGGGGGCTCACATGCGGTCAAACTGGGTACACAGTAAATCAGTGATCTCAAAAGTGTGTACCCAGTGTTTAATTTGAGAGACAGGTGTGTCCAAATTCAAAACTAAATTGCATTATATAAAATAAAGATGTCCTGCATGTATGGGCTACATGCAAAAGCACCCAGTATTTTCTCTGCATGCAAAAAATAAATGTATTTGCTTCCCTTGTAATGCAACATGGTTTTTCCAAGTACACAGTTACTTCCTCTTTTTTTGTTTACTCCCAACTCAGAATCAGACCCACAATATTCCTTTGACTTTTGGACATTAACTCTATATGCAACAAGATTACACTGTACTCTAGCTTTAGTTACTAGAAAAGGATATAATAGTAACCGGGGTGTCTCTGTGGTTAGTGACACCTGGTGCACTGGAAAGCCCCCCTCCCAGTCTGGAATGGGGGAAGGGGGCATGGCCATGGGAAGGGGGAAAGGGAAAGGAAAGGGGGCATGGCCATGGGAAGGGGGCCTGGCCTTGTGGCCCTACCTCCATTTCATCTCTGCAGGGGCGTGCCCAGCATTCCCAGATATTGTGGGCTGCCCCAGAGACTCATCTGGCTGCACTGCAGCTCCTACACTGTAGATAATCACAATGTAATATCACAGTGTCGCACCCACCTCCTATCACTGTGGAGGAGCCGTCATTTTGGTGTTAGCCCTTGGAGGATGACAGGGTGCATCCTGCACCTCCTATGGAGATCACTGATAGTAAACACCCCTCCTATTTGCACAGATCTGTTGTGCAAGTATGTCCTTTTGGCTCAAGGTGGGACGATGTGTTCTATGGGCGATATCTCCTAGTGTGTTCCCTTCCCTGCCAGGGCGGTCGGCGGCAGTGCATACACACTAAGTTATATGACGGCCATATCGCTCAGTGATGTCACGCAGCGACCGGGCCGTGCGTGCAGCTATTGGACGACAGTACAAATTGAGCTGCATGCACGGCCAACAGCTAGGGTCATTAACAGCGGCATACACACTTGCCGAGAAAGTAAACAACATTGCTCAGGAAGGATAAAAATGAGCGACGTTGTTCACTTTCTCGGCAAGTGTGTATGCACCGTCAGTTTCCCTAGTCTTATACTCATGTATATACAGGTAGTCTTTGCTGGAATCAGCATCCCTGGCTCTACTGTGAAGAAATATGTGGAGGGAGAAGAAGTGATATGGGAACGTCTCGGTAAGTATGTTGTGTATACCTACATTGGAATGCTTGAATCTGGAAAGATTCAAGTGTGATCAATCAGAAGCCAGCATTTTGTTTTTCCGATGATTAGGGCTTGCCACAATGAGTTATCGCCTCGCTAATTTTGGCTTAATTAACTCTCATAAGTGGAATGAGGTCAGTCTGTCAAATAAGAGGAACTGACGAAAATTAGGAGAAGTATTGCTGAGGAGAAGTGGTGCCACCAACATAAAGTAGCAAGAAGAGATGAATTAACCGGCCATCACTACCCTACACCTGCAAAGCTACACTTAAAGCTACATTACAACAGTGTCATAGGGGAAACCATATAATCATAATAATGACTGTGTACATTAATTTTTAATCTAAAGTATGTGCCTGAAAAAAAAAATGTCTTAGCAGAGCTCCCATTATTGTGAAACAGAACATGTGACATATTTCTCAGTCTATAAAAACAATCCCTTGCATACTTTCTGTGCCAAATACAATGAAACATCTATAGAATCATAGTTTCACTAATCCCTTTAATCCCCAACCTTAATTCTAGGGAAAAATGGTCATTCTTTTTTAAAGATATGTGAAAAATGTATGTGTCTAAATTGTCCCCATTTTTAAACAACTATGGCATTAAAAAACAAATAATGAAGTGCCTTTCCCTGGATAAATCAGGGCTTGTCATGAGTAATAAAGGCAACAAATGGTCAAGCTGATAAGTTAACTCCAATTAGTTATTTTGGTGTGAGTCCAGCACTCTGAGTAATACCTAATCATGGACGTCAAGGTCGACTTATTAGTATACAGTATATAGGCCCTCATTCCGAGTTGATCGTAGTGGTGCTAAATTTAGCACAGTTACGATCATTCAGACTGACATGCGGGGGGAAGCCCAGCACAGGGCTAGTCCGCCCCGCATGTCAGTGCCGCCCCCCCCTCACAGAAGTGCAAAGGCATCGCATAGCGGTGATGACTTTGCACTTCAAGAGTAGCTCCCGACCAGCGCAGCTTTAGCGCGCTGGCCGGGAGCTACTCATTGCTCCCCGGCCCGCAGCGGCTGCGTGTGACGTCACGCAGCTGCCGCGGACCGCCCCCCCCCCCAACAGTCCGGCCACGCCTGCTTTGGCCTGACCGCGCCCCCTAAACGGCACCCAAACGCCGCCATCCAGCCCCCTCCCGCCCAGCGACTGCCTCAGAGGCGATCGCTAGGAAACGACGGCTGCCATGTGCCAGCGCATGCGCAGTTCCGACCCGATCGCTGCGCTCCGAAAAACTGCAGCGAGCGATCGGGTCGGATTGACCCCCATAGTATAGTAATATGCCACATAAATTGCACAACTATTACATTTGGAAAATATGTATAATGTATAAGCCATCCTTCTAGATTGACTGAATACCGATCCTAAACCTATGTTAGGTTTGCTGTAAATTTTGTGGGTTACAGGAAATGTATGGGATGAATACAGCAAAGCCAGGACCCGGTTCTACTACTGACAATACCTCTAATTCAAAGCAGCTTTAATCTGCCAATGATACATAAGGAATTTTGCCAATGGCATGAAAATGAAAAAAACGACAGAAAAACTACTGAATAGACCCCTTTGTTATTTCACACAGTGCGGAAGATTAGCAGTAACTGTACAAACTCTAAATGAATTAACCCCTTTGAAGTTGGAGCTGGCCACAATGCACTGCTTAGTGTCTCATTGATGTGGTGAAGATGTACGGTATGTTCCGTTTCTACCGGCCCTTCTTGGTAAATCCAATATCTTACTGATAAGCCTTTTTCAGACAAATAAATTGTATGATCTGTGCTCACAGTTTTGTAGTGAAATACTATCTAAAGGCCGCTCACTGACTGGGTGTAATTGTGGTTGGCACAAAGTCAAAACTCTATTCTTGAAGGTCATTATTTCTATATCCAGGACTGTGAAAAATAATCCATGAGCTATAACCATGGTAGACTATAATGGGTGCAGGGTGTGCAATGTACACTGGCCCCCTGAGTCCAGGGGAGTCCACACTGCCCAACCTGCACCCATAAAATGATACTGTACTTACCTCTCTGCCGTCTGTGGAATCCCATGTCGGCCAGTAACGCAGAGCAGCAGAAATCACAGGGAAAATGTCGCTGCTGGCTTTTTTGGGTGAATTGCGTATGCTCCATTAGAGAAGTCCCCCAGAAAACAGGGCACCCACCAATGCTCATCCCAGCTCTATTACTCACTGGTCTGCAAGCCAATCAGAGCCCAGGGTGGGACTTCACAGGTATATCAGGGGGTGGAGCTAGGTACTAAGTAAAGGGGAAAAAAACATTGTGGGTGGGTGTGTTTCTGTATCATCAGTGATGAAGAGCCATTGGATCTCCGCCATCGATAGCAAATCCTAATGCGCTCAGTGCGCTGCCAGAGAGGAGAAGGTCCCCATGGAGCCTACACATGGGGTATCAGAATAACTGAAGCTTTCATGAGTAGATTGGCCATATCTGATAAAGATCTGTCTATAAGATTGGCAGAGAATGCTCCTATTAATTATTATTTCTCTAATTGATATATTTTCATTAAGGCCATGTTACACGATGCAGTACTGTGTATGAGTTTAAAAATCTTGTTTATCAAGAGTTTAAATCTGTGAGGTACTGTATGAAGAAACCTTTCTTCTACATGTTTAAAATTACTTTTATAACTGGCTAAATAGTGATCCAGACAACTAGCACAGCACACACTATACATTGCTATATTATTAAGGCACTTCCTCAATTGCCATAGACTTTTTACTTCAGAGTTTTGGCTATACAAATGATTAGAATAATGCAAAGAAGATATTTCAACCATATTCTTTGTATTTGTTGATAAAGCTGTATTCCTTTATCGTATAAATAACCCTTTATGAGGTCTTAGAACACTGTACGCTGACTACGTAAGAAGTACCGTTAGGGTACGCTACTTGCGTAACGATCGCTCAGCCGTAGGCGAGACGCTCAAGCGTCGCGTTCGCTCACGGCCCAGAGATCACAGACTGGCACACTATTGGCTACAGACAAACGTAATGATTCGCTATGGCGTAGCGGACGCTCGAGACCACGAGGAGATCACCAGCGGCGCCGACGCTCACAACGCTATACCTTGATATCTATACCTTTAACTATTAGATACACAGTATACCTTTATGTAGAGACAGTGTGTAAGTGCAACCTGGTGTAACCTGATTAACTACAAAGCTGCTTGAGCGTCACCGACGCTCTGTGAACACTTAACACTATGAGAAAATACACAGATACTTGTTTAGGGTCCAAAGCCTATTAAATGTATTATAACTAATATACTTGTAAAAAGGAATCACAGTACAAATGATACACTACAATATAACAGAGACTTCCTAACCAAATAACTACACTATAAATACAATACAATACAATCTAATCAAGGGAAAATACGAGAGAAAGAGTAGAGAGAGAGAGAGAGAGAGGTAGAGATGAGAGAAATGGCTCACAGTAAGACAATATGATTACGGAGAGAAACTTACGCACAAGGGGAAACGATCGCAAGCGCTTCTGGACATCCAGCTTCCCGATTATCAGCACTGAGAACCGTTTGAAGAGAAGTGAAAGCTGGATGCCACAGGCCCGTCTTTTATGCTACTCACACAATGCAATCCAATGGTCCCTACAATCTCATTGTCCATTGGACGCAGGAATTCGGCTTCGCATCATAACAAAAGGTCATAGGGTGATTCATACAGGTGGGCTGTGACGATTTCAAACAGCTCAGGTGGGTGGGAAACTAGGTTTCCCGCCGCATACCTGAGTAAGAGTAAATAATAGTAATGGACATAAACTTCTTATGTCCATAACTATTCGCACGAGCGATTAATACGCTCCAAACCAACACCGGAATATTGCTATTTAAATACTCTTCCGATGGGTACCAAACACTGCTGTATGACTCCTGTTAGACCCTTCCTACAATACAAAGAGGGATTCCTCCGTTCAGGGACATTCTATATTAACCAAACTTTCAGAATCTATCAAAGGGACCATGATCTACAAACTACATTAATTGTGAAAATATGTAACGATTGAGTCGCACGCTACGACTACATAAACTCTACCGTAAATACGCATACCGTGCGCCCGCGGGTGCACGCTATTGCGGGTATGCGCCTTCACGGGAGAGCGTACGCATGCGCAGCGCGGACCAGTGTGCGGTGCAAATATGGCAGTATGTATGGGGATATTTTTCTGACTTTGACAGTCCACCCTTTGGCAGTCAATAATAACTGCCACCTTCAAAACATTTCAAAAAGGAGAAAAATATAAGTCAGGGGTTAATTCATTTCCATGGTTGGGTAAGGAAGAAGAAAGGAGTAGGTGTGAAAAGGGTATGACCTAGTGAGATAGCAGAAGCATGTGTGTATGAGTCCATGTTTGGGGGGGTCATGTATCATCGTGCCGAACGTGTTGTAAATCAAGCTTCGAGGTATTGCGAAGTATACATTTGAATTCCTTCTTATCCCGTGGTACAGGTCTGTGGATGGGCTGTCAAACTTTACCGAGCTCTTTTCGGCTTTTGAACAAAATGGGGAGCACATTTTAGTTGATGATACATGAATGGGGGAATATGTGATTGCTGATATCTGTGCCTGTATTCCCTATACTATGTGTGTTATTACCTGAGGGTTGTAGAGATGAAGATGAAGAACACTTATGGAAAATGCAATGATATTCTATGTCAGGTAAATGTACATCTGTCGTCGAAGTTTTGTTCGGTATCAGTTGAAAGTCGTCTTCTTTGCGCTGTTTTGCTCGTTAGGCATGAGCAATAAGCTTTGTCAATGCCATCAGATTTACAAAAAAATGTTGGGCTAGCGTAAGTTTAAGAATACTAGGGAAACTGGGGATCCATGGCAAAGTTCATCAAATGTCCATTTCTCAAGTGGTCAAAACTCCTTCTTTGGTCCATCCGTTGTCTGTATAGCGTCTCGTCAACTTCCTCGTCCAAGGGGGTCTTTTTATCTTGGAGAAAAGCAGAAAAACAGGTGAAAGAAACGGACCGTATAATCGCATTTTTCATCACATCCTGGTTTCTATCATTGGGTCATAAATCAAATCCAGGTTAATTACGGTTTCCTTACTCCTCAAACTCATCACTCTTGTACTTTGTTTGCACCTCATTAAAGCCTGCCCGCATCTAAATATCAATCCAATAGATATAACAACACCTAAAATACATAGGAGAAACTTTCCAACATCCATTATGACTCCTTGAGCCCAGTCTCCCAAACCGGAGAACCAATTTCGCGGGTTCAACCATGACACCCAACTAGTCAGCTCATTACCTACAGCAGCAAGGGTGAGATTGTGTTTTCGGCGAAATTCCCACTTTAATTGGAGAATATCGTCCATCTTTTGGTCTATGACCTCTACCGGATCCTCGGTGCTATTCGTGATGTACGTGCAACACTTCACGCCGTACTGTGTTGCCAATGTAACACAATATCCGCCTGTCACTGCTGTGAGGTAATTAAGAACCATTCTATGCTGTACCAGTTCTGTTTTATAAGCTTGGAGTTCTCTTCCAGTGTATCTAAACGTGTCATCATACATTTCAGTGATATTATCTAACAAATTTGCAAGCGCAGAGATGTATCTATAATTCATCACTCCTCGAGCGGTGCGAGTGAAATCTAACGCCACCAGAACCTGAATCCCGGTGGATTCATGGATCAGATCAGAGGCCGGATGCTCTAACCTTTCTGACAGTTGTCTTTTAACTCGGTGCTCGTAATGAGTGTGAGTATAAGGAGCTTGGGCACCACGGTGTATGTCTTTCATTTTATCATGTGTTACAGTCATCACTTCAGGCAATACTTTTCCAATATAACACAATCCTTCAGAGTTTGGGGCAAGCCACTTGTACGCCTTTCTCCCGCATATGAAATAAGCATCATCGGGGAGAACATATGGGACGGAGTAGGACATTACCATATTACACACCTTCCAGGTGAAATCTCCTGATCCTAATTCTTCCATCTGCTTAATGCACGTATCAGGCTGTACGATATGTGCACAGTATCCTGGTGATACTTCTCCAACTCTAGTAATCCTATTTCCTAAGGTATATCTATACCTGAAAGATTTTCCTCTACTGGCTATGTGGCGTACAAGCTCTGTATCTGTAGGCATTCTATCTGCTCTATGCGAGAAGGTCATGGTCAGGTTGCTCCATGACACTTCCCAATTTCCCGGCTGTCGGGGATTGGAGATGTTAAAACATAAGAGGGTCCCTCCACATGGTATTGGTGGAGCTTCAAACTAGGAGGGCTGGAGATATTAAACCTCCTGTCCACCGGTCTCCCACCATTTAACTCAAGTACCTCCCCTATCGTTAAAGGAAATGGTACTAGCCCTGATTTGCTATGACCCTGAGGTACTTGAGAGCATACCCAACAATCTGTTTTGTTTAACACATTACCCACTAAGGAGTGATAGTCACTCAATGGATGCCGGTCCATATGGATATTAAAACTGGATTGGCATTTCTTTATGCACCCATCCTCAATGACATTGTTACAAAGCCTGCAGATACAGTTTTCTTCAGCTAACAATCCGTCACAATTTCTTCTATGATCAATGCTATCGGATCGCTTTCTGATACTCGCCTTTGCTTGTTGGTTAGGTTGATCTTGGAAAACTACGCCTCCATCATCATAATCGGAACCCATTCCAGAACCTCTCTCGACCTCCATGGTACTCTCGCCGGAACAGACTGCTCTAGTCAACATCATGGTTAACAGGAAGATCCGGATCACAGTCTCTTGGGGCAAGTCCATCTTTGAGGAGGAAATGGAGAAGAATGAGAAGGGGGAAAAAGAAATTTCAAGGGAGAGGGGATGGGAAGTGGAGAAAAACAATAAAAGGGATTGGGGAGTCGACAACTGCTTTCGGTCTTCAAGGCTCAGGTGCCGCCTCAGTCCTCCTGGAACAGACACTCCAGTGATACAACCTCTACCGTCTGTTCCTTATCACGGGACTTCTCTGGATCAGCAACCTTCTTGCAGTGGGATGAATGGACCCAAGTCTCTCTCTCAGCAACCTTCAATGCTGTGGTGCTAGTCAATAAGACCTGGTATGGTCCTTCCCATCTATCAATAAGACAACCTGAGCGTAGAAAATTTCGTATCATTACATAATCCCCAGGTTCAATGTCATGACAATTACTATCAGGTAGATCAGGAATCACTAACTTCAGATTATCATTTTGATTCCTCAACTGTTTACTCATGTTAATCAAGTACTTTACAGTTACTTCATTGTTACATTTCAAATCATCCTGAGGGTTAATCATGACATGCGGTTGTCGACCAAACAAGATTTCAAAGGGGGACAGATTAAGAGGGGACCTGGGAGTGGTTCTGATGCTATACAAAACAATGGGTAAAGCTTCTGGCCACGTCAATCCTGTCTCTGCCATTACTTTACTCAATTTATTTTTAATAGTGCTGTTCACTCTTTCGACCTTCGCACTCGCCTGTGGACGGTACGGAGTGTGCAGCTTGCTATCAATTCCCATCAACTTACACATTCCTTGAAAGACATCACCTGTAAAATGGGTACCCCTATCACTTTCGATTATTCTAGGGATACCATATCTACATACAAATTCCTGCACAATTTTCTTAGCTGTAAACATAGCGGTATTTGTAGCCGCTGGAAATGCTTCGACCCAATTCGAGAAAACATCTATACAAACAAGTACATATTTCAAATTTCGACAAGGGGGTAATTGAATGAAGTCAATTTGTATTACCTGAAAAGGGCCGCCGGCAGGTGGGATATGGGATGGTTCTGTAGGTATTGCCTTTCCAATATTCTTTCTCAGACAGGTAAGGCATGACATTGCTCTTTTACTCGCATGAGAGGAGAATCCTGGGGCGCACCAGTATGCTCTTACCAATTTGCACATTCCCTCCTTGCCTAGATGAGTCAGCCCGTGAGCTGCTTCAGCCAGACATGGAAGATATGCTCTGGGGGCCACTGGTTTACCATGTCCATCCGTCCAGAGCCCTGAGGACTCCTGGCCATATCCCTTTGCCTTCCAGACTGCTCTTTCCTGTGTGGAACACAAATTCTGCATCTCACACAACTTTTGTGTGTTGATGGTATTGAATACCATCAGTTGTGTGGTGTCTGTCGGTATGGGGGTAGCAGCTGCTAACTTAGCAGCTTCGTCTGCTCAGCTGTTACCAAGTGATACTGGGTCTTGACTATATGTATGTGCTTTACATTTGATAACAGCCACTCTGTCGGGTTCCTGTATCGCTGTTAGAAGCCTTTTTATGTGAGCTGCATGCGCTATCGGTGTACCAGCTGCCGTCATGAAATTTCTGAGGCGCCATAGGGCTCCGAAATCATGGACTACCCCGAATGCGTATCTAGAATCGGTGTAGATATTGGCTGACTTACCCTTAGCCAATTCACATGCTCTGGTTAGGGCGACCAGTTCAGCAACCTGGGCTGAGTGAGGTGGGCCTAGCGGTTCCGCTTCTATGGTGTCTTGGTCATCTACGACTGCGTATCCAGTACACAAGTCTCCCGAGTCTGACTGTCTGTGACAACTACCGTCCGTGTAGAGCGTGAGTTCTGCATCTTCCAGTGGATTGTCACTGATGTCAGGCCTTGCGGTAAAATTTTGGGTCAAATATTCCATACAATCATGTGTATCTTCCTTTGTATTAAATCCTCCTTCCCCATCACTCTCACCTTCCACCCTTTGTGCCTGACCAGGCACACCTGGGAGATATGTTGCAGGATTTAATGCACTGCATCTCCTTATGGCGATGTTTACTGGGGCCATTAGTGCCAATTCCCATCTTGTAAACCTCGCTGATGAGACGTGTCTGGTTTGGGCAGAATTCAATAAGGCTGACACTGCATGTGGTGTATGGATTGTGAGGTTGTGGCCTAGCACGACATCTTCGCTTTTTGTTACTAGCAATGCTATCGCCGCAACGCTTCGCAAACATGTGGGGAGGGATCGCGCTACCGTATCTAGCTGAGCGCTGTAGTATGCAACTGGCCTGCTGGCATCACCGTGTTTTTGGGTTAGTACACCTGCTGCGCACCCAGCACTTTCTGTTCCGTATAGTTCGAAGGGTTTCCCATAGTCTGGCATACCTAGTGCTGGCGCCTGCGTTAGGCACTGTTTGAGTCTCTCAAATGCTGTTTCGGATTCGTCGGTATGCGAAATCCGATCAGGTTTGTTTGAGGAGACCATTTCCTGCAAAGGTAACGCCAATATGGAAAATCCTGGGATCCAATTACGGCAATACCCACACATTCCTAAAAACGTTCTGATCTGTTGCTGGGTTTGTGGCAGTGTCATGTCTCTAATTGCTTGGATTCTATCAGCGGTCAGGTGTCTCAGTCCTTGTGTTAGACAGTGTCCCAAATATTTTACCTTAGTTTGGCATAATTGCAACTTGTCTTTGGAAACCTTGTGACCTGTGTCTGAAAGATGAAACAGGAGCTGTTTCGTATCCTTCAGAGAAGCTTCCAGTGAATCTGAACACAGCAGTAAATCATCCACATACTGTATCAATACTGATTCACTCTCCGGTTGGAAAGACTGTAAACAATCATGCAAAGCCTGAGAAAATATACTTGGACTATCTATGAAACCTTGGGGTAATCGAGTCCACGTGTATTGGACTCCTCTGTATGTGAATGCAAACAAATATTGGCTGTCAGGGTGCAGAGGTACCGAAAAGAAAGCGGAGCAGAGGTCAATAACAGTGAAAAATTTGGCAGTGGGAGGAATTTGCATTAGGATGACAGCTGGATTTGGCACTACGGGGAACTGACTCTCAACTATTTTGTTAATCCCCCTTAGATCCTGCACTAGTCTGTAACCCCTCCCCCCACTCTTTTTAACAGGGGAGATGGGACTATTGGCTGTGATGGACGTTCTAACCAGAATGCCCTGTTGTAGCAAGCGCTCTATTACTGGGAAAACTCCTAACTCCACCTCTGGCTTCAGAGGATACTGTGGGATTTTTGGAGCTATCCTACCATCTTTTACTTGTACAACTACTGGAGCTACGTTTGCCATTAATCCAGTGTCTTGTCCGTCTTTTGTCCAAAGTGACTCTGGTATCTGAGATGTCATCTCTTCTACTTGGGATGGATTCCTATTTGTCATAATGGAATGTGACATTAATTTTGATGGGGAGTCTAACATGTCTCGCACTTCCTGAGCGTGATTCTCGGGTATATCCAAGAATACACCTTCAGAAGTACAATAAATGACGCACCCCTATTTTACATAGTAAGTCTCTACCCAGGAGATTGGTTGGTGCAGATGCAGCCAGCAGAAAAGAATGCTTGGTATGCAAAGGCCCTATTGTAATCTCGGCTGGTTTGCTAGCAGGGTAATGCTGGACTACTCCTGTTACTCCCATGGCTGGAATTGTCTTAGCAGTGGTTCTCATGCCCACTGTCGAATTTATCACTGACTTGGCCGCCCCTGTGTCTACAAGAAAGTTTAAAGTTTTACCAGCTACATTGATTGCGATCTCGGGTTCATTTCCAAGGCTTGCAATCAATTTTACTGGCTGCAGATTACAGGTATGGCCACACCCCTATTGGGTATGCTGACCTCCCTGAATCCCGCTGGCAGCAACTACTTGTGGGGGAGTTAGCTGGGAACTACCAGAGGCATGCCAATCTCTGTTCGGGGGGTATCTTTTTGTTTCCCCTGTATGTGGCTCATAACTCCGCCTCTGTGGATCCTGATCCCAATGTCTTGTGTTGTGTCGTTGTCTAGGGGGTTGGTATGATTTTGGTACATTTCTTACTCTACAGTCTCGTGCATAGTGTCCCTGTCTGTTACAGGAATAACATGTTATCACAGTTGACTTACTTACAGGATTTGATGGTACATACGCAGGCTGTTTTGTGGTCAGCGCCTGTATACTTACTGACATTAACTTATCACTTTGCGATTCTCTGTGCCTGGTGATGTTTCTGTCGTGATCAATAGCAGCCTCTCTCAAAGTGGACACTGACAGACCTCGCCAACATGGTTGCGTGGTCTGTACCCTAGCCTTTAATGTTTCCTTTAAACCATCCATCAGTACAGATACTGCTACTTCTTGATGGTTTGGGTTGGTCCTAATGTCTTCTATACCAGTGTATTTTGCCATTTCTAATAGTGCCCGGTGAAAATATTCTGCTGCCGTTTCGGACTCCTTTTGCTTAATGGAGAATATTCTGTTCCATTTTACAACGGCTGGGAAATACTCCTTTAACTGTAAATTTATTCTTTTTACATTATCTTTGTCGTACACATCTGAAAGCGGTACATCTTTATCTAGTCCACAATCAGCTAAGAATTGAACTGAGTCGACATTTGAAGGTAAGCAAGCTCTTAGCACTATCTGCCAATCCTTATTATTGGGCTCTAAAGTGTTTCCTAGATCCCTGATGTATTTTTGGCTTGCAACTAAATCTTTTCTGGGGTCTGGGAATTCAGACACTATGGTCCTCAATTCCATTCTAGTAAACGGGCAATACATGGCAATGTTCCTAACGGGTGTGGCTCCTGATGCATCTGTTTTCCCATTGGGAACTACTATCACCTTAACTGGATTTATTCTAACAGCTTCACTCTGTGTAGATTCTACAGCTTGTTGTGGTACAATTGTCTCAGCATAATGCATGGTGCCGTACTTACCCGTTGACACGACCTCACCTATCCCTCCGCTAGGGGCCTTCACTAATCTCGTGAGTGGAGCAGTTCCTACTGTGGTTTCTGATATGGTGGCCGCTAGAGAGAGCGCTGAAGTTGTTGCCGAATCGTCTTCTTGATCACACTCCTGAGGAAAGTTCAAAACAGGGTACATCTTGCACGGGTTAATAATTGCATGGGTTACTTGGTTAACATCATTAACATTTATATGGTTGCTAAGAGTTTGTGTTTTACACCCCAGTGCGTTTTTCTCCGCAATCAACTTCTCTCCTGTAATGTATGGTGGAGGTGGGGCTGTGGCTATCAGTTTCCTGACTGCCCCAGATCCCGCCGCCAGAGCCAAACCTCTCTGTATCTCACCTTCCTGTTGCCACAACTGTAAATAATCATGATGCTGAATTCGTCTCTTTGTCGATTTTATGAGACATATCCTCCTCCTTATATTTTGTAACACTTCTGGGCTGAAGCTACCTATTCTTGGGAATTTCTCCCTGTCTTGTACAGTCATTCTCTCCCATTCATCACATAAAACCTCTGTGTGACTTCCATATTTCTCACACATGATGTACCTTGCCGACCCGACTGGTCGGTTCTCTGAATCAACCCGAACCGAGGTTGATCGCCCCCTACCTGAACAACTGGCCCCCATAATCTGCAGGCGTTGCTTACTACTCCTTTGATCTTTATATCACGGTCTTCAGCGAACCCTTACAGCAAACCAAATTATTCAAAATAGGCCGGCGGTGGCGGTTTACCGAGTACCCCACTCACTCGCTCACGTCGACCAATACGAC
This sequence comes from Pseudophryne corroboree, assembly GCF_028390025.1. NCBI lineage: Eukaryota > Metazoa > Chordata > Amphibia > Anura > Myobatrachidae > Pseudophryne > Pseudophryne corroboree. Next base: position 840,450,316 of record NC_086444.1, read on the forward strand.
CTGGTCACACCGATATGGTGCTGGCGTACTCGACCTAGAGCACCTACCAAAAACCTTCTGTTTACTGGAACATGTGAGGGTTACCCGAAGGACACTTACTCTTTCCAGTAAAGGTGGGGTTGTTAGATAGTTCCTGAGTGACCAGCGAACTTCCCTTCCAAAAACAAAAAATTACACAAATCACGTCAGAATGTACAACTAGCGTTTATGACCTTTGTACGCAAAATGATACTAGTCAGGTTTACTAATGCACACAATGACGTGCGGTACAATCGTTCAGTACATAAGCACTACTTGTTATGTACTGAGAGATCAATGGAATCGAAAATTTCGGCTGCGAATTCCTTCAGCCAGAGCTTGTACGGCCTATATGGGTTTCTGCACCAACCCCCGGGGTTGTGCCTCTTACCTTTATAGCGGACTTCTTTGTCTCCTTATGACCTCCTGGTCTGTTATGACCTCCTGGTCTTGTTCTATACTGGTCCGCTATACTCTAATGCTCAAATATTATGTTTAACCAAGGATGCCTCCCTAGCCACCGTGCACGTCACTTACACGCGTGTACCTCACGAGTACTCGACTTTTCTTGTGGTTCAACCTTTAAGTTATATAAACTTGTAATAATAAAAACACACTCACTCACCACATGTACACTTTTGCTTCTATTTCTATTTCTGCGCAGAAATTTTTCTTTAGCCCAGCTGTGTTACCAATTAGGAGCAGGATCTGTTAATTAAATTTCGGACACCAAAAATAGACTTGCGTTATTTACCGCGTCGCGTTATCTACCGCTGTGCGTTACTTATCGCCTTTGCGTTACTTCAACTTATCGTGACTTGAGCTACGTGGGCGTAACCGGACGCTCCGTTGCGTAATGTACGCTGCGTGCGTCTGCTTTTGGATTGCGTACACAAGTCTTTTGTTAGGGACACGTGTACGCAAAACAAAGATCCACCGTAACACAATTTATACTTTTATCAATGTAGATGATCCTTGATCATCTACCACGTACCCCACTGACTTTGCCTTATCTCCCAGGCAAACCTGTGTGTTTGTCTATACTTTAACTATTACCTCTATTCTTAAACTATGAAATAACAGCAAGTCTCTTTTAGCACTTTTCTATCAACTATAAAACTGGCAAACAGGATAGTGATATACGAAAATGAAAAAGAAATGCAGATATATATGTATGCGTGCGTGTGTACGCAAGACAGAAGAAAAAAAAAAATTACAGTTTTAAAAGACACTAGCGTTTTGTTCTTACCTCCGGTTCCCGGGTTCCTTCAGCACTCTTTATCTAAGCGAAGCAGACGCTTATCCCATCAGCACTGCGAGACAACCTCCCGCCCTTTGCTGAGGGATAATGTCTGCTGATCTACCTAGTGCAGATATGTGAAGGACTGGACGGCCCCCAATTGATAAAGCTGTATTCCTTTATCGTATAAATAACCCTTTATGAGGTCTTAGAACACTGTACGCTGACTACGTAAGAAGTACCGTTAGGGTACGCTACTTGCGTAACGATCGCTCAGCCGTAGGCGAGACGCTCAAGCGTCGCGTTCGCTCACGGCCCAGAGATCACAGACTGGCACACTATTGGCTACAGACAAACGTAATGATTCGCTATGGCGTAGCGGACGCTCGAGACCACGAGGAGATCACCAGCGGCGCCGACGCTCACAACGCTATACCTTGATATCTATACCTTTAACTATTAGATACACAGTATACCTTTATGTAGAGACAGTGTGTAAGTGCAACCTGGTGTAACCTGATTAACTACAAAGCTGCTTGAGCGTCACCGACGCTCTGTGAACACTTAACACTATGAGAAAATACACAGATACTTGTTTAGGGTCCAAAGCCTATTAAATGTATTATAACTAATATACTTGTAAAAAGGAATCACAGTACAAATGATACACTACAATATAACAGAGACTTCCTAACCAAATAACTACACTATAAATACAATACAATACAATCTAATCAAGGGAAAATACGAGAGAAAGAGTAGAGAGAGAGAGAGAGAGAGAGAGAGAGAGGTAGAGATGAGAGAAATGGCTCACAGTAAGACAATATGATTACGGAGAGAAACTTACGCACAAGGGGAAACGATCGCAAGCGCTTCTGGACATCCAGCTTCCCGATTATCAGCACTGAGAACCGTTTGAAGAGAAGTGAAAGCTGGATGCCACAGGCCCGTCTTTTATGCTACTCACACAATGCAATCCAATGGTCCCTACAATCTCATTGTCCATTGGACGCAGGAATTCGGCTTCGCATCATAACAAAAGGTCATAGGGTGATTCATACAGGTGGGCTGTGACGATTTCAAACAGCTCAGGTGGGTGGGAAACTAGGTTTCCCGCCGCATACCTGAGTAAGAGTAAATAATAGTAATGGACATAAACTTCTTATGTCCATAACTATTCGCACGAGCGATTAATACGCTCCAAACCAACACCGGAATATTGCTATTTAAATACTCTTCCGATGGGTACCAAACACTGCTGTATGACTCCTGTTAGACCCTTCCTACAATACAAAGAGGGATTCCTCCGTTCAGGGACATTCTATATTAACCAAACTTTCAGAATCTATCAAAGGGACCATGATCTACAAACTACATTAATTGTGAAAATATGTAACGATTGAGTCGCACGCTACGACTACATAAACTCTACCGTAAATACGCATACCGTGCGCCCGCGGGTGCACGCTATTGCGGGTATGCGCCTTCACGGGAGAGCGTACGCATGCGCAGCGCGGACCAGTGTGCGGTGCAAATATGGCAGTATGTATGGGGATATTTTTCTGACTTTGACATTGTCATATACTTTATACAGTCAAAACTCTGGCACAAACGTAAGTATGACAGGATAGGCTCTGCCTCACCCCACGGCAAGTCACTGGCCCAGAGGTGCGACCTGACAAAGATTGGCATTATTCTTTACATTCCGTAGTGAAGTACGGGTATTCAGCTAGTATATGTACTGTATAAAGTAGAGATGTGCACTTGAAATTTTTCGGGTTTTGTGTTTTGGTTTTGGGTTCGGTTCCGCGGCCGTGTTTTGGGTTCGACCGCGTTTTGGCAAAACCTCACCGAATTTTTTTTGTCGGATTCGGGTGTGTTTTGGATTCGGGTGTTTTTTTCAAAAAACACTAAAAAACAGCTTAAATCATAGAATTTGGGGGTCATTTTGATCCCAAAGTATTATTAACCTCAAAAACCATAATTTCCACTCATTTTCAGTCTATTCTGAATACCTCACACCTCACAATATTATTTTTAGTCCTAAAATTTGCACCGAGGTCGCTGGATGACTAAGCTAAGCGACCCTAGTGGCCGACACAAACACCTGGCCCATCTAGGAGTGGCACTGCAGTGTCACGCAGGATGGCCCTTCCAAAAAACACTCCCCAAACAGCACATGACGCAAATAAAAATGAAAGAAAAAAGAGGTGCAAGATGGAATTGTCCTTGGGCCCTCCCACCCACCCTTATGTTGTATAAACAGGACATGCACACTTTAACCAACCCATCATTTCAGTGACAGGGTCTGCCACACGACTGTGACTGAAATGACGGGTTGGTTTGGACCCCCACCGAAAAAGAAGCAATTAATCTCTCCTTGCACAAACTGGCTCTACAGAGGCAAGATGTCCACCTCATCATCATCCTCCGATATATCACCGTGTACATCCCGCTCCTCACAGATTATCAATTCGTCCCCACTGGAATCCACCATCTCAGCTCCCTGTGTACTTTGTGGAGGCAATTGCTGCTGGTCAATGTCTCCACGGAGGAATTGATTATAATTCATTTTAATGAACATCATCTTCTCCACATTTTCTGGAAGTAACCTCGTACGCCGATTGCCGACAAGGTGAGCGGCGGCACTAAACACTCTTTCGGAGTACACACTTGTGGGAGGGCAACTTAGGTAGAATAAAGCCAGTTTGTGCAAGGGCCTCCAAATTGCCTCTTTTTCCTGCCAGTATAAGTACGGACTGTCTGACGTGCCTACTTGGATGCGGTCACTCATATAATCCTCCACCATTCTTTCAATGGGGAGAGAATCATATGCAGTGACAGTAGACGACATGTCCGTAATCGTTGTCAGGTCCTTCAGTCCGGACCAGATGTCAGCATCAGCAGTCGCTCCAGACTGCCCTGCATCACCGCCAGCGGGTGGGCTCGGAATTCTGAGCCTTTTCCTCGCACCCCCAGTTGCGGGAGAATGTGAAGGAGGAGATGTTGACAGGTCGCATTCCGCTTGACTTGACAATTTTGTCACCAGCAGGTCTTTGAACCCCAGCAGACTTGTGTCTGCCGGAAAGAGAGATCCAAGGTAGGTTTTAAATCTAGGATCGAGCACGGTGGCCAAAATGTAGTGCTCTGATTTCAACAGATTGACCACCCGTGAATCCTTGTTAAGCAAATTAAGGGCTCCATCCACAAGTCCCACATGCCTAGCGGAATCGCTCCCTTTTAGCTCCTCCTTCAATGCCTCCAGCTTCTTCTGCAAAAGCCTGATGAGGGGAATGACCTGACTCAGGCTGGCAGTGTCTGAACTGACTTCACGTGTGGCAAGTTCAAAAGGTTGCAGAACCTTGCACAACGTTGAAATCATTCTCCACTGCGCTTGAGACAGGTACATTCCACCTCCTATATCGTGCTCAATTGTATAGGCTTGAATGGCCTTTTGCTGCTCCTCCAACCTCTGAAGCATATATAGGGTTGAATTCCACCTCGTTACCACTTCTTGCTTCAGATGATGGCAGGGCAGGTTCAGGCGTTTTTGGTGGTGCTCCAGTCTTCTGTACGTGGTGCCTGTACGCCCAAAGTGTCCCGCAATTCTTCTGGCCACCGACAGCATCTCTTGCACGCCCCTGTCGTTTTTTTAAAAATTCTGCACCACCAAATTCAAGGTATGTGCAAAACATGGGACGTGCTGGAATTTGCCCATATTTAATGCACACACAATATTGCTGGCGTTGTCCGATGCCACAAATCCACAGGAGAGTCCAATTGGGGTAAGCCATTCCGCGATGATCTTCCTCAGTTGCCGTAAGAGGTTTTCAGCTGTGTGCGTATTCTGGAAACCGGTGATACAAAGCGTAGCCTGCCTAGGAAAGAGTTGGCGTTTGCGAGATGCTGCTACTGGTGCCGCCGCTGCTGTTCTTGCGGCGGGAGTCCATACATCTACCCAGTGGGCTGTCACAGTCATATAGTCCTGACCCTGCCCTGCTCCACTTGTCCACATGTCCGTGGTTAAGTGGACATTGGGTACAACTGCATTTTTTAGGACACTGGTGAGTCTTTTTCTGACGTCCGTGTACATTCTCGGTATCGCATGCCTAGAGAAGTGGAACCTAGATGGTATTTGGTAACGGGGGCACACTACCTCAAGAAATTGTCTAGTTCCCTGTGAACTAACGGCGGATACCGGACGCACGTCTAACACCAACATAGTTGTCAAGGCCTCAGTTATCCGCTTTGCAACAGGATGACTGCTGTGATATTTCATCTTCCTCGCAAAGGACTGTTGGACAGTCAATTGCTTGGTGGAAGTAGTAAAAGTGGTCTTACGACTTCCCCTCTGGGATGACCATCGACTCCCAGCAGCAACAACAGCAGCGCCAGCAGCAGTAGGCGTTACACGCAAGGATGCATCGGAGGAATCCCAGGCAGGAGAGGACTCGTCAGAATTGCCAGTGACATGGCCTGCAGGACTATTGGCATTCCTGGGGAAGGAGGAAATTGACACTGAGGGAGTTGGTGGGGTGGTTTGCGTGAGCTTGGTTACAAGAGGAAGGGATTTACTGGTCAGTGGACTGCTTCCGCTGTCGCCCAAAGTTTTTGAACTTGTCACTGACTTATTATGAATGCGCTGCAGGTGACGTATAAGGGAGGATGTTCCGAGGTGGTTAACGTCCTTACCCCTACTTATTACAGCTTGACAAAGGCAACACACGGCTTGACAAATGTTGTCCGCATTTCTGGTGAAATACTTCCACACTGAAGAGCTGATTTTTTTGGTATTTTCACCAGGCATGTCAACGGCCCTATTCCTCCCACGGACAAAAGGTGTCTCCCCGGGTGCCTGACTTAAACAAACCACCTCACCATCAGAATCCTCCTTGTCAATTTCCTCCCCAGCGCCAGCAACACCCATATCCTCCTCATCCTGGTGTACTTCAACACTGAAATCTTCAATCTGACTATCAGGAACTGGACTGCGGGTGCTCCTTCCAGCACTTGCAGGGGTTATGCAAATGGTGGAAGGCGCATGCTCTTCACGTCCAGTGTTGGGAAGGTCAGGCATTGCAACCGACACAATTGGACTCTCCTTGTGGATTTGGGATTTCGAAGAACGCACAGTTCTTTGCGGTGCTTTTGCTAGCTTGAGTCTTTTCATTTTTCTAGTGAGAGGCTGAGTGCTTCCATCCTCATGTGAAGCTGAACCACTAGCCATGAACATAGGCCAGGGCCTCAGCCGTTCCTTGCCACTCCGTGTGGTAAATGGCAATTGGCAAGTTTACGCTTCTCCTCCGACAATTTTATTTTAGATTTTGGAGTCCTTTTTTTACTGATATTTGGTGTTTTGGATTTTACATGCTCTGTACTATGACATTGGGCATCGGCCTTGGCAGACGACGTTGCTGGCATTTCATCGTCTCGGCCATGACTAGTGGCAGCAGCTTCAGCACGAGGTGGAAGTGGATCTTGATCTTTCCCTAATTTTGGAACCTCAACATTTTTGTTCTCCATATTTTAATAGGCACAACTAAAAGGCACCTCAGGTAAACAATGGAGATGGATGGATACTAGTATACTTATGGATGGACCAGCGACTGCCGACACAGAGGTAGCTACAGCCGTGGACTACCGTACTGTGTCTGCTGCTAATATAGACTGGATGATAATGAGATGAAATTAATATATATATATATATATATATATATATATATATATATATATAATATCACTAGTACTGCAGCCGGACAGGTATATATATTTATTATGTAATGACTGATGACGGACCTGCTGGACACTGTCAGCTCAGCAGCACCGCAGACTGCTACAGTAAGCTACTATAGTAGTATGTATCAAGAAGAAAGAAAAGAAAAAAAAACCACGGGTAGGTGGTATACAATTATGGATGGACCAGCGACTGCCGACACAGAGGTAGCTACAGCCGTGGACTACCGTACTGTGTCTGCTGCTGATATAGACTGGATGATAATGAGATGAAATTAATATATATATATATATATATATATATAATATCACTAGTACTGCAGTCGGACAGGTATATATATTTATTATGTAATGACTGATGACGGACCTGCTGGACACTGTCAGCTCAGCAGCACCGCAGACTGCTACAGTAAGCTACTATAGTAGTATGTATCAAGAAGAAAGAAAAAAAAAAAAAACACGGGTAGGTGGTATACAATTATGGATGGACCAGCGACTGCCGACACAGAGGTAGCTACAGCCGTGGACTACCGTACTGTGTCTGCTGCTAATATAGACTGGATGATAATGAGATGAAATTAATATATATATATATATAATATCACTAGTACTGCAGCCGGACAGGTATATATATTTATTATGTAATGACTGATGACGGACCTGCTGGACACTGTCAGCTCAGCAGCACCGCAGACTGCTACAGTAAGCTACTATAGTAGTATGTATCAAGAAGAAAGAAAAAAAAAACACGGGTAGGTGGTATACAATTATATATATATTATATACAATTATATATACTGTATATATATATATATATATATATATATATATATATATAACTGGTGGTGATTAATTAAACTGGTGGTCAGGTCACTGGTCACACTATCAGCAACTTGCAAGTAGTACTCCTAAGCAGACAATCACAATATATACTGGTGGTCAGTGTGGTCACAATGGCAGTGTGGCACTCTGGCAGCAAAAGTGTGCACTGTACGTTAAAATATGTACTCCTGCTCTCAGACTCTAACTGCTCCCCACTGTCTCCCCCACAAGTCAGATATACAGTCACACTATCACTTCAGCAAGTAGTAGTACTCCTCCTAATGCTCCCCAAAATTACTAAAGTAAATACTGTGTCTCTCTCTACTCTAGTCTCACTCTCTTCTCTATAAACGGAGAGGACGCCAGCCACGTCCTCTCCCTATCAATCTCAATGCACGTGTGAAAATGGCGGCGACGCGCGGCTCCTTATATAGAATCCGAGTCTCGCGATAGAATCCGAGCCTCGCGAGAATCCGACAGCGGGATGATGACGTTCGGGCGCGCTCGGGTTAACCGAGCAAGGCGGGAAGATCCGAGTCGCTCGGACCCGTGTAAAAAAACCTGAAGTTCGGGCGGGTTCGGATTCCGAGGAACCGAACCCGCTCATCTCTAGTATAAAGTTAACACTTCTGCTTTGTATTATGTTGATTTATTTTTTTAAAAAACCTAATCATGTCATGCTGAAAGGTGATGTTTCTGAGATCTGAAGTTCTCAATCTATTTTAGCACACAGAACCCGATAAAGTTATAGAACTCATTGAGGAACCATATCTTTACATATCCCATACCCCTCAAAAGGTGTGCAGCATGGTGCTGGTACTTTTTATAATCCTCTTCATGTTACCTTTTTCAAACTATGGCTTGTAAGCTACATCTCTGTGCCATTAATGTTTTAAAAAACAATCAAATAAACATACTTAGAATACCTACTCTCCTGGAATGTCAGAAGGGGAGAAGCAGATGACAGCTAATGGTGTGGCAATGTGCCTCTTTAGGTCTTACCTACTCTCCTTAAATGTTTGGGAGACTCACAAATTTTAGGAGACACTCAGAAGAGTAGCCAGCTCTCCTACATCCCGCCCTATTTCTAGTAAAATGAGCAGGATGGAGGAATCAGTATGATGTAATCCCATGCGAACTGCATCATTTTGGCCCCACCCACTCTAGGAAGTAGACAGGATGTTGGAAAGCTCATGCATAATGAATATGCCAGGTCATAATAGAGAAGTAAAGGACTAGCGAAAGCCAAGTCAGATACGAGGTGTGGCTATTAACTATCGAGTCTGGTGGTTTTATTTTTGATCAGTAACTGATGCAGATAGGTTCCCGTGAGTACAGATTTGACTTTAGGGAAAAGAAAGACGTCACACAGTGGTAGGTCTGGTGAATATGGAGGGTGTACTAGCACTGCAAACTGTTTCTAGACCAAAAAGCTGTGTGGGCTGGTGCAACATCCTGATGGAGGATTATACCATTTTTCCACAACTCTGGCCTTTTTCTTCTGATCCTTTCCTGCAAAGTTTCAAGAACATTTTTGTACTAATGTTGATTCACTGATGCGCCTTGTAGTACCCAGTCTGCCAAAGTAATACCCTTGATTTCAAAGAAATAATTTAACATGGCTTTGTATTTGGATTTGCTTTGATGTGCTTTCATCATTCTTGGTGATGATGGTGTTTTCCAGTGCATGGACTGTTGTTTTGTCTCAGGATTGTACTTGAAGATCCATGTTTCATCACAGGTAATAACTTAATCTGAGATATGCAAATCCATTTGAATTTGTTCCAAAATGTCTGTACAAATTCACTTTCGATTTTCTTTCTGCTCAGCAGCAAGAAGCCTTGGAAACATCTTAGCATCTTAGCTCACACTTTTGTCATGTTAAGATCTTGATGCAAAACTAATTTATTGAAAATATACTTATTGGGGATTTTGGTGACCCATATATCTGGAATACTGTTCAGTTATGAATATTTATCATTAATAGGTAGACAGAGGTGTGTTGTGTGTGTGAAACGTGTATTATTTTTTCACTTGAATTAGAGAATACCATATGTAGAATCATAAACTACATACATAAATAATAATAATAATAATAATAATAATAATAATAATTAGCACAATTGAGCATATACATTTACTTGGAAAAAGTGCTAGCAATTGGAGGACTTATTTTTTTATGAAAAAAAAACAAATGTCAGAAGAAAAGTAGAGTGAGGAATTCCAGCAGCATATTCAGTATGTGTTCTTAAAAGCTATGGAAATCTGCAGATAGTTAGTTTGTTGCACATGTAAGCTGCAGCAATGCAATTTGTCGCACCTGCTGTATTCCATGTCGACCTTGTTCATGTCGACCTAGTGACCATGTCGACCTAATACATATCGACCAATAGTGGTCTACCTAATGACTGGAGAAGTGATAAAGCAGTGATAAGTGCAAGGTGATAATGCACCAACCAATCTGCTCCAATATGTAACTTTACAGTTAGGAGCTGATTGGCTGGTGCATTATCACCTTGCACTTATCACTGCTTTATTACTTCTCCAGACTTAATACATCTGCCCCTCAGAGAGATACAGCTGCTGCGTGTAAAGTACTGTAGGACCGGCAGCACAAAGCGTACTCTCACCTCCACTCCCCTGTGACAGTGCAGTGGCCGTAAGGGACCCAAAAGGGGGCAAAGCTACATGGGAATAGGCTGCAGCACCTTGCTACACCCAAGGATGATTGGGGTCTCTCCGAATGGTGAGCTGCAGCATGGGGCACTAAAGTTGTTACTGCAGGTGGTGATCACCGCCTGGTGCGGTGAAATGGCCTTCAGCCAGGGGACACTGTTAAGGTGGCCGGTACCTGCGGCCGGACGGGGATGGAGGGAGGGTCATCCGCTGTCCCAGAGAGTGAAAAGTAGAAGACACTAGCAGCCAGTGTCCACCACCTTATCGTTCAGTTGGAGGGGAAATTCCCCCTACACCTGAACAATTCGTTGGTAAAATCAAACAGGTTGATTTTCCCAACTAGTTGGACCAACCGTTTCTGGACGTTTTTTAGAGTGTGGGAGCAAACGGCTGATAATCGTTTCCTCCCACACAGTGCCAGATTATCTTTCCAACCAGCCAACTAGATGGCTAGTTGGAAATATATCGTCCTGATGTATGGCTGGGATAAATGGTCTATTTACTAAGCCTTGGATGGAGATAAAGTGCCAGCCAACCAGCTCCTAACTGTCATTTTTCAAACCCAGCCTGTGACATGTCAGGTAGGAGCGGATTGGTTGGTACTTTATCTCCATTTACTTTATCTCCATCTAAGGCTTAGTAAATAGACCCCTTTATCTTTTGTGCCACTCAAACACATCTGCACGTGACATAAAATCTGCCTCATAAGCCTCGGTTTTCATATGGAAAGATTTGTTCAATTTAACTACAAATTTTAACTTAACACATTGCTCTACTTTTGTAATAAGCATTTGTAAGATGTATGGGAAAAACACAGATTCTCCTAACACTGTGTGACATCAAACTATCTGTGTGGGAGGGATCAGTACGAGATCCCAGCAATCAGAAGACTGATGCCAGGAGCCTGACAGCCGGGATCCCAGCGGCGAGCTCAGCGTGTCCCCTCACGGGCTCGCTGCACTCACCACGCTGTGGTTGCCACAGGGTTCTATTCCCATCCGGGTGGTGGCGTGGACCACCACCCAAGAGGGGTAACCAGCCGGCGGTCGGGACTCCGACTGCCGGTATTTCAGCTGGTGTCAGGATTCAGGCATCAGTATCCTGACCGCCGAGATCCTGACAGGCAGTAAAGTGACTGCCTCCCGTGTGGGAGGATTAAAACTTGCAAAACCGCTTTGGGATAGTACACGGTCAATGTTTCCCCACTACTTTTTTACTTGCACAGTATGGTTTATATTTTACAACTGCAGTCTCGTTATTTAATAGCCACACCTCGTATAATAACTTGTGACTTGAGGCAAGTGCCAACCTGGTTTGCCTTAAAAAAAAATTGACATTTGAAGTTTTTCAGCCAATATCTCGGCACATGCCGCAACTCACGGCTATTACATTTGGATCATCTCCTATTGGAGCCACTGTTCTGACATATGAGGTTTTTTTTTTACAAAATGCTAACATATACAATTTCTTGAAATAAGGAATGATCCTTTAAGATACTTAAATAGACCCTGAAGTTCTATACTTTACTTTATGTGCCTTTCTTTATATAAATTCTCACACACCATTTTGGCAGGTAAAAAGGAGCAGCAAGATTATATTACCTTAACTGAGGTAAACAGTTAAGCAAAATGGCTGTCATTTGCATCAGTGTTGCAGCAATTTTGCAAGGGAATTTCAGAAGCTGGCAACTTAACATCAAAGTGGTAAATGGAGAAACTGCGTATTATTTAAACTTAAAAATGTTGTTTTTAATATGAAAAATAAAACAAAAAGACAATTGCAATAAAACTGCTGCCAGAACACACTGAGCTTTATGTGTCCCCAATGTGTCTTACAGAAAATAGAATTCTCATTACCATTGTTTCTTTATAGGTAATAAAGCTAATTGCTCTTGTTTGGCTGATGACTTTTTTAAATAGTCATTGAATTATTAATTACTGCAGCTGTGTGGTGAGGCTGAAGGCTCTTATTTCATTATACAGTATATTAGACCTGGCAAAGGTTCTACTAGCAAATCATCATGATCTCTGCTTTGTGCGATACAGTATATTGCTCAGTTGTTTTCTTTTTAACTTTTTCAAATTTAAGGTGGGTACACATTGGTAGATATATCTGCCGATCAATTGATCGGCAGATATATCTATGGACGGATCCGGCAGTGTGTTGAGCATACACACTGCCCTATCCGTCGGGAACTGACATCATGAACTGGGCGGGCGTATACACACGCCCGCCCAGTTCAGCTGTCAATCACCGCCGGCTGCCGTAGCATGTGTATGGGCGGTTGGCTGACCGCCCGTACACACACAGCGACGAGCCAATATATCGGTAGATATATTGGCCGTCGGCTGTGCTGCGGGGCTGACGCGATACGTCTGTGAACGACGGAGTTCACAGACGTATCGGCCGTACACACTGGCCGATGGACCCACGATATATCGGCCGTTCAAGAGAACGGACGATATATCGGCCAGTGTGTACTAGAGATGTGCACTGGAAATTTTTCGGATTTTGTGTTATGGTTTTGAAATCGGTTCCGCGGCCGTGTTTTGGATTCGGACGCGTTTTGGCAAACCTCCCTGAAGTTTTTTTTGTCGGATTCGGGTGTGTTATTACAAAAAAAACCTCAAAAACAGCTTAAATCATAGAATTTGGGGGTCATTTTGATCCCATAGTATTATTAACCTCAATAACCACAATTTCCACTCATTTCCAGTCTATTCTGAACACCTCACAATATTTTTAGTCCTAAAATTTGCACCGAGGTCGCTGGATGACTAAGCTAAGCGACCCAAGTGGCCGACACAAACACCTGGCCCATCTAGGAGTGGCACTGCAGTGTCAGACAGGATGGCACCTGAAAAAATTAGCCCCAAACATCACATGATGCAAAGATAAAAAAAAGAGGTGCAAGATGGAATTGTCCTTGGGCCTTCCCACCCACCCTTATGTTGTATAAACAGGACATGCACACTTTAACAAACCCATCATTTCAGCGACAGGGTCAGCCACACGACTGTGGCTGAAATGACTGGTTGGTTTGGGCCCCCACCAAAAAAGAAACAATCAATCTCTCCTTGCACAAACTGTCTCTACAGAGGCAAGATGTCCACCTCCTCCTCATCCTCTGATTCATCACCCTTTTCACTGTGTACATCCCCCTCCTCACAGAGTATTAATTCGTCCCCACTGGAATCCACCATCTCAGGTCCCTGTGTACTTTCTGGAGGCAATTGCTGGTGAATGTCTCCACGGAGGAATTGATTATAATTAATTTTGATGAACATCATCTTCTCCACATTTTAGGAAGTAACCTCGTACGCCGATTGCTGACAAGGTGACCGGCTCCACTAAACACGCTTTCGGAGTACACACTGGAGGATTGGGGGGGGGGGGGGGGGGAGGGGGAAACTTAGGTAAAATAAAGCCAGTTTGTGCAAGGGCCTCCAAATTGCCTCTTTTTCCTGCCAGTATACGTACGGACTGTCTGACGTGCCTACTTGGATGCGGTCACTCATATAATCCTCCACCATTCTTTCAATGGTGACAGAATCATATGCAGTGACAGCAGCCGATATGTCAGTAATCGTTGGCAGGTCCTTCAGTCCGGACCAGATGTCAGCACTCGCTCCTGACTGTCCTGCATCACCGCCAGCCAGTGGTTTTGGAAATCTGATCCTTTTCCTGGCAGCTCCAGTGGCGGGAGAAAATGAAGGAGGAGCTGTTGGCGGGTCACTTTCCGCTTAACTTGACAAGTGTCTCACCAGCAGGTTTTTGAACATCTGCATACTTGTGTCTGCCGGAAAGAGAAATACAACGTAGGCTTTAAACCTAGGATCGAGCACGGTGGCCAAAATGTAGTGCTCTGATTTCAACAGATTGACCACCCATGAATCCAGGTTAAGCAAATGAAGGGCTCCATCCACAAGTCCCACATGCCTAGTGGGAATCGCTCCATTTTAGCTCCTCCTTCAATCTCTCCAGCTGTTTCTGCAAAAGCCTGATGAGGGGATTGACCTGACTCAGGCTGGCAGTGTCTGAACTGACTTCACGTGTGGCAAGTTCAAAGGGTTGCAGAACCTTGCACAATGTTGAAATCATTCTCCATTGCGCTTGAGTCAGGGGCATTCCCCCTCCTTTGCCTATATCGTAGGCAGATGTATAGGCTTGAATGGCCTTTTGATGCTCCTCCATCCTCTGAAGCATATAGAGGGTTGAATTCCACCTCGTTACCACCTCTTGCTTCAGCTGATGGCAGGGCTGGTTCAGGAGTGTTTGCTGGTGCTCCAGTCTTTTGCACGCGGTGGCTGAATGCCGAAAGTGGCCCGCAATTCTGCGGGCCACCGACAGCATCTCTTGCATGCCCCTGTCGTTTTTTAAATAATTCTGCACCACCAAATTAATTGTATGTGCAAAACATGGGACGTGCTGGAATTTGCCCAATTGTAATGCACGCACAATATTAGTGGCGTTGTCCGATGTCACAAATCCCCAGGAGAGTACAATTGGGGTAATCCAATCTGCGATGATGTTCCTCAGTTTCCTTAAAAGGTTGTCAGCTGTGTGCCTCTTATGGAAAGCAGTGATACAAAGCGTAGCCTGCCTAGGAACGAGTTGGCGTTTGCGAGATGCTGCTACTGGTGCCACGGCTGCTGTTCTTGCTGCGGGAGGCAATACATCTACCCAGTGGGCTGTTACAGTCATATAGTCCTGAGTCTGCCCTGCTCCACTGGTCCACATGTCCGTGGTTAAGTGGACACTGGGTACAACTGCATTTTTTAGGACACTGGTGACTCTTTTTCTGACGTCTGTGTACATTCTCGGTATCGCCTGCCTAGAGAAGTGGAACCTGGATGGTATTTGGTACCGGGGACACAGTACCTCAAGAAATTCTCTAATTCCCTGTGTACTTACTCCGGATACCGGATGCACATCTAACACCAACACAGCTGCCAAGGCCTGAGTTATTTGCTTTGCAACACGATGACTGCTGTGATATTTAATCTTCCTCACAAAGGACTGTTGGACAGTCTATTGCTTACTGGAAGTAGTACAAGTGGTCTTCCAACTTCCCCTCTGGGATGATGATCGACTCCCAGCAGCAACAACAGCAGCGCCAGCAGTAACAACAGCAGCAGTAGGTGTTCCACTCAAGGATCCATCAGAGGAATCCCAGTCAGGAGAGGACTCGTCAGACTTGCCAGTGATATGGTCTGCAAGACTATTGGCTTTCCTGTGTAAGGAGGAAATTGACACTGAGGGAGTTGGTGGTGTGGTTTGCAGGAGCTTGGTTACAAGAGGAAGAAGGGATTTAGTTGTCAGTGGACTGCTTCCGCTGTCACCCAAAGTTTTTGAACCTGTCAATGACTTCTGATGAATGCGCTGCAGGTGACGTATAAGGGAGGATGTTCCGAGGTGGTTAACGTCCTTACCCCTACTTATTACAGCATGACAAAGGCAACACACGGCTTCACACCTGTTGTCCGCATTTCTGTTAAAATAATTCCACACCGAAGAGGTGATTTTTTTGGTAATTTGACCAGGCATGTCAATGGCCATATGCATCCCACGGACAACAGGTGTTTTCCCGGGTGCCTGACTTAAACAAACCACCTCACCATCAGATTCCTCTTTGTCAATTTACTCCTCACACCCATATCCTCATCCTGATGTACTTCAACAGTGACATCTTCAATTTGACTATCAGGAACTAGACTGCGGGTTCTCCTTCCAGCACTTGCAGGGGGTGTGCAAATGGTGGAAGGCGCAAGCTCTTCCCGTCCAGTGTTGGGAAGGTCAGGTATCGCAACCGTCACAATTGGACTCGCCTTGGAGATTTGTGATTTAGAAGAACGCACAGTTCTTTGCTGTGCTTTTGCCATCTTAAGTCTTTTCATTTTTCTAGCGGGAGGATGAGTGCTTCCATCCTCATGTGAAGCTGAACCACTAGCCATGAACATAGGCCAGGGCCTCGGCCGTTCCTTGCCACTCCGTGTCATAAATGGCATATTGGCAAGTTTACGCTACTCTTCAGACGCTTTTAATTTTGATTTTTGGGTCATTTTACTGAACTTTTGCTTTTTGGATTTTACATGCTCTCTACTATGACATTGGGCATCGGCCTTGGCAGACGACGTTGATGGCATTTCATCGTCTCGGCCATGACTAGTGGCAGCAGCTTCAGCACGAGGGGGAAGTGGATCTTGATCTTTCCCTATTTTACCCTCCACACTTTTGTTCTCCATCTTTTAATGTGTGGAATTATATGCCAGTAATATATCAATAGCAATGGCCTACTGTACTGTACTGCTATATATATACTGGTGGTCAGCAAAATTCTGCACTGTCCTCCTACTATATACTGCGCACAACTACAATGCAGCACAGATATGGATAGTATACTTGATGACACAGAGGTAGAGCAATGTACTACTGTACCGTACTGCTATATATATACTGGTGGTCAGCACAATTCTGCACTGTCTTCCTACTATAAACTGCGCACAACTACAATGTAGCGCAGATATGGAGCGTTTTCAGGCAGGGAACGTAGATATTTGCAGCACACTGAGCACAGATATTTGCAGCACACTGAACACAGAAACTGAGAGAACGCAGCCACGTCCTCTTGCTATCATCTCCAATGCACGAATGAAAATGGCGGCAACCCGCGGCTCTTTGTATGCAATCCGAATCTCGCGAGAATACGACAGCGGGATGATGACGTTCGGGCGTGTTCGTGTGGCCCACAGTGAAAAAGGGAAAACCCCCATTGTATCCCACTGACTGTGGGCCCACCTCCTCCTCCTCTAGGGATCAGGTTCCAGACTCTATCCTAGTGCACTTAAATTATACATTATACATATACTACATTATATTGCACAGGACTACTTTGTATTTTATACAGAGCATTGCTGTTATTAATCTGATGCATTTTGATGCATACACTAGCAGTCTTTGAGATATATATATATATATATATATATATATATATATATATAGTCCACTGTAGGCGGCACACTGGTCATAAAAGATACAAAACAGCAGGTTGCAGCAACAACGTTTCGAAGTTTATTCTTCGTCCTCAGGTTACAAATAACAGAAAAAACACATACCTTTTATTCCCCCCACATGTGCAGTGAGCTCCGGCGTGGTTCTGGCGTTCTGACGCCCACCAACGACTTCATACAGCCTCCCCGCCTACCAGAAGCATCACACTGAATAGACTGAAACAGTATCAAAATACCATCCACAAATAATTTGTGAAAATTATTCAATAACATACATTTAAAAAAAACATATCTAAACTCACGGTTAAATCCAACACATAAGACAGACACAGATGCGGTATAAATGCAAACAAACAGCATGTGCAGTTACCATCAGAGCTGCACAGCAACCTCCACAGGTGCTACTAAGCACTCAGTCTTTACCATTAACTCATTTATATGCTGTACTCACAGAACACCAATCGCATAGGCTACAAGAAACTATGCAGACCCAACGATTCATTGAGCCCTTTAGGTGCAAGAGTTTGCAACTCGTAAATCCATTTGGATTCTTTTTGCAGCAAGCGTAAAGACCTATTCCCACCTCTCAGTTTAGCCGGTTCGTGATCAATAATCATATATTTCAAGCAGGCTAGCTGTGCCTAGCCTGCATAAAGTGGCGAGCCACAGGTTGGTCACTAGTGCCAAATTGAATGGCATTCCTGATGGCCATTTTATGGTTAGCCATCCGTTCCCTCAGTGTACGGTCGGACTTGCCGACATAATGAAGTCCGCAAGGACAACTAATCAAGTAAATAATGAATTTAGTAGTACATGTAACTCTGTAATTAATATTGTATTTCCTACCACTGAACGGATGATTAAAAGTACTGCCAGTCAAGAGAGATCTACACGTGATACAATTTAAACATCTAAAGCATCCTTTGCGTAAAGATAGAAACATATTTTGTTCACTTTGACTAGATTGTAACCCCGTTACATCTGTTTTGACTACCCAATCCCTTAGATTTCTGCCTCTCGTATATGTGGGCATAAAAGTAGTGTCCGTCAAATTTAAATCTTTGTCGGTCTGTACTATTGGCAACAGAGATTTAGCAGTACGGGCAATCGACATACTGTTGGTATTGAAATGATTAACCCATGGTAGGCGTTTAGCAACAGCTTTCGTTTTTTTAGAGGACAAAAGGGATTGTCGATCCATCTTCAGGGCTTTCACTTTTGCCGCTAACAATTCCTTCAAAGGATATCCCCTCTGTCTAAATTTGTCAATCATGACATCAATTTGAGAGATAGCATCATTTTTATTACTGCAATATACGGCAGGGAATATAACACAGGAACTACCGGGTGTTCCACAATCAATGCCTTCATGAGTGTATTTGAGATAAATCCTGAATTTACTGCCATCTGTAGTTTATCATGTAAAGCTTTAGCATACTTAGTGGTAGGATCACCTTCTAATGCTCTATACACAGATGTATCACTTAATTTCCGATACAAGATCTAGGTACCTACAAAGATGAATTGTATCACAATACCCCCACCCTTATCGGCTGGGCGTATTGTGATGTTTACAGCAGAACAAGAAATTTTCTTTAATGACACAGCTGTATCTGAGGCTATTTTTTTGTATTTGCGTTATATAGATGACGTGTTTATAATCTGGTCACACACAGAGGAGGAATTCTGCACCTTTATTAACACTCATAACATGTCTGAACACCCCATCAAGTTCACCTTCAATACCAGCAAGAACTTTCTGGATGTGCAGATTCATTGCAATGATGGTGTATTGACCACTGATCTATATCACAAAAATACTGATCGTAACACTTTAATTCACTTTGAGAGCTTTCATCCTAATTCTTCAAAACTAGGTCTGCCTTACTCACAGTTCTTGCGGGCCGTGCGTATTTGCAGTAATAAAAATGATGCTATCTCTCAAATTGATGTCATGATTGACAAATTTAGACAGAGGGGATATCCTTTGAAGGAATTGTTAGCGGCAAAAGTGAAAGCCCTGAAGATGGATCGACAATCCCTTTTGTCCTCTAAAAAAACGAAAGCTGTTGCTAAACGCCTACCATGGGTTAATCATTTCAATACCAACAGTATGTCGATTGCCCGTACGGCTAAATCTCTGTTGCCAATAGTACAGACCGACAAAGATTTAAATTTGACGGACACTACTTTTATGCCCACATATGCGAGAGGCAGAAATCTAAGGGATTGGGTAGTCAAAACAGATGTAACGGGGTTACAATCTAGTCAAAGTGAACAAAATATGTTTCTATCTTTACGCAAAGGATGCTTTAGATGTTTAAATTGTATCACGTGTAGATCTCTCTTGACTGGCAGTACTTTTAATCATCCGTTCAGTGGTAGGAAATACAATATTAATTACAGAGTTACATGTACTACTAAATTCATTATTTACTTGATTAGTTGTCCTTGCGGACTTCATTATGTCGGCAAGTCCGACCGTACACTGAGGGAACGGATGGCTAACCATAAAATGGCCATCAGGAATGCCATTCAATTTGGCACTAGTGACCAACCTGTGGCTCGCCACTTTATGCAGGCTAGGCACAGCTAGCCTGCTTGAAATATATGATTATTGATCACGAACCTGCTAAACTGAGAGGTGGGAATAGGTCTTTACGCTTGCTGCAAAAAGAATCCAAATGGATTTACGAGTTGCAAACTCTTGCACCTAAAGGGCTCAATGAATCGTTGGGTCTGCATAGTTTCTTGTAGCCTATGCGATTGGTGTTCTGTGAGTACAGCATATAATGAGTTAATGGTAAAGACTGAGTGCTTAGTAGCACCTGTGGAGGTTGCTGTGCAGCTCTGATGGTAACTGCACATGCTGTTTGTTTGCATTTATACCGCATCTGTGTCTGTCTTATGTATTGGATTCAACCGTGAGTTTAGATATTTTTTTTTAAATGTATGTTATTGAATAATTTTCACAAATTATTTGTGGATGGTATTTTGATACTGTTTCATTCTATTCAGTGTGATGCTTCTGGTAGGCGGGGAGGCTGGATGAAGTCATTGGTGGGCGTCAGAACGTCAGAACCACGCCGGAGCTCACTGCACATGTGGGGGGAATAAAAGGTATGTGTTTTTTCTGTTATTTGTAACCTGAGGACGAAGAATAAACTTCGAAACATTGTTGCTGCAACCTGCTGTTTTGTATCTTTTGTGACCAGTGTGCCGCCTACTGTGGACTGTTACATTGACCCGTGGCTTTGCGCGTCTAGGAGGGCACCGGGACTGAGCCATTTGTACCTGGGAGTGCTGCCAGAAGTGGTTTGTATGTATATATATATATATATATATATATATATATATATTAACCAAAAATGTTTTCCCTTATCTTGCGCTATTAAATCAGCAGCACCTCCAATACAATCCTCCTGTTAGAAAGGATTCCATACACATAGAACCACCAAATGAATCAGAGGGCGCTCGAATCCACTTTCTTAAATCATACCAGCAGTTAGTACACATGACCAATTATCTTTATACAAAATATATTAAAAACATATTTTGTGCTTAACAGATATAGAGACAAACCCTTTCAGCATACAGATATGAATCTTTGACAGTAAATTTATGTTAATACAATTTTCGATGTGGTATTGCTCGCCTCAACCCTGACACATTTCATCCTATAAGGACTTCTTCAGAGGGGTGGTCTGTACAGCTATATAATCATTCCAATCACAATCATTCGATTAGAAGTGACCGATCAATAAAATGATTTGTGGTACAACTTTAAAAATTCACACAATCCCAATTAAAACAATGGAAAACTCCATTCATATTAGGAAAAGGATATCCCACTTTAGGTGAGCTTCAAGACAAATCTAATGAAAAATGTATAAGCTCCTGTGTAGTGCTATGTTCACCTACCAAAGTGCATATGTACAGTATATATGTATAGACCAGTGGTCTCCAACCTTAATTGGGGTGTGAGCTACTTTCGGAAAATAAAACCTCTGAGGGAGCTACTCCCTCCGCCAATGCGTGTGCGTTCCTGTGAAAGTGGGTGTGGCCTCACACAAGTGGGTGTGGCCTAACAACAACAAGTAATGCCCCCCCTGCGTAGTGCCAAATACACAAATAATGCCCCATCAGCAATGGCAGATACACATATAATGCCCCCCAGCAGTGCCAGATACACAAATAATGCCTCCCAGCAGTGCCAGTACACAAATAATGCCCCCCAGCAGTGCCAGAAACACAAATAATGCCTCACAACAGTGCCAGATACACAAATAATGCCCCCCAGCAGTGCCAGATACACAAATAATGCCTCCCAACAGTCCCAGATACACAAATAATGCCCCCCCAGCAGTGCCAGATACACATATAATGCCCCCAGCAGTGCCAGATACACAAATAATGCCTCCCAACAGTGCCAGATACACAAATAATGCCCCCCCAGCAGTGCCAGATACACATATAATGCCCCCCAGCAGTGCCAGATACACAAATAATGCCTCCCAACAGTGCCAGATACACAAATAATGCCCCCAGCAGTGCCAGATACACAAATAATGCCTCCCAACAGTGCCACATACACAAATAATGCTTCCCAGCAGTGCCAGATACACAAATAATGCCCCCACCAGCAGTGCCAGATACACAAATAATGCCTCCCAACAGTGCCAGATACACAAATAATGCCTCCCAGCAGTGCCAGATACACAAATAATTCCTCCCAACACTGCCAGATACACAAATAATGCCCCCCCCAGCAGTTCCAGATACACATATAATGCCCCCCCCAGCAGTGCCAGATACACATATAATGCCCCCCAGCAGTGCCAGATACACAAATAATGCCTCACAACAGTGCCAGATACACAAATAATGCCCCCAGCAGTGCCAGATACACAAATAATGCCTCCCAACAGTGCCAGATACACAAATAATGCCCCCAGCAGTGCCAGATACACAAATAATGCCCCCCAGCAGTGCCAGATACACAAATAATGCCTCCCAGCAGTGCCAGATACACAAATAATGCCCCCCAGCAGTGCCAGATACACAAATAATGCCTCCCAGCAGTGCCAGATACACAAATAATGCCCCCCAGCAGTGCCAGATACACAAATAATGCCTCCAAACAGTGCCAGATACACAAATAATGCCCCCCAGCAGTGCCAGATACACAAATAATGCCTCCCAACAGTGCCAGATACACAAATAATGCCACCCAGCAGTGCCAGATACACAAATAATGCCTCCCAACAGTGCCAGATACACAAATAATGCCGCACAACAGTGCCAGATACACAAATAATGTCTCCAGCAGTGCCAGATACACAAATAATGCCTCCCAGCAGTGCCAGATACACAAATAATGCCTCCCAACACTGCCAGATACACAAATAATGCCTCCAAAGAGTGCCAGATACACAAATAATGCCCCCAGCAGTGCCAGATACACAAATAATGCCTCCCAACACTGCCAGATACACAAATAATGCCTCCAAAGAGTGCCAGATACACAAATAATGCCCCCAGCAGTGCCAGATACACAAATAATGCCTCCCAGCATTGCCAGATACACAAATACTGCCTCCCAACACTGCCAGATACACAAATAATGCCCCCCAGCAGTGCCAGATACACATATAATGCCCCCCAGCAGTGCCAGATACACAAATAATGCCTTCCAACAGTGCCAGATACACAAATAATGCCCCCCAGCAGTGCCAGATACACAAATAATGCCTCCCAACAGTGCCAGATACACAAATAATGCCTCCCAGCAGTGCCAGATACACAAATAATGCCTCCCCCCAGCAGTGCCAGATACACAAATAATGCCTCCCAGCAGTGCCAGATACACAAATAATGCCCCTCAGCAGATCCAGATACAGAAATAATGCCTTCCAGCAGTGCCAGATACAATGCCCCCCACCAGTGCCAGATACAATTCCCCCCTAGATAAAATGTACCCCCCCTCCTGCAGTGTCCGATACAGTGCCCCACACAGTGCTAACCCTTGCTGGCTTCTTCTACTGCCGCCAGTGCTGCTCCTCCTGTATGAGGGACGGAAGGGGAAGAGGGTGCAGCGCGCACCTGTCCTGTGAAGTCCAGAGAGCGGATGCTGTGAGGGTGACACAGTATCCGGCGGCGGCGGGCATTTAAAATATGGTGCCGGTAAGTGAGCCAATCAAAACTCGCAGTCCGGCAGCCAATCAGGTGCTGCCACAGCTGGTCCACGAGTTCTGATTGGCTGACGGCCAGCAACATATTAAAAATGAAGGGAGGAGGAGTGCCAGTGACTGCCCAAGCCCATGCGCTCTGTGAGCTACCGAAAATACTACGGCGAGCTACCGGTAGCTCGCGAGCTATGGGTTGGAGATCACTGGTATAGACCATGCACTCTCAAATGGTTAGCCAAACCTCTTTGGTGGCTGGCCTCACACCAACTGGAGCCTGGCCACACCCTTAAGCATGGGCCTCTACTACTGAATTTTCCCTGTGGGCACTTCATGTCCTAGTCTGACACTGCCCATTGCCCTATCTAATTCAGTCTATCCATGCTGGAGGTATCCTCATTGCCTCATTCTCATCAGGCCATCCATGGTGCCTCCAGACTCTCTTCTGTCTACAGTATCTCTTTCTGCTGGTCCATCTGGTGTTCTACAGAGGGGCCTGTTACCTATGTGATAGCAGCAAAAGTCTATTCCTCCTCGTGGGGGTCCCTGGTGAGAACCCATGCCACATTAGACTCCATGCCTAAGCAGTGAGTAGCTTCAATCAGATGCATTATATATTTCTGAGTTCTTGATAGTAAGTTATGGCACAAAGATAAATCCTGTAGTAGATCCAGTGTCCAAGAGAGATCCACAATACTTTTATTTATAGAGTGGAAATACAAAAAGGATACTCAGGCACAGTTATTACAATTTCTGTATAGCCTCTCGACCCCCTGGAGCCATTGGCCAATCTAACCCTTCCTGTAGCTGCCCTTGCACCTGACTGAATTTCTTCTTGGCAATTTCACCACTTAAAATGTGTCATGACTAAGGTTTTGTGAACCCGGTGTTAGTGAAGTCTGTGCGGGCGACTGGAGGATTATATGAATACTACCACTGACCTGGTTTGGGACTGTTGTGGACTCTGGGTTTCTTCCGGTGACTGGGAAGAGGAACCGCAGCAGAGATGGCCGAATTTAGGTTCTCCTCATGCAGGATTAGGTCGGCAGACAGGAGGCATGCTGAAGGTCTCCTGAAAGACAGAACTGGAAAGGCACTGATGAATCAGTGAAGAATACCAGGTATAATTGTGCTAAAGGGCACGGGGTGCTTGGAGACACTGAGGTGCTTGCGGACACTGAGGTGCTTGCGGACACTGAGGTGCTTGGGGACACTGAGGTGCTTGCGGACACTGAGGTGCTTGCGGACACTGAGGTGCTTGCGGACACTGAGGTGCTTGGAGACACTGAGGTGCTTGGAGACACTGAGGTGCTTGGAGACACTGAGGTGCTTGGAGACACTGAGGTACGTGGAGGCACTGAGGTACGTGGAGGCACTGAGGTGCGTGGAGGCACTGAGGTACGTGGAGGCACTGAGGTGCGTAGACACTGGGGTGCGTAAAGACACTGGGGTGCGTAGGGGTGCTGAGGCACGGAGGTGCTGGAAGCACGGAGATGCTGTGGCACGGAGGTACTGAGGCACGGAGATGCTGTGGCACGGAGGTGCTGGAAGCACGGAGGTGCTGGAAGCACGGAGGTACTGAGGCAGAGGCACGGAGATGCTGAGGCACTGAGGTGCTGAGGCACGGAGATGCTGAGTCACGGAGATGCTGAGGTGCTGGAAGCACGGAGGTACTGAGGCACGGAGGTACTGAGGCACGGAGGTACTGAGGTGCTGAGGCACGGAGGTGCTGTGGCACGGAGGTGCTGTGGCACGGAGGTGCTGGAAGCACGGAGGTACTGAGGCACTGAGGCACGGAGATGCTGAGGCACTGAGGTGCTGAGGCACGGAGATGCTGAGGCACGGAGATACTGAGGTGCTGGAAGCACGGAGGTACTGAGGCCTGGAGATCCCAACTACAACAGTAGTAAAACTGAAACACGACAGCTGTGGTTTTCAGTGGAGAACACGGAATTCAGTACTGTGCCTTTAAGACGAAACATTGCAGCTGTACCTTTACATTGAGACTCAGGGAAATGGTGAAATCAAATGGCAACACACAAATAAACCAAACGGTAACAAGGGAACAGAGTTTCCACAGGAACTTAGGTACAAAGGTTACCTTTAGGGAGCTCAGCTTAAGACCCACACAAGGCTGTATGTGACACAAGGAACTAGCCCAGATTCCAACTCAGCCTCCTGATTTATACTTCCTGGTCCTTGATGATTGGTGGGCAGGATTAGGTGATGTCACTGTCATGTGACTACTCTAGCCAAGGCTGTGATGTAGAATGAGGCCTAGCAGGCCAAGAGAACACTGAAGCCTGGACTTCTGCAAAACACAGGATGCTTGCTTTTAGATTACTGAATTCAGCCTCACACAGGAGATCACCACAGGTGGAGCTGATTACCTATTACCTCTCAGGCAGAGAACTCAGGAAAACTGACAAGCTGTTTAACTCCGTGAGTGAAAAGACACAGGATCCAGGACAGATGGCAGGGGTAAGTCACCAAATATAAAACCTACAGTCAGGATTGTGACAGTATCCCCCTCTTCAAGGGTGGACTCCGGACACCCATCTTGAATCTTAGAGGAACTTGAGAAATTCATACAGAAGAATTTAGGACCTTCGTTGATGCAGATTCCAAAGGTTTAGGACTAAATTCTTTAACTACAGCGTTACTGAAAGTCTGTAAGTCATGGAACACAGGATCATTACTCTCAAAGAGCATGTTGGCCCACTCCAAAGCTCTTCCTCTGAATGCCAGGAACAGATATCGAGTAACGTTGGAAAGAGTTACTGCACCTGAATGATCAGACTCCATCCGAGAGAGAAATTGTTCAACCAGAGCGGCATATTGCAATAAATCTCCATCAAAGTAAATAGGTGGAAAACCATCAGACGAAAGCTTAGAGGATGAAACTGAAGAAAGCTTTGGCTGGACGAGTAGGACTGGATTGGATCCGAGGATACTTGGATTGGCTGGAGCCAAAGGAGACAGACCAGGCTGGTCCTGGAGTATTGCTGGACCGGCTGGAACCGGGACGGACTGACCAGGCGGAGCCTGGAGTACTGCTGGACCGGCTGGAACCGGGACGGACTGACCAGGCGGAGCCTGGAGTATTGCTGGACCGGCTGGAACCGGGACGGACTGACCAGGCTTGGCCTGGAGTATTGCTGGACCGGCTGGAACCGGGACGGACTGACCAGGCTGGGCCTGGAGTATTGCTGGACCGGCTGGAACCGGGACGGACTGACCAGGCAGGGCCTGGAGTATTGCTGGACCGGCTGGAACCGGGACGGACTGACCAGGCAGGGCCTGGAGTATTGCTGGACCGGCTGGAACCGGGACGGGCTGAGCCCTTTCTTCACAGGGCTGGGCTGAGGCAAGAGCCCCCTCTTCATGGGGCTGGGCTGAGGCAAGAGCCCCCTCTTCACGGGGCTGGGCTGAGGCAAGAGCCCCCTCTTCACGGGGCTGGGCAGCACTCTGTAGACTCTCTGGCTGGGCAGCACTCTGTAGACTCTCTGGCTGGGCAGCACTCTGTAGACTCTCTGGCTGGGCAGCACTCTGTAGACTCTCTGGCTGGGCAGCACTCTGTAGACTCTCTGGCTGGGCAGCACTCTGTAGACTCTCTGGCTGGGCAGCACTCTGTAGACTCTCTGGCTGGGCAGCACTCTGTAGACTCTCTGGCTGGGCAGCACTCTGTAGACTCTCTGGCTGGGCAGCACTCTGAAGACTCACTGGCTGGGCAGCACTCTGAAGACTCACTGGCTGGGCAGCACTCTGAAGACTCACTGGCTGGGCAGCACTCTGAAGACTCACTGGCTGGGCAGCACTCTGAAGACTCACTGGCTGGGCAGCACTCTGAAGACTCTCTGGGGCTGGACGCTCTGAAGACGCCCCTCCTGGGGCTGGACGCTCTGAAGACGCCCCTCCTGGGGCTGTGGACACGGACTCCTCTGTGACTGTAAATGGCTTGAACATTCTTCTCTGGACACCCAACTTGGGATAAGGTCTTTTAACCACCGGACCCCAGTCATAAATTTGAGTCTCTCTCAGAAGAGTAGCCTTCTTGATACCCCCGTCAGCAGCAGAAGGATCGGATACTGTGGATGACTTGTAGACATGAGCACTATGATACTGAGATTTGTCACTATTACCTGGCTTGCGAAGAATGCAGTCTTTAACAAAATGACCAGAATTTCCACAGTAAAGACAGAGATGTAGCTCCTTACGCCGCTGACGTTCAGCTTCAGAGAGCTTGGGCCGTGGATAGCTCTGATGAAAAACTTTCCCTTGCGCAGAGGAAGAGACTCTATTAACTGGATGGGACAAAACAGGATCAACAACGTTGGTAGTATTCCTGAGGAGATCAGGCATCACAGAGAGAATACTAGGCAAAAGTTCTTGTAACTGTAGTAACATCTGGTAGAAAATCTGCAGTTGGTCAGGAGTCTTAGAGCAGAAGGTCATAGAATCTCTGGAGGACGAATTCCGCTGCAGACACTGTGCCAATCGATGCTGAGTCGACTCCAGACCTTCCAAGCGTCCTGCAATATTGCTTAGGAGGTCATGCGTCAGACAAACACTTTCGGCCGGGTCCATGTGGCCAGTTCCTACTGTCATGACTAAGGTTTTGTGAACCCGGTGTTAGTGAAGTCTGTGCGGGCGACTGGAGGATTATATGAATACTACCACTGACCTGGTTTGGGACTGTTGTGGACTCTGGGTTTCTTCCGGTGACTGGGAAGAGGAACCGCAGCAGAGATGGCCGAATCTAGGTTCTCCTCATGCAGGATTAGGTCGGCAGACAGGAGGCATGCTGAAGGTCTCCTGAAAGACAGAACTGGAAAGGCACTGATGAATCAGTGAAGAATACCAGGTATAATTGTGCTAAAGGGCACGGGGTGCTTGGAGACACTGAGGTGCTTGCGGACACTGAGGTGCTTGCGGACACTGAGGTGCTTGCGGACACTGAGGTGCTTGCGGACACTGAGGTGCTTGGAGACACTGAGGTGCTTGGAGACACTGAGGTGCTTGGAGACACTGAGGTGCTTGGAGACACTGAGGTGCTTGCGGACACTGAGGTGCTTGCGGACACTGAGGTGCTTGGAGACACTGAGGTGCTTGGAGACACTGAGGTGCTTGGAGACACTGAGGTGCTTGGAGACACTGAGGTACGTGGAGGCACTGAGGTGCGTGGAGGCACTGAGGTGCGTGGAGGCACTGAGGTGCTTGGAGACACTGAGGTACGTGGAGGCACTGAGGTGCGTAGAGACACTGGGGTGCGTAAAGACACTGGGGTGCGTAGGGGTGCTGAGGCACGGAGGTGCTGGAAGCACGGAGATGCTGTGGCACGGAGGTACTGAGGCACGGAGATGCTGTGGCACGGAGGTGCTGGAAGCACGGAGGTGCTGGAAGCACGGAGGTACTGAGGCACTGAGGCACGGAGATGCTGAGGCACTGAGGTGCTGAGGCACGGAGATGCTGAGTCACGGAGATGCTGAGTCACGGAGGTGCTGAGGTGCTGGAAGCACGGAGGTACTGAGGCACGGAGGTACTGAGGCACGGAGGTACTGAGGTGCTGAGGCACGGAGGTGCTGTGGCACGGAGGTGCTGTGGCACGGAGGTGCTGGAAGCACGGAGGTACTGAGGCACTGAGGCACGGAGATGCTGAGGCACTGAGGTGCTGAGGCACGGAGATGCTGAGGCACGGAGATACTGAGGTGCTGGAAGCACGGAGGTACTGAGGCCTGGAGATCCCAACTACAACAGTAGTAAAACTGAAACACGACAGCTGTGGTTTTCAGTGGAGAACACGGAATTCAGTACTGTGCCTTTAAGACGAAACATTGCAGCTGTACCTTTACATTGAGACTCAGGGAAATGGTGAAATCAAATGGCAACACACAAATAAACCAAACGGTAACAAGGGAACAGAGTTTCCACAGGAACTTAGGTACAAAGGTTACCTTTAGGGAGCTCAGCTTAAGACCCACACAAGGCTGTATGTGACACAAGGAACTGGCCCAGATTCCAACTCAGCCTCCTGATTTATACTTCCTGGTCCTTGATGATTGGTGGGCAGGATTAGGTGATGTCACTGTCATGTGACTACTCTAGCCAAGGCTGTGATGTAGAATGAGGCCTAGCAGGCCAAGAGAACACTGAAGCCTGGACTTCTGCAAAACACAGGATGCTTGCTTTTAGATTACTGAATTCAGCCTCACACAGGAGATCACCACAGGTGGAGCTGATTACCTATTACCTCTCAGGCAGAGAACTCAGGAAAACTGACAAGCTGTTTAACTCCGTGAGTGAAAAGACACAGGATCCAGGACAGATGGCAGGGGTAAGTCACCAAATATAAAACCTACAGTCAGGATTGTGACAAAATGGCTTTATCACTTACAGAATTCTGTTGCTTTCTAATCAAGCTTCTTCCCCTGGGAGCATATGACACATTGTTTTATGATTGCATTACTTGCCTGGGAACATTTCACAGGATGTTCAATGAGCCAGGGCACATCTCTTCTACTTCCATTAGTCCAGGCTCCCTTAGGAGACATGGACAGTGGATATGTATGTGGTGCAATTTCACATGCTTTCGTTGGACCTACAGTGGAAGAAGGCTCTTATTACAACATTGTGGCAGGGTCTTTCAATTAGTCTCTTGTGATCTGCCTTCATCCTTTGACAAACTAATATCCATGTGCTATGGACATCTGCTTTGCAGAACACTTCATGAAAAATAAGCAAAGATGTCATCCTACAATCATACTGGCACTTCAGTTTTAGTCTTCACATCAGTCATCAGATAAGCCTCTTCAACTGGGATGCTCATGCTTCTCTCTGGAGGAGCATAAAAGGAGGCTGAAAAATAATTTATGAGATGACTGCACAGAGGGCCTAATTCAGACCTGATCGCTTGCTAGGGTTTTTTGCACTGCTACGAGTAGATAGTCGCCGCCCATAGGGGAGTGTATTTTCGCTTTGCAAGTGTGCGATCGCATGTGCAGCCGGGCACAGGGCCGAAACTAGGGTCTCTGTCACCCGGGGCAAGACAGTCATTTAGCAGGGCACTGTAAGGCAGGGGGCACTGTTCTGCAGCAATTTTCTGTTTTAATCAATCTCACTTTCTCATTAATCCCATGCATCACCTGGCCATCCCCATCTCCCCCTCACGACCCTAAGCGCCTTCAGTCACACTCTTCTTTATTTAAGGCACACAATTCAAAATGCTCTCATACTGTACTTCCCATACAGGAGCAAATAGCTCAATGAGTAAGGTGTCTGTCTGCAATTTGGAAAGTCATGGGTTTGAATCCTGGGTATGAAAGTATTTTCAAATGTGACATTTAAATAAAGGAGGATGTGACTGAAGGTCCTGGGTATGACAGCTAACAAAATGTGTGATTTAGAATAAAGGTTAATATAACTGGATGACAAAGTACTCTCAAATTAAATTCATAAATTATGGTACCTGTATAAGAGGATTTGTGTCCAAATGCATTTTTCTAGGAGGGTTCTGTAAGTATAAGTGTTCTATAAATGTGTGTGTGTGTGTGTGTGTGTGTGTGTGTGTGTGTGTGTGTGTGTAATATATATATATATATATATATACATATATACACTGCTCAAAAAAATTAAGGGAACACTTAAACAACACAATGTAACTCCAAGTCAATCACACTTCTGTGAAATCAAACTGTCCACTTAGGAAGCAACACTGATTAACAATCAATTTCACATGCTGTTGTGCAAATGGAATAGATAACAGGTGGAAATTATAGGCAATAAGCAAGACACCCCCAATAAAGGAGTTGTTCTGCAGGTGGTGACCACAGACCACTTCTCAGCTCCTATGCTTTCTGGCTGATGTTTTGGTCACTTTTGAAAGCTGGCGGTGCTTTCACTCTAGTGGTAGCATGAGACGGAGTCTACAACCCACACAAGTGGCTCAGGTAGTGCAGCTCATCCAGGATGGCACATCAATGCGAGCTGTGGCAAGAAGGTTTGCTATGTCTGTCAGCGTAGTGTCCAGAGCATGGAGGCGCTACCAGGATACAGGCCAGTACATCAGGAGACGTGGAGGAGGCCGTAGGAGGGCAACAACCCAGCAGCAGGACCGTTACCTCCGCCTTTGTGCAAGGAGGAACAGGAGGAGCACTGCCAGAGCCCTGCAAAATTACCTCCAGCAAGCCACAAATATGCATGTGTCTACTCAAATGATCAGAAACAGACTCCATGAGGGTGGTATGAGGGCCCAACGTCCACAGGTGGGGGTTGTACTTACAGCCCAACACCGTGCAGGACGTTTGGCATTTGCCAGAGAACACCAAGATTGGCAAATTCGCCCCTGGCGCCCTGTGCTCTTCACAGATGAAAGCAGGTTCTCACTGAGCACATGTGACAGAAGTGACAGTCTGGAGACGCCAAGGAGAACGTTCTGCTGCCTGCAACATCCTCCAGCATGATCGGTTTGGCAGTGGGTCAGTAATGGTGGGGGGAGGCATTTCTTTGGGGGGCCGCACAGCCCTCCATGTGCTTGCCAGAGGTAGCCTGACTCCCTTAGGTCCCGAGATGAGATCCTCAGACCCCTTGTGAGACCATATGCTGGTGCGCTTGGCCCTGGGTTCCTCCTAATGAAAGACAATGCTAGACCTCATGTGGCTGGAGTGTGTCAGCAGTTCCTGCAAGACGAAGCCATTGATGCTATGGACTGGCCCGCCCATTCCCCAGACCTGAATCCAACTGAGCACATCTGGTACATCATGTCTCGCTCCATCCACCAACGCCGCGTTGCACCACAGACTGTCCAGGAGTTGGTGGATGCTTTAGTCCAGGTCTGGGAGGAGATCCCTCAGGAGACCATCCGCCACCTCATCAGGAGCATGCCCAGGCATTGTAGGGAGGTCATACAGGCACGTGGAGGCCGCACACACTACTGAGCCTCATTTTGACTTGTTTTAAGGACATTACATCAAAGTTGGATCAGCCTGAAGTGTGATTTTCCACTTTAATTTTGAGTGTGACTCCAAATCCAGACCTCCATGGGTTAATAAATTTTATTTCCATTGATAATTTTTGTGTGATTTTGTTGTCAGCAAATTCAACTCTGTAAAGAACAAAGTAGTTAATAAGAATATTTCATTCATTCAGATCTAAGATGTGTTATTTTAGTGTTCCTTTTATTTTTTTGAGCAGTATGTATGTATATATATATATATATATATATATATATATACATACAGGTTGAGTTTCCCTTATCCAAAATGCTTGGGACCAGAAGTATTTTGGATATCGGATTTTTCCGTATTTTGGAATAATTGCATACCATAATGAGATATCATGGCGATGGGACCGAAGTCTAAGCACAGAATGTATTTATATTTCATATACACATTATACACACAGCCTGAAGGTCATTTTAGCAAATATTTGTAATAAATGTGTGCATTAAACAAAGTGTGTGTACATTCACACAATTCATTTATGTTTCATATACACATTATACACACAGCCTGAAGGTCATTTAATACAATATTTTTAATAACTTTGTGTATAAAACAAAGCTTGTGTACATTGAGCCATCAGAAAACAAAGGTTTCACTATCTCACTCTCATTCAAAAAATTACGTATTTCGGAATATTTGGATATGGGATACTCAACCTGTATATATATATATATATATATATATATAAACAAACTGGAAAAATAGAGCGGCACTCAGCGTCTTGATCAAAAAGTAAAAAAGTGTATTTAAAACACCAACAAGAACCAACGTTTCGGGACACACAGGTCCCTTTGTCAAGGTGTACAGCAGTAAGTGAAGGGTGACAACATACCTTTATACCCAGAGAAGCCCCAGAGTGACTTGTGTGAGGTGCGGCGTCCGTCCACGAGGTCCGGCGCCCGCTGCTGACGTCATTGGCAAGCGGCCGTTCGTTGCCATGGGAACCAACTGCAATGCTACGCCGCTGCCAAGAGAGTGTGATAGACGTGGAGCTAGTCAGAAAAGTAACACCACCACCATATATGTGACAACCAAGCAGAGCCGAAGGGGTTAACTGGTGCACAATATACAGCACAGTTTGCAAGGCTCTAACTGTACATTTAAAGAGCCGTAATTAGACCAAAACAGTCATTTAAATTTACTGTTATGTTAGACTAAGTAACTGTATGGAAAAAAGTATTAGTAAATTGGAATAAATCTGATGCATCATTAACCATTTCGGCTGTGCTAGGGTGGAGAAATAAAGTATGAAAATAAAAAGACATGTAAGAAAAAAAGAGTTTGCTGTCCATAATATATATCTAACAGAAATATACAAATGGTTGGGGCAAAGATGGCAAAAATGACTAATGGAAATATATAAGGGAATGACCTCGGGGGAAAGGAAAGGGGGGGGGGGGGCGGAGAGGGGGGGGGGAAAGTGGGGAGGATGGAAGGGTGGATGGAAGGAAGGAGAGCGGTTGGAAGGGGAGGGAAAGAAAGGAAGGTGAAGGAAATGGGGGGGGGGGGTGAAGGGGAAGGGGGGGGGAGAGGGGAAGTGGGGGGCGGGAGTGGAAATGAGGAAAGGGGGGGGGGGTAGGGGAAGTGGGGGGGTGGAGGGGAAAAGGAGGAAAGGGGGGGGAGGGAAGGAGAGGGAAGGGGAGGAAGGAATGGAGGGAGTCCTTGGTATTCCCGATAGGTTTAATGGGTGAACAAGTACCAGGGCATCGTTTCATTTAGACCGCCAGGATTAATTGTGCCCAGTCTGTGAATCCACTTGGCTTCCAGTCGAAGAAGTTTGCCTTCCCGATCGCCCCCTCTGAGCGATTTCTCGATATGGTCAATAACCATATGCTTCAGGTCATTGATACCGTGACCTGCTTCCAAAAAGTGTCTGGCGACTGGTTGGTCCGAGGTTTTGCTTGAAAAGGCTTGCTTGATCGCCGATCTGTGGAGGCCCATACGTTCTCTCATGGTCCTGATAGACTTGCCCACGTATACCAAGTTGCACGGGCACTTTATGATGTAAATGATGAAGGAAGA
Source organism: Pseudophryne corroboree (assembly GCF_028390025.1). NCBI lineage: Eukaryota > Metazoa > Chordata > Amphibia > Anura > Myobatrachidae > Pseudophryne > Pseudophryne corroboree. The sequence goes on from NC_086444.1 coordinate 840,485,021, forward strand.
TTGGCACGAGAGTACATGCTTGATGCTGATTTTGCGGTTCTCATGCGGGTGGTTGAAAAAAGAACCAGTAAGCATATGGGAGCAGGTGGTACTGATAAAGCTAAATATTTATCGTATATAAAACCCTTTATGAGGTCTAAGAACACTGTACGCTATTTACGTATGAAGTACCGTAAGGGTACGCTCGTTGCGTAACAATCGCTCAGCCGTAGTCGAGACGCTCAAGCGTCACGTTCGCTCACGGCCAAGAGATCACTGGCAGGCACGCTATTGGCTGCTGACTAACGTAATGATTCGCTATAGTGTAGCGGACGCTCGGGACCACGAGGAGATCACCAGCGGCGCTGACGCTCACAATGTTAAACCTTTGTATCTAAACCACAAACAGTGTATTGTGCAGTAAAACCTTAGTGTAATGATAGAGTGTAAATGCAACACAGTATAACCTTATTACCTTTAAAGCTGTTCTAGCGTCACCGACGCTCTGAGAATACTTAACACTATAAGAAATACACAGATACCGTGCTCAGGGTCCAACGCCTAATATATATATTATGAATGATATACTTGCAAAAGAATTAATACAAATACAAATCATACACTACAATATAACATAGACTACCTAACCAGATAACTACACAGGAAATACAATACAATTACTATTTAAGGGAAAATAAGAGAGAAAGAGGAGAAGAGAGAGAGAGAGAGAGAGAGAAATTAGCTCACAATATCAAGAAGATCAATATGGTTGCGGAGAAAAACTTACGCACAAAGGAAACGATCGCATGCGCCTCTGGACATCCAGCTCCCGATTTTCAGCAATGATAACCGTTGAAGAGTGAGAGCTGGATGTGATCGGCCTGTCTATTTATGCCCCACACACAATGCAATTCAGTGGTCCCTACAATCTCATTGTTCATTGGACACAGGAATTCCTCCTCGCATTATAACAAAAGGTCATAGGTTGATTCATACAGGTGGGCCGTGACTATTTCCAACAGCTCAGGTGGGAGGGAAACTGGGTTTCCCGCCGCATGGATAAGTGCAAATACAGTAAATGTTCATAAACTTCTTATGTCCATAACTATTCGCACGAGCGATTAATCCGCTTTAAACCAACACCGGAATATTGCTAATTAAATACTCTTCCGATGGGTACTAAACACCACTGTATTACTCCTGTCTGACCCTTCGTATCAAACAAAGAGGGATTTCTCTGTTCACGAACATTCTATATTAACCAAACTTTCAGAATCTATCAAAAGGGACCATGATCTACAAAATACATTATATAGTGAAAATATGTAACGATTGAGTCGCACGCTACGATCACATAAACTCTACCGTAAATACGCATACCGTGCGCCTGCGGGTGCCCGCGACTGTGAGTATGCGCACGTACGGGAGAGCGTACGCATGCGCAGCACGGACCTGTGTGAGGTGCAAATATGGTAGTGTGCATAGAGATATTTTTCTGACTTTGACAGTCCACCCTTTGGCAGTCAATAATAACTGCCACCTACTAAAACATTTCAAAAAGAGAAAAATATATGTCAGGGGTTAATACATTTCCATGGTTGGGTAAGGGAGGAGAGAGGAGAAGGTGTGAAGAGGGTATGACCTAGTGAGATAGCAGAAGCATGTGTGTATGAGTCCATGTTTGGGGGGTCATGTATCATCGTGCCGTACGTGTGGTACATCAAGCTTCGAGGTATTGCGAAGTATACATTTGAATTCCTTCTTATCCCGTGGTACGGGTCTGTGGATGGGCTGTCAAACTTTACCGAGCTCTTTTCGGCTTTGGTTGTAACAAAATGGGGGAGCACATTTTAGTTGATGATACATGAATGGGGGAGATATGTGATTGCTGATATCTGTGCCTGTATTCCCTATCGACTATGTGTGTCATTACCTGAGGGTTGTAGAAATGAAGAAAAGACATAATTACGGTAAATGCGGTGGTATTCTATGTCAGGTAAATGTACATTCGTCGATTGAGGTCTTGTTTGGTGTCTGTTGAATGCAGTCTTCTTTGTGCTTTTGCCCATAAGCGTGTGGGCAAAAAGCTTTCAATGTCCATAGATTTACAAAAGTGTTGGGCTAGCGTAATTTTAAAATTTCTAGGGAAACTGGGGACCCATGGCATAGTTCATCAAAAATCTGTGTATCAGGTTGTCAAAACTTCTTCTTTAATCCATCTGTTGTCTGTATATCGGCTCATCAAATTCCTCGTCCAAGTGGGTCTTTTTACCTTGGAGGAAACGGAAAAACAGGTGAAAGAAACGGACCGTAGAAATCGCATTTTCATCACATCATTGTTTCTACATTTGGGTTATAAATCAAGTCCATTGGAATTACAGTTTCCTCACTCCTCAAACTCATTACCCTAGTACGACGATTGCACCTCATTAAAGCCTGACCGCATCTAAATATCAAACCAATCGTTATGATAACACCTAAGATACATAGGAGAAACTTCCCAACATCCATTATAACTCCTTGAGCCCAGTCTCCTAAACCAGAGAACCAATTTCGCGGGTTCAACCATGACACCCAACCAGTCAGCTCATTACCTACAGCAGCAAGAGTGAGATTGTGTCTCCTGCGAAATTCCCACTTCAGTTGGAGAATATCGTCCATCTTTTGGTCTATGACCTCGACCGGGTCCTCGGTGCTATTCGTAATATATGTGCAACATTTCACGCCGTATTGTGTTGCCAGTGTGACACAATATCCGCCTGTCACTGCTGTGAGGTAATTAAGAACCATTCTATGCTGTACCAGTTCTGTTTTATAGGCTTGAAGTTCTCTTCCAGTATACCTAAACGTGTCATCATACATTTCAGTGATATTATCTAACAAATTGGCGAGCGCAGATATGTATTTATAATTCAACACTCCTCTAGCGGTGCGAGTGATATCTAACGCGATTAGAAACTGAATCCCGGTGGATTCATGGATCATGTCAGAGGCCGGATGCTCTGTTCTTTCTATCAGGTGCCGTTTAACTACGTGCTCGTAATGGGTGTGAGTATAAGGAGTTTGGGCAACACGGTGTATGTCTTTCATTTTGTCATGTGATACAGTCATTACTTCAGGCAGTACTTTTCCAATATAACACAATCCTTCAGAGTTTGGGGCAAGTCACTTATACGCCTTTCTCCCGCATATGAAATATGCATCATCGGGGAGAACATATGGGACGGAGTAGGACATAACCATATTACACACCTTCCATGTGAAATCTCCTAACCCCAATTCTTCCATCTGCTTAGTACACGTATCAGGTTGTACGATATGTGCACAGTATCCTGGTGATACCTCTCCAACTCTCGTAATCCTATTTCCTAAAGTATACCTATACCGGAAAGATTTTCCTCTACTGGCTATGTGGCGTATAAACTCTGTATCTGTAGGCATTCTATCTGCTCTATGCGAAAAGGTCATGGTTTGATTACTCCATGACACTTCCCAATTTCCCGGCTTTCGGGGATTGGAGATGTTAAAACATAATAGGGACCTATCCACATGGTATTGGTGGAGCTTCAAACTAGGAGAGCTAGAGATATTAAACCTCCTGTCCACCGGTCTCCCACCCTTTAGCTCAAGTACCTCCCCTACCGTTAAAGGAAATGGTACTAGCCCTGATTTGCTATGACCTTGAGGTACTTGAGAGCATACCCAACAATCTGTTTGATTTAATACACTACCCACTAAGGAGTGATAGTCACTCAATGGATGCCGGTCCATATGGATATTAAAACTGGATTGGCATTTCTTTATGCACCCATCCTCTACTACACTGTCACAGAGTCTACAGATACAGTTCTCTTTTCAGCTAACAATCCTTCACAATGTTTACAAATAACATGACTGCTAGATCGTTTCCGGTACTCGCCTTTGCTTGGTGGTTGTGTTGCTATTGGAAATTTACACCTCCGTCTTAGTCATCAGAAACCCGTTCTGGATCCTTTCTCGACCTCACTGGTACTCTCACCGAAACAGACTGCTCTGGTCAACATCATGGTCAACAGGAAAAATCCATATCACAGTCTTTTGGGGCAAGTCCATCTTACAGGAGGAGAAAAGAAGAAATTTGTAATGGGGGTACAGAAAATCAGTTTGAGGGGGAAGAGAGACTTGTTACGATAATAAGTTCTCTAGTCTTTGTTGTTCTTCTTGTTCTGCTGTCTTCTCAAAGGTGCTGTCTCTCAGTCTTCCAACCGAACATTCCGGTGATGCAATATTCCTTCCAAACCAGCGATCTCTCTGTAAGGAGCAAAAATCTTGCATTACCATTTGTCTAACTGATGTGTGACATACCATCTTTAAAACATGAAAGCATGAGTGAGAAGAGAGAGAAAACAACAACAGCAAAAAAAACGAAAGAGAGAGAGAACAATTCGTATATGTATATATACAACCTAACACATCAATAAACAACAACAGGAAAAAAAACATTTTTCAAACAAACAGTTTTCAAACATTTTAAAACATTTTAAAACATTGTCAGATCATCAGGCTGTCATATCTACATGTCTAATGGTTTCCTTGCGCAGTCCCTCCCCCCCAGCACTTCCATATTCCATTGTCTGTATCTGGCCAGAATACATTGGTGCGGATAGGTCATGCTGGGGTTTGGTAGACTTCTGCAAAGACCAAGTATATATGCAATGTTTGAATCCTACCAATAATCGTCAGAGATGGGGATAGAGAGAGAGAAAGAGAAAAAAAAAACATTTTTTCACAAATACATTTACAACGTTTCACCTGGTCATTCCTGTGTCTTCAGGGAATGACCTCCCAATTTATTAACCGTTACCTCAGGCTTACCATCAGTCGTATGATCACCTTTCTTGACTACATATCATGGGTGTGGCTCAAAATTCTTCCTATGTGATCCCTGATTGTAATTTGGTGTGTCATATTTATGCTCATTTTCATGTCTAGGGGGTCTGACTTTATGTGTGCTATTACAGTTGCTGGCATAATGCCCTTCTCTTTTACAAAGATAACAAACCCGGGGCTTCTTCCAAGTGTCAGTGACCTGAGGTTTTGGTTGATTTGATGCCTCCTCAAACGCTCGGATGCTCATCACCATCAACCGCTTTCCCTGTGCTTCCCTGCTTCCTTGGATATCATGGTTATGTTGTTGTCTAGGGGATTGATATGACTTTTGTATTCCTCTTGATCTACAATCTCTCGCAAAGTGTCCTTTTTTTATGACAATTGTAACAGACTTCCACATTTAAATTTCTCGCAGGGGTTTGGGGCTTATGCTGGAGTGGTCTTGTGGTTAGGGCCTGTATACTTGCGGCCATTACTTTATCACTTTGTGACTCTCTGTATCTGGTGATATTTCGATCAATATCAATAGCGGCCTCTCTTAATGCGGCCACCGAGATATTTCTCCAGTTTGGGTTGGTGGTCTGTACCCTTGTACTCAATGCCTCCTTTAAACCATTCATTAATACCTTAACCGCTATTTCTCTATGCTGTGCGCATGTTTTGATGTCTGTGATCCCAGTGTTCCTAGCCATTACTTGCAGTGCTCGATTGAAATAACTGGAGATACTTTCCCTTTCGTTTTGTCTTATGGAGAAGATTTCATTCCACTTGACAACGGCAGGGAAATATACTTCCAACTGTTGGTTTATCTGCTTAATACATTCCTGATTGTGTTCCTCCGTTTGAGGTACTTCTGTGTCTAATTGACAATCAGTAATAAATGTCGCAGAGTCAACACCGGAGGGCAAACATGCCCTCAGCACTGTCCGCCAATCTTTGTTGGTTGGTTCTGTTGAGTTTCCTAGTTCTTTAATGAACCTTTGACATGCGACTAGATTTTTCCGTGGATCGGGAAATTCGGACATAATTGATCTCAATTCGGTCCGGGACCAGGGACAGCGCATTGCACTGTCCTGGACGGGAATGGTTCCCTGATCGTCAGTCTTCCCATTGGGGACTGTGATCACCCTGACAGGACTAAACTCAATTACATCACCTTGTTTTGGTCTTACAATATGGGGTACATTTGTTTGTGCGTGATATAAAACATTGTACGTACCTGTGGACACGACCTCACCTGACCCTCCGTTAAGGGGTTTGATTATTGCCTTTACCGATTTGGTCGCGTCCACCTGGATGTCTTGTGTGATGGCTGCTGGAAGTGGTGCCGACATCGTGTTGAGTTCACTTTCTTGCTCGTATTCCTGAGGGAAGTTTGACATGGGGTGCAACTTGCACGGGTTAATAGTTGTACATTTAACAGTATTACAATTATCATTGTTATGTTTATTACACTTATTCTTATCATCTATACTACAGTTGCTAAGTGCGTTTTTATTGTTCAACATTGTGCCTTTCTCCGCAACCATAATCCTCTCCATTGCCACATCTCTCCTCCCAAGATGAGAGTCAGGTATGTCAGTTAGCTCTTTTTGCATTTCACTTTCCTGTTGCCATAACTTTAAACAATCATAATGTTTGATCCGTCTCTTTGCTGGTTCAATAAGACCTATCCTTCTCCTTAGATTTAGTAACACTTCTGGGCTAAAGCTACCTATTCTTGGGAATTTCTCCCCGTCCAGTACAGTCATTCTTTCCCATTCATCACATAAAACCTCTATGTGTGAACCGTATTTTTCACACATTACATACCTGGCCGACCCGATTGGTCGGTTTACTAAATCAACCCGAACCGAGGTTGATCGCCCCCTACCTGAACAACTGGCCCCCATAACTTGCAGGTGTTGCTTTTCTTCAGCGAACCCTTACAAAAACCAAGATGCCCGGGGCAGGCTGGCGGTGAAGTTTACTGAGTACTCCACTCACTTCTCGCCCATGTTGGCCAGTAACACAATCACTGTATCCAGAGCTGTTGTACCCAACCTAGGGCCCCTGTGAACCTTTATTTACTGGGGCGCGTTCCCCAGCAAGTATCGGTTGTTGGATAGTTCCTGAGTGACCAGCGAACTTCCCTTAAAATAAAAAAATTACACAAATCACGTTAGAATGTACAAATAGCGTTTATGACCTTCGTACACAAATAGTACCGGTCAGGTTTACTAATGCACACAATTACGTGCGGTACAATCGTTCAGCACATAAGCAACTAATCTTATGTACTGAGCGACCAACGGAATCGAAAATTACGGCTGCGAATTCCTTCAGCCAGAGCTTGTATGGCCTATATGGGTGTTGCACCAACCCTTTTAGGTGTTGTGCCTGTGGACTGTATAGCGGACTTCCTTGTCTGCTGTACCTGAACCTGCTGGTCTGCTATGACCTCCTGGTCTGTTACAGTATGACCTCCTGGTCTGCTACACTCTAATGCTCAAATTGTATGTTTTAACCAGGGATGCCTCCCTAGCCACCATGTACATCACTTACACGTATGTACCTCACGAGAACTCGACTTTTCTTGTGGTTCAACCTCAAAAATTGTAAAAACAAACACTCACTCACCACATATACACTTTTGTTTCTATTTCTATTTCTGCGCAGAAATTTCTCTTTAGACCAGATGTGTTACAAATTAGGAGAAGGATCTATTAATTTAAATTTCGAATGTTAAAATAGATTTGCGCGATTTATCGCCTTGCGTTATTTACCGCGTTGCGCTATTTATCGCGTTGAGAAAAAAAAAAAAGTAACACTTGTGATTTGAGTTACGTGGGCGTACCCGTACGCTCCGTTGCGTAATATACGCTGCGTGCATCAGCCCTTGGGTTGCGTACGCAAGTCTCAGTCCTTTGTTAGAGACACGTGTGCGCAAAGCAAAGATCCACCGTAACACAATTTATACGTTTATCAATGTAGATGATCCTTTATCATCTACCGCGCACCACACTGACTTCGCCTTGTCTCTCAGGCACAGCTGTGTTTGTCTATACTTTAACTATATTACCTTTTTACTCTTAAACTATGAAATAGCGGCAAATCTCTCTTAGCACGTTTATCAACTATAAAACTGGCAAACAGGAGAGTGATATACGAAAATACACGAATGAAAAGAAATGCAGATATGCGTGCGTGTGTACGCAAGACAGAAAAATAAACAGTTTTAAAAGAGACTAGCGTGTTGTTCTTACCTCCGGTTCCCGGATTCCTTCAGCACCCTTTACTAAGAGAAGCAGACGCTTATCCAAACAGCACTACGAGGAATATGATCTCCCGTCCTTTGCTGCTGGATAATGTCTGTTGAAATTACCTAGTGCAGATGTGTGAAGGACAGGACGAGCCCGCAATTGATAAAGCTAAATATTTATCGTATATAAAACCCTTTATGAGGTCTAAGAACACTGTACGCTATTTACGTATGAAGTACCGTAAGGGTACGCTCGTTGCGTAACAATCGCTCAGCCGTAGTCGAGACGCTCAAGCATCACGTTCGCTCACGGCCAAGAGATCACTGGCAGGCACGCATATTGGCTGCTGACTAACGTAATGATTCGCTATAGCGTAGCGGACGCTCGGGACCACGAGGAGATCACCAGCGGCGCTGACGCTCACAATGTTAAACCTTTGTATCTAAACCACAAACAGTGTATTGTGCAGTAAAACCTTAGTGTAATGATAGAGTGTAAATGCTACACAGTATAACCTTATTACCTTTAAAGCTGTTCTAGCGTCACCGACGCTCTGAGAATACTTAACACTATAAGAAATACACAGATACCGTGCTCAGGGTCCAACGCCTAATATATATATTATGAATGATATACTTGCAAAAGAATTAATACAAATACAAATCATACACTACAATATAACATAGACTACCTAACCAGATAACTACACAGGAAATACAATACAATTACTATTTAAGGGAAAATAAGAGAGAAAGAGGAGAAGAGAGAGAGAGAGAGAGAGAAATTAGCTCACAATATCAAGAAGATCAATATGGTTGCGGAGAAAAACTTACGCACAAAGGAAACGATCGCATGCGCCTCTGGACATCCAGCTCCCAATTTTCAGCAATGATAACCGTTGAAGAGTGAGAGCTGGATGTGATCGGCCTGTCTATTTATGCCCCACACACAATGCAATTCAATGGTCCCTACAATCTCATTGTTCATTGGACACAGGAATTCCTCCTCGCATTATAACAAAAGGTCATAGGTTGATTCATACAGGTGGGCCGTGACTATTTCCAACAGCTCAGGTGGGAGGGAAACTGGGTTTCCCGCCGCATGGATAAGTAAGTGCAAATACAGTAAATGTTCATAAACTTCTTATGTCCATAACTATTCGCACGAGCGATTAATCCGCTTTAAACCAACACCGGAATATTGCTAATTAAATACTCTTCCGATGGGTACTAAACACCACTGTATTACTCCTGTCTGACCCTTCGTATCAAACAAAGAGGGATTTCTCTGTTCACGAACATTCTATATTAACCAAACTTTCAGAATCTATCAAAAGGGACCATGATCTACAAAATACATTATATAGTGAAAATATGTAACGATTGAGTCGCACGCTACGATCACATAAACTCTACCGTAAATACGCATACCGTGCGCCTGCGGGTGCCCGCGACTGTGAGTATGCGCACGTACGGGAGAGCGTACGCATGCGCAGCACGGACCTGTGTGAGGTGCAAATATGGTAGTGTGCATAGAGATATTTTTCTGACTTTGACAGTACATTTAGGGCATTTATAACATCCTGGCGCTCTCGTAAGAAAGTTGGTTGGACGGGCATTGCTGATGTTGAAACCAGTGATATCTGTGTGGACAATTGTGTCCTTAATGTTGCGGCCTCTTGTAAAACAAGACATCGGGCGTTTATGCTTGAATGTAGGGATGGTAGTGTCCGAAGAGATCAGGGGCCATAGAGCCCTAGACGCCTTTAGAACCCTCACAGATAGCTTCCGTGTCCAAAGAAAAAGGCAGGCGAGGCCGGCCACCCGCAGGGGTGGGCAGTGGGCGAGGAACAGGAAGGTCCTCAGCCAGAAAAAAACGCTAATTTACAATCTATCCAATAGGACCTTTAGTCCCCAGGAAATGGCAGTCCTGGAGAAAGGACTGTCCTTTGTACCGACTACTAAATTTAATGATTTCAACTGGCAAATAGACATCCACCGGTTTGCTCGCAAACTGAGACTTCAAGAGTTTTTTTAAATCTCGCCCACAGAACATCGCGGCTGATGACCTGAGCTCTGGACATAGCAAATTCATTAAGTCCAGGCACCTTTCTTCTTTTGATCCCCCCTCGTCCAACCCTTCGATTAAATCTTATACCCGATTGATGCAAGATTCGGTATCCAGATACTCTAAGGCTAAAAGTGACACCAGCTCCAACCTGTCCCGACAGGAACTCATAGCACTTCAACAGCTGGGAGCTTATAGGGATGTCGTGTTCCGCCCCGCCGATAAGGGGGGCGGAATAGTGGTATTAAACCTGAGTGATTATACCAAGGAAGCCTATGGACAGCTCAACGATGAATCAGTCTATGAACCACTGGCTCACGATCCAACGGCGAAATATAAACTGGAGGTCGATACCTTACTAAAGGACGCCGTCTCTAAAGACCTCATCTCGCCTAAATTATTGAAAGCATTGTCACAGGATCACCCTGAGGTTCCCACATTCTTCACAGTACCAAAAATTCATAAAGACCTTCAGAGGCCACCAGGCCGCCCTATCATTTTGGCAAGAAATTCCATTTACCAACCCATTTCTACTTTTCTTGACAGCATTTTACAACCGTTCATCCTCAAACACAAAAACTTCATCAAGGATACCACCTGTTTCCTTTAGAGACTGTCCACTGTAGAAAAGGTACCCGAACATGCGATACTTTGTGTGGTTGACGTGTGTAGCCTCTACACAAGTATCCCTCACCATGAAGACTTAATAGCCATGGAAGAGTTTCTTATCTCAGAACATATGAGCGACCTGGATCTCAAGTTGTTCCTGGATTTGTTAAAGCTAACACTAACTCGCAACTTCTTCCTTTTTAATGGTCAGTTTTACCGCCAGAAGACCGGTTGTGCGATGGGGAGCAATGTCTCCCCTTCTTTCGCGAACATCTTTATGTTCAAGGAAGAGGCAGAGGCTTTTTTTCAGGACCCAGATATAGCTCAACATATTCGTCTATACACTCGGTTCATAGATGACCTATTCATCCTTTGGACAGGCCCTCTGAGCCTTTTTGAATCTTTGATGTCCACCATTAACATGCGCGATTCACCCATTAAATATACCTATACTACCAGTACCAACACCATCAGTTACCTGGATGTGCAAATTACTTTATCACAAGGTTGCATCCACACGGGTCTCTTTACTAAACCCACAGATCAAAACACCCTTCTACGGGCTAACAGTCATCATCCCAAAAGCCTTATTAAAGGATTACCAAGATCCCAGATGATTAGAGTATCCAGAATCATCAGTGACCGGTCAACACTGGAGGATGAACTAAACAAGCTTATTGACAAATTCCTGGCAAGAGGATATGACCATAGGACCCTACAGACACAAAAAGCAGAGGTCATGGCGATTCCAAGATCCAACTTATTATCTCCAAGTACCAAGAAACCTAAAGGAGAGGTGATTCCTTTTGTCACTCAATATAACACAGCCAGCGCAGTCATCCCACGTGCGTCTAGGGCTCTATGGCCCCTGATCTCTTCGGACACTACCATCCCTACATTCAAGCATAAACGCCCGATGTCTTGTTTTACAAGAGGCCGCAACATTAAGGACACAATTGTCCACACAGATATCACTGGTTTCAACATCAGCAATGCCCGTCCAACCAACTTTCTTACGAGAGCGCCAGGATGTTATAAATGCCCTGAATGTACCACCTGCTCCCATATGCTTACTGGTTCTTTTTTCAACCACCCGCATGAGAACCGCAAAATCAGCATCAAGCATGTACTCTCGTGCCAATCTTCCTTCATCATTTACATCATAAAGTGCCCGTGCAACTTGGTATACGTGGGCAAGTCTATCAGGACCATGAGAGAACGTATGGGCCTCCACAGATCGGCGATCAAGCAAGCCTTTTCAAGCAAAACCTCGGACCAACCAGTCGCCAGACACTTTTTGGAAGCAGGTCACGGTATCAATGACCTGAAGCATATGGTTATTGACCATATCGAGAAATCGCTCAGAGGGGGCGATCGGGAAGGCAAACTTCTTCGACTGGAAGCCAAGTGGATTCAAAGACTGGGCACAATTAATCCTGGCGGTCTAAATGAAACGATGCCCTGGAACTTGTTCACCCATTAAACCTATCGGGAATACCAAGGACTCCCTCCATTCCTTCCTCCCCTTCCCTCTCCTTCCCTCCCCCCCCTTTCCTCCTTTTCCCCCCCACACCCCCACTTCCCCTACCCCCCCCTTTCCTCCTTTTCCACTCCCGCCCCCCACTTCCCCTCTCCCCCCCCCTTCCCCTTCACCCCCCCCATTTCCTTCACCTTCCTTTCTTTCCCTCCCCTTCCAACCGCTCTCCTTCCTTCCATCCACCCTTCCATCCTCCCCACTTTCCCCCCCCCCCCTCTCCGCCCCCCCCTTTCCTTTCCCCCGAGGTCATTCCCTTATATATTTCCATTAGTCATTTTTGCCATCTTTGCCCCAACCATTTGTATATTTCTGTTAGATATATATTATGGACAGCAAACTCTTTTTTTCTTACATGTCTTTTTATTTTCATACTTTATTTCTCCACCCTAGCACAGCCGAAATGGTTAATGATGCATTAGATTTATTCCAATTTACTAATACTTTTTTCCATACAGTTACTTAGTCTAACATAACAGTAAATTTAAATGACTGTTTTGGTCTAATTACGGCTCTTTAAATGTACAGTTAGAGCCTTGCAAACTGTGCTGTATATTGTGCACCAGTTAACCCCTTCGGCTCTGCTTGGTTGTCACATATATGGTGGTGGTGTTACTTTTCTGACTAGCTCCACGTCTATCACACTCTCTTGGCAGCGGCGTAGCATTGCAGTTGGTTCCCATGGCAACGAACGGCCGCTTGCCAATGACGTCAGCAGCGGGCGCCGGACCTCGTGGACGGACGCCGCACCTCACACAAGTCACTCTGGGGCTTCTCCGGGTATAAAGGTATGTTGTCACCCTTCACTTACTGCTGTACACCTTGACAAAGGGACCTGTGTGTCCCGAAACGTTGGTTCTTGTTGGTGTTTTAAATACACTTTTTTACTTTTTGATCAAGACGCTGAGTGCCGCTCTATTTTTCCTGTTTGTTTAACCATTTTTACTGAGAAGGCACCAGTGCATTTATATCACTGAAAATGGAGTGCCGATCCATTCCCATGTAAAGTATATATATATATATATATATATATATATATATATATATATATATACTTTCAATTACTTGGTTCTATGATTTCCAAAGAAAAGTTTTAATATCTGGTTGACTGGACAGCATATGGGCAAAAAGAATGTACCTGGGTTGGTGTAGCAAATTGTCTAGATTGGTTCCTATGGGCAACTCTTCCACTTGTTTGATACATCTCCCTCTCAGATCCATTGGGGCCGCAGGAAACGTATGGTTTGGAGATCCATTCATACCACTATTTATTTATTTTCTAAATGTGTATACAGCTGAGTTCTTGTAAACAAAACAATTATTACAGTTCCATTTTATTTTGAAAAATAATAGATCATGTGTGAAGCCACAATTCAATTTTCTGAAAAGTATAATAGTACATGGGACTGCTACAGCTTCATGGTATATCTATTTATATACAGAATTGCTTCCAAGTTTCAACACTTAACAAGACAATTCTAAAATAGGTGTCATGTAGATTTATGTCAAATGATAGAAATTCTTATATAATTTATTAAACATTTTAAATTATCTGAAGTTATGAGCAGGTTCTATATTCCATTTGCTTATTTGATTGCCAAAGTAGTAAGTTCATTTATTGTACTTATAGGACTCTGTACCTCGGTAATGAGAGGCGGGCAAGTGCTAAGAACACCAGTCTGAGCCTGTTTGGGGGGCTTGGGTTGACAATGAGGAACAGTCATGGACCAAAGATGATAGGAACACACCCTTTTTAGTAGAGATGTGTGGCTGGCACTTTTTGTGTTTTGTGTTTTGGTTTTGGTTCTAATTCCACTTTCGTGTTTTGGTTTCGGCTTGGTTTTGCCAAAATCACCCTTTCGTGTTTTGGTTTCGGTTTTGGATCTGGATGATTTTTGAAAAAAACATAAAAAAAGCTAAAATCACAGATTTTGGGGGTAATATTGCTCCTATGGTATTATTAACCTCAATAACAATCATTTCCACTCATTTTCAGTCTATTCTGAACACCTCACACCTCACAATATTGTTTTTAGGCCAAAAGATTGCACCAAGGTTGCTGGATGACTAAGCTAAGCGACACAAGTGGACAACACAAACACCTGGCCCATCTAGGAGTGGCACTGCAGTGTCAGACAGGAGGGCAGATATAAAAAAAAAGGGCCTAAACAGCACATCATGCAAAGAAGAAAAATAATTGCAATGAGGTAGTTGTATGACTAAGACAAGCAACACAAACAATTGGCCCATCTAGAAGTGGCACTGTAGTGTCAAACAGGAGGGCAGATATAAAAAAAAGGTTCCAAACAGCTTATCATGCAAGGAAGAAAAAGAATTGCAATGAGGTAATTGTATGACTAAGCCAAGCGACACAAACAATTGGCCCATCTAGGCGTGGCACTGAAGTGGCAAACAGGAGGGCAGACCCCAGGACTAATACAACAGTACACCTGGACTCATACGGCAGTGTCACACAGGATGGCACTTTTCAAAAACTATGCCCCAAACAGCACCTCATGCAAAGATGTCGAAGAGGTGCAATGAGGTAGCTGTATGACTAAGCCAAGCAACACAAACAATTTCACGTCCAAATCACTGTAATTATAAGTCCAAATCACTGGACTTAATTGGCAAAATCACTGTAATTATATGTCCAAATTACTGGAATTAATTGGCAAGATCACTGTAATTATATGTCCAAATCACTGGAATTAATTGGCAAAATCACTAGAATTAAAAATTATACGTCCAAATCACTGGAATTAATTGGCAAAATCTTGCTATCGCCTGCCTAGTGAAGTGAAATCTAGATGGGATTTGTTACCGGGGGACACAATACCTCTATCAATTGTCTAAATCCCACAATCCCACTGCACTAATGGCGGATACCGGACGCATGTCTAACACCAGCATAAGTGTCAAGGCCTCAGTTATGAGGTCTTCCATCGTCATTTGAAGCTGAACCACTAGTCATGAACATAGACCATGGCCTCAGCCGTTCCTTGCCACTCTGTGCCGTAAATGGCATATTGGCAAGTTTACGTTTCTCCTCAGACCATTTAAATTTCTTTTTATGGGTCATTTTACTGAACTTTGGCTTTTTGGATTTTACACGCCCTCTACTATTACATTGAGCATCGGCCTTTGCAGACAACGTTGATGGCATTTCATCGTCTATGTCATGGCTAGTGGCAGCAGCTTCAGCACTAGGAGGAGGTGGTTCTTGATCTTTCCCTATTTTATCCTCCAAATTTTTGTTCTCCATTATGTTTCTGGAGTTATATAACACAATATGCTGCACAGGAATGACTAATGGCTGATGGCCAGGACACTACCGCTGGTCTGATGCAACACAACACAGCAACACTGTAAGAGACTTGTGGTTGTTATTATTATTATACGGCAGCAGTGGACATATAGCAGCAGCGTATATCGTCACTGGAATGACTGATGAGACAGGACACTACCACTGGTCTGATGCAGCACAACACAACAATACTGTAAGAGACTTGTGGCTGTTATTATTATTATACGGCAGCAGTGGACATATAGCAGCAGCGTATATCGTGACTGGAATGACTGATGGGACAGGACACTACCACTGGTCTGATGAAGCACAACACAGTCAACAACACTTTATACAGCTACACTGGCAGGAGAGGACACCAACACTGTGACTGCCTGGACTGATGCAGCACAATACACTGTGACTACACTGGACTGGACTGAGCAGCACAACACAGCAGAAGACTTGCCACCCCACTTTCCTGCCCCCACACCGACACTGGAAGACGGAGACACGTCCTCTCACTACACTCTCCGAGACTGGAGTGAAAATGGGCGCGATGCTCGGCTCCTTATATGGAATCCAAATCCCGCGAGAATCCGACAGCGGGATGATGACGTTTTGCCGCGTTCGGGTTTCCGAGTCAGGTGGGAAAACCCGAGCCTGACTCGGATCCGGGCTCGAGACATGAAGTTCGGTAGGGTTCGGTTCTCTGAGAACCGAACCCGCTCATTTCTACTTTTTAGTGGGTGGAGAACCCCGACAGTCTTGGCCGTGCACCCTGCTATTTGGGCCCAATACATTTGCTTGTGGCCCTGCCTCTGTACACTGCA
Organism: Pseudophryne corroboree; assembly: GCF_028390025.1. Taxonomy (NCBI): domain Eukaryota; kingdom Metazoa; phylum Chordata; class Amphibia; order Anura; family Myobatrachidae; genus Pseudophryne; species Pseudophryne corroboree. The sequence continues at coordinate 840,501,440 of NC_086444.1, forward strand.
TTTTTTTAAACAAATAAACAACGTGATCTATTTTGACTATATGCATAAACTTTTTTTTTTATATAAAAACTTACATGCACAGATGCACTGATAGCTGTGAGCTGTACAAGCAAAACCTTTAATTATCCAGTAACCATGAAACATACAGTATGATTTACTTACATGTAACAGCTGAATTAGCAGTATGAGTGTATCTTGATGCTTTGGTCAGATGTAGTGTAGTATGTCTTTCCATCAACCATTCAGGCACCTGTTCTGTTGGATAATCCTATTTCCAATAGCTACCATTGCTGGTCGTGGATGTAATTTAGTTTTCTGTTACAAAATAAAAGTATTTATTCAGTGGGTGACAAGTGCAGGTGAGCCCCCAGAGTCACAGGCCCAAAGCAGCCTCTTGTACGTATAAATTACAATCCAGCCCTAGCAGATCACAATGCATGATTGGGGGAGGTGCTTTAATTTCCCTTCTATATCAGTGTGTACCACCTGGCCCAACACTCTGTATGTAATAAGGAACACCTCTGCTTTTTTGCTTTCTTGATTACTCCTGGCTTGACTATTTTCCTGAATTGTATTGGCTTGTAATATTTTTGTGTAATTTGCTTCTCTGTCATTCTAGATTGCGACACCAGACACTTAAATTCCCAGAAAAATCCTCAAACTAGTTCTGTTATTTGCCTATATAGAGGCTTATTCAGAAATTGGCACTAGCACAAGAAAATTTGCAGACACTAATCAAACTGTACAGAGGATTGTATGCACATAAAGTCAGTGTCCAAGCAGATTTCTGACTGTTGGCAAGCCAGGAATGGTAAATATTCCAGTAAAAGTTTGGGGAGGTCATTTTATTGAATGATTATTCAAGCAAAAGGTCAGAGCAGACAGCAATACAGAGAATTGGCAAATTCACACAAAAGATAAGGGCAGGTTAAGGTAGGTTACTATACAGTGAATGGTCACAGGTGGACAGAGACTAGTGCAGACAGGTAATACAGGAAATGGTCAAGTTCGGCTATGCTCATAATCAGAACTAGGAAATAGTGCTAAAAACATACTTGTGGACTTTTTTAAGGCTATTTTTGGGAGAATCCTGGAAGGGGCACCCATGTCCCATGGATGAGAGGGGTATGGTGCATGATCACACCATCGGGCCCTACTTTCCGCTGGTCAATGCTCAGTTTACTGCATCTTACAGCAGGGGTGGGGTTACACATCATCATGGCCCCGCCTGCCACTGTTCGATGACATAATTCAGTTGGGAAGTAGCTGACATGTATGGGACAGGCCAACTCTTGGGAGTCCCAGAAGAGTCTCCCTTAAGATGGGACTTTCTCAGACATTGGGGGTAATTCCAAGTTGATCGCAGCAGGAAATTTTTTAGCAGTTGGGCAAAACCATGTGCACTGCAGGGGGTGCAGATATAACATTTGCAGAGAGAGTTAGATTTGGGTGGGTTATTTTGTTTCTGTGCAGGGTATATACTGGCTGCTTTATTTTTACACTGCAATTTAGATTGCAGATTGAACACACCACACCCAAATCTATCTCTCTCTGCAGATGTTATATCTGCCTTCCCTGCAGTGCACATGGGCCCTCATTCCGAGTTGTTCGCTCGCTAGCTGCTTTTAGCAGCATTGCACACGCTAAGCCGCCGCCTACTGGGAGTGTATCTTAGCTTAGCAGAATTGCGAACGAAAGATTCGCATAATTGCGAATAGAAATTTCTTTGCAGTTTCTGAGTAGCTCGGGACTTACTCTGCCACTGCGATCAGTTCAGTCAGTTTCGTTCCTGGTTTGACGTCACAAACACACCCAGCGTTCGCCCAGGCACTCCCCCGTTTCTCCAGCCACTCCCGCGTTTTTCCCAGAAACTGCAGCGTTTTTTACACACACCCATAAAACGGCCAGTTTCCGCCCAGAAACACCCACTTCCTGTCAATCACACTCCGATCACCAGAACAATGAAAAATCCTCGTAATGCCGTGAGTAAAATACCTAACTTTTGAGTAAAATAACTAAGCGCATGCGCTCTGCGAACATTGCGCATGCGCAGTAAGCTATTAATCGCAATATAGAGAAAATCGGCAACGAACGAACAACTCGGAATGAGGGCCATGGTTTTGCCCAACTGCTAAAAAATTTCCTGCTGCGATCAACTTGGAATTACCCCCATTGTTAGAGAGTTAGCAATTATGGCTTAGAATTAGGCAGTTTATATAGTCCCACAGTAGCAGGAACTTGTTAGGTTATTTAGTGAAGACTTCTGCTTCCAAATGTTTGTCTATAAGTCATTCCTTCCATACTGTTATCACAGTTATGTTCCACATAGTAAAGCTCTATAAAACCAAAAGCTTTCACCTGTGTTTTTTACCTAGTTAAAGCTTCAAGTTAATACAAGCTTTTAGCTTCCATCAGATGCTTATTTTATTAATTTCTAAAATTATTTTACTAATTTCTGTCTGTTCTTTGAACTAGTTATAAGAATTAAAAATGATACCAAATAAATTAAAAATTTTTAAAAAAGTGCTGGCAATGCATACCATTAAGTAGCATTAGAACCCCCCCCCCCCCCCCATCACACTGTATGGCACATTTTAAGTTAACAGCAGCAATTTTTCCCTGTTTATTTTAATTTGTTAATGCTATGTACGATGGCAATAATTGTTTTATTTGACGTTTACCAACAGTGGGCAGCATGGATGGTGTAATGGTTAGCATTACTGCCTCACAGCACTGAGAGCATGGGTTCGATTCCCATCATGGCTCAAACACTGTGTAGTTTGTATATTCTTCCCATGCTTGAGTAGGTTTCCTCCTGTTTCCTCCCATAATCCAAAAATATACTGAACGGTTAACTGGCTCCCAAGAACATAGTATGTATTTAAGAGGACAAACTGTAAAGAACACAGATTGTAAGGTCTATTGGGGCAGGGACTGATGTGAAAGGACAAATATTCTCTGTAAAGCACTGCGGAATATGTGTGTGCTACTGCGCTATATAAATAACTGGTAATAAATAAACTGTTTATAAACATTCTCTTCTACAACACCAGCTCCAATAAGGTGAAGAGTTGTCCAGCCTGTCTAATGCTCATACATGGCTACTCATCCAACCAAGTTGATAGTTACGCTAGTTATAGGAAAGTTAAGCCCACTGGTCAGGGAGCTGCTTTTTAGATTCATTAAATAGGGCTCAACATAAAAATAAATTTGACATACTCATTTAAAATGTGATTTTGATCATGGTGGCTTGTCATTTATGTCATACAGTATACCCAAAAGGATAGCTGTCCAAATTACCCGACATAGGGGGTAATTCCAAATTGATTGCAGCAGGATTTTTGATAGCAATTGGGCAAAACCATGTGCACTGCAGGGGAGGCAGATATAACATTTGCAGAGAGAGTTAGATTTGGGTGGGTTATTTTATTTCTGTGCAGGGTAAATACTGGCTGCTTTATTTTTACACTGCAAATTAGATTGCAGATTGAACACACCCCACCCAAATCTAATTCTCTCTGCACATGTTATATCTGCCTCCCCTGCAGTGCACATGGTTTTGCCCAATTGCTAACAAAAATCCTGCTGCGATCATCTTGGAATTACCCCCCATAGGGGGTTATTCAGAGTTGTTAGCAAACTAAAAAAGCTAGCAATTTGGCAAAACCATGTGCAGTGCAGGTGGGGCAGATGTAACATGTGCAGAGAGCTTTAGATTTGGGTGGGTTATATTGTTTCTCTGCATAGTAAATACTGGCTGCTTTATTTTTATATTGCAATTTAGATTTCAGTTTGAACACACCCCACCCAAATCTAACGCTCTCTGCACATGTTACATCTGCCCCACCTGCACTACAACATGGTTTTGCCCAATTGCTAACTTTTTTGGCTTCTAACAAACCTGAATAACCTCATAATCCCTATTCAATAGATCTATAATCTGAAAGCATTAGCTGTTTCTGTTAAACTATTGCACCTAAATATCAGTTTGACATATAAATAATTCTGTCTAACTTGTCTCCATGTTCATATTTCATAGTGGTAGAGCAGGGACATAAGTTCATTCCAGGAGCTCAAAGGCAAAATAGTTGTTGGTGTCCTTGCTTGCATTCGCTACCAACTGCCAAATCCTAGCAGCTCTCAGAGTCCCCCTGCATTCACTTCCAACGCTCCAGGAGGTGGAGCACCCAGACACACACTGTCTTCCCCCTGCTTTCACTTCCTACACTCCAGCAGCACCCAGACCAACACCCCAAAACACAAACACTACCTGTTGCTGATCAGGATCTACCGTTTATGCTATTTGCTGATCCAACAGCAACAGTAAAGACAGCAGAACCTGTGTGTGAGGGGGAAAACCCAACAAAGGATGGCGGGGCCATGCATTTCAGCCTGTGCACCACACCTCTTATGTACATTGGTGCGGTTTGCTGGAGATCCATCCTTTGGCTGTGGCCAGACTCCGGGGTGGGGGCCATGAGAGGGAGGACTACAGCACATGCTTATTTGTGCTCTGGGGTGCATACAGCAGAACCTAGAGCAATAGAGGAAGTCAGGGTCCCCACTTTGGGGATGGTGCCTGGAGGCAACCGCCTCCATTGCCTCCTGTATTTATGCCCCGGTGGTAGATCATAGTGATGAGTAGATGTGGCTTGCACATGGTTTTTAAGTAGTACATAAACAATATTCAGAACAACACAGTGTTCTCTTATAATACTATACATACCTTTTACTTTCATTTATGATAAAAAAATGTTGATATAATTGTGGGATGCGGTCAAGATTCCGCTGGACGGAATCCCGGCGGTCGAAATACCGACACCGGGATCCTGACCGACACAATACCGACATATTCTCCCACTGTGGGTATCCACGACACCCATAGAGGGAGAACAAATTAGTGTGCCGAGTGTAGCAAGGCACCTTGCCCGCAAGGGGCTGCGTTGTGCTCGCCCCCTTATCGGGATTGTGCCAGACGGGATCCCGGTGTCGGTATTCCGACCGCCGGGATCCCGTCCGGCGGGATTTCGTACTGATCCCATAATTGTACTCAGTTTTTTATTTTTTATTTAACAGTTTACATTTTTATTGTCACAACGTTGCAAAGCAAAAAAAAAAGCAAACAAACAAACAAACAAACACCCTGCAGTATTCTACACATCATGACAATTGGTGTAAAGCTGGCATATAATATAAGACATAACCGTTCCATGAGAGATTAGATCTATGAATTGACAAATAATGTAAGGTGCAGTATTGTTTTGCAGACAGTAGTAAACACCATACAAAACAAATATTAGTAAAATTAGTTATACAAATAAAACAAAATAAAATACCCTCCCCCTACCCCCTCCCACTCCCCCACCCCCGGATACCAGTGTGACTCCACCTCTAATCTAAATTACGCAATAAATACCACGTCGTAGTTTCAAACAGCTAGAAAATGTGAGTTTGGGTCTCTTGATCCAGCGACTCTATAAAAATTCCCCACTTCTTATAAAACCGGGATATTCCCTTCTCAATGTCAGGGATCGTATTTCTTCTATCTAAATAAAGTAGTTGTAAAAGGCGGGTTTTTACTGCCATTAAGAAAGGGGAGCTGAAATTGTCCAATTCCTTAGAATAGCCTTCTTGGCCACAGTTACCGTTAATGTCAGAAAGGGAATAAGTTCCTTCCCGCTTCCATCTAAATTGTACTCAGTTTTAACAAAACTTTATACAGTATATTATTAAGTTATAAAATATATATTGGAATATTTGGATAGATCTCAGGGTCATTGAGAGAGTCAAAGAACTCATGAAAATCCAGGATTAACATAGTTCTTAAAGAAGAAATATTTCAATGAATGGGTCTGACATTTACCATTGACATTTCCCTTATGTGTTGCATAGATATTTTTAAACTGTGACCTCTTGTTGACCTTAAGGATATTAGTCTTTTATGTTGTCAACCAATCAACAACTCTGAATATTACTAGTTGCCTCCTTAGGACATTTTTTTTTCTGTATAAACTTTGTTCCCTCTCCCACAACTGTCCTAAAATTGCAAATGACTTCCCCAATATAAATATATAAAATAAATATGCACAAATTATAAAGTCTTTAAAGTTTAGGGACCTTATTCAGTAAGGACTGCAGATTCTGCTTTTTAGCAGACTCTGCAATCATTGCAATCGCATGCTGGGGGCCACCCATCGCAGGGCAAGACTCTGCAGCATGCTACCCGCTGCAATCATGCTCTAATTGCGATCACACTGCAATTACAGTGAAGTTACAGAAACTATGGATGCCTCCAGCTGGCGCGCACAGGGCCCTCCCAAAAGATTTGGTTGAGAATGGAATCAGCCCCTACATTTGTAATATAATGTGTGCATATTGCCACCCCTGAACCTTTGTTGACCTAAGCAATATTAGACTTGCCACAAATATAGCCCTGACAATATATATGAATCTTTGCTCAACTTTTAAAGAACCACTAAACATATGATACAAAATTATTTATTATAAAAAGGCCATCAACCTAAAGTACACTCTGACAGAAATGCAGACATTTCACAATGTGTAGAGATTAAGGGAGCAATGCAATTAGCCCCATTAGATAAGGGTGGTAGCCTCAAGCTTTAAAGCCCGGGCTATTCAATTAAAGCCCCTTTTTCTTGCCTGTTAAATTAATTCATTTTTGGGCGTTAACACACAGAATTGGGGATAAATCCCTGGACCTATGTGTTAACACTGTTGCGGTACCCGAAAACAGGATCTTTATCAAGATTTCAACAAATCCTCATTAAGAGGTACATTTACTAAGCAGTGATAAGAGCAGAGAAGTGAGCCAGTGGAGAAGTTGCCCATGGCAACCAATCAGCACTGAAGTAACATCTATAATTTGCATACTATAAAATGATACAGAGCTGCTGATTGGTTGATGGGGAAATTTCTCCACTGGCTCACTTCTCCACTCTTATCACTGCTTAGTAAATGTACCACTAAGTGCAGCCTGCGGGCTGCCTTCAGGAACTAATTGAATAACCCCGGGGGGATCAATTAACCCGTGGTAAATTATCATGGCTAATTGAATTCTCCCTTAGTATGCATTTTCAGTAAAAACAGACTACAGTCATAGGCATTTCTATAATGGGTGCAGTGTGTGCGGTGCACATGGGCTCCTGGGTCCAGGGGGGTCCAAACCGCACACACTGCACCCATATGTTATACTTACCCCTCCAGAATCTTTTCTCGAAATGTACCGAAAGCCTGTTGCTGGGTAAGTGGCTCCAGTATGAGCCTATCCCAACTATTGCTATCACTTTACTACTATGTTCAGACCAGGGGGAAGGCCCTTGTGCAGCTTCCTCCATCCAGGCTCCCGACTCTCGGTCGGCAGTGCTGTAGAGCCTGAACACTAGATGGCTCAGACTCTAATGCGCATTTGAAGATCTCCGGGAAAATGGCACGGCAGCTGTCAGTGTAGGACTCCAGAGGGGTAAGAATTCAAGGAATAGGTGCAGTGTGTGTGGTGTGGGCCCCCTGGATTCAGGGGCCCGTGTGCACCGCACACTCTGCACCCATTATAGATACGCCAGAGGTTCAGACCCACCTTACCTTCTGAGCATGCGTATAAGGATTTGAAGATCCCTCCTTAGCAAAACTGCAGGCTTCAATAGAGCTAACACCATCTGAAGGTGGCATTAGCTATGAGGGCTAAGCTTCTAAAAGCTAGAATTTTCGGATCTTGGTAATTTGACATACAACACTGTACTCATTGGGAAGTATGGGAACAGTTGTGTTCTGTAGGTCCTTTTTTAATGCATGATATACAGTATGTCTAATATTTCCTGCATTACAGTTTTCATACATGTCCCCTAAAAGTTCTGATAATCATGCGGAAACAGCAGTTTCTGCATGACATTTGGAACAAAGCATGATAGCAGTAGGCTCTCAAAGCTGGAATCACCATGTGCTCAATCTTACCATATTTTGATACATTTCGAAAATGGATTAATAATCCAATAGTCTTTGATGAAAAATCGACTTGCAACCAATCCTACACAATGACTGCAGGAGGAAGGTAATTTACACTTCCTCCTGCAGTCACTTTATGGGGAAAATGGCAGTCCATACTGATTGCTGCCAGATATTAATTAGATCATCTTGTAATATACAGTATGTATATATATATATATATATATATATATAGTCTGCTTAATTCTATTTTCTAGATGACTGAGTAGTGTGTTTGCTGTATTCCATGTGCTTTTATGATGTGCAATGTTCCATATGATGTGCTTTTAATTTACATGTATAATGTATAACGTGCTATCACATATTAAGACAAATTCTATTTCTTTATTGACAGTTTCTTAGAAAGCGCAGCATATTCCATTGCCCTTACAATTGGAACAACAGTAATAGAACAAAACCGAGTAAGAACAGACAGACATAGAGGTAGGAGGGTCCTGCTCGCAGGATGGGCAGGGAGACGGAGATCTGGAAAATTTGTTAAATTGTTTTCAGAATGGGAGAAGGCTCCGGAACAAAGCCATCTTTATTTCCATTTACCGTGATCATTGCAATTTCCAGCTAAAGAGACAGGATTTAAAAAATAAAAACAAATGACGATTACTGGTTAGACATTAAGTAGTCACAAAAGGTGGAGGAGCAGTAATTTAGGTGGAACCCCTTTTAAGTATATCATTGATCAGATATTTAGCTGTTTCTGTAATTTAGCCATTGTGTGATTTCTAGTATGCTTATTGCAGGCTGCGGATGACTGCAGTCATGATGTACTAATGATGATAATTGATACAGAAGCAGCAGTGCCATTAGTTGTATCTCTGTTGTATGTGATGTCTCATGAACCAGTTCCACTTGTTCTGACCTTTGTCACAGGGTTACAAGTTTGTCTAACTCATCTCTATTCTGTGACATCCCAGCATTGAATACAAATTCCTGCATTGACTGCTGGGACTATGTTTTATGAGTTTTTAACATAATTGCCATTAATTTCTGGGTGGAAGACAGGCCGAAGATCTACAAAGTAAAGGAACTTAAACACTGAGGTCATTATTACTAAAGCCAATTTCTATCTGTTGTGAATTCACCTCGTGGATAATTATAGCAGAACACAGGAAAAGTAGCAGTGTGCGTTCCCACTGTGTGTACGCATTGCAGGATTGCCACGCCATGCTGCTATTTTAAGCAAGGAATTGTGAGGACACATCTGTATTGTAGGTGTTCATTCTGTGATCATGTTAGAAATTCCCCCTCAGCGTATAAATGACTGTTCACTGTCAGTTGCAGTTGAGCAGCTTGTGTTGCCTATTGTGTTTTTCTTGTTTCTCATCCATGTATCTCAATAGTAGAGACAATTTAGCAAAACCGATCTCATTTGGAATCGGCACTACAAAGTTACCCCATAATGACTCTAATATGATTGGCAGTGTTGATCGGTGTAAATATATTGCATAGATGAAGTCCTTAAGCTGGGTAGACACTGGAGTGATGTCACACCAAAATGCAGTTTTGATGCGACATATGACTTACATAGCGCAGTGTGAACCCAGGATTGCGCGCTCCCATGGTCACATGCGACAGACGTTCGGTTTGATGTGTTGCACATCAAACCAAGCATCCATCGCTAGTGTCCTGTGTTATGTTAATGAAGGACGGAACATGGTCGCCCCAGTATGTACGGGCAATGCGGGCTCACGGCTATTCGTTCCTGTGTCTGATCAAATCTCCGTCGCTCCAGTGTGTACCCAGCTTTAGTTAATTTACATTGTGATCTTGCATGACACTTATGTTTCATTTATTTACTGTTCTAACTTCCAAATGTTCTAGCAAATCTGATCAATTATTTTAAGGGACATTTTTATTGTCACTCAAGGAACGCACATGGTAATTAGACAAATTAGTCCCAAACCTCATGACAACTTGTTAAATATCAGAAACTCTGTCTTCATCTTGGACACCATTAACAAACAACACACCAGCTGCAATTCCTTACTTCACATTCCACTTTGATGTCCCCAAATCTTATGTCAAAGGTGATGGAAAAGTTGTAAAAAAAGACAAAGCACTCCATTAGCAATGCAGAGCCTTTCCCATCATCAGCTCCTATCCTTTCACTGCCAACGTGATTGATTCTAAACATGTTGTCATCTCATCTGACTTAATGATGGAGTGCAGTGGTATAACACTGTAATACTGTCACTGCTTACACCCTTGTGATGTTATATACTATTCACCTTATCCCTATTAGCAGAGCAATCTCTAGGGTTGCTTTTTAGACATACCAATAATGGTGTGTTATTATTATCACAAACATCAGAGGCTAATATATTTTGAATTACAAATATATACAGTATAAAATGTCAAATATTGTGACAAATTTATATTTTCTTTGATTATTACATAGAATTCAAATAGGCTTACACTTAGCTAACTGTATTGTGTTTTTATTATTTTACTAGGTGATTCATCGCGCCCTACGGGCGCTCTTCACACCGTTGTAAGGGGCTACGCCCCCTTAACCCTTTGCACGCCCTTGTGGCGTGCAATATTTGTATTATATGGAGTATTACCTCCAATCATAATTGTGTCAGTGGTTAAATATTGCACGGACAAAGGGCGTGCAATGGTTAATAGGTCGTAGCCCCTTGCAACGGTGTGAACAGCGCACGCAGGGCGTGATGAATCACCTAGTAGGTGCTGTGGTTGGTGGAGTGGCGGGTGCGGGGGTGACTTGGATGGGGGAGAGGGTCCGGGGGTGCCGCGGGTGGGGGAGGGGTGGTTGCAACGGTGCTGTGGGTGCGGGATGGGCTGGTGCGGTGGTGCTGCGAGTGCGGGAGGGGCGGGTGCATGGGTGCAGCAGGTGGGGGTCCGGAGCCACTGCGGGTGCCACAGGTAGGGGAGGGGCAGGTGCAGTGGTGCAGCGGGTGGGGGAAGGGGTCCAGAGCCACCACGGCTGGTGAAGGGGGGGTGTGGGGGTGCCTTGGATGGGGCCCGGAGGTACTGTGAGTGGGGGAGGGGCGGGCAATGCTTCTCCTCCTGGAAGCAGCTAAGCTGCTGTCCTGCCTTTGGTAGTGGCTCTCCCGGAGATTCGCACAGCAGCCAAGCAGCCAGTCACTATTGTTTGCGCCGGTGTCCCAATGCGCCGCATTACAGGGAAGAAGATGCACTCAATAAACTACAGCTCCCAGCAAGCCTTAGCGCTGGAATGCTTTGTTGCTATAGGCTGCTGGGAGCTGTAGTTTATTGAGTGCGTCTACTTCCCTGTAATGTGGTGCGTTGGGACACCGGCGCTAACAATAATGACTGGCTGGCAGAACTCACTGACTCGCTGAATCAGTGTAAAAGGTGAGAGTGCTCTGCAGTGTCAGTGACAGTGCACACCCACTGCACTGCACAGCACTGTCACCTTAAACATTGATTCAGTGACCAGACATTAACCTACGCGATATCACCCACTCTATCCGTTACATTAGCCATCTTGGGGCTTCCAGGCATCCAGCCCAGGTACTATGTTGCGAAGTCAGTGCCTCTGGGGATCTGGGCGTGGCTGTGGCGGGGAGGCACTTCTGTGACATCATGTGCAGAGGAGGCTACGGGGCTCAGATAGTATGCGGCGCAGGGGGGCTTCCACTGCACCGCTTTCATTCACATCTATGCTGGTGGCTGCATTAGCTTTTGTTCCACCTGCGCTGCGGCTAGGGAGTGGAGATTGTTGATGCCGGAGGGGGCAGGCGGACTGGCAGCAGGACATAGGACGCTGCAGTAAAAGGAATTTTTGTATTCCCTATTTAAAGCACAGATACTTGCTGCGGATGCAGTGGCATACCCCTCCAACTGTACCTTTTTGGCAGGTTCAGTACCTTTTTTTTATGGTCTGTACCCATTTTTGGCTCTCCAAACTTCCATTGAAAGTATAGGAAAAGGGGCGTGGCCACACCACTGTATCCGTGGCCACGCCTCCTTTTCGAATTTGTACTAATTTTTATGTGTAAATTGTTGGAGGGTATGTTGCTGCAGATGCAGTGGGCCTATTTTGGGTTGTGGAACTGGAGCTGCAGCTCCATCAGCGCCATTGTTAATCCTGCTCTGGGAAAACACAGCAGCCAAAGGGCGGAGCATCCCATTGGATATAACCTGTGTGGGATGGTGTTTCTCGCCCAATCAGCTGTGGACTGGGTGTGATAGACCTGCTGCTAACCCAATGAGAGCTCCTAGCCACGTCCAGCGTTATCTACACAGTAACAAAGTGACAGATCTGGGCTATTATATAGGAGATTTATTTATTATATGAAACTAGGAATTTATAATTTTATTCTGTATAATGTATTACTTTAGTAAAGTGATACTTCACTTTAAGGGCAACATTTATCACCATCCGCATCTGATGATGCGGATGACAGGTGATAAAATTGGCCAAACTCACAATGAGATAATTGAGTACATCGCATGGATGTGTCAATTATTGCATGCAGGGACAGAGCTTGCGAGAAAACTCTGTCCCTGTGAATGCCCTCTGCAGCATTATCAGGGTATTTTTCGCAAAAAATACCATGATGTTCTGTTGTATATGTGCCGCCATCCAGTGCTAGTGCTACTGCTGGGTACTCCTCCCCTGTTGCAACTACCACTGCGCCATGCCAAGACCACCCCCACCGGTAATTATACTACTTTATGTTCAGGAGCCGGTGACTGCTGCTTCCAGGAGGCTGCCGGGCGCCGGATCCTGCTGCTGTTCTGCGACCCCCGGTGCTGTAAAGTTAGCTGCCACTTTGACGCATCGCTTTACTACACAGGGCTCACAGCACAGCAGCAGGAAGTTCCGGAGCTCACTGGAGCAACGATCACTGGCTCCTGGACAGGTAAGTATGATTTTTTTTAAAAAGGTGTTCAGCTTGTGTGTCCATCGGTCACACATAGCTGATCACACTGCCGACTCACTACACAGTTTCTCTGCCAGGAAGAGAAAGCTGTGCAGAGGTACTCATATTGCAGTGATGCCCTGTGAGCTGACTACGGTATTTTTTAAAAATATTTTTTTACATATATTTACCCAGATCTCATTTCCCATTATAAATATGGGAAATGAGATCTGGGTTACTAAAACAATGCAAATTAAAGGGTCAGAGCAGTTTTTCACGAAAACTGCTCCAAAAACCCTTTAATATATATTGAGTGAAAATAAAATAATGTGAAAAGAGTGTGAAAACATGCGATCGCAATTGCAGTTTTGCTATTTGAGCAAAACTGCAACTGATGCTGAATAAGGTCCTCTACGAGGTCACTATGGTGGTCATTCCGAGTTGTTTGCTAGCTGTTTTCGGTCGCTGCGCAGCAGTCAGGCAAAAAAATGGCAATTCTGCGCATGTGTATGTGGCGCAATGCGCATGCCCGACCTACTTTCACAACAGCCGATGCAGTTTCACACAAGGTCTAGCGCCGCTTTTCAATCGCACTGCTGGCTGCAGAGTGATTGACAGGAAGTGGGTGTTTCTGGGAGGTAACTGACCATCTTAGGGGAGTGTGTGGAAAAACGCAGGCGTGCCTGGGGAAACACAGGCATGGCTGGCCGAACGCAGGGCGTGTTCGTGACGTCAAAACAGGAACTGAACAGTCTGAAGTGATCCCAAGCTAGGAGTAGGTCTCGAGCTGCTCAGAAACTGCACAATCTTTTTTTGTAGCAGCGCTGCGATCCTTTCGTTTGCACTTCTGCTAAGATAAGATACACTCCCAGAGGGCGGCGGCTTAGAGTTTGCACGGCTGCTGAAAGCAGCTAGCGAGCGAACAACTCGGAATGAGGGCCTATGTTAGAAGAATTCGATATAGTCTCTAAGTGAACCCAAGACACAGTAGAACTATAGGGTCTAATTCTGACCTGACTGACTGCACAAACAAAATCTTTCTCTAATGAGCAAAACCATGGGGCTAATTCAGACCTGATCGCTAGACTGCGTTTTCTAACAGGCGATCAGGTCTAAATTGCACATGCGTATGCACCGCAATGTGCAAGTGCATCGCACGGGTACAAAGCGGATCGCCACTCATCGATAGGTGGGTGCAAACGATCCGGAGAGGAGATTGACAGGAAGAAGGCATTTGTGGGTGTCAAGTGACCATTTTCTGGGAGTGTTTGGAAAAACACAGGCGTGTCCAAGCATTTGCAGGGAGGGTTCCTGATGTCAGTTCCGGTCCCGGACAGGCTGAAGTGTTCGCAGTGGCTGAGTAAGTCCTGGGCTACTTGGAGACTGCACAAAATTTGTTTGTGCAGCTCTGCTACACATGCGTTCGCACGCTTGCAAAGCGAAAATACACTCCCCTATGGGCGGCGACTATGCGAACGTAGGGCTGCAAAAAAAACCTAGCAAGCGAACAGGTCTGAAATAGGCCCCATGTGCACTACAGGTGTAGCAGATGTAACATGTGCAGAGAGAGTTAGATTTGGGTGGGTTATATTGTTTCTGTGCAGGGTAAATGGCTGGTTTATTTTAGATTTCAGTTTGAACACACCCCACCGAAATCTAACTCTCTCTGCACATGTAATATCTGCCCCACCTGCACTGCACATGGTTTTGCCCATTACCATTAGAGAAAGATTTTGCTTTTGCGATCAGGTCTGAATTAGGCCCTATATTCTTTACAAATATAACGGATACATTCATCACTAGGATAACCAATACTCTCATCATTTTACTTTTCCACTTGTGCCACAGTACCGCCAAGCAATTCAGTTTATGGCTTTGCAACAAACAAGAACAAAACATAATAAAATGTAACTTATGAGCTTGCATATACAGATGTAGCCACACTCATCCAGCGTGGCTACGTACATCGCACAAACGTGCACTGCTGCTGTGGCTAGACGATCCGGCGCCTAGCTACGCTGAGGCAGCGCACAAAGAAGTTCCCATTCATGTGAATAGGGCATGTGCACGTCTATGACGCGCATGCACCTCAGACATGCCAGCGCCCACGTTTGCCCCACGATGAGCGTGGCTACATACATGCGCAGGCGGTTTACTTTTTCACTAATTAAACATTCAGTATAATTTGCCTTCAATTTTTTATGTCATAAGTAATAGTCTGAAAACGTTATCTATAAGTACTAGTGATGAGCGGGTTCGGTTTCTCGGAAACCGAACCCCCCCGAACTTCACCCTTTTTACACGGGTCCGAGGCATGCTCGGATTCTCCCGTATGGCTCGGTTAACCCGAGCGTGCCCGAACGTCATCATCCCGCTGTCGGATTCTCGCGAGATTCGGATTCTATATAAGCAGCCGCGCGTCGCCGCCATTTTCACTCGTGCATTGGAAATGTTAGGGAGAGGACGTGGCTGGCGTCCTCTCCGTGTATTGTTGATGCAAATATTTGTGCTTGCTTTACTTATTGCTTAATTGTGGGGACTGGGGAGCAGCTGTATATTAATATAGGAGGAGTACAGTGCAGAGTTTTGCTGATCAGTGACCACCAGTTTTATCCGTTCTCTGCATGAAGAAATCGCTACTTATCTGTGCTCAGTGTGCTGCATATATCTGTGCTCACACTGCTTAATTGTGGGGACTGGGGAGCAGCTGTATTATATAGCAGGAGTACAGTGCAGAGTTTTGCTGACAGTGACCACCAGTATACGTTGTCTGCCTGAAAAACACTCCATATCTGTGCTCAGTGTGCTGCTTTATTGTGGGGACTGGGGACCACCAGTATAATATTACAGGTTGAGTATCACTTATCCAAAATGCTTGGGACCAGAGGTATTTTGGATATCGGATTTTTCCGTATTTTGGAATAATTGCAAACCATAATGAGATATCATAGTTATGGGACCTAAATCTAAGCACAGAAGGCATTTATGTTTTATATACACCTTATACACACAGCCTGAAGGTAATTTTAGCCAATATTGTTTATAACTTTGTGCATTAAACAAAGTGTGTGTACATTCACACAACTCATTTATGTTTCATATACACTTTATACACACAGCCTGAAGGTCATTTTAATACAATATTTTTAATAACTTCTTGTAATAAACAAAGTTTGTGTACATTGAGCCATCAAAAAACAAAGGTTTCATTATTTCACTCTCACTCAAAAAAGTCCGTATTTTGGAATATTCCGTATTTCGGAATATTTGGATATGGGATACTCAACCTGTATATAGGAGGAGTACAGTGCAGAGTTTTGCTGACCAGTGACCACCAGTATACATTGTCTGCCTGAAAAACACTCCATATCTGTGCTGCATTGTAGACAGTATATAGTAGGAGTACAGTGCATAATTTTGCTGACCACCAGTATATAATATATAGGAGTACGGTACAGAAGGCCACTGCTGTACCTACCTCTGTGTCGTCAAGTATACTATCCATCCATACCTGTGGTGCATTTCAGTTTTGCACAGTTTGCTGACCACCAGTATATAATATATAGCATTACGGTACAGTAGGCCACTGCTGTACCTACCTCTGTGTCGTCAAGTATACTATCCATCCATACCTGTGGTGCATTTCAGTTTTGCATAGTTTGCTGACCGCCAGTATATAATATATAGCATTACGGTACAGTAGGCCACTGCTGTACCTACCTCTGTGTCGTCAAGTATACTATCCATCTACATTCTATACCTGTGGTGCATTTTAGTTTTGCAGTTTGCTGACACAGTGACCACCAGTATATATAGCAGTACGGTACGGAAGGCCACTGCTGTACCTACCTCTGTGTCATCAAGTATACTATCCATCTACATTCTATACCTGTGGTGCATTTTAGTTTTGCAGTTTGCTGACAGTGACCACCAGTATATATAGCAGTACGGTACGGAAGGCCACTGCTGTACCTACCTCTGTGTCGTCAAGTATACTATCCATCTACATTCTATACCTGTGGTGCATTTTAGTTTTGCAGTTTGCTGACACAGTGACCACCAGTATATATAGTAGTACGGTACGGAAGGCCACTGCTGTACCTACCTCTGTGTCGTCAAGTATACTATCCATCTACATTCTATACCTGTGGTGCATTTTAGTTTTGCAGTTTGCTGACACAGTGACCACCAGTATATATAGCAGTACGGTACGGAAGGCCACTGCTGTACCTACCTCTGTGTCGTCAAGTATACTATCCATCTAATTCTATACCTGTGGTGCATTTTAGTTTTGCAGTTTGCTGACAGTGACCACCAGTATATATAGCAGTACGGTACGGAAGGCCACTGCTCTACCTACCTCTGTGTCGTCAAGTATACTATCCATCTACATTCTATACCTGTGGTGCATTTTAGTTTTGCAGTTTGCTGACACAGTGACCACCAGTATATATAGCAGTACGGTACGGAAGGCCACTGCTGTACCTACCTCTGTGTCGTCAAGTATACTATCCATCTACATTCTATACCTGTGGTGCATTTTAGTTTTGCAGTTTGCTGACAGTGACTACCAGTATATATAGCAGTACGGTACAGTAGGCCACTGCTGTACCTACCTCTGTGTCGTCAGGTATACTATCCATCTAGATTCTATACCTGAGGTGCATTTTAGTTTTGCAGTTTGCTGACAGTGACCACCAGTATATATAGCAGTACGGTACGGTAGGCCACTGCTGTACCTACCTCTGTGTCGTCAAGTATACTATCCATCTAGATTCTATACCTGTGGTGCATTTCAGTTGTGCAGTTTGCTGACACAGTGACCACCAGTATATATAGCAGTACGGTATGGAAGGCCACTGCTGTACCTACCTCTGTGTCGTCAAGTATACTATCCATCTACATTCTACACCTGTGGTGCATTTTAGTTTTGCAGTTTGCTGACACAGTGACCACCAGTATATATAGCAGTACGGTACGGAAGGCCACTGCTGTACCTACCTCTGTGTCGTCAAGTATACTATCCATCTACATTCTATACCTGTGGTGCATTTTAGTTGTGCAGTTTGCTGACACAGTGACCACCAGTATATATAGCAGTACGGTACGGAAGGCCACTGCTGTACCTACCTCTGTGTCGTCAAGTATACTATCCATCTACATTCTATACCTGTGGTGCATTTTAGTTATGCGCAGTATATATAGTAGTAGGCCATTGCTATTGATACTGGCATATAATTCCACACATAAAAAAATGGAGAACAAAAATGTGGAGGTTAAAATAGGGAAAGATCAAGATCCACTTCCACCTCGTGCTGAAGCTGCTGCCACTAGTCATGGCCGAGACGATGAAATGCCATCAACGTCGTCTGCCAAGGCCGATGCCCAATGTCATAGCAGAGAGCATGTAAAATCCAAAAAACAAAAGTTCAGTAAAATGACCCAAAAATCAAAATTGAAAGCGTCTGATGAGAAGCATAAACTTGCCAATATGCCATTTACGACACGGAGTGGCAAGGAACGGCTGAGGCCCTGGCCTATGTTCATGGCTAGTGGTTCAGATTCACATGAGGATGGAAGCACTCATCCTCTCGCTAGAAAAAAGAAAAGACTTAAGCTGGCAAAAGCACAGCAAAGAACTGTGCGTTCTTCGAAATCACAAATCCCCAAGGAGAGTCCAATTGTGTCGGTTGCGATGCCTGACCTTCCCAACACTGGACGGGAAGAGCTTGCGCCTTCCACCATTTGCACGCCCCCTGCAAGTGCTGGAAGGAGCACCCGCAGTCCAGTTCCTGATAGTCAAATTGAAGATGTCACTGTTGAAGTACACCAGGATGAGGATATGGGTGTTGCTGGCGCTGGGGAGGAAATTGACAAGGAGGATTCTGATGGTGAGGTGGTTTGTTTAAGTCAGGCACCCGGGGAGACACCTGTTGTCCGTGGGACGAATATGGCCATTGACATGCCTGTTCAAAATACAAAAAAAATCAGCTCTTCGGTGT
Organism: Pseudophryne corroboree; assembly: GCF_028390025.1. Lineage (NCBI taxonomy): Eukaryota > Metazoa > Chordata > Amphibia > Anura > Myobatrachidae > Pseudophryne > Pseudophryne corroboree. Next base: position 840,520,311 of record NC_086444.1, read on the forward strand.
GGAATTATTTCAACACAAATGCGGACAACAGGTGTCAAGCCATGTGTTGCCTTTGTCAAGCTGTAATAAGTAGGGGTAAGGACGTTAACCACCTCGGAACATCCTCCCTTATACGTCACCTGCAGCGCATTCATCATAAGTCAGTGACAAGTTCAAAAACTTTGGATGACAGCGGAAGCAGTCCACTGACCACTAAATCGCTTCCTGTTGTAACCAAGCTCCTGCAAACCACACCACCAACTCCCTCAGTGTCAATTTCCACATTACACAGGAAAGCCAATAGTCCTGCAGGCCATGTCACTGGCAAGTCTGACGAGTCCTCTCCTGCCTGGGATTCCTCCGATGCATCCTTGAGTGTAACGCCTACTGCTGCTGGCGCTGATGTTGTTGCTGCTGGGAGTCGATCGTCATCCCAGAGGGGAAGTCGGAAGATCACTTGTACTACTTCCAGTAAGCAATTGACTGTCCAACAGTCCTTTGCGAGGAAGATGAAATATCACAGCAGTCATCCTGCTGCAAAGCAGATAACTCAGGCCTTGGCAGCCTGGGCGGTGAGAAACGTGGTTCCGGTATCCACCGTTAATTCAGAGGCAACTAGAGACTTGATTGAGGTACTGTGTCCCTGGTACCAAATACCATCTAGGTTCCATTTCTCTAGGCAGGCGATACCGAAAATGTACACAGACGTCAGAAAAAGAGTCACCAGTGTCCTAAAAAATGCAGTTGTACCCAATGTCCACTTAACCACGGACATGTGGACAAGTGGAGCAGGGCAGACTCAGGACTATATGACTGTGACAGCCCACTGGGTAGATGTATTGCCTCCCGCAGCAATAACAGCAGCAGCGGCACCAGTAGCAGCATCTCGCAAACGCCAACTCGTTCCTAGGCAGGCTACGCTTTGTATCACCGCTTTCCAGAAGAGGCACACAGCTGACAACCTCTTACGGAAACTGAGGAAGATCATCGCAGAATGGCTTACCCCAATTGGACTCTCCTGGGGATTTGTGACATCGGACAACGCCAGCAATATTGTGCGTGCATTACATCTAGGCAAATTCCAGCACGTCCCATGTTTTGCACATACATTGAATTTGGTGGTGCAGAATTTTAAAAAAAACGACAGGGGCGTGCAAGAGATGCTGTCGGTGGCCCGAAGAATTGCGGGCCACTTTCGGCATTCAGCCACCGAGTGCCGAAAACTGGAGCACCACCAAACAATCCTGAACCTGCCCTGCCATCATCTGAAGCAAGAGGTTGTAACGAGGTGGAATTCAACCCTCTATATGCTTCAGAGGATGGAGGAGCAGCAAAAGGCCATTCAAGCCTATACAGCTGCCCACGATATAGGCAAAGGAGGGGGAATGCACCTGACTCAAGCGCAGTGGAGAATGATTTCAACGTTGTGCAAGGTTCTGCAACCCTTTGAACTTGCCACACGTGAAGTCAGTTCAGACACTGCCAGCCTGAGTCAGGTCATTCCCCTCATCAGGCTTTTGCAGAAGAAGCTGGAGACATTGAAGGAGGAGCTAAAACAGAGCGATTCCGCTAGGCATGTGGGACTTGTGGATGGAGCCCTTAATTCGCTTAACCAGGATTCACGGGTGGTCAATCTGTTGAAATCAGAGCACTACATTTTGGCCACCGTGCTCGATCCTAGATTTAAAACCTACGTTGTATCTCTCTTTCCGGCAGACACAAGTCTGCAGAGGTTCAAAGACCTGCTGGTGAGGAAATTGTCAAGCCAAGCGGAACGTGACCCGTCAACATCTCCTCCTTCACATTCTCCCGCAACTGGGGGTGCGAGAAAAAGGCTAAGAATTCCGAGCCCACCCGCTGGCGGTGATGCAAGGCAGTCTGGAGCGAGTGCTGACATCTGGTCCGGACTGAAGGACCTGCCAACGATTACTGACATGTCGTCTACTGTCACTGCATATGATTCTCTCACCATTGAAAGAATGGTGGAGGATTATATGAGTGACCGCATCCAAGTAGGCACGTCAGACAGTCCGTACGTATACTGGCAGGAAAAAGAGGCAATTTGGAGGCCCTTGCACAAACTGGCTTTATTCTACCTAAGTTGCCCTCCCTCCAGTGTGTACTCCGAAAGAGTGTTTAGTGCAGCCGCTCACCTTGTCAGCAATCGGCGTACGAGGTTACTTTCAGAAAATGTGGAGAAGATTATGTTCATCAAAATGAATTATAATCAATTCCTCCGTGGAGACATTCACTAGCAGCAATTGCCTCCAGAAAGTACACAGGGACCTGAGATGGTGGATTCCAGTGGGGACGAATTAATAAACTGTGAGGAGGGGTATGTACACAGTGAAAGAGGTGAGGAATCGGAGGATGATGATGAGGTGGACATCTTGCCTCTGTAGAGCCAGTTTGTGCAAGGAGAGATTGATTGCTTCTTTTTTTGGTGGGGGCCCAAACCAACCAGTCATTTCAGTCACAGTCGTGTGGCAGACCCTGTTGCTGAAATGATGGGTTCGTTAAAGTGTGCATGTCCTGTTTATACAACATAAGGGTGGGTGGGAGGGCCCAAGGACAATTCCATCTTGCACCTCTTTTTTCTTTCATTTTTCTTTGCATCATGTGCTGTTTGGGGACAATTTTTTTGAAGTGCCACTCCTAGATGGGCCAGGTGTTTGTGTCGGCCACTTGTGTCGCTTAGCTTAGTCACACAGCGACCTTGGTGCGCCTCTCTTTTTCTTTGCATCATGTGCTGTTTGGGGACAATTTTTTTGAAGCGCCATCCTGCCTGACACTGCAGTGCCACTCCTAGATGGGCCAGGTGTTTGTGTCAGTCACTTGTGTCGCTTAGCTTTGTCACACAGCGACCTTGGTGCGCCTCTTTTTTTCTTTGCATCATGTGCTGTTTGGGGACTATTTTTTTGAAGTGCCATCCTGTCTGACACTGCAATGCCACTCCTAGATGGGCCAGGTGTTTGTGTCGGCCACTTGGGTCGCTTAGCTTAGTCACTCAGCTACCTCATTGCGCCTCTTTTTTTCTTTGCATCATGTGCTGTTTGGGGACAATTTTTTTAATCTGCCATCCTGTCTGACACTGCAGTGCCACTCCTAGATGGGCCAGGTGTTTGTGTCGGCCACTTGGGTCGCTTAGCTTAGCCATCCAGCGACCTCGGTGCAAATTTTAGGACTAAAAATAATATTGTGAGGTGTGAGGTGTTCAGAATAGACTGAAAATGAGTGTAAATTATGGTTATTGAGGTTAATAATACTATGGAATCAAAATGACCCCCAAATTCTATGATTTAAGCTGTTTTTTAGGGTTTTCTGTAAAAAAAAAACGAATCCAAAACACACCCGAATCCGACAAAAAATTTTCAGGGAGGTTTTGCCAAAACGCGTCCGAATCCAAAACACGGCCGTGGAACCGAATCCAAAACCAAAACACAAAACCCGAAAAATGTCCGGTGCACATCACTAATAAGTACCCATATTATTATGATTACTTTTATTTAATTTCTTTTAATCATCTTTTAATCATCGAAAGGGTTGATATTGTATTATTCTTATCTACACTTGTAAATTGTTAGAAGTGCCCTGAATCCTATTGGAGAAAGAGCACTATAAAAATCTAATAATGTAGTCTGAGTTCGCCTTATGTCTGGTAAGAAGGTGCGTTTTGTATAAACTTAAATATAACTTTGTAAACATTATTGCCCTATATTTAAATGGCACTGACACAAGAGAGCCTTCTATTAAAATAACTACAGTATTACAGATCTAGGACCACATGCTTAATATATTTTCAATATTTTTATATTCTTGCATGATTACAGTGTTAGACATTGATTGGTTGCTGATAATAAAGTAGAAATCCCTTATTACACATATATATTGAAAGGGAAAGGTACAGTTGCACAAAGTGGTCAGGGGCTCAGTGAGGTACAGGCAAAGGCAAGATTGGGGAGGAGGGGAGAGGGGTGGCAGTAGACGAAGAGCAATACCTCTATAAAATATACAACAATACATATAAAGAAAACCAGAGACTGCTAGAGGAAGACAGTCAGCAAATATGAGGGAAATAAATTGGCAAGAGGTCCTTCAGGTAATCTGCCTCAGCAAAAACTATTCCATGTGCTTAAAAATGTTACAAATTGCTATTTTGAGAATTGATTTGAAGGGTATCAATGTATAAACCCCATTTTTTTTTTAAACCATTTAATCCGAGGTTCTGTATCAAGAGTGCCATACGTTGTTCGTGATACAAGACATGAAGGAGTAATGTTTTTACCAGTGTCAGTGTAGGAGAGACACTAGAGAGCCAGAACAGAAGAATAGTTTGTTTTGCAATAGTGACTAAAATGGTAAAAAGATGGGATTACATTGTGAATGGAGATTCCAAGCGAAAAAATCTGTAGAGCATAGCTTTAGCATCTAATGATATTTTAAGACTAAACTTCGTATTACTACAGTATATGTCCAAATTATTTTACAAAAGCAAGCTATTTTTGTACATGACCTCAGATTATGGGATAGTGATGCTGCACATTACTTTGTTCCAAATTCAACAAAATGACTTGTGTGTGAAGGGGACACATACATCCTATTCAGGAAAGTGTGTTTCTTAAAGGGCAGCAGAGTATAATGCTGTCATAGTTGAGTCAAGGCGTATAAAACCCGAAGAGAAATCTGTAAAGCCCTGGAGCCCCCTACACAAAGATGCATCAGTATTAGACTACAATGCCTCACAATCTGCAGCAGTCAAGTCCAAATATAGATACAGAATTCTATTTTTTTAAATGCATGTGCGAAAAACGGACCCCAAATGCCACAGGTGTTTGGTGATGAAGTTCCCTGGCAAGGCTTGTCTCGCCTTGGTAGTGTCTCCCTCTTATCTTTATGCACCACTCTTGTTGTTCACCATAAAATACATAGGGAAGTTGTTAGCGAAAAAAATGGACATTGGGGCCAATCAGCAGAATTTGCTATCCTTTTGCCCGCATGCTGGGGGCCGCCCAGCATGCTGACCGGCGCCTTTCCCCCTGCAACAAGCAGAAATTGCGATCGCCTCGCATTTTCTGCTTCTCAGCAGAAACTAAGGTTGACTCCCACAGAAAATGCGGATGCATGTGCAGTACGGCTCGCTGCACATGCGCCCGTGGCACCCCCGCAAAAATTCCATCCGTATAGCGATTTGCGATCCAACCTGGATTAGCCCCATAGTGCTTAATGTAATGGTATGATAATGTAGAGCCTCTGTGCTGGTCTGCTGTATTACACGGTAGAACAACAAAGAGATGATAGCAGCAGATGTTTGGTTTCTGATTCCAGTGGCGGAATGTGTTGAGCAGGTGGGGTCTGTCGAGGGGGGCAATATCCCTGCTCATAGAGCTTAGTTCTGAGTTGGACGCAGTTGCGGCCTTCCTTACATCTTTTACTGCAGTTGTGTCTGCAACTTTATGTTAATGCTGTTACAATGCCCTACCCTGGTGCACATCCATGCAGCCAAATATGGAAGGACTGAGATGCTCACTTTCAGGGGTCTATTAACTAAGGGGGTCATTCCGAGTTGTTCGCTCGTTATTTTTTTCGCAACGGAGCGATTAGTTGCAAACTGCGCATGCGCAATGTACGCAGCGCGCCTGCGCCAAGTAAATTAGCACAAAAGTTTGGTATTTTACTCACGGCATAACAAAGTTTTTTCATCGTTCTGCTGATCGTAGTGTGATTGACAGGAAGTGGGTGTTTCTGGGCGGAAACTGGCCGTTTTCTGGGAGTGTGCGAAAAAACGCAGGCGTTTCAGTGAAAAACGCGGGAGTGTCTGGAGAAACGGGGGAGTGGCTGGCCGAACGCTGGGCGTGTGTGTGACGTCAAACCAGGAACGAAACTGACTGAACTGATTGCTATTTGTGAGTAGGTCTGGAGCTACTCAGAAACTGCTAAGAAATTTCTATTCGCAATTCTGCTAATCTTTCGTTCGCAATTCTGCTAAGCTAAGATACACTCCCAGAGGGCGGCGGCCTAGCGTGTGCAATGCTGCTAAAAGCAGCTAGCGAGCGAACAACTCGGAATGACCCCCTAAGTCTTGGAAGGAGATAAAGTGGAAGGAGATAAAGTACCAGCCAATCAGATCTTAACTGTCATTTTTCAAGCCCAGCCTGTGACATGGCGGTTAGTAGCTGATTGGCTGGTACTTTATCTCTATCCACTTTATCTCCATCCAAGGCTTAGTAAATAGACCGCTCAGTGTCTACAGACGCTGCAATCATGCTTTGTGCATCATTAGATGCCACCATCAGTCGCACTATTGAAACTTTCACAAGCCCTGTGCTAGGTACAGATCATCCATCTTAGGGCCTAATTCAGATCTGATCGCAGCAGCAAATTTGTTCTCTAATGGGCAAAACCATGTGCACTGCAGGGGGCAGATATAACATGTGCAGAGAGTTAGATTTGGGTGGGGTGTGTTCAAACTGAAATCTAAATTGCAGTGTAAAAAGAAAGCAGCCAGTATTTACCCTGCACAGAAACAAAATAACCCACCCAAATCTAACTCTCTCTGCACCCTATGCAAATGGGGACACATGCAGCCGCTCTGATCACAAAGATGGCGGTGGCCCTCCTGCCGTCGCAGTCGGGCTGCACTGGTAGGAGGTTTCCATACTTTCTGCGATCACGCTGAAATTGTGGTGTGACCGCAATTTCAGCATGGTCTCAGAGAGGGTGAGGTGATTAGCATGCTGGGCGGCCTTGCCCTGCGATGGGCGGTCCCCAGCATACTAGCAAAAGGAGTGCAAATTCCGCTAAAAAGCAGAATTTGCAATCCTTACTGAATAGGGTCCTTAGAGCACATCACCTGCCCAACATGAGAAGTCTCCAGAGTCACAATGGAATTCTAGAATAGGCAGCTACACATGATCCGGACACTGGTATACAATAGAGCATTTCACATACCCAAAATTATACATAAGTTGATTTTAATACAACACTCTCACACTCTGTACAAACATAGAATATTACATCTGGTAACATGATCTGATTTTGGTGTCTGTTCCTTAGCATGTGGGCTGTCGTAGCAGGATTGTGGTACATCTTGTTACAGTTTCTCTAATTTTGTGTATCTCTCCATTCTGTGTGTTTTTTTAATTTTGCATTAGGAGTCCAGATGGAATCAGTAACCAAGGGTTATTTATTATATTATATAGCATGATTAACAATTTATATCCTGTCCTTCTCCACTTCTGCATACAGTACATCCAATCAGTCCTAATTTCAGAGAGCTGTCCAGATACTGTATAAGGGGACTGTCTAGCCATCAGGATGTTAATCCTAATTTGCTGTGGGTAGTGTGTGACATGTCCCAGGAGGTAAGATTTGTTCCAGTGGCTGGGGTGGGGACTATGGGTAGGAAACACGTGCTAACTGCTTGATGTCGTAATGGAGGGGTGAACAGGAAGGCAGGCTCCAATTTTACCTATCTTTTCCATATCCTTTCTCTACCTTAACCTCTGGTGATCTTGGGTAGTTTTGCAGGTTTCTCCCCTTGCTGGTTGCTCTTAGGATGGGAGAGCCACAGACCAAGCAGCACTGAAGAAGAAACAGAGTGATGTCACCATTAGCTGCCTGGCCAGATGCACAGTCCCTGGCTATGGACAACCAGCAAGGGGAACAACCTGCAAAACTACCTGAAATATTTGGAGGTTAAGGTAGGGAAAGGACAGGGAAACCTGCCTTCCTGTTCACCCCTCCACTGCGATAGGGCTGGTCAGCCTATCGCGCCCCCTTAGAACCAGCCCCTCCAATATTACCATGTTGCTCCGGCTAATGGCACCTGGAAAGCCTGTTAACTGGACAAGATCCACAGCAGAAAGCATATCCTGGAATTGTGGCTGTAGGCCCAGCTGATTTAGGAGTCAACCCGGACCAGCTGGCAGGGTAAGCCGGCCCGACAGAGGGGGAAATGGAACCCGCCCAGTGAGAACTTTCCCGCTTTCCCAGTGGCCCAGTCCGCCCCTGTCTGATTCCCAGTTGTTGTACTGGCCATAAAATAAAGGGAACCACTGAATTAGTAAAAATCATAATAATGGTACGGGTGGCACTCGATAGACCTATTGTCGGTATCCCGGCGCTCAGCATACCGGCGCCAGGATCCCGACTGCCGGGATATCGACAAATATTCTCCCTCTTGGGGTGTCCACGACACCCCAGGATGGAGAATAAACAGCGCGGCGGCGTAGCACGCCACCATGCCCACAGCGAGATGAGCGCAGCAAGCCTGCAAGGGACTCTTTTGCGCTCATCCCACTGCTGGCATTCCGGCGGTCAGGATCCCGGTGCCGGTATGCTGGGTGCCGGATCCCGACAGCCAGCCACTCATACTACACCCAATAGTAAGTATATATTGATGTACACTATCACAACGGGTGGTATTCAGTATGCCGGCTGTTGGGATCCAGGAGCTCAGTATACCAGCGCCGGAATCCCGACACCCGGCATACAGACACCTATTCTCCCTCTTGGGGGTCCATGGCCCCCCTGGAGGTAGAATAAATAATACCGTGTGCCACTGTGCCCGCAGCGTGGCGAGCGCAGCGAGCCCGCAAGGGGCTCATTTGTGCTTGCCCCGCTGCCGGCATGCCAGCAGTCGGGATCCGGCTGCTGGTAAGCTGGGCGCCGGGATCCCAGTTGCTGGCCACTCATGCTACACCCATCACAACAATTCATACTTGCCTACTTATGAAAAAGCATTTCAGGGAGATTGTGAAAGTAACACCATCAGCGTGGGCGCGTACTGCTACATCTGAGAGGTATGTCATGAAAATGACTTACATCCAAATGTAAATGAGCCTCAAAGTTAATAAGATCTACCTGTTGAAGAAAAGACACATATTTTGCAGGATTTGTTAGTGTATTGTGTTTTACAGGAGGTTCCATATACTGTAAGTGGCCATGAGAAACCTTATTTAAAATGCATGTAGCCATAGAGATCAATGGGGCCGATGTATTAAGCCTGGAGAAGGCATAAGGAAGTGATAAAGCAGGGATAAGCGCAAGGTGATAAATGCACCAGCCAGTCAGCTCCTGTCAATTTACATATTGGAGCTGACTGGCTGGTGCATTTATCACCTTGCACTTATCACTGCTTTATCACTTCCTTATGCACTCTCCAGGTTAATACATCTGTCCCAATGCCTTATAACCAATGCAGGGACATGGCACTGATGAGCCCATTTGAACGTATGTACTGTATCTCTGATTTATTTTTTCTCCCCAACAATGTAACAGCTATACTATATAATGGGTGTAAGGTGCAATCTGGGAGACTGCTGGTCTATTCAGGGAGTCAGGAAGATCGCTGCTATTTCAGGGAGGGTAGGCAACTATGCAACAATTGCTAAAATGATTTCTAAAATGTTGGATTTTGATATGGCTAATCTGGCCAAGAATTTACTAAATATAGGAAGTTCTGTCTTAAAAAATGCAATTATTAAAATTTGGAAATATCCAGAAAAGGCTACATTGCATACAGCCTACAAAACTATTTCTTTGCTGTGTGACATTGTTCTGCCACAGCAATGCAATGGAAATAGTAGAAGCACTTATTAAAGAAAATTAAGAGATCACCACAAGACAAATCCAACAGGTTTGCTAATAAGTATGATGAAGAGATCTCTTTATTCCTACTTTGGAAAGAGCAGGAGCCTGGGATGGAAGAATGGGCAAGGTAATTTATGTCTGCCTCCAATGATTATTATAATTAGTGTTTCGGTATGTTAATGCATGACAGGATTGCAGTTAATCTGCAGTAACTGTCAGTGACAAATCCTTTTTTGTTTATGCATCTCCATGACAATATTTTATTCCATTTTATTGCACCGTGGAGTAAGCTCGCACTATGGGCCTGATTCAAAGCAGTTACAAATGCAGCTGCAAGTGAGATTACCCGCGCCGCCCCCGCAATGCACTGTCGCCGCCCACCCTGCGAACCCCTTTGCCTGTCAACCAGGCAGACGGGTTCGCAGCCAATGCAGCCAATCACATTGCATTAGACGGCCGTGCACACGCAGGACGGTACCTGCGCGTCGGCACTGCTGCCGTCACTGCGATTTATGCGGTCACATCGTTTAGTGATGCAAGCAACCTAAATAAACCCCTTAGACTATTACTTCTGGTATGAGTTCCCTGATTATAGAGTAGATTTTATAATTATTGTCTTTTTAAATATTTTTTTGGGTCATAACATTATTACACTATGAACTGTTTTCTTATGTATCTTTGAGCCATTTCAGAGAATGACAAACTCTGAATGGAAAAGACCCTTGGAACTATTGTGATTTCTAGTGAACTCTTACATGTTGAATTAGCACCTGTTGGACCCATCGGTTACCTTGTTCTGTTCTATGTGTCTCCTATATGCAAGAACAAGGAAAATCGGGCTGAAAGGTAGACCAATGACTACACAGACTGAACCCAGCAGTAGTTACGCAGGCACCATGTCTTGTAAGACAAGATACATGCCCTGAAAACGGCCATGACACACCTGCATTTTAACAATCTTTCCCCGCTAACACCACAGTAACACCCCCAAACGGTCACTTCCTGTCAATCACTTTGCAAAGCAATCCTCATTGATGCATACACAATGCGAACACAGCACATGCGTCTACCTATAATCACTCAGATCCGTGGAGCACCATCTTTGCATACCTCTCTGAAACAGGCCATCTGTTATTTGTTTTGTAACCAGAGAGGTTATAAAAATAATCAGACATTGAAGTGCAAACCTTTCTAAAGGTGAATTTATGTCCATGGTGGGGTTTATGTCATGCTGAGCTGTACTTACAAAACACATAAAAACACATAAAAATGTAGAATAAAATAAGGTCAAATGGCTGCCTTTCCAGTGTGGTCCGTTCCTGAAAGAAATTGGACATGAACTGGCAATGCCGTCCCACTGTTAACTTTTACCACAATGAGCCGCTGGAGGTGTAGTCCCTTGAGAGTGTCTCTTATAAATACTCAAAACCAAGCAAGGTTTTAGGGGTCCTCACTGCATCGCGGTGTCCTCCTGTCATGAAGAGGATTAGAGGCACTCCAGATGTATTAGATCACTTCAATTTCTCTGCCAAATTTGGAGTCCAGTCTTGGTCCTCTTCCACAAAGTTGGAAAAAAATGCGTGTCAACCATATGTGTGTCGACCATTTGCACCTGTCAACCTTAAGTGTAACAGGTCAGTACGGTGTAGTGTTGTTGCGAGTGCAGGTGTCGGTTGACATACCTGGATTCTTTGCCCGGGATCACCTCTTGGACCGGATCTTCTGCTGGAACCCTAGGCAGAAAGGCGAGGAACCCCAACCCCAGAGGACACTACACACAAGTTACCACACGTTAGGACGGTGACATAAAGATTTATTAATCCGGGGAACTGGTCACCGCTATGAAATTAATGGGTTACAAAGCAAATACAATTCTATACCTAGGACAATAGTGCAAATAAGGATGTACAATAAAATGACAAACAAAAAAAACTATAATGCAAAATCACAATGTATTTATATGGTACCTCTCTCTATTTTAATGGTACTGACCGCCTGTAATACCCTACCCTAGGCACATACAGTAGTGATGGTAGAATCTCCGCTGTCACTTTAATCTCCTTTTAATGTAAAGCAAGTACTCGGTTCTCTGCTATTCTAAGTGGCTAAGGAGTCCCTTTAGTCTCTTTAAGGTGTGCACACTTTACAGATTGCAATTTAAGAGATAGCATTTAAAGCTGGTAATTGAAAGTCAGTAGCAAAACATATAGTCAGGGACGGACTGGGAACAAAAAGCGGCCCTGGAAAAATTTGCACTAGTGGCCCCACATGGGCAGCACCATAGGTGTAAGGTCTACCCATGGGCCATGGCAGCAGCACCCTCCCCCCAAGACTTTCCAGATAGTGGGCATGTCTAGCAACAAGGGGAAAGTTAAAAGGAAATAAAATTAAATGTTATGAGCACATTATATGATACACCTTTAGAATTTAGGAAACTACTTTAGAAAGATATATTTTCTTGCTTATTACACCAACCGTATCCCAATCACTATTCATTCAATCTTATACAGTATGTCAGCCAAGCAGGCAGACAGAGCATACACTAGATCATCTGCAACCACAGGCTAAGTGGCAAAGTAATTTTCATATATGCAAATTATTTTGCATCTTATTCATTATGTCTATTAATAGCACCACATGTCTTCAAACAAAACAGGCCCCACGGGTGCGCCAGCCCACCGGGAATCTTCCCTGTGAGCCCTATGGCCAATCCGCCTCTGCATATAGTACAGTTCCATAGTGTGTAACAGCAGACGGTAGCACAGTTCTATAGAGCTGAATAATATACAGATTCCTCTCACAGTTTGGTCAATGAAGGTATTCGAAGTGGTCAAGCTTAACAGTAGTTAAAATGTACAGGAAAAAGAGTGCTTTTACAATGTAATGGAGAACAGTCTTGGATAGACAGAGAATGGAGGCAAAGCAATCTATAGTGGAAGCCCTCTACAAGCAGGAGCAGTAACTATAGAAGGCTCACACAGCAGCAGTGGCAGCAGAGTAGTCTCAATGATGAATGAGCAGATGTTGTAATAAAATAAAATAAAAAATTGTCTGTTACTGAACTATAAAGGAGTATTTCCTTAATACTGAGGATAGGAAGGACTTCCACAGTGCCCTGTGTCTGCAGCAACTCAGTCTCTAGCCTGCTACTAGTGGGTACCGGCTCTCTTTTGTCAAGGGACTGGGGTTACACTGATAAATAATCGCAAGCTCTTTTACGACGTCTGTGATGCTAATGGTACAATTTGAGTCTGACAGGTTATCTTTCCTCTCCTGACTGGGTAAACGTGGGGTTAGTGTGGCGGACTATTCCTCCCTCTCTCTCTCTGTATCTGGCACAAGGCTGCTTACTCTAAGTAGCTCCAATACCGTCTCTGACTGGGCTGGCTGGTTGGTGTCACTGCAGTGGCTGGCGGCTCTCACAGCAGTCTCCTCAGCAGCAGCTCCGCTTTCCACAGCGTGTCTCCTCACAGCAGTCTCCTCACTGCAGTCTCCTCAGACTCTCCACAGCGTGTCTCCTCACAGCGGTCTCCTCAGCAGCGGCTCTGCTCTCCACAGCGTGTCTCCTCACAGCGGTCTCAGCGGCAGCTCCACTCTCCACAGTCCCTACTCACAGCGGTCTCCTCAGCAGCGGCTCCGCTCTCCACAGCGTGTCTCCTCATAGCGGTCTCAGCGGCAGCTCCACTCTCCACAGCATGTCTCCTCTCACACACACTGGTGCGAACCCCATCTCCTCTTTTTCCCGCTCTGCTACAGCCAATCAAAACTCCATCAGCCTTCTCACTCCCTCCTCCATTATAAGTAAGTCCAAGGGTCCGCTCACTGGTCCTGCTGACCTCTCCCAGGGAACAGCAGAAGGGAGTGTTAACCCCTTCAGCTTTAACAGGATGGGTAGTAATCAAAGCTCAGCAAGGGAAAAATTAAGGGACCTTACTCATGTCTTATCCAGTCCGACAGTTGCCTGCAATGCATACCCTTTGTAGTACAAATTAAGGCGGTCCAGTTCAGAGTGTCACATAAGCACTGTCAACCTTTTACATGTTGACCTTTTGTCCCTATTGGCTTAATACATGTCGACCATATGGGGTTGACCTATCATCCAGATACCCTACAAAATGTATCCAACTCTGCATATGGGGGCGACATACAGTACACCTGTTTTTCTGTGCATGCAGTGCAGGAGCACATGCTGTATGGCTGATATCCACACACCTCTGCATCAGGCCCTGTGTGGTTTGTATTTTGAAAGGTTTTGTAACTCACAGGGGCATAGTTACTAAAGTGCATGTTTTTAGAAGTGGTGATGTTGCGCACAGCAAACAATCAGATTCCACGTATCAATTATCTAGCATCATCTAGAAGATAATAGCTATAATCTGATTGGTTGGTATGGCAACATCTCCACTTCAAAAAACCCGCATTTATATTCCATAGAGAGAACAGAGACAGATAAAAGGGCGGGTGGGGGGGACATGTCATGGGCCCCCCCATTCTGTAGGGGCCTTTCTGGCCATTACTTACAGCTGCAGGATGTGGAGAGGTGGCTAGGGGGGTTGTGTGAAAGCATGCCGTGTTGCAGGTATAGTCAGGCACTTCCCGTATGCTATTCGCTCTCACATCAGGCTGTCATTGGGACTCTGGTGGATAGTCCTGGAACACAAGTTGGATACGAACAGGTACTCCCTGTTGGACCCTGCAAAAAAAGGTGGACATGCTACACGTGCTTTACCTCTACTTGGTTTAGTGAATGGTCAACATTGGCATTTTTGGCCTCAGACTGGTTATCCCTTGGTGCCAAGCACTGGGGTGTAACCTGAACAAAAATGCCCAAAGGAAAGATGGGGTTAAGGAAAACAACAAAACAAAGATTATGCTCCTCGAACAAACTCTTGCCCCTTTGATGGTCGAATGGTCCTGATCTGTGTACATGGCTGTAAAACAAATTTTCCCTGCGCCACCCACAACCTGGCTACTTACTTGCAACATCAGGCCCTACCTCTCACTGAACAACCAGTGCCGTAACTAGACATTTTAGCGCTGCGTGCAAGAAATGGCATTGGCGCCCCCCTCTTTATATAAAATAGAGGCAGTGCACGCCGTAGCCGCGTGAAAAATATAGAGGGGCGTGGCTTTATGGGGTGTGGCCAAAAAATAATACAAATTCATATTACGGTGCACAGTAGTCTCCATTATTCAAATTACGCCGCACAGTAGCGCAACTACACCAGGTAGAGGCCCTTTTTGCACATTATGGCAGCCAGTCCCCCTTTTTACATATTATGGCAGCCAGTCCCCCTTTTTACGCATTACGGCAGACAGCATCCCCTTTCTACACATTACGGCAGACAGTGCCCCCTTTTACACATTACGACAGACAGCATCCCCTTTTTACACATTACGGCAGACAGAGTCCCCTTTTTACACATTAGGTAGAAAGTGTCCCCTTTTTACACATTACGGCAGACAGCATCCCCTTTTTACACTTTATGGCAGACAGCGTCCCCTTTTTACACATTACGGCAGAGTGCCCTTTTTACACATTATGGCAGACAGCATACCCTTTTTACACATTACGGCAGACACCATCCCCTTTTACACATTACGGCAGACACCGTCCCCTTTTTACACTTTACAGCAGACACCGTCCCCTTTTTACACATTGTGGCAGATAGCGTCCCCCTTTTACACATTACGGCAGACAGCGCCCCCTTTTACACATTACGGCAGACAGCATCCCTTTTTACACATTACGGCAGACAGCATCCCCTTTTTACACTTTATGGCAGACAGCGTCCCCTTTTTACACATTACGGCAGACAGAGTGCCCCATTTTACACTTTACGGCAGACACCGTCCCCTTTTTACACTTTACGGCAGAAACCGTCCCATTTTTACACTTTACAGCAGTCAGTGTCCTCTTTTTACACATTATGGCAGCCAGCGTCCCCTTATTACACATTACGGCAGCCAGCGTCCCCTTATTACACATTACAGCAGCCAGTTTCCCTTTTACAGATTAGGTAGATAAGATAGATAGATAGATAGATAGATAGATAGTGTGATGTTAGTAAGGGAGTGTCTACAAATATTAAGCATTCTAATACACTAACATGTGTAAGCCTGAATCTTCAGTGATGATCCCTGGGACCAGGGGGATGCTGGGAAGTGGGTGGTCCAGTGTGCAGTGTGCCTGGAGTTGGTGATGGAATAAACAGCACAGCATTGAACTCACATGTCTCCGTGTCCTTATGACTGGATTTACAAACATATGAACAAAACATGGTGTCAGAAGAAGTTTAACTTGGACTGCTAGTGCTCTCAGAGTGTGAAAGAATCTTGCAGAAGTCTGTAAGGCTGTGATAATCAGTGTCTGCAAAGCCTGCCGTGTGCTCCTATCTTCAAATAGTGAGTAACCATGGATAAACTAGCTCCTCCAACCGGCATGCTGATGTCTGGTAACTTGTCTGAAAACTGGAAAAGATTTAAGCAAAGGTTTAGAATATATCTTGCTGCATGTGGAGCTGATTCAGAGGCTGACAAAACGAAGGCATCCATTTTCCTCCATGTGATAGGAGAGGATGTGCTGGACATTTATAATAGTTTTCAGTTTGCTGAGGGACAGAATATGGTGCTATCTTCTATAATGCAAAAGTTTGAAGAGTACTTTGTGCCAAGGAAAAATGTGACATATGAAAGATATAAGTTTTTCACATGTGATCAGAAGTCTGTAGATGGATTTGATCAGTATGTTACAGAGCTGCAATCACTAAGTAAAACCTGTGAGTTTGGTGATTTGAAGGATTCACTGATTAGAGATCGTATTGTCTGTGGAATACCTGATAATGGACTCAGAGAGAGATTGCTGAGAGAGCAAGACCTAACACTAGAAAAGGCAGTGACTATGTGTAGATCTGCAGAAATAACTAGATTTCAAGCCAAAATATTACACAAGGACGCTTATGCTGCTGTATATGTAGTGCAGAAAACAGAGCAAAGCAAACCTCCATTCTCAAGAATGAAGCAGTCTAAGCCACAGTCTAATAAGAAAATGTGTAGTAGATGTGGAAATGCTCACAATCCTAAAATGTGCCCTGCTTATGGTAAAACCTGCATGAAATGTGGTAGACTTAATCACTTTGTCAAATGCTGTAAAATTAAAAGTAAAACAACCAAAGTGCATGCTGTTAAACAAACAGATGAATTATTTGTGGATTGCAGTGAACTTTGCAGTGCAGATAAGAAAGAATGGATTGTCCCTTTAACTGTAAACGAGATTGTCATTCCCTTTAAGCTTGATACTGGTGCACAGGTGAATTTAATATAATTTCAAGACTATAAGACTTTTAGAGTAAAACCTAAAATTCATCCAGCCAAAGTGAAAGTTACAGGGTACACTGGGGAGGAAATTCCTGTGAAAGGTACATGCTTAGTGACACTGAAATATAAGGGACAACAGTTTAAAACATCTCTACTGATTGTGGATAAAAATGTGCAACCAATTCTAGGATTAAGTTCCTGTGAGAAACTAAGCTTGCTAAAGAAAGTTTTTCTGGTGACATTACAAGTAGAAGATGACTGCAATTCGATGTTTACAGAATACAGAGACTTGTTTGAAGGTCTAGGTTGTTTGCTTGGAGAGCATAAAATAAATATAGACACACAAGTTTCTTCAGTGATACACCCCTGTAGAAAAGTGCCGTTTGCGCTGAGAGAAAAACTGAAACAAGAGTTAAATCGCATGGAAGCCTTGGGTGTGATACAGAAAGTTGATGAGCCTACTGAATGGGTAAGCTCCTTAGTAATTGTTGAAAAGAAAAATGGACAACTCAGAATATGTCTAGACCCCAGAGATTAAAAAAAAAAGCTATTAAACGAGAACATTTCAAACTACCAACCAGAGATTAAATCATGTCGCAATTTGCGGGAGCAAAATGGTTCAGTAAATTGGACGCATCTTCAGGATTCCGGCAAATGAAGCTAGATGAGGCCAGCTCAAAGCTTTGTACATTTAATACACCAGAAGGTAGATACAGATTTCTTCGACTACCATATGGAATATTGTCTGCTCCAGAAGTATATCACAAAAAGATACACATGATTTTTGAACATATTCCAGGTGTTGAAACAATGATCAAAATGGAAAGCTGCTCAATCAGATTGTAATGTCACTCAGGTGCTAATAGGGGAGGGGTAATTCTGTGTAGGAAAAAAACTGTGTTCCCTAATGCACACCGAGTGAATAATATTACTACATAATAATAGTCAGATTATACGGAGATCTTAGTTGCGTATATCTGCAGATATAGGGTTAAGCCCCCAGGCCGATCGACAAGGCTTCTCCGTCACTGGGGGTCCCTAATACTAGATATGGGCCTGGGGTGCAGGACCCCACGATGTCGGCACAGGTCGGCCACCCCAGGTCAGCACACAGGTGAAAATTAATAGGGGTTAATAAGAATCACAGAAGTGCTATGTAAGTGGTGTGATTAAAATAATATATACAAAGTGATAGGAAAAATAATAAGTGTTAATAAAGTGTTAGGGTGTGCCGACCTGAAGCAGCCCAGCCATACCGACACAGGGGCCACCGCACCCCACACCAATGAAACAATGATGGATGACATTATTGTTTGGGGATCTACAAAGGAAGAACATGATTCTAGATTGAGACAAGTAATGGAACTTGTCAAGAATGTGAATCTAAAGCTAAACAAGGACAAATGTGAATTTGGCGTGAATACACTTACCTTTATGGGCGACGTGGTCTCGAATCAAGGTGTAAAACCAGACCCAAGGAAAATATCAGCCATAGTGAACATGGAACGTCCTAACAACAAAGACAACGTCAGAAGATTCCTAGGAATGATTACTTACTTAGGAAAGTTTATTACTCAACTCTCTGAATGAACGGCCTCTCTTAGATGGTTGTTGGACAAAGATAACGAGTGGATGTGGTCACATGAACAAGAAGAAAGCTGGCAAAACTTGAAACAGATCATTACAGAGCAACCAGTGCTAAAATTCTTTGATCCTGCGAAAAGAATAAGAATTTCAGCAGATGCTTCGCAATTTGGCCTAGGCTCAGTGCTGTTACAAGAACATGAGGATACATGGCAACCAGTAATCTATGCATCAAGAGCACTGACAAGTGCTGAAACAAGGTATGCTCAGATAGAAAAAGAACTTCTAGCGATCACATATGCATGTGAGCGATTTCATCAGTTTGTGTATGGTCAAACATTTACAGTGGAAACTGACCACAAGCCATTGGTAGCTATCATGACTAAATCATTGCATGACTGTCCCATGAGAATTCAATGAATGCTTATCAGACTACAGAAATATGATGTACACTTGCTGTACTGTCCCGGCAAATACATGTACATTGCTGATACACTTTCTCGTGCTGTGGACAAAAGTGAAGGTTCCAAAAGTCTGATGGATGAAGAGATAGAAGCCTATGTTAATTTGATCATAGCTTCTCTACCAGTGTCTCTTGCAAGACAAGAACAGATTAGGAAAGAAACTGAGACAGATGACACAATGAAAGTGTTGAAAGATATCATTCTGAAAGGTTGGCCAGCAGAAAAACATGTGTGCCCGCTGTCTATCCATGATTATTGGATGTACCACAGTGACCTTACAGTTGTCGATGGTATTATTTACAAAGGCAATAGGTTTGTCATACCTGCACGACTAAGAAAAACTATGCTGTGCAAAATACATGAAGGCCACTTAGGAGAAGAAAAATGTAAGCGGAGAGCGCGTGAAGTTATGTATTGGCCAAGAATGAACCAAGACATAGCACAGACTACAGCTACATGTGAATTATGTCTTACGTATAGACCGAAACAACAAGTCAAGCCACTGAGTCCTCACGCAGTGCCAGAGAGACCGTACCAGAAAGTTGGCGCAGATTTGTTTGATTGTAATGGGAAAACATACATTGTCGCAACTGGTTATTACTCTAACTACCCTGAGGTGAAGACACTACATACAACTACTAGTAAAGCCTTAATCAATTGCATGAAGTCAATCTTTGCAAGGCATGGTGTTCCTATGGAAGTGTTCACTGACAATGGTTCTCAGTTTTCCAGTGCTGAATTTAGACAATTTGCTGATGAGTGGGAATTTGTCCATACTACGTTAAGTCCCCACTATCCACGCTCAAATGGGTTGGTGGAAAGTTCAGTAAAAACTGTAAAGAGTCTCATGAAAAAAGCTCAAGAAGGTAAAGAAGATTTCTACAAAAGTCTTTCAATCTACTGCAGTACACCTTTACAGAATGGACTATCTCCTGCACAAATGCTGATGGGAAGGAGGATTAGAGCAAATCTCCCGATACTTGATGAACTGCTTAATACACATAACTCAGCGTTGGTCAGACTGAGTAAGGAACGTCAACAGGCGAAACAGAAACAGTTCCATGACAGGCGAGCAAAAAGCTTATCTGATCTAAAATCGTGTGAGCAAGTCCGTCTCAGAGATCACGAGAAAGGTATTTGGGTGCAGAAAGGTATTGTGCAAGCACAAGTAGCACCAAGATCTTATACTATACGTACAGAGCGTGGAACAGAAGTAAGAAGAAATCGGGTGGATTTAAGATCTCAACCTAGCCATAATGAAGACAACATGACTTAAGAATACCCTTCATCTGACATGTATGATGATCCTGATAATGGTGAACAAACCACGATTCTAGAAAGGTCCAATATGGTCGATGAAACGCAGACTGTGTATGAAAGACCCAAAAGGGAAATACGCAGACCTGAGAGACTCATTGAAACGTGTTAGATGATGTTCTTAATATGACGTTGTTAATTGTTGCATTGAAGCGTACAGGGCTTATCTTTAAAGAAAAGAGGATGTGATGTTAGTGTATTAGAATGCTTAATATTTGTAGACACTCCCTTACTAACATGTGTAAGCCTGAATCTTCAGTGATGGTCCCTGGGACCAGGGGGATGCTGGGATGTGGGTGGTCCAGTGTGCAGTGTGCCTGGAGTTGGTGATGGAATAAACAGCACAGCAGTGAACTCACATGTCTCCATGTCCTTATGACTGGATTTACAAACATATGAACAAAACAAACAGATAGATAGATAGATAGATAGATAGATAGATAGATAGATAGATAGATAGATAGATAGAATAGATGATACTTACCATCTCTCCGCTGGCTCATTCAGTCAGGCTCCTCGGTGCTGGCAGCTACGGAGGCAGGGGAGAAGGAGGAGGAGGGAGGGGGAGGAGGGAGCCGCAGCAGCGCACTGTAATTGGTAGCGGCGCCACATACAGCTGTCCCTCTCCTTCCGCATTGGCTGGCCACTGCCGCTGTGAACATCCTATGTGGAAGGAGAGGGACAGCTGCAGCAGCGCTGCTACCAGTTACATAGCGCTGCTGCGGCTCCCGAGTCCCCCTCCCTCCTCCTCCTTCTCTGCTTCCTCCGGAGCTGCTCCTCTCCTCCTCCGGCGCACACAGGCGGCTTATATGAGTCAATTTTACTCGTTACAAGCCACTGGCTTGGAATGTTGGCAGTTGCGCACTCAGAGCGACTGTGCTGTGTGCCAGGCTCTGCCTTTAACACACTACTCCTACATTTGCCAACAATGCATTTCCCCAAACAATACAATGGTACCAACAAGTACTTACAAAATAAGACAATAATGCAGTTCCAAAACAATGCAATAATCACAAGCATGTACCTTGCCAACAGCCTACCTTTATTGGGGGCCTGTCTGTGGATGATAGAGTAGCTTAGCACAGCCTACCTTTAGTGGGGGCCTGACTGTGGGGGATACAGTAGCTTAGCACAACCTACCTTTAATGGGGGCCTGACTGTGGGGGATACAGTAGCTTTGCACAACCTACCTTTAATGGGGGCCTTACTGCCTAAACAATCGGGCCTCTTTCAACATACCATAAGGACTTAGGCCCACGCAGCTCTGTTAAATAAAGAATGGGGCCAACACCTATTGAACCTAATGCCCATTACTTCTAGGGCTTAGTGCCCTCTATGCCTTGGCCTAATGCCGATTAACTTACACAATACACTATATGGCCTGGTGCACATTAGCAGGGCCAGTGACTGCACCTGTACACTGGCCCTCGTACACAGAGCTTGACTGCCCTGTATGTATCCATAATGGGGAGAAGGGGGAGCAAAATCAGTGGTGGGGGCTACATGGTACTGTGTAGTCTTGCAGGTACTATTGTCCAGAGGAAAATATGGAGCACTGCAGGCCTCAGAAAGTAACTGATAACTACCTGACTTATAAGGTGAGAGTGATGGAGGACTACAAGGGGGACATTATTTTGTGTGCACATGTTTGTGTTTTTATGTGACTCTATATAACCAGTCTGTGACTCTGCATGTCTCAATGTAACTCTCTGTGTACCTCAGTCTGTGTGTCATTATGTATATATTATGTGTATACTGTGTGTTTCTATCTCTCAATAAGACCTGCAGGCATATTCAATTAATTGCTAGCTAATTACCTCGCGGTGTGGGGAAATGCTATTAATTAAATAGCTTTTTCCCCTGCACCTAAAATCGGGGATTACCACACGAAAACCCACTGATTATGTATAAACTGTGCAATCAATGGGTTTTCCCTGCGTGTTAACCCCCAATGGTGCCATTTTCTCACAGCTCATGAAGCTGCGAGAAAAAGTACACCATCGGGGATTAACGCACGGGGTAAGACCTGCTAACTGAATTTGACTGGCGCAAATGTTCCTGTTTGTGTTTCTCAATGAAAGTTAATGGAAAAGATTCTGAATTGGGCTCTTGCCTGGTTTACATCTGTGTGCCTGCATGTGTAACCACTGTAATTATCGTAAGACACATCTATTGGTTGCACAATCAAATCATGCACAAGCAGTGATTAAACGTTTGAACATGCAACGAGTTCAGAGACATGCCCGTGATACCCTTATAACATGCCCATAAAATGGACATCACAGTAATGCCCCCACATTTACCGTGAGTCTCAATTGTAACTGCGTCTCTATGTGTGCACACTGTAAGATGCATGCTCCGTGCTACTTTTTATCAACATATACGCATGTGCAGTTGATAAACATTGACCATTTGCATCAATTTCAGCATTGTGTGTCAGAATCAGAGGTCATTTACAAAACATAGAGAATACCAGAGACCTATATACAATACAGGGATTATTTATAAGACCGATAAACAATATGGAGAGCATCTCAGATACAGATATACAAGACAGAGTGCATCCCAGAGACTGATATAAAATACAAAGAGCCTTCCACAGAACGATACAACATACAGGGAGCATTATAGGGATAGATATACAAAGACTAAGGAGTCTATTTACTAAGCCCTGGATGAAGATAAAGATAAAGTGACCGGATATAAAGTACCAGCCAATCGGCTCCTGTCATTTTTCAAACACAGCCCGTGACATGGTAGTTAGGAGCTGATTGGCAGGTACTTTATCTCCATCCACTTTATCTCCATCCAAGGCTTAGTAAATAGACCCCGTAGAGCATCCTAGTTACCGCCATACAATAGATAGAACATGCTAGAGACCTATATGCAATACAGAGAGCTTTCACATGCAGTGTACGTACAAAGCACTATGATCAGAACTATAGTGAAAGACCTGGAGTAAAACTTGAATTCTTACTCCTCCTCTTTTCTGTCCAGACAACTCCCCTTTCTGGTCAAAACTCTTCCCCTTTGTAGCATATCGTCTCCTTTGAATTATGCATCTTATTTGCATGGTAGACACAGCGAAACACTACTCACAGTGTACTAGAGACACTAGACTTTATCTGCACAGGAATAAGTTGCAAGGTTGCAGATGAAACACAACGGAAATTGGGAGAAAAAGCCATGGCTGCTGCATTGTAGCATTTTGTATACAGATTCGGACTCATTTTCATACAGATGTTCAAATGTAGCACATCAAATTGATAAGTGCAATTTAGCACAGAAGTTTTGTCACTTCCAGTTGTTTTATATATGTTACTTATTAGGCCTCACATTTTGAGTGAAAAAGATGCTTGGTGTGTCCGCATCACCTCGGACCTGGCGCATCAACAGGGGCTGAAGCCACAGTGTAGGAAGACACATCTGTACGAGGGGTGTGCAATAAGTTTCCAGATGCACAAAAAGTATTATATTTACAAAGTGAACAATACATTTTTTCAAAGTATTTTCCAGAAGAGTCTGCAACGTTGTATGCGCTCAAACTACTTGGTGAAGCAGCAGGACCAGTCCGAAGCAGGTATGTCTTCTACATGCTTGATGAAGATCTCTACTGCAGCTTCTGATGACTCAAAATTAATCCCACACAGCTTCCACTTGATTTGTGGGAACACAAAAAAGACGCAGGGGGCCAGGTCTGGACTGTATGGCAGATGGCCAAGCTCCTGGATGCGTTCATGGTCCAGAAAATCCACCACTTTCCTGAACTTGTGGGCAGGTGCATTGTCATCATTGGAAGTTCTTGGACGGTGCCTGGAAATGGCTTCCAGCACTTGCAGTAGGCATTATTTGGCGGCCTATTCCCCAGTGATGGGACACTGCTGCATGAGTGGTAAGGTACTTACGTGACCAGTCTTAGCAACAAAAACAGCCACAATCTGCTTGGCCATGCAACGCTCATGTTGGAACTCCTGTGGCGGCGCACCTCCAACCTCCAGTGGGCTGACTGTTATTTGGTATCAGGGCAACACTGTACATCCAGAATTCATCACCACTGATGATCTCCTAGACAGAATTTGAATGAACGCTGTCAAACCTGGCCAGCATGTTGTGGCACCAAATCTCCAGAGCCTCCTTCTGCTCTCAAGTCAGCTCATGGGGCATGAGCATTTAGAAACCTTGCTCAGGCTAAAGCCCCTTACACACGGGGAGAGATGTGTGCTTAGCAATCTATCAGTGACCGCTCAGCACACATCTCTCTCCCCGCTCAGCACAGCGCGATGTGTGCTGAGCGAGGGGGTGGACGGGGGAACATTTCACCCAGCGGTGCATGCAGGCCAATCTAGCACCAGCGATAACGCGGGGCCACGCATCGCTATCGCTGTGGGACATACACACGGAGAGATCCGTGCTTAACTTCTACGCAAACTAGTTAGATTGCTTAGAATTTAAGCACTGATCTCTCCGCTTTTCGTGGAGTATCAAGCAGATAGATCCAGATGAGATGCCTATCTCCTTCTCTAACTGGGTCATGGTCACCCTGGCATCCACAATGTTGTCCTCAGTGATGGCGGCCACAGATTGGCCTCAGCACTCCTCATCTTTCAGGGACCATCTCCCATGCTGAAATTCTGCAAAGCACTCAAACACAGCAGTTTGGGACAATGCCGTGATAAGATCGCGGACCCATGTGTTACCGTCTGAAAACGGGTTTCCTGGGGCTGGTTATTGGAAATTCTGCTTTGTGTGTCTGAGGCATGCAAAGCATAATCCCCAATAAATGGTGGCTTTCGGGGTTAATTGGATAGCCCCAGAGGAATCCTTTAGCTGCTGCAATTAGTAAGGAGTAGATGTGTGAAGCAGTGAAACGAGTGGAGAAGTGAGCCATTTGAGAAGTTGCCCATGGCAGCCAATCAGCTTTGAAGTTACATTTATCAAGTGTGTTCTATAAAATTATACTTAGTAGCTGATTGGTTACCATGAGCAACTCCTCCATTGGCTCACTTCTACACTCTTTTCACTGCTTTAAACATCTCTCCCTGATGGTGGTTTTGGCAAACCAAAGCATAAGGGTTCGCGCACATCGCACATTTATAGCACCAAAAAGATTAGCTTTATATTAAATAAAAGAAAATTTACATTAAGTTATTACTTCTGCCCTCTCAAAAAGACAGCTGCATCAGAATACTTTACTAAATGCACATCCCTAAAGCTAAGTATGTATTATGGCCTTGACTATGATCAGGGCCGTAACTAGGTATGTGCTGAGTGTGCTTGGCACACAGCGCATAAGCAGTGCATATGCACTTTGGGTGGAGAACCGGCACCCCAACAAAGACTAGGTTACTTTGCCTGCTCCTAGTCACTGCTGCCACAGATGCAAGGTCTGCCTGCTACCCTGGACTTTCCCACTTTGTCCTTAGCAGCCGCTGGGGTCTGGCCATAGACAGGTAAAGCCGGAGCGTATACCCTCCTTCTATAAATGCCACGTCACAGTTATTAATGGAGCCTGTCAGCATTGCTGTGTGTCACAGCGCAGCTCTGTCAGTCACCTCAGCAATCTCTCCTAACAGTCCTGGGGTGGTCCCCTTTATATAAATTCTCCTCTCAGGTCCTGGATGTGTCCTGCTAGGGTTGCATGCCACTGCCCAGCTGACATGTGGGACCAGTCCAATCTTGCTGTCCTCCTATGGGTCCTAGCAACCTCCCGTTGTATCTGCCGCAGTTGGGGTAAAGTTAACCATTGCAACTATCCCAGTGTAAGCAGGGCCGTCTTAACAGCAGTGTAGGCCCCTGGGCAAACCAATGCACTGGGGCCCCTACCCATTCTCCAGCTGCAGCTTCAATGTTCCGCGGCCGGTAGGAGGTGTTCTATCTTCCGCTCAGCATATAGAATCCAGAGCAGTACTTTATGCTAATTGCTCCTTTACTGCACAGATGGTGCGAGATGGGGTGGCAGGGAGAACACTAACCTGTAGAAGGGGGCATTGGGCTGAATGAAGGGGGCCCTGGTACATGACTTCCAGGGTAGAAGGGGGTGTTTAATACGCAGGGGAGGGGTGGGTAGTTGAGTGGGCTTAATATTTATAACTTTCCAGTGGGAGGGCAGCTAGCTTGACAGCAGATGTCTCTGGTTCCAGGAAATAGATTTTTTCAGGAGGTACTGGGGACTTGGGGATTAGAGTTCAGGAGCCAGAACAATCCACAGATGAATATATAAAACTGCATACCAAGCTGGAAGGCTGATATATCTTGTTCTGGGCATAGTAGAGACAAGCTGCCAGTGTCCACTGAAAGGGGAGAGACCCAGCTTTTGGAGTTTAACCGAAATATCTGTCTGGGTGGAGCATTTAACAGGCTTGGATGGGGACCACTGCTTTGAAGTCAAATATCTCCGGTTCCCCAGGGCCGATTTTCAATAATCTGGTACCTCTGGAAAAAGGGGATCCTTAACTATCAGCATAGGGCCTTTATACTCCTGGGGCCCTTGGGCAACTGCCCATTAAGCCCATATGTAAAGACAGCCCTGGGTGTAAGCACAGTTATACCGCCTTAGATACATAGTAGGCTGACAGTGCAGAGGTGGGAAGTGAGGCAAACTTTGCTCCAGCAGTGTTCAGGAGCAGGCAGAGAAACGTACCCCCAAGGCGGGCAGATTTGGGCAATGCACAGCAGCTGGTAGGGTTACAGCAGCCCTGCAAGTGTGGTGGAACGCTCTATAACCTCTGTTAGCAGCTATTAATGACCAACTCCGGCCGCCGAGCACCCACCAAGCACTTGCTCAGCGGCAACCGCGACACATCCTCTATCTTCCGGGCTGCGGGGAGCGTGATTATGATGCAATCACGCTCCCGTGGCTGGCACGCTGAGGACCCTGTAGGCAGCTCCTTGGTTTCCCGGCCCTCTCCCCTTTGTTGGTAGGTGGGTGCAGCGGCAGGCAAAGAAACAGTGGACTGCGTCTGCTAGTGTAAAACAGTGACAGCTGCCTGGGGTGAGTAATTCAAATGATCTGGTCCCCTCACCACAAGCAAGGTGCACCGTGCAATGAGTGTGTGTCACTCTGTGTATATGAGGCTGCACTGCCTTTAGCACATACAGACAATTAATAGGAGACACGGGCATTTATTACATACAGTCTGTAATAAATGCCCATCTCCTATTGATTTGAATAGCTTTTAGAGTTGGAAATACTGAGCTTACCCTGCCCTGTGTATGTGCTGCCTCATATACACAGACAGAGCGACACACGCATTACATCTGATTATTTTTTAATTGCAAATATATTTGGTACTGTTAATAAGCAAAAGATCTAAGAAGTTGCATGATGCTGCATCATACAGCAATTACCAGTGTCATGTGATGTGCTGCTGTCCTGGTCACTGGACAATTGTGCGGTGCATGTGAATAACGGACACTACTGTGCAATACAACGTGAATTGATGCTATTCTGTGGCCATGCCCCGTCACCACAAAGTCATACCCGTTTATTTTTTGTGCACGCCTATGGCGAATCCCTGATTCGAATGTAGGCGGGGCACCACTTCTCTTTCTGGCACAGAGAACCAAAATGTCAAGTTACGGCGCTGACTATGACCTTGGACAGCACAGCCTCTAAGTACAGCTGCTGTCACAGAAAGTATTGCAATTGTATCTGATACAAATGACAATGAATTGGGAAAGTTAGAGAATATAAGGCTGAGCACAACTATTTACATAGGAAAGAATGTGTACTGCGCATGAGCGCATGCAAATGTGGCAATACAGAGTTGGACACAAATTAGGTGTATCGACCCATATGACTGAAGAGATGGAACTGGTGTGGGATTATTCGTTCTTACATAAGCATAGTTCCATCAGTACGTGTTCAAGTAAATTTAGTCCCCAAGCAAAAATACTGTACTGTATGGCTGTTAGGACTGGAGGCAGATTCAAGCACATACTTAAAATAATGATTAGTAGTAAACAAATTACCCACTTAGGTGCAGTCACATTATGGGATACATACGGCCCTACGTATAGGGAAATATACTCTACTTTTCTGGGAGTTTCTTTCCAGTGATGTACTGTACACCTGATTACATCCAACTCTGGCTCAGCCCAAATATTTGTATTTTGTTCTACTTCACTTTCAGTGTTGTAAATACATTTTAGCGGAAGCTAATGGTTTACAATTGCCTTTGTCTTGTCTCAAATAACATTTCACAGTGTTAATTGATTTTGCTGGTCAATTATCATGCAAGTTATTTGATATACCCAATGACTTTCAATGAAAGGAAACATGCTTGTTCTAAATTGACCTCTTTCTGCTGTGATGATGGATAGAGAACAGATGTTTGTACTCAGCTGCAGTTAAGCACACTACTGCATGTGGTGTTCTATGGGACGACCAACTGTTCTACTCTAAGCAAATTACTGTTTAATGAAAAAGCAGCTCATCACAATCCCCTAAAGGAGCATCTCTATATGTTAACAAACAATGCTCCAACTTCTTAGAATGAAGCTAAAAGTATTGTAGCACTACACCTTAATACCAGTCTCCGGCTTAAACGGCTAGTTAGGTTTTTGGGTACCATACTGAATAACCATACTGTACTAGCAGACTGTTCATGCTGACACTTCCATTCTAGAACAACTTTATTTCTATACATCAAATTACAAAGGCTCAGATGTCCAACATTACAACATAAAAAATAAGATAAAACAGACCATGCTTGCAATGCACCAGGTCCATGGTTAGTAAGTGTAGAAGAAAGTGTTTTACATTATTACATTTTAGTCTCCAAAACATTTTTCGATAATGGTTAAAGGAATTCGACCTAGAAGAGCTGGAATAGTTTACTGCACAGTAAGTGCAGTGCACTCTACCAAACAGCATTACAAAGAGGACTGTACATGCAGTATACAGCTAGGAGCAACACTGGTCAGGAAACACAACAGGGTGAACATTTTCTTTCTTTCTTTCTTTCTTTCTTTCTTTCTTTCTTTCTTTCTTTCTTTCTTTCTTTCTTTCTTTCTTTCTTTCTTTCTTTTCTCTTATACTGTATAGTGCAGCAAATTCCATTGCACTTTTCAATTGGAAACAACAGTGATAAAACAAACCTGGGTAATGATGACAGACAGTCATAGAGGTAGGAAGGCCCTGCTAGCAAGCTTACAATCTATAGGGACATAGGCCTTAATACACAAGGACAGGTGCTATCTATAGCATAATGGTGCACCAGATTGCAAAGGTTCTTGGGGAGCTGTATGATATGGTCACACAGCAATGTTGGCCAGGGGTCAGGATGGTGTGAAAGTGAAGAGAGAGAAAATATGTAAGGATATGTGTGGACTCTACAGTGGGGATGTAATTGGATAGGAAAGTTTTTGAAGGTTATGTGGGAGGTTCTGGAATTTGCTAAGCTAGCCTGAAGAGGTGAGTTTTCAGGGAACGCTTGAAGGTTTGGAGACTAAATGGGATGGGAGTGAATGATGAGTGTGGATGAGAGATGTAGATCTTGTGTACAGCGAAGAGATCGGTTTGAAGATATTTGAGATAAGCGAAGATATGTATGTTGGTTCTATTTTCCATTATACCTGTATTTTTAGTAGTGATGAGCGGGTTCGGTTCCTCGGAATCCGAACCCCCCCGAACTTCACCCATTTTACACGGTTCCGAGGCAGACTCGGATCCTCCCGCCTTGCTCGGTTAACCCGAGAGCGCCCGAACGTCATCATCCCGCTGTTGGATTCTCGCGAGATTCGTATTCTATATAAAGTGCCGCGCGTCGCTGCCATTTTCACTCATGCATTGGAGATGATAGGGAGAGGACATGCAGCGTTCTCTCAGATTCTGTGTTCAGTGTGCTGCAAATATTTGTGCTCAGTGTGCTGCAAATATCTGTGCTGAGTGTGCTTGCAAATATCTGTGCTCAGTGTACTGAAAATATCTACGTTCTCTGCCTGAAAAACGCTCCATATCTGTGCTGCATTGTAGTATATAGTAGGAGGACAGTGCAGAATTTTGCTGACCAGTGACCACCAGTATTATATAGCAGTATGGTACAGTAGTCCACTGCTCTACCTACCTCTGTGTCGTACCGTACTGCTATATATTATATACTGGTGGTCAGCAAAATTCTGCACTGTCCTCCTACTATATATATTGCACACAACTAAAATGCACCACAGGTATGTATGGATAATACATACCTGTGGTGCATTTTAGTTGTGTGCAGTATAGCCTCTAGTCTCCAAACCTTTAAATGTTCCTTGAAAACTCACCTCTTCAGACAAGCCTATCAAATTCCAGACCCACCCACATAACCTTCAGTGCTTCCCTATCTAATTACATCCTCTGTAGAGTATTCATAACATCACATATCTTGTCTTTCTTTAGTCTCACACCCTCCTGACACTTGGATAACTTTGTGGGGTATCATCATACAACCCATTAAGAACCTAGCAATCTGGTGGACCATTATGCAATAGGTAGCATCTATCCTTCTGTATCTATGCCTATTTCCCTATAGATTGTAAGCTTGCGAGCAGGGCCTTCCTACCTCTATATCTGTCTGTTTTTACCCAGTTTTGTTCTATTGCTGTTGTTCTAATTGTAAAGCGCAACGGAATATGCTGCGCTATATAAGAAACTGTTAATAAAATAAAATAAATGTTGCTGTGACCACCAGTATATATATAGCAGTACGGTACAGTAGTCCACTGCTCTACCTCTGTGTCGTCAAGTATACTATGCATCCATACCTGTGCTGCATTTTAATTGTGCGCAGTATATAGTAGGAGGGGACAGTGCAGAATGTTGCTGTGACCACCAGTATATATATATAGCAGTACGGTACAGTAGTCCACTGCTCTACCTCTGTGTCGTCAAGTATACTACAAAAGTTCAGTATAATGACCCAAAAATCAAAATTAAAAGCGTCTGATGAGAAGCGTAAACTTACCAATATGCCATTTACGACACGGAGTGGCAAGGAATGGCTGAGGCCCATGCCTATGTTCATGGCTAGTGGTTCAGATTCACATGAGGATGGAAGCACTCATACTCTCGCTAAAAATCTGCAGTGCCACTCCTAGATGGGCCAAGTGTTTGTGTCGGCCACTTGGGTCGCTTAGCTTAGCCACACAGCTACCTCATTGCACCTCTTTTTTTCTTTGCATCATGTGCTATTTGGGAACTATTTTTTAAATCTGCCATCCTGTCTGACACTGCAGTGCCACTCCTAGATTGGCCAGGTGTTTGTGTCGGCCACTTGGGTCGCTTAGCTTAGTCACACAGCTACCTCATTGCACCTCTTTTTTTCTTTGCATCATGTGCTGTTTGGGGACTATTTTTTAAATCTGCCATCCTGTCTGACACTGCAGTGCCACTCCTAGATGGGCCAGGTGTTTGTGTCGGCCACTTGGGTCGCTTAGCTTAGTCACACAGCTACCTCATTGCACCTCTTTTTTTCTTTGCATCATGTGCTGTTTGGGGACTATTTTTTAAATCTGCCATCCTGTCTGACACTGCAGTGCCACTCCTAGATGGGCCCAGGTGTTTGTGTCGGCCACTTGGGTCGCTTAGCTTAGCCATCCAGCGACCTTGGTGCAAATTTTAGGACTAAAAATAATATTGTGAGGTGTGAGGTGTTCAGAATAGACTGGAAATGAGTGGAAATTATGGTTATTGAGGTTAATAATACTATGGGATCAAAATGACCACCAAATTCTATGATTTAAGCTGTTTTTGAGGGTTTTTAAAAAAAAAAACACCCGAATCCAACAAAAAAAATTTCAGGGAGGTTTTGCCAAAACGCATCCGAATCCAAAACACGGCCGTGGAACCGAATCCAAAACCAAAACACAAAACCCGGAAAAAAAATTCCGGTGCACATCACTAATTTTTAGTATGTTTTATTATATATTTCTTTATGTTACACTTCTCTTATTATTTAAAAAATGGGTGTATCAGCTCCCACAGGCCAAGTGCAAGGTTTCGTGGTGCCCTAGGCAAAGCTTCTCCAAATACCCACTTCCCAGTCCCTCACGCAGCTGAGTTTTGTAATATATAAATAACTCTTACATCCTCCTCTCTGGCAAGATTGAAAGTCCAGGCACACTGGTGCCCAGAAGCACTGATTTGTCTGATTTTTTAGACCACACGCCTTTACAATACAGAAAGGGCCTGATTCAGTTGGTCAAAAAATTTTATTTTAAGCTTATTTTGTGGAATAGGCAAAAGTTATTCAAGTCTTCAGAACATTTGTAGAAAGTTTCAATTACAATGTTGAAGCATGTATCACATATTGTACATTGTAATAATTCAAGCTGAACCATGTCTACAGAGTTATACCACTGTGATGTAAGCATTTACTCTTTGCAAAACTCAAATAAAATGTTTTGAAAAAAAAAGGCCCTGATTCAGAGTTGCACATAAAGTGGCCACAATTGTGGTCGCTTTCAGAATTTTCAAATAAATGCGCATTTCCTCTTGCATTTAGTTAGATGCTTGTACGTGATTGCACTGCCCCACCCATCCACGGAAAGCAGTCGTCATCATCATCATAAGCACACAACTGCACCCGCCCTATCCTTGGTGCAAGAGATCTGACTGAAGGATTTGACCTCTGTGTGCCGTGCAGTTCTATGAACACACTTACAGCAAACTTATCCCACATGCAAATGCCCCATTGCTGACTGTTGCACTGACTGAGTCACAAGTGGAACTATGACTGAGATCACTACAAGCACAACATATGCAGGCTTGGACACATGTGCAGTTTGCTACAAGATCCGCACAAAGACAGTATTTAATGCAACTCTGAATCTACCTAGAGTGCATCTATCTTAACTCATAAAACATCACATGCCCGTTACTTTCCATAGTTTGTCCCTCACATGCCAGGGATAGAACCCTACATCACCATGCAGACAGCCACCACATGGACCCCAGTCTGCTCCCAGACAGTATACTCTATAACATTCTTCATTCACCCTCACTCCCAGAGCCATAAGAAACCTAGCCTCATCTCTTTCAGTTCAATGGGAAGTACTTCTTTGAACCTTGCTGCGCTTTAGTTGAAAAACAAATTCTTAGGCACACTTCACCTGATACAATACAAAGAAAGAAAGAAAAGGAACAGATATAATACAGTTCCTATGTCTCATCAATCTAAGCCATAGGTGTGAATAAAGCAAGTAGTATTTTAGGGGAAAGCAAATGTAAATGAATCAAGAGTGTGGTCCTCAAGTGGAATTTGGTTGAACTTTAAGGAACTGGGGGTGGACCTAGCAATGTGCACCACAGGCACGTAGTGTAAGCACACTTTTGTTTGTCCACTCTTCAATGTGATTCATTAAGTAAAGAATGCATTCAGGTGCTTTTAAAAATTAAAGAAACGTCAAGGGTCAAATATTTATAAACAGTATTTTTACTAAAATAAAGTGAAAAAGGGTGTTTTCACACCCATTTCACATTATTTTAGCATCACTCAATGTATTAATGGGCTTTTGGAGCAGTTCTTCTTGAAAACTGCTCCAAACCCTTTAATTGTAATTATTTTAGTAACCCACATCACATTCCCCATACTTATAATGTGAAATGCGATGTGGCCGAATACTAAAAAAAAAAATTGTTAAAAAACACAGCAGTGTGCCCTGTGATAATAATGCCAGCTCCAACTGGCAAAATCACAGGGCAGCACTGCGATAAGCAGCCTTTTGCACTGAACGCTGCTTCTCTAGTGTCTGTGAGGCAGCACACGGCGGAGATACAATGTAGCGCCTATGCTCTCCATTGTATCCAATGGTGGGAACTTTGCGGTCAGCGGTGAGGTTACTTTCGGTCAACTGCTGACCGCAAAGTTCCCACCATTGGATACAACGGAGCGCATAGGCGCTACATTGTATCTCTGCCGTGTGCTTCCTCACAGACACTAGAGTAGCACACAGCCAATCAGGAGAGTGCCACGACGTGGCGCTCCCTGATTGGCTGAAGGGACCCTCTTTGCCAGGAGTCAGGGGGGGTCCTGGCAGTCGGGGAAAGGGGTCCCATGTGTAAACATGGGACCCCTTATAGTGCGTGGTCGGGTTTCCGTTTTTTTGTTTTGCCAAGTACGTGGATTTTACAAAGGACAGAATCTACACTGGATTATGTGAGTATAATTTTTTTCACAGGTACCCCAAGGATTCTTCAGGGAGCAGAGGACAGAGCCTCGTGGGAACATAGGTAAGTATGTATGTTTGGAGGTGTGCATGTATGTAATAAACTTATACTTTCACGGTGTGTGTGTCCTGTTTTTTTGGGGGAATTTTTTTTTTGTAGTAGTACTACAGGTACCAGCGGCCCTGGTTTTCCACCGCATGCTGGTACTTGTGGTTCTCCAAGTACCAGCTTGCGGGGGAGGCTTGCTGGGACTTGTAGTACTGCTACTAAAAACAATATTCACATTTTGTAAACAAGGCTATCAGCCCCCCATCCACCGCCCTTGGATGGGGGGGACAGCCTCAGGCTTCACCCCTGGCCCTTGGGTGGCTGGAGGGGGGGACCCCTTGATTTAAGGGGTTCCCACTCCTCCAGGGTACCCCGGCCAGGGGTGACTAGTTGGGTATGTAATGCCAGGGCCGCAGGGACCACTATAAAAGTGTCCCCCCCCTGTGGCATTATGTACCTGGCTAGTGGAGCCCGGTGCTGGTTTTAAAAATACGGGGGACCCCTACGCTTTTTGTCCCCCGTATTTTTGGAACCAGGACCAGGCGCAGAGCCCGGTGCTGGTTGATGAAATATGGGGGAACCCCTGTCATTTTTTTCCCATATTTTGTCAACCAGGACCGGCTCAAAGAGCCCGAGGCTGGTTGTGCTTAGGAGGGGGGACCCCACGCAATTTTTTTCTGAATTTTTAACACTTTAAAAAAATGTTTAAGGTACACAATGAAGCCCTGCACGGATCTCACAGATCCGGCCGGGATTCTTTGTGTTTTGTCATTCAGTGTTTTACTCATCACTCCCGTAAAACACTGCCTGATATTACGAATCACATCGACATCGGAAAATATGAATTGGGAAAAGTCGGCAGCTTAGTGAATGACTGTATCAGGATTCAAAAAGTTGCAGTAAAATGCACCCGATACCATTCGAGATCAAACACCCTTCAAAACGGCCAAAACACGAATCTTTGTAAATATACCCCCTGTTGTCCGTGGGACGAATATGGCCATTGACATGCCTGGTCAAATGACAAAAAAAATCACCTCTTCGGTGTGGAATTATTTTAATAGAAATGCGGACAACAGGTGTCAAGCAATGTGTTGCCTTTGTCAAGCAGTAATAAGTAGGGGTAATGACGTTAACCACCTAGGAACATCCTCCCTTATACGTCACCTGGAGCGCATTCATCAGAAGTAATTGACAAGTTCAAAAACTTTGGATGACAGCGGAAGCAGTCCACTGACAACTAAATCCCTTCCTCTTTTAACCAAGCTCCTGGAAACCACACCACCAACTCCCTCAGTGTCAATTTCCTCATTAGACAGGAAAACCAATAGTCCTGCAGGCCATGTCACTGGCAAGTCTGACGAGTCCTCTCCTGCCTGGGATTCCTCCGATGCATCCTTGAGTGTAACGCCTACTGCTGCTGGCGCTGCTGTTGTTGCTGCTGGGAGTCAATCGTCATCCCAGAGGGGAAGTCAGAAGACCACTTGTACTACTTCCAGTAAGCAATTGACTGTCCAACAGTCCTTTGCGAGGAAGATGAAATATCACAGCAGTCATCCTGCTGCAAAGCGGATAACTCAGGTCTTGGCAGCCTGGGTGGTGTTAAACGTTTGTCCGGTATCCACCGTTAATTCACAGGGAATTCGAGAATTGCTTGAGGTATTGTGTCCCCGGTACCAAATACCATCTAGGTTCCATTTCTCTAGGCAGGCGATACCGAGAATGTACACAGACATCAGAAAAACAGTCACCAGTGTCCTAAAAAATGCAGTTGTACCCAATGTCCTCTTAACCACGGACATGTGGACAAGTGGAGCAGGGCAGACTAAGGACTATATGACTGTGACAGCCCACTGGGTAGGTGTATTGCCTCCCGCAGCAAGAACAGCAGCGGCGGCACCAGTAGCAGCGTCTAGCAAACGCCAACTCGTTCCTAGGCAGGCTACGCTTTGTATCACCGCTTTCCATAAGAGGCACACAGCTGACAACCTCTTACGGAAACTGAGGAACATCATCGCAGAATGGCTTGCCCAATTGGACTCTCCTGGGGATTTTTGATATCGGACAATGCCACCAATATTGCGCGTGCATTACATGTGGGCAAATTCCAGCATGTCCCATGTTTTGCACATACATTGAATTTGGTGGTGCAGAATCTTTAAAAAAAGTCAGGGGCGTGTAAGAGATGCTGTCGGTGGCCCGAAGAATTGCGGGCCACTTTCGGCATTCAGCCACCGCGTGCCGAAGACTGGAGCGCCAGCAAACACTCCTGAACCTGCCCCGCCATCATCTGAAGCAAGAGGTGGTAACGAGGTGGAATTCAACCCTCTATATGCTTCAGAGGATGGAGGAGCAGCAAAAGGCCATTCAAGCCTATACATCTGCCTACGATATAGGCAAAGGAGGGGGAATGCACCTGACTCAAGTGCAGTGGAGAATGATTTCAACGTTGTGCAAGGTTCTGCAACCCTTTGAACTTGCCACACGTGAAGTCAGTTCAGACACTGCCAGCCTGAGTCAGGTCAATCCCCTAATCAGGCTTTTGCAGAAGAAGCTGGGGAGATTGAAGGAGGAGCTAAAACGGAGCGATTCCGCTAGGCATGTGGGACTTGTGGATGGAGCCCTTAATTCGCTTAACCAGGATTCACGGGTGGTCAATCTGTTGAAATCAGAGCACTACATTTTGGCCACCGTGCTTGATCCTAGGTTTAAAGCCTACGTTGTATCTCTCTTTCCGGCAGACACAAGTCTGCAGAGGTGCAACGACCTGCTGGTGAGACACTTGTCAAGTCAAGCGGAACATGACCCGTCAACAGCTCCTCCTTCACATTCTCCCGCAACTGGGGCTGCGAGGAAAAGGCTAAAAATTCCGAGCCCACCCGCTGCCGGTGATGCAGGGCAGTCTGGAGCGAGTGCTGACATCTGGTCCAGACTGAAGGACCTGCCAACGATTACTGACATGTCGTCTACTGTCACTGCATATGATTTTGTCACCATTGAAAGAATGGTGGAGGATTATATGATTGACCGCATCCAAGTAGGCATGATAATCTCATTCACATCTCTCCCACAAACTCATACCCCCTATCTTGTGCACTCTGGAATGCCAGATCTATTTGCAACAAACTGGCCCCCACTCATGACCTTTTCATTTCCAACTCCCTGCACCTCCTGGCCATTACAGAAACCTGGATTACTCCTCATGACACCACTTCTCCTGCTGCTCTCTCTGCTGGGGGCCTCACATTCTCACACACACCCCGACCCGGGGGTCGCCATGGGGGTGGTGTTGGGATCCTTTTACCCTCAAGCTACACATACCAACTTATACCTCCAGAACCTTCTCTTACATTCTCTACATTTGAGGTCCATGCATTACGCCTCTACCAACCTACTAATCTTCGAGTTGCTGTAATTTACCGTCCACCTGGCATTTCCTCCAAATTCCTCGACAACTTTGCTTCCTGGCTACCTCACTTCCTCTCTTCTGACATTCCCTCCATTATTCTAGGTGATTTCAACATCCCTATCGATAACCCCACAAAATCACCGGCCTCTAAACTCCTTAACCTCACCTCTTCACTTGGTCTCTCCCAGTGGACCACCTCACCCTCCCATGTGAACGGGAGCTCACTGGATCTGGTTTTCACTCACCGCTGTGATATTTCTGATTTCTCCAATTCCCCTTTTCCCCTCTCTGACCACCACTTGCTCTCTTTCAACTTATCTATCTCTGCTTCCCCATCTCTCCCTCCTAAGGCTACCATCACGAAGCGTAACATTGAGGCTATTGACACCTCATCCCTATCCTCCCTGTTTGACTCCCTTCTCTCTCCTCTTCTCTCTCTCACATGCCCTGAACAAGCCACATCCCTATACAATGCATCTCTTACTTCTGCCCTTGACTCTGTTGCTCCGCCAACCACTATTCACCTTCGCAGATCAACACCTCAACCCTGGCACACCAAATGCACCAGATACCTACAAAATTGCTCACGTACTGCCGAGCGACAGTGGAGGAAATCACGCTCTAAAGCAGACTTCCTCCATTTCAAATTCATGCTCTCATCCTTCAGTACTGCCCTTTCCCTTGCTAAACAATCATACTTCAAAATCCTCATTTCTACACAGTCTTCCAACCCCCGGCGCCTCTTTGCCACTGTTAACTCCCTCCTCTGCCCACCACCACCTCCTCTCCCTTCCTCATTGTCTGCTCTTGACTTTGCCACTTATTTCACATCCAAGATTGACTCCATACGTCAGGATATCACTTCCCACCAGACCAGCAACCAGCCACCACCCATCCCTTGCCACCCCTCCCCTTCCCTCTTACCAACTCTGACATCTTTCTCCCATGTATCTGGCGAGGAAGTCATGGCCCTCATCCGTTCCCCCCCCCCACAACCTCCCCGCTCGACCCTATCCCCTCCCACCTCCTCCGTTACCTCTCCCCTTCTGCCTGTTCCCATCTTGCCCACCTTCTCAATCTCTCCCTTTCATCAGGCACTGTCCCCTCTGCCTTCAAGCATGCTCTTGTCTCCCCTATTCTTAAAAAACCTACCCTTGATCCTAACACTCTCTCCAACTATCGACCCATCTCTCTCCTCCCCTTTGCCTCCAAACTTCTTGAGCGTATTGTCTATAATCGCCTCACTGCCTTTTTTTCCTCTAACTCACTGCTTGACCCATTCCAGTCTGGTTTCCGTTCTCTCCACTCCACTGAAACTGCCCTCACAAAAGTCTGCAATGATCTCCATGCAACCAAATCTAAGGGCCACTTCTCTCTGCTTATTCTCCTTGACCTCTCTGCTGCTTTTGACACTGTGGACCACCCTCTCCTTCTGCAAATCCTTCACTCTCTTGGTCTGCGTGATACTGCCCTCTCCTGGCTGTCCTCCTACCTCTCTGATCGTTCATTCTCTGTCTCCTCTCATGATGCTACCTCCCCCCCACTTCCACTAACCGTTGGTGTCCCCCAAGGCTCTGTTCTTGGTCCTCTCCTTTTCTCTCTCTATACGTCCTCTTTAGGTGAACTCATTAGTTCTTTTAACTTCCAATACCACCTCTATGCTGATGACACTCAAATCTACCTCTCCTCCCCTGATCTCTCCACAGCTCTCCTCACTCGTACCTCAAACTGTCTTTCTGCTATCTCTTCCTGGATGTCTCAGCGCTTTCTTAAACTCAACATGTCTAAGACTGAGCTGATCATCTTCCCACCCTCCCGCACAGCCTCACCTCCCACAATCTCATTATCCATTGATGGCACGACTATCTCCCCTAGCCCCCAAGTACGCTGTCTTGGCGTAATCCTTGACTCCTCCCTCTCCTTCAAACCACACATTCAGCACCTCTCACAAACCTGTCATTTTCATCTCAAAAACATTTCTAGAATCAGACCTTTTCTCACCCAGGATGCCACTAAGATCATTATTCACTCACTGATTATTTCCAGACTGGACTACTGTAATCTCCTCTTAACTGGCCTCCCTGACAATTACCTCTCTCCACTCCAATCTATCCTCAATGCTGCTGCCCGGCTCATCTTCCTCACCAAACGCACTACGTCTACCTCCCCTCTCCTACAGGCCCTCCACTGGCTTCCCTTCCCTTTCAGAATCCAATTCAAACTTCTCACACTCACTTACAAAGCCCTCACCCACTCCTCTCCCATCTA
Organism: Pseudophryne corroboree; assembly: GCF_028390025.1. Classification (NCBI taxonomy): domain Eukaryota; kingdom Metazoa; phylum Chordata; class Amphibia; order Anura; family Myobatrachidae; genus Pseudophryne; species Pseudophryne corroboree. The sequence continues at coordinate 840,560,434 of NC_086444.1, forward strand.
CATCTCTGACCTTATCTCCCTTTACTCTCCCACCCGTCCTCTTCGTTCTGCTAATGCACGCCGACTATCCTGTCTTCTGATTACTTCCTCCCACTCCTATCTCCAAGATTTTTCACGTGCTGCTCCCTTTCTCTGGAATTCTTTACCTCTCCCCCTCAGACTCTCCACCTCTCTACAAAACTTCAAACGGGCTCTTAAGACCCATTTCTTTACCAAACCTAGCCAAATCTCAACATAACCCTCTGTTCCACGCTCTCTATGTACCCCATCTGTGTCATCCCTGTCTGTCTACCCCTCCCCTTAGAATGTAAGCTCTCACGAGTAGGGCCCTCTTCCCTCATGTGCTTATACTTTACTTACTTTAATAATCCTCAACTGCCCAGATCCCACAGTTTTTTGACCACCTGGAACTTATCTCTATGTTTACTGGTGTAGTTATGCTTATTTGCCCTGTACTTGTCCTATATTGTATTCAACTGTATGTCACTGTTTTCCTATTTTTTTAAATGTGCATTTGTACTCTGTAATTGGGCGCTGCGGAACCCTTGTGGCGCCATATAAATAAAGGATAATAATAATAATAATAATGTCAGACAGTCCATACGTATACTGGCAGGAAAAAGAGGCAATTTGGAGGCCCTTGTACAAACTGGCTTTGTTTTACCTAAGTTGCCCCCCTCCAGTGTGTACTCCGAAAGAGTGTTTAGTGCAGCCGGTTACCTTGTCAGCAATCGGCGTACGAGGTTACTTCCAGAAAATGTGGAGAAGATGATGTTCATCAAAATGAATAATAATCAATACCTCTGTGGAGACATTCACGAGCAATTGACTCCAGAAAGTACACAGGGACCTGAGATGGTGGATTCCAGTGGGGACGAATAAATAATCTGTGAGGAGGGGGATGTACACAGTGAAAGGGGTGAGGAATCGGATGATGAGGAGGAGGTGGACATCATGCCTCTGTAGAGCCAGTTTGTGCAAGGAGAGATTGATTGCTTCTTTTTTGGTGGGGGCCCAAACCAACCAGTCATTTCAGCCACAGTCGTGTGGCAGACCCTGTCACTGAAATGATGGGTTTGTTAAAGTGTACATGTCCTGTTTATACAACATAAGGGTGGGTGGGAGGTCCCAAGGACAATTCCATCTTGCACCTCTTTTTTATTTTATTTATCTCTGCATCATGTGATGTTTGGGGCTAATTTTTTTAAGTGCCATCCTGCCTGACACTGCAGTGCCACTCCTAGATGGGCCAGGTGTTTGTGCCGGCCACTTGGGTCGCTTAGCTTAGTCATCCAGCGACCTCGAAGCAAATTTTAGGACTAAAAGTAATATTGTGAGGTGTGAGGTGTTCAGAATAGACTGGAAATGAGTGGAAATTATAGTTATTGAGGTTAATAATACTATGTGATCAAAATGACCCCCAAATTCTATGATTTAAGCTGTTTTTGAGGGTTTTTTAAAAAAAAACACCCGAATCCAAAACACACCCGAATCCGACAAAACATTTTCAGGGAGGTTTTGCCAAAACGCGTCCGAATCCAAAACACGGCCGCGAAACCGAATCCAAAACCAAAACACAAAACCCGAAAAATGTCCGGTGCACATCTCTAATAAGGACACATCTGTATTCAAGCAGAAGCAGAGGTCACAGTGTTAGTGGCCGTGTGAGTGCTGTGTGTGAGTGGGCTGGTTGTGTAATAGTGTTCAGCATAAGGGGCATTATGCGTGTCATGTGTATAAATGCATTAATAATGTGCAGCAAATGTGCAAGGGGCACTATATGTGTCATGTGTATGAGGGCATTAATAATGTGCGGCATATGTGTAAGGGACATTATGTGTATAAGGGCATTAATAATGTGTGTCATATGTGTAAGGGTCATTACTGTGGGGTATTATGTGTATAAAGTCATTACTGATGTGTGTATAAGGTGCTCTACTGTGTAGAGTTACATATAGAAAGGGCACTACTGTGTTGTCTAATGTGAATAAAGAGCAATATGGTGTGGTGTAATGGGAATAAGGAGCAATTCAGTGTGATGCAATGTGAATAAGGGGCACAACTGTGAGGAGTAACGTTTATAAGGTAAAGTGGTACTATTTTGTGATGTAACGTGAATTAGGGATACCATCGCCTAATAAAATGTGAATAAAGTTGCAGTACTGTCTGGTGTAATTTGAATTGGGGGTACTATTGTGTGGCCATGACCCTTGCCAGCAAGAACACACCCCTTTTTGGGCTGTGTGCCGAATGTGTGCACTGTTCCTATTTAAAATATAGGTGTAGGAACACCAAAATAAGGACTGCTATGTGTGAGGGGTGATGGTGCAGGGTCATATGCAGAACTAGCGGTAGTGCTAGGGGGCACCAGCCAAAATCTTGCCTAGGGCATTATATTGGTTAGGGCTCTGGCTGCTGGGCACTGGGTTCTCCATGTGCTGCACTGTGACCCCTGTGCAGTAAAGTGACGCTGCAAAGTGGCAGCTCACTTTGCAGCACCGGAGGTCACACACAGCAGCAGGATCAGGAGCCCGGCAGCCTCCTGGAGCAGCGGAAACTGTCTCCTGGGACTTGTAAGTATAAATCCGGGGGGGGCTCTTTTGCTGCATGGGGGTAGTCCCGACGGGGGATATCCCAGAGGCGGCAGTAACGATGTCGGTGGCAGATGCAAAGCAGGACATTGGGGTGTTTTTTTATGAAAAATACCCAGATGAAGCTGCAGAGAGGCATCGCAGGGACAGAGCTTTCTCACACGGTCTGTTTCTGCATGCGATAATTGATACATATATGTGATGTACTCAATTATCGCATTGCGAGTTTGGATGATATTATCACCTGTCATCCACATCATTAGATGAGGATGGTGATTAATTGGCCCCATAGTATTATAGTCCAGCAATAAGCAATTTAAGTTATAAACATACACAATATTTATTTATTTAAAGTTATTTGTATAGCACAACAATATTATACATCACTTTATAGAACATATCTAGTAAGTGGAGCTTACAGTCTATTCCCTACCACATGTATACGCATACATAGGCAGCCATGCACACTAATTAATATGTGGCAAAATATTAAAGCTAAACTACCTGTTCGTTTTTTAAATGTGGGCGGAAACTGGAGTATCCAGCAAGAAACCATACAAACACTGTGAGAACATACAAACTCTGCACTGATAGAGCCTCGGTGAGAATCCAACCCAAGACTTTAGTGCTGTGGAACAGCAAGCTCATCATTATCAAACTTCAATTAAACACTTGGCACATAAGCAATTAAATAGCTGTTTTTTAGGCAAAGGCTCTAAAACACTGAAACATAATTATGAACAGAAATGCAGAACTTACCTTTTTAGAATGTATACATGCAACTTGCCCGAATTTGTCTGTTACTATGTATGTATACTCTATGTGCTTTATGGATTAAACACTGTGATTAAGAATTAAGTTTTAATTGCTTGTAAAATAAAAAATCATAATTCTTATAAATAATCAATTTCAGGAGTAATATAAAACAAAGTGCACTCACACATTATTGTAAGCAAAGAAAAAGTTATAGTAAATAAATAGTTACACAGAGAAATCAATGATGTCAGGTAATATATTTTTACATTTCATGACTGCCCCACTGTGGGAACACAGCATTCTTAGTTTACCTTGTATAAGTGATAGTACTATCAAGTTTATTCAAAAGATGTTATTTGAGTTAAGTCAAACTATTGTGTAACCAGCTTATGAGATTATGGCATTTGGTCTGGAAGGTGTAAATGAAAGGAATGCACTGGGTCAAAGATGTCTTTCTGGGAAAATAATGAACAACTACTTGACATTCTGTTTTGTGCTGTTTAGGTATTTCAAGGTTGAATGCATTACATTTCTTTCAAATGGAAATTCCAGTGTGGACAGCCAGTTGACCAGAATAGATAAATAAGTACTCCTACCAAGGATGTAGAGATCTTGCTGGAAAGGTTCTCATGCTTTAAACAAACATGCCAAACTTCATTAATATTGATATGTAAACTGGTTCTCATCTATTAGTAATACCTAATGACATGCACCTGTTGCCTTGAATTAACATTTTATGATTCAGTATGGTGAACACTGAACCTTTTTTAATGGATTGTCCTAGTTTCTGTGCCTTTTCCTCCTTCAAACCATTGTCCTCCGGTAGAAGCATTTTAGTCATTTAGGGGTGTATTTAATGTATGTCGGAACCTTTCCGACGGAAAAGATCTGACAATGCAGTATTCAATTTGCGGCCAAATCTGCCAGGATTTGACCGTTCTCGACAATGTTAATCCAACTTTTTTTTAAAGTCGGATAGACATTGTCAAAAACGGGGCTAAAAGCTGTCGGATTTGCACACAAATCCGACAAAACACGTGGATCCGTGGCTAATCCGCCAATCCACATGTTTTCCAAGAAAACAACAGCCCCATTGAATTGGTCAAATCACTATTCGACCTAAAAAAGTCGGAAACTGCCATCTTTCCGACAAGATGGCAGTTCCGACAAGAATGGAATACACCTGTTAGAAAGAAAGAAAGGAAGATGAATGGATCAACATTATTTATTTGATAGACCATTTTTTTTACTCGATTTGCCCCTTCACTAACAAAGTAAGCAACAAAGTACACAGTATGGCAACACCCCATCCAATCATGTTAACAAATATAACTAAGTAAAGAAATTATATATGTACACAGGGCCGGAGGTCATTCTGGCCCACACAGGTCAGTCTGACCCAGCAATTGATAAGAACAGGTTTGAACAGGTGCCCAGCACACCTGTTCCCATTCTGCATGCATAGACTGCATGCAGCGGCTCCTGAGTCCCCTCATCAGCATCATGTGACACATCATTTCTCTGTGCCATTGATGAGGAGACTTGGGTGCTGTTCTGTACTGCATGCAGAACGCAGAGTTAAAACAGAAGCATGCTGCCACTTTGTATACTTGGGAAGCACTAAGGGCACTCGGGGGCATGGCGTACAGGGGGGGGCACCGTGGGCATCATATTGAGTGGGCAAGGCAAGAAACTCTCACAGCTTAGGGCCTAATTCAGAACTGATTGCAGCAGCAAAATCTTTCTCTAATGGGCAAAACCATGTGCACTGCTGGTGGGGCAAATATAACGTGCAGAGAGAGTTAGATTTGGGTGGGTTATATTATTTCTGTGCAGGGTAAATACTGGCTGCTTTATTTTTACACTGCAATTTAGATTTCAGTTTGAACACACCACACCCAAATCTAACTCTCTGCACATTATATCTGCCTCCCCTGCGCTGCACATAGGGCCTAATTCAGACCTGATCGCTGCAGCGGCAGCAATGGCAGTCTGAAGCCCTTTGGGGAGTACGCATGCACACCCTTTGAGATGCGAAAGTGGGCCAGGAGGGGACGTGCCAACGGCGTTAGAACGCTGTTGGTGGGACGCGGTCCGGACAACGCAGGCGTGTCCGGACTATTGCGGGGGCGGGTCGCGGTGGCTACATGACGTCACAAGCAGCCGCTGCGGCCCAGGACATGGTGGGTAGCCTCCTGCCAGCGCAGCTGGGCTGTGTAGGAAGGGAACTACTTGACGGGTGCGAAAGCATCGCCGCCGTGCAATGCTTTCACACCCGTGCGTGGGGGGAGAGGGCTTTGCGATGCTTTCACACCCGTGCGTGGGAGAAGAGGGCTTTGCGATGCTTTCACACCCGTGCGTGGGGGGAGAGGGCTTAGCAGATCTACAATCAGGTATGAATCACCCCCATGGTTTTAACCATTAGAGAAAAAGTTTGCTGCTACAATCAGGTCTGAATTAGGCCCTTGGTTGCCTTGGGACCCCCACAAGCCTTCATCATGCGCACGCCGACAAAAAGGGGTGTCGTTTCATTAAAATGGGTGTGGCTTCGCTGAAAGAGACGTGACGTTGCAGGAAAAGACTACCCCAGTTTTGCAACCTGCACGCCGAGACATTGGCGACCACAGGAAAATAAAATAATCCTGATTCATGCCCCTTACATTATTTGTCATTATTCTGCCTTATAGTAATTACCCTTACACAGTATGCCACACACTGCAATAGCCCTTAGACATTATTCCACACACCGTAATGCCTGTGACACATTATGCCACACCGCAATGCCCGTTATAAATTATGACACACACTGCAGTGTCCCTGAGACATTATACCACACACCATAATGCCTGTGACACATTATGACACACACTGTAATGCCTGTGACACATTACGCCTTGCATCACAATGCTCTTTATACACACTACAATGCCCCTGAGATATTATACCACATACAATGCCCGTGATACAGTATACCACATACCGTCATGCCTGTGACACATTATGACACATACCGCAATGCCCGTTATACATTATACCACACACTGCAATGCCCCTAAGACATTATACCACATACAATGCCCGTGATACAGTATACCACACATCGTTATGCCTGTGACCCACGCGCTGCGTGTCAAGCTCATTGCCAGGGGGTAATGCTTGTTCACAGAGATTTCATGCACTGGGTGTCATGCTCGTTGCCAGAGGTTTCATGCGCTGGGTGTTATGCTCGTTGCCAGAGGTTTCATGCGCTGGGTGTCAAGCTCATTGCCAGGGGGTAATGCTTGTTGCCAGGGATTTCATACACTGGGTGTCATGCTTGTTAGTTGTTGCTAGGAAGTAATGCTGCCCAACCCACCCCCATCTGTTTAGTGAGCCGCGTGCAATGCTGCCCGATCCCCCCCTTCCTGCTGCTGCTAAAGGGTGTAGTGAGCCGTGGGCACCGCTGCCCGATCTCCCTGTTGCTGCTGCCGCTGCAGCTCCCATGTAACAAGGTGGCAGGGCTGCAGGGTGACGCGGCCAGCGCTATGCGCTCGCATGGGTCCCAGCACTTCATAGACGCTAGAGGTCAACAATGACCTCTAGCATGTCTCCTCCATGGCGGCAGCCATTTTGGAAGGGACATTTAGCAAATTGACATGCGGACGGCTAGTCCGCATGTCAATCTGCTCTGAATCAGTGGCGGCACCCCCGCAGCCCTGCGCTTCCAAGCCTCCACAGTGGGAGTTACGCCACTGTGTGTCGCCACATTTTGAGTTGGGCTCAGAGACCAGTGTCTGCATCTTCTGCTGCAAATTTACTGGCCTTGGCAGCAGAAATGAGAAATCCTTTCTGATTAACCGGGTTACTCAGATGGCTGATGCTGCGACTGAGATGGTTGTGATGGTGATCCGATACTGTGTCTTCAGAGGTAGCGCTCGGATCTGCAATAATGGCAGTGGGCGTCTTTTGCCTTCAGACTCACCCTGCTCCATTAGCAATTTAGCATAGCTGCTGCATCTACAGACGGAATTGCTGTGCTCTTAGTATACATCTCTGAATATGGCCCTTTACTATATCTACCAGAGGCACCTGATGTACTGATAATAATGGGTCACCGATGATGTCTGTCACAGTCTGATAATCAAAAGTCTAGAGCTGGGGTAGGCAGCATGCGGCACTCCTACTGCTGTGCAACTACACATCCCAGCATTCCACTGCACAGTTTTATTGTTAGGGCATGCTAAACTGTGTCAGGACATGCTGGGATGTGTAGTTCCACAGCAGCTTGTGTGCCAGAGGATGTGGTTATGTTGACTGCCGGTCATAATACCGATGCTAGGATCCCGAATAGAATAGAACCAGTGGCAAGTGCAGCTCGTCGGTCACCCAAACCTGTGCCACATGGTGCCTACCACAGGGGTAGAACCAGGGGCACTATAGCATTTTTAGGGTGGAGGACCAAGATTTAAATTCATTTTGGCAACCGTAAATCACTGAATCTATTTGTATCTACCTATTTCTATATATGCACAAATTTATGTTAAAAACAGCATAGAAATGCAGTTAATAATGTGTTAGAATAAATATACAATAATAAGGGGCCCATTTATTATTTATTAAGTTTTGTTGCATGATAAATAGAATTTCTTATCGCCACCATCTGGGCAATAAGAAATGTATTTCCACCCAGATGTCATCCAGGGACAGGAGCTCCAATAGGAGCCTGACCCTGCAATGTGTAAAGTAATGTGATGGCATCAGTGATCAGCTTTACTGTATGTTGCTGACAGTCTTGGACTGGCCCACAAGGGTACAGGGGAAACCACCGGTGGGCCCCACTGCCAGGGGGCCCACCTCCTGCTCTAAGGATCAGGTTCCAGACTGTGCACTTGAATTACACATGTGTTACCTTATACTGGACTATGGTGTATTTTCTACAGTGCATTGTTGTTATTAATCTGGTACATTATCATGCATGCAGCAGCTGAATTTACTCTATATATTTATGAAGGGTCCCAGAAGTTGCACTCTCTAATGGTTAGTCAAACCGATGAGGCGGTAGGCCATACTCCCTCTGCAGACTGGTCACACCCCTAACATGGGCCCCTACCACTGCATTCCCCCTCTAGGCCCTACAAGCCCCAGTCCCAGTGACGTGCGGTGGTGTGAGGCAGGTGAGGCAGACCCTTTCCTGTCATACTAACGTTTGCGCCAGAGTTTTGACTGTATAAAGTATATGAAAAATACAAAGAAATATCTTCATTGCATTTTTCTAATCATTTTTATAGTCAAAACTCTGGAGTAAAAAGTCTATGGCCTCACCTGGCAAACTTTTCCGCACATCTCTGATTAAAACTCACCAAATTTCCCGGAGTTTTTACTGCTGCACCTGTTTATAATGCCCAGATGGACCCTTTTGCTCATATATTGTGTGTAAATCTGGCTCTGGTACTAGCCAATGCCTCCTGAGCCATTTAGCTCACCGCACGTCCCTGCCCAGTCCGACACTGGTTGCTGACATACTGCGCATGTGCACTCTTTAGTGGTTGTTATCGGGGAGTGAGTGGGAATGCAGTGAAGACAATAATAATGCAGTGTGGGGAGCATAGCTCATGAGATCCTAAAGTTTAGGGGAGTGGGGGTATACTGTAACTAAGAGGTTATATAGGGTTGATTATGAATGAATAAATAAAATGGTAAAATTGCACACAGAGGGGCTTAGTCAAGGTAATAGGCTCAGATCTCTCCTCTGATCACCACAGTGATGCATCAAATCTAATATCAGGATTATATCCAAGTACATTATAGCATCAATGCCCTAAATTCTTTATACCAGCTCAATGCTGCCATAGACACGAACCCCCATGTTTATTACTAAATCACATTGAAACATCAGTTAGTTACGCCCCAGATACTAAGCTTCATACTAGCATATGTATCCAACTATACAAATACCCTATAGTCTAATTAACAAGTACTCAACAACTACTTTGTGATTGATTAAGACTTTCATTCACTAACTAATTAACTGTATTTTGTCTTTTCCTGACGGTTAGATAATGGCTTTGGAAGTTTCTGATTAGCTGTCTGACAGTTGATTTGTGGCTGTGTTAAACATAATAGGAAGAACACGTTTTACCGGAATAGCCCGGAATTCCGTTTCCTTTTAGATAACATTAGGATAGGATGAGGACAGTTTCTTATTAAATTAAAATAATTTTGATAGATCAGCTAACTTGTTGTGCTGTGCAAATAGCTTTTCCAAGTCAAACGGCTATAGAACTGCTGCACCGAGACCTGCAGATATTTATATCATAGCAGGAAGAAAACTATTAGTGAAGTGAGACAGATGCCACTCATGAATATGCAAAACATTTAGCAGGATATTGGGTTTGGATGGAAATTTACAATTTTACAGAGTATAAAGCAATTCTGCATTCCGGCCTACTACCACTTTGCAACTACCAATTAATGCCCACTCTGTTAAATAATATAATGTAAGCAATGCAGCCCCTACATCTGATAAGTATTGGGGCAATTCACAGTTTTACTGATGCCTGGGTCAGCGGGTTGGGGAAATCCAACATGTTGGAAATCCTTGATTTGTTGATTCCAACCAAAAAATTATAGGGATCGGTGAGTCGTGGGTTTTTAACACCCATATCCCAGACAGACCTCTGGCCATCGATTGGCAGGTCGGATCGGCAGAGCGGGGAACCAGAAAGAAGTACAATACTTTTTGAAAACAATACATCAGTCAGGTCATTTTTTTTAAAGAGTAGCTGGGGATCCCACCCTGCCCTAAAGAAGTTTTGAACCTGTATTATCTCATCATCACCCTGTATATTGAATTCCACATGTTATTTATGGTCATCTCGTCTTTCAAATATAAGAGTATGATGTAGAGCAGCACTATGGTCTGTAATGTATCAGTCTCCAAGAGTTTACTGCATTATTAGCCCATTAGTCACATAGGAGTGTACAGTACAATTCATGCAGCAAGACAAATTGTATGTCAGCTTCAAAGGTGATTGTAGATTGACACACATTTGAATTAAAGACTGATGAGAGTATTACGTTACCTCTTAGCAGATACATCAATGTGTGTGGTGTCTTGGAATGAGTGTGTAAACTGTCCACTCTGAGATGATATACTAACTATACAGTCCAATCCAAGAGCCTGGGAGGCTTATGGTTAGTTTCTTATATGTAATCAGTCCTGTTTTACAAATATAAAGAGAGGCTGAAGACTGGTAAGGGCCAGATGTTGGAGAGATATAAAGCGTAGCGACATAAACTACCAACCAATCAGCTTCTGTCATTTTTCCAACACAGCCCATAACATGGCAGCTAGGAGCTGATTGGCTGGTACTTTATCTCTCTCCACTTTATCACTCTTCAAGGCTTAGTACATCTCCTCCCAGTGCACACTTAATAAAGTCATTTCTGATAATCTCAAATAAAAAATTATTTTTCTCCCATATAATTCCACATTGTTCACCCAGGACAGTGCTTGCGCAAAATGGCTGTCAGTTAGGAGCTGTTTGTGCATTATCTCTCTCCACTTTATCTCTCTGAAAGCTCTGACACATATGCCCCCTAGTCTTATGTTTCCAATGGGTGAGACCTCATGGTTAGCACATTTTCTTTTATATTTCAGGCATAGAAATGTATTGGGGGAGGTTGTGAATAGCTCACCCGGATAATACCTTGGTTTCCGCATGGTTTTCAGGAAAAACTGCTTTATAAATCTGCAAAATGACTTTCTACACTATCTTACAAATTAGGAAACGTTATAAAATGTGATAGTGATTGCATTTTTTTGGCTCTGAGGTGGCGTTGGTGTTTAGATACAGTCCATAAAGTACCAACCAACCAGCCCCTAATGTCTTGGTAAATGCCTCAACATGGATGAAATTGACTGAAGTAACACAGTTTAAAACTGAAAGAAAATAATAATAAAATAAATAATAATAATAATAATAATAATAATAAAAGTATAGAAATCAAAAAGATAAGCCATGTATATTCAGGGGCTTTTTAACAAGAAAGGGAGAAGGTGTATAATTGTTTTCTCCAGGCTGCATAACTGTAGCGCTCCCTTTTTACGGTTATCTGGCGGCTGCTGGTGCCACCATCTCTCTGATAATGTCCTTGATTATGGCTCCTGCGCAGAAGCCTTTGCTGGAAATATGGAAACCTCAGCCTGGTAAGAGTCTGTTCTGTGTACAGGGTCCTGAGTACAGGATTAGTCATCCGATCTGGACAACTAAGCTGTGGATAAATGATAAAACAAGCTAACAAATTGAGGATGAAAAGTACCAACCACAGTAAGCAAAAATGTGAAAATAAAACAAAAAAGCACACGATGGCATAGGTGCAGAGTTGAACGTAAGTCATATGTAATTACACTAGCATCGTGTTCATGGACAAATATATATTAGTTTTATAACTGCCACCCATTACACCAGCCCTATCCTTGGTGGAAGAGGCCCATTTGGAATCAGACATAGCCCACAGCTACATCAACATTACATCACTAAGTTTTGTCTAAGTGTGAACACCAGTTACACTTACTACCCAGTTACCCACCTTCTGCCATACGTTCTGTTGTGTCCAAACTGTGACCATAAAGGACAGATCTTTCTGGCCATAAAGTGCTTTAAACTTTCTTTAGTGATTTCCTAGAGATGTGTCAATCTGAACTATGGCCCTCATTCCGAGTAGTTCGCTCGGTAATTTTCTTCGCATCGCAGCGTTTTTCTGCTTAGTACGCATGCGCAATGTTCGCACTGCGACTGCGCCAAGTAATTTTGCTATGAAGATAGTTTTTTTACTCACGGCTTTTTCTTCGCTCCGGCGAACGTAATGTGATTGACAGGAAATGGGTGTTACTGGGCGGAAACACGGCGTTTTATGGGCGTGTGGATGAAAACGCTACCGTTTCCGGGAAAAACGCAGGAGTGGCTGGAGAAACGGAGGAGTGTCTGGGCGAACGCTGGGTGTGTTTGTGACGTCAAACCAGGAACGACAAGCACTGAACTGATCGCAGATGCCGAGTAAGTCTGAAGCTACTCTGAAACTGCTAAGTAGTTTGTAATCGCAATATTGCGAATACATCGTTCGCAATTTTAAGAAGCTAAGATTCACTCCCAGTAGGCGGCGGCTTAGCGTGTGTAACTCTGCTAAAATCGCCTTGCGAGCGAACAACTCGGAATGAGGGCCTATATAAACATCTTAGGGACTGATGTATGTTAATATCCCCTATCATTGCTACTGTAATAGTTTATTACGGCTTACTGCTTGCTGGCTATTGGGTAGTTTATTGAAGAGGCCTACTGATGTATTTGTAATGATATGCAGCTTGTATTACAAATACATATTTACCTATGCAAGAATAATGATGACATACAGGTTCAATGTACTTCTCATAATATGGCTAAAGGCAGCACATATTGTTATTTATTCAACATTCCGTGCACTGCCCAAGGATCCCAGTGTGTGAGAAACACCCGTGCTATGCAGTTCTGAGGAACCTGGGGCACCTGCTTTATATAAATCAAGAGGAGTATTTAGTTCAAGGTGACATGTTTTATTGTTTCACACCAGAAGCCCCTTCTGCCCTCTAAAGTTCACTTATAGACAAGGATATCATTTTCAGTATAGCGAGATCAACTTTAAAGTCATTGACTGACAGGACATTCTCAAAGTGTTAGGCATTATCTGATGTAAAATGACACTTTTGGCAGATTTGTTAAGTATGGTTTAAATAAATGTTAATGTTAACAATTACTGTACTATTTTGTGCTTAATAATAAATAGGATGTTGAACTTAGGATAGAAAGAGGCTGAAATTACTGTGAATATATATATACAAACAACTTGGAATGCATCTTAATATGAAAAGTGAATTTCCTATTTACAGTCACTACTACTCTTTTAATTCCTCATTTTTGTAGTGGCTCCTGTTGCACTCCCAGAAGAGGAGGTAAGTGTCCTGCAACAAGCCCTTTCTGCCCCTTGCTACCACTCGCTGTCCAGATGGCTAGATAACGTGATTTGCACTGAATCGTGTCATCACGTTCCCACTCCCCTCCTTACAATGCTGGGAATCATGGCAATGACATAATCATGGCATCACACCTCCAGACATCCCACCTGGCTGCCTCTTCCAGGAGGGGACAGCCTGCAAGTATGAATCATATAATAAGCACATTCAGGCGAGTCACAAGATTCTCATGTTGCCAATCAAAATGTTGGAGGCTTTGGGGCATATGTATCAATTATTGGGGTTTAAACCCGATAATTGTGATTTCATGTCGAAACCATTTTTGTGGCAGTAAGAAATGTATCAAAAAACACATATAGGGATATGGACTCCAAAAGCAGCTTGCCCTGGCTGTGATGTGTTATCACACTTCTGTTTTGTACCTCCTGCGCATGTATGGCCTGCTGATCACGCATGTGCAGCAACCATTGCCTGGGAGGGTCCCACAGGAACCCTCCTGGTAATTTGTGACATGTAGCTCATAGGCTACTGCTGCTAATGCCACCTGGCTTCGCATTCCAAAGCTTGGTAGATCTGACAGATGCCCCTATGAGGTTTACGGCTGCTGTCAGCAATTGAGGGACTGCAGCGAATATAGAGATATCTGCTACGGCCCCTCCTTCATACATTAGGGTGATATTTTTTGGGCGGGGGGTATATGCTGCACATATATTGAATGATACATAGACCCCTTTCTGGTAATTACAATCAATGGTCAAGTAAACTAACAGTTACCCAGTGCTTTTAGCTGGGTTGCGGTCGTTAGGTCGACATGCATTAGGTCGACATGCATTGGGTCAACCACTAAAGGTCGACATGCACTAGGTCAACAGGGTGTCTAGGTCGACAGGTTCATTAGGTCGACGTGTGGAAGGTCGACAGGTCAAAAGGTCGACATGAGATTTTCACGATTCTTTTTCATTTTTTTAACTTTTTCATACTTTACGATCCACGTGGACTACTAAGGGGAACGGTAATCTGTGCCGAGCGCAGCAAGGCACCTTGCCCGAAGCATGGCAAGCGAAGCGAGCCATGTGAGGGGACACGGGGCACTAATTGGGGTTCCCCGTCACTGTACCAAGAAAACGACACCAAAAACAGTAAAAAAAAACATGTTGACCTTTTCACCTGTCGACCGTGCACATGTCAACCTAATGACCCTGACGACCTAGACTCCCTGTCGACATAGTGCATGTTGACCTTCAGTGGTCGACACAATGCATGTCGACCTAATGTGTGTCGACCCAACGACCCATACACTTTTAGCTTTATTGCAGTCTGATACTACTCATTCACAGGTAAGGTATTTTCAGCACTAATGTTTGTTTATTTTAATCACTTATATATGGTCCAAATACAATATTTGCCCTGGGTTCCAATGTTTAGATTAGGTTGACACTGACAAAATGTTGACATGCATTAGATTAACACTGACAAAAGGCTGACACGAAAAAAAGGTCTACAGGTTCAAATGGTCGACATTGCAATCGTCGACACACATATGGCTGACACATGTCACACAATTTTTAAAGGTGTTTTTTGCAATTTTTTTTATCTCTTTCTTACTTCTTTTTCATACTTTACCATCCACTTTGACTATGACTGGGAATAGTAACATGCAAGTGAAGCGATTGCCATTGGTGGTTCCGGAATACATACTAAATGCCAGCGGTTGGGATGCCGTTAGTCACATGACCGACCGTGGCATCCCGAAACTTTAAATGCCGACATCGGAGGGGGTAAGTATTTCTAACCCCCGTCCCCCATCCCCTACCCCTAACTCTCGGGGGGGGGGGGGGGGTTTGGCCTCTCCGGGCCCTAACTCTAACCCTGAACCCCGATACTTACCTTAGGGATGGCGGGTATCTGTGATCCAGCACCGGTCTCCTGAGTGGTGACGGGATTCCGGCATCGATCACATGACCACCGGCATCCCATCAGCTGGTATGCTGAACGCATGCTGGTGGTTCCCTTGGCTCAGTGGTCTGTAAAGAAGATACTTGTTTGTGTAAGTGTGTGTCTTCCACATTGCACCTCTACTTTTGAACCTAGAAATGAGATTTGATGAGTGTTTGTTAGCAATCATCAGATGTGCTGCTACAGAGCTCCTACAGCAGCGGTGGCCAACCTGTGGCTCTTGAGCCGCATGTTGCTCTTTCTTTCTTCAAATGTGGCTCCCAATACTCAAAGTCACATGATCACAACAGATCCGGTAACCACTGCACTCCAGAAAGACACGTAGCAGCACTATGGGGACTGAGAACTGAGGGAGACAGATACTAGAAGTGAGATACCCACCGCCAAACAGAGGACACATAAGGAGCTGCTGCAATGGTATGAGTTAGGGGCTCTGAGGGTTCTGGCAGGAGTGACACAAGGGGAAGCTGGCTGGAGTGACACAGGAGGGTACTGGCAGGAGTGACTCATGGGGAAGCTGGCTGGAGTGACATAGGAGGGTGCTAGCAGGAGTGACACATGGGGAGCTGGCTACAGTGACATAGGAGGGTGTTAGCAGTAGTGACACATAGTTAAACTGCCTGGAGTGACTCAGCAGGGAGCTGACTGGAAGACAGGAGGGTGCTGACTGGAGTGACACATGAGAGAGCTGAAGTGTATTATGTGAATCTGTCTTTTTCATTATATTTTATGTGGATCTGGCTTTTTCAATTATTTTATGTTGGATCTGGCTTAAAAAATTTGTTTTATGTTGGTACTGGCTATAAAAATGTATTTTATGTGGATCTATCTTTTTCAATGTATTTTATACCAGGGGCGTGGCCTAGCAGGCACAAAGCCACACCCCATTTTTGAAAGCGCTCTTTCGGCTCAATGGCGGCACTTTGACGTACCTATCAAGATTTTTTTTTGGCTCGTTATCTCTGACTGGTTGGCTACCACTGTCCTACAGAGTACCAGTATCTGTCTCATATTTTTAAGTGTTAAGTAGTTAGATACAAGAATGTTGCAGAACAGCTCATACATGACTATGACCTGGGACAAGGCGAACACAGAAAATTACTGTTTCCAATCACAATTCCTGCATTCACATGTCATAAAAAAAAGAAGAAAAAAAAAGATTTGTTGTTATTGTTCGTGGTCCTTTAAAGAGCACAATTACTGTGCACTGCATTTTTATATAAAATAATATTCTATAAATACTGTAGGTAATATTATACAGGTCACATGTAAGATATTATGCTTTCTGAGCAATGCTGAGACGGTGTACTAAAGGTAAAATATGTTTAGCAGTACATGCAGGGCATTATAATTGCTATCAAATATTGTCAATTACAAAAAGAAGGACACAACAGGAATGGGATCCCTGCTTATAATTGGCAAGAAAGTGGCACAGAAATAAGGCTTGTGAGAGCATGAAAGTTAGTTAAATAATTGTTAACAGAGAATTCTATTTCTCTGCATATGTTGCATTCATTAGCATATACTGTATGGTAGCTGTCATTTTTTTTTCCAAGTTAAAATTAAAGGGACTGATGGGAGTAAAATGTAAGTCAGCTTTGCAGAGGGATGTTGGGGGGCTGTAATGAAATCCAAGTTTGGCGTGCATGCAGGATAATGGCCGAACCCAGACTTTTTTTTAAGGGCACAATCATGTACAAGGTATGGTTTAGCCCTGTACATGATTGCCCCTTTAAAAAAAGTCTGAGTTTGGCTGCCATCCTGCACGGCCGTCGAACTTGGATTTCATTACATCCCGCCCCTGGTGTGGGTTTGCAATATGCATGCACTTCAGCCATGCATACACAGGTTTAATACAAAATGTTGATGGTCGGCATTGGCGTTTCTATAATGGGTGCAATGGATGCGGTGCACACGGGCCCTTGGGTCCAGGGGTTTTTGGATTCCGGGGTCAGTCCCCTCACCGCCGGCATCCAGTGCACAGGGATGCTGACCACATTCCGCATACACATCTTCTAGTGAGCCAGGGGGGTCATACATATTTGATTGAATCTCCACTTGTAGCTGGAAGGGTGTCACTAAGTGGTCATGGGAAATTTGAATGTAGGCTAAAGGGGGCATCAAAGGAATTGTGCATTCGCAGAGGGATTTCTGAGGGATCTCTTACACCAAGGATAGGGCAGGTGCAAGTGTGTCCTGATAATGACAGCTGGCTATTTAACCAAGCAAATGGAGAGGGGCAGTGTGGTTGCATAGATTCATTCAGCTCTGCACACATGATAGTATACGCATTTAATATGCTCAATGTAGAGTAGGTGCAATTGAGGACAGCTTGCTATTTGAAAAAACTTTTTTCCTGACATTGTACTCAGGGAAGCCAATCCCGGGCCATTTTTTCAATCCCGGGTATCGGGATTGAAAAATGGCCAATACCGGGATTCCCGGGATACCCGGGATTGGCTTATAGCTATGTGGCCGCCCCTCGCCCCACGCTCCCCACCCGCCCCACACACATAACTCACCATATACCTGGGGCGGGCGGGTGGGGAACAACCTCTGATCTTTCCTGGCGGCTCCCTGCAGCAGCTGATGGTGCAGCGTGACCTCTCACGCTGCGCAGGGGAGCCGGAAGGAGGAAGCTGGACAGCATCTGAGTGTCCTGTGGACGCTCAACGCTGATCCCTCAATCCCCGGGATTAAAGCTTCCAATGCCGGGATTGAACCCCGGCCATTTTTGGCACTAAATCCCGGGATTGGCTACGATAATTGGAATACCCCTTTTGTCCAGTCAACACTAAACCGATATTGCTTGTAGAACAATTATAATTTCATTTTACAGTGCCTTTAACTCATTTTGCTTATTTATTTATTTTTATTTTACTTTTTTGATACACCATATGCCATTTACTGTGGTATTTGATTTATGTACTTATATAATTGAGCTAAATTCTGCTTCAAGTTGTTCTAGTTCAAAATGTTACATCTTGTACCATGATTGCTTATCTGTAGAATGTTTGTGCCTCATAGTAATGTGCTTTACACTTTATCTGTCAATCCCACTTAATAGAAAGGATTTTTGTCAAGTTTATCCAATGTTCCAGTATCCACAGTAAATCCTGGATTAAAGACATACAGACTTCAAAGTGAAAATAAAATGGCCATATGTGACGAATTGATAGGTTCCATTAAGTTATTATCATATATTTAAAATTATGTAAACGTATTGAAAAGTGCTGAAGAATTATGAAGATTACAGATAATAGTTTACACATAAGGTTAATGGCACACAGTTACTTTGATTACTCATGTTTAACTTGGCATTTGTACCACTTATTTGCTTGAGTATAGCAGATAATGTAAATGCTGCAGGATGTAACTATTAAGGCAAATATGGAGAAAAAGAACTTATTTTCCTGCATATTTGTTTCGCCTTAGCCACTTTGCGTAGTCATCTTCCAGGGAGGTGTCTATGGAGGAGGATGGAAACAGAATGTGTGAAGGCAAAGCATTAGGCTAATCATTACCATTCTGCATGCTGTTGCTGCTGTCAGTCAGTGTCAGACAGGGGCATAAAGGGCCAACTGCGGGATTGCAATGGGAGGGCCCATGCTTAGGGGCATGGCCAGCCACCACAGTGGCTTGGGTAGCCATTAGGTATGGGCCATTTAATAAATATATAAATACTACTAGTGCATGCATGATAATGTAGCAGATTAGCAACTGTAGAAAATACACCATAGTCCTGTGCTGTATAATTTAACATATGTATAATGTATAACTGAAGTGCATATTATGGAACCTGATCACTAGAGGAGGAGGTGGGCCACAGGCTGTGGGGCCCCTGTACCCATGTTGGCCAGTCTCACCCTGGCTGCTGTTTCCCCTCCTCTCTGCTAAAAGTTTTCTGTCACCTCAGAGGTCAGCTCTACTCCATTTTCTTATAGCTGAGATGTATAATATATGATAAGTACATTTTACATATGGCTGTGCTCTTCTCCAGAAAACGGTGTAATAAACCTGCGCTTCCTATTTGAACATGTAATATGCAGTGGAGGGGATGGACAGAGTGAATGGACAATAACCAAGGAGAAAATTGTATACTGAACTTTGTATTAAATTTCCTTTTAAGAGAGTCCTATAGATGTAGAAACAATCTTCCAAAAGATTTATCTGAAATATTAGTGTCTCCCATACACATTTGAATGTGTGTGGGAGACATTATTATTTCAGATAAAGCTATTGGAAGATTGTTCCTACATCTATAGGACTCTCCTCTTAAAAGGAAATTTGGAGGAAGAGTAAACACCAGAATAAATCTGAACCATCTACTGTATTCTGGGATAATACAAAGTTCAGTATACAATTTTCTTCTTGGTTGTGGTCCATTCAGTCTGTCCATCCCCTCCACTTGGGTGCATATTACATGTTCAACTAGGAACCGCAGGTTTATTACACAGGTTTTTTTTTTCCTATTCCACCAGTTTTAGGGTGTTTGATGAATACCCTGCTCTGTGTAATTGCCAGCAGCTGATCCAATTTATAACAGCGCACTACTGTAACCAATCTCTTTGGTTGTGCTCTTCTCAAATAACAGTATGTGCGCTCAATGTTTATTTCCATATAAGTTATAACTAATCAAAGAAGGGAATGCTAAAATAATAGCTGTATTCATTGATCTCATCTACTGTTTATAACAAAATTAACTGCAGATAAAAGTTATGTAATCACTTTGGCATGCAATGAACTCTGACCCCTCCCACCAGTATCAGTGATGTTACAGGGGAGAGTCGATGGGCGGTGCTACCAAAAGACAGTGGTAGGATTGATCATCTACAGCAGGCGTGGGGAACCTTTGGCTCTCCTGCTGTTGTTGAACTACACATATCAGCATGCCCTGCAAAGGTTTTGCTATTTGGCCATGCTAAAACTGTTGCAGGGCATGCTGGGATGGTATCCGTTCACATGGTCGACCATGTTATGGTCGACAGTCATTAGGTCGACCACTATTGGTCGACATTGACATGGTCAACATGGACACATGGTCGACACATGAAAATGTTCGACACATGAAAGGTCGACACATGGAAAGGTCGACATGCATTTTTTAACTTTTTTTTCTTTTGGGGAACTTTTCCATACTTTACGATCCACATGGACTACGATTGGAACGGTAAAGTGTGCCGAGCGAAGCGAAGGCACCATGCCCGAAGCATGGCGAGCGAAGCGAGCCATGCGAAGGGACGCGGTGCACTAATTGGGGTTCCCAGTCACTTTACGCAAAAAACGACACCAAAAAAAGTAAAAAAAACGCATGTCGACCTTTTCATATGTCGGCCTTTCATGTGTCGACCATTTTTATGTGTCGACCATGTGTCCATGTCGACCATGTCAATGTCGACCAATAGTGGTCGACCTAATGACTGTCGACCATAACATGGTCGACCATTCATACCGGAACCTGCTGGGATATGTAGTTCAACAACAGCTGGGGGGCCAAAGGTTCCCCATCCCTGATCTACAGCTTAGGTTACGAAGTTTTACCATTGCTGAAACGATAAAAGTATATGTGTGGAATGAAGTGGTGCAGAATAGAGATGAGCATTTAAGAAGTTTCTAAAAATGAGATACATATAAAAGCTCGGAAGCATCAGTCATCATGAAAAGATTGAGATACAGCACACCTACAATGAACTGCAGTCCAGAATTTTTCAATGCTGGTATAAAGGATGACTTACCTCTTTATCAGAAGAGCTAGAAATTACTGTACAGACATCTGTGGTTTATGACCCAGGATTCCAAGTATGCATGAGCAGCCACCAGTCAACACATGTGCAAGCCACGGGGAAGGAAGATTTTTTAGATGCGTTGCCCATCAGGTATGAGCTCCAAAAAGTTACATTTTGCAGAGCTCGCTGTATACAGACACATAGCATAACCAGAGAATCCTATGGGGACTGCTTTGCCGCAAGACCACGTATCTGATATCTGCTGTGGTCTCTGTACTTACATATGGGAATTGTATGGATACTGTAAAAACACAGAAAACTGCAATTTTCTGTTTTTTGTTTTTTTTTTAGCAGAAAATAGCTTTCGATTGGGTCACAGGGAAAGCACCCGCTGGGCCAGTGCCCTGCCACCCCCGGCAGGCCGGCCGACACTGGTCCAGACAAACACTGCCAGCTGCACATGCATGTATTGCACTGCACATGCATACTGAGTTGCCATATGGATTCAGGTGCACGCACCAAGATGTATATTAAAAATGTGTTGGGTATTCCTAGGCAGTTACAGGGTTTGGCTATAGAGACAGTGAACTGCTTATATTGGAGACCATATTCAGACAGATTAATAATATTATTATCCTTTATTTATATGGCGCCACAAGGGATGCACAGCGCCCAATTACAGAGTACATAAACAAAATAATCAAAACAGGAAAATAGTGACTTACAGTTGAAGACATTATAGGACAAGTACAGGACAAGTACAGGATAAATAAGCATAGCTACAGCAACAGACAACACTGATATTAGTATCAGGGTGGCAGAAAACTGTGGGATTTGGTGCCGTCGAAGATGGTTTAAGTAAGAGAAGGATAAACACATGAGTGTTGAGGGCCCTGGTTGTGAGAACTTGCATTCTAAAGGGGAGGAGCAGACAGACAGGGGTAAAACAGATGGGGTAGACAGTGAGCAAGGAACAGAGGGTTAGGACCTGGACCTAGTTTCTATGGTGCAACCGATGTTGGCGTCAAATCATGATTGCAGCATCTGTAGACACTGAAAGTGGGCGTTTCAGACTTTGCATATTCGGAAGCACAGCTGTACACCACGGAAGGGCTTTATAGTGACATTTGTCTGATGTCACAGCGCAACTGCAGCGATAAGTGCAGGCATCGGGGCTAATAGGATAGCCCCAGAGAAATCCATTAGCAAAGGTAATTTACCACTGCTAATTAGATATACCCCAAAGTGTTGGCAGAAAAAACAGCTCAAAGGTGTGGTTGGAGGTGTTGTGCATGCCACAAAGTACTGATGTTCAGTACCCTGCGCATGTGCCAGACTGTACTGTGTGCCGGACTGTCAGTGAATGAGCAGCAAGACTTGTTTGGGAATGTCGACGGTCTCAGTTTCCAAAAAGAAGGTGTGGTGACGCCGATGTGGGGGAGTGACGAGGCCAGGATCTCAGTCGGACCCCATGGGTCACGCAGCCAGCCGATGGTGTCGCAGATGATCTGATGCCGCATCCTAGGACACTGCACAGATCAGTAATGCAAGTAAGAGGGGTAACACCTCCTGCTGCATTACCATATTAGCGCTATCGCTGCTGTTTCCGTGTAAGTAGCAGCAACACAGTAGCTACTCCACCTGGGTTTGATATAATTTACCAGCGGCTGGGATACTGGCCGTCAGTATACCGATAAAGGCTTCCTGGCTGCCAGTATGCCAGCAGCGGGGCAAGTGCAAATGATCCCCTTGTGGGCTCGCTGCTCTCAGCACGCTGGGTGCCCGGTGGCTCGCTGTGCTCCCCACAGGCTCTATATCCGCTCTTTGGGTGTGGTGGGAATAGTCCTGTTTGGCCGGTATTCCGGCTGCTGGCATTGCCAGCTGTTTAGAATTCCGCATACTTGCCGACTTTAAATATCTCCTCTCCGGGAGAAGCCCGGAGAGGAGACACTGCAGGAGTCTTCGGGGGGCGGGGCCGGGCTATGACACCATTAAGCCCCGCACCCACATCGGGAAACGCTGCGATTCGCAGGTCCGCGTGAAGGGGGCGGGGCTAAAATGACACAATTTGCGTCATTTTAACCCCTTCCCCACCCCATGGACTCGCGTAAACGGGAGTTTTATCTCTTCATCCTGCCCGCATCACTAGGGTGCGAGCAGGATGCGGGAGACCTGCCTACTCTTCCGGGGATGCGGAGGGCTACCCCATAAAATGGGAGCCTCCCGCAGCTTCCAGGAGAGTAGGCAAGTTTGGGACTCCGGTGTCAGTATCCTGAACAACAGGATCCCGACAGTCGGCAACTTAAACATATACCCTCCATCCACATCGGAATCAGAACCAGAGTGCAGCAAGTACAATACAACTAGATTGTTCTGCTGAATTTTAGCATCTCTGCAAAATGTCACTTTCTGACACAATATTCTTTAAGCATAAAGTTTGCCTCATCTTTGAGAACCTGTAATTATAAGTTTTGTATATTTGTGAAAACCCTTGTGAAAATAACTTTAGTCTCTTGTGTTTTATGGGACTCTTAGAAATGTTCTTAAAAATAAAGTTGTGAGAACTATACTTTTAAGAACATTTTTAAAAGTTCAATTAAAAACGCAAGAAACTAAAGTTATTTTCACAAGGGTTTTCACAAATCATCCCTGAAAAACCCATGTGTATCACTTACTTCTTTCTGCTTGGGGCATGAACACGAGCTTTCAAACCAGCCAGATAACATCATTAGAGCTGTATTAAGTATTATGCACTGACAGCTAAAAGAATATAGTTTATCTACTGCAGCTATTGCTGTTTCTAACACCAAAAATAATTAAACAGCACCCTCTATTGGAATTATACTGGTATGGCAAGCATTTTTTCAGTCACCAGTTATTTGGGAAATACAGTACTGTAGTAAACCATGCTTTATAGATGGAGCTCTGCTACAGGTATGTTCCAGCAACAGTATAATGGCCCTCATTCCGAGTTGTTCACTCGGTAATTTTCTTCGCATCGCAGCGATTTTCCGCTAATTGCGCATGCGCAAAGTTCGCACTGCGACTGCGCCAAGTAAATTTGCTAAGAAGTTTGATATTTTACTCACGGCATTACGAGGTTTTTTCTTCGTTCTGGTGATCGGAGTGTGATTGACAGGAAGTGGGTGTTTCTGGGCGGAAACTGGCCGTTTTATGGGAGTGTGTGAAAAAACGCTGCCGTTTCTGGGAAAAACGCAGGAGTGGCTGGAGAAACGGAGGAGTGTCTGGGCGAACGCTGGGTGTGTTTGTGACGTCAAACCAGGAACTACAAGCACTGAACTGATCGCACTGGAAGAGTAAGTCTCGAGCTACTCAGAAACTGCACAGAAAAATCTTTTCGCAATATTGCGAATACTTCGTTCGCAATTCTGCTAAGCTAAGATTCACTCCCAGAGGGCGGCGGCCTAGCGTGTGTACTGCTGCGAAAAGTGGCTAGCGAGCGAACAACTCGGAATGACCCCCAATATCTTTTTAGAATCCATTACTACAACTGCTCTTAAACAACAGGGCAATGAATTGGTTGTAAAGCAGATTGACTTACCAGCACATCAGTGATATCACAGAAGGGGATGCGTTTAATCTGCTGGCTGTTGGGATCCCGGTGGTTAGGATAATGATGCTGGAATCCCGTCAATTTACAATGCCGCCAGCAGGAATCCTGGTGCAACAGGACTGTTCCCACTAGTGGGTGTCCACGACACCCATAGATTGGGAATTGATCCTGTGGCGAGTGCGGTGAGCCACCGAGCCTGCAGGGTGACGAGCGCAGCGAGCCCGCAAGGGGACTCCTTGCACTCAGCACAGCCATACCAGGGCTGAACATGGGCTGGCTGAGCTGTCTAAATATCTAAGGTTAAATTAACTTGAGCGTCTCCCCATCACCCACAGCCTCTCCCTGTCACCTTTTGCCTCTTCCAGTTAATAACAGCCTCTCCCTTTAACCAACTCTCCCTCATCCTCTGCCTGACACCTTCTTCCCATCTCCTTGTCTCCCACAGGCTCTCCCCATCACTCTCTACCTCTCCCTGTCACCCTTTGCCTGTCACCAACTTTCTCTCCCTGTCAACCTCTCCCCGTCGACCTCTGCCACTCCTCGTCCCCCCACAGCCTCTTCCCATCACTCTCTACCTCGCCCTGTCACCCTCTGCATCTCCTAATCACACACTGCCTCTCCCCATCACCCTCTCCTCATCTCCCACAGCATCTCCCCATCACTCTCTACCTTGCCTTGTCACCCTCTGTCTCTACCCATTAGCCTCTGCCTGTCACCCTCTACCCATCACCCTCTCCTCGGCCCCCACAGCCTCTCCCCATCAATCTCTACCTTGCACTGTCACCCTCTGTATCTACCCATCATCCTCTCCTCTTCCCCCACAGCCTCTTCCCATCACTCCTTACCTCTCCCTGTCACCAACTGCCTCCCCTTGTCATCCTCTCCCCATCACCCTCTGCCTCTCCCCATCACCTTCTTCTCATGCCCACAACCTCTCCCCATAACTCTCTACCTTGCCCTGTTACTCTCTGTCTCTACCCACCATCCTCTGCCTGTCACCCTCTCCTCATCCCCCACAGCCTCGCCCCATTACCCTTTGCCTCTCCCTGTCACCCTCTGCCTTTCCCTTTCATCCTCTGACTCTCCCTGTCACTCCTGACATCGCTGTCACCCACTGCCATGTGGCAGATTATTAACTTGGGACGGGGCAAAGGAGGAGGGCCAAAAGCATATTTTTGCACCTAGGCCCACCACTCACAAGTTCCGCCACTGATCATGTCTGTTGTGGCATGACCCAACTCACACACAGATTTACAGTTGCTGTATGTTAGTGACAACAGTGTCTAGATACAGTGCTTGGCGCATTAGTTCTACACAAGCTATTGCTTTGCCAAAATAACACAGATTCAACAAATCTGAAAATAATTATTTGTAAAGCTATTTAAGGACAGTGCACTAAAATGTATCCTCTGTTCTATCTACCTCTGTGTACTGTTACCAGCAGCCATGACCATGGCAGGTTTGGGATATTCCCACAGAATTATCATAAACAATCAGTGACCATGACTGAGAACTTACAGTGTGCACACCAGAACTGTCAACAGATGCATCATTAGTCCCATTATCAACATGTACATCTCTAACCCCCATATCATCATCAGCACGGACGTCAATGATAAATAAACAACAAGCATAAACAGATTTTTTTAAACTGCCAGCAAGTTTATCAGGTTGCCCGTTTCTCCCAAAGGAGACTACAATGGCTTTGCATGTATTTGAGCATTGCAGCTAGTCTTTTAGATAATGTGTACACTTACATTTTAAATTGGACACTTTCTTCAGGCTTGTTTTGAAGGTTGTCAGTACATCCTGATAATGGAGGGTAGGCCTACTTTTCTTCTTGCAAGTCGATATTTTGTATAACTGACAGTCGATGCAATAAACTTGATAATGTGACTTTCCAATACAATAAAGGCCGACCGCATTAACTGTGGGCACATGCACAGGATGTCGCTTAAATTGCAGTTGCATCGTGTTTGCGATGCGACCTGAATAAGGCCCTATGGGGGTCATTCCGAGTTGACCGCTAGCTGCCGTTGTTCGCAGCGCAGCGACCAGGCTAAAAATCGGCATTTCTGCGCATGCGCATGGCCCGCAGTGCGCACGTGCAACGTACTTTCACAAAACACTGTGTCGTTTCACACAAGGTCTAGCGACGCTTTTCAGTCGCACTGCTGATCATTGAGTGATTGACAGGAAGTGGGTGTTTCTGGGTGGTAACTACCGTTTTTGGGGAGTGTGTGAAAAAACGCAGGCGTGCCAGATAAAAATGCAGGAGTGGCTGGGGAAAAGGGGGAGTGGCTGGCCGAACGCAGGGCATGTTTGGATTCTGATTTGTGACGTCAAAACAGGAACTAAATAGTCTGAAGTGATCGCAAGGTAGGAGTAAGTCTCTAGCTACTCTGAAACTGCTTGAAAATATTTTGCCGCCGTTCTGCGATCCTTTCGGTCGCACTTCTGCTAAGCTAAGATACACTCCCAGAGGGTGACGGCTTAGCGTTTGCACTGCTGCTAAAAACAGCTAGCGAGTGATCAACTCGGAATGACCCCCTATGTACATTCCCTGCCACAAACACATACATGACAAACTCCACAAGGGTTCATATTGTCAGAAGCCAATTTATTTACTATTATATTTATGGAATGTGGGATGAAACCAGAATACTCAGAGAAAATCTATGCTACCATTGATGAGAACATATAAACTCCACACCAACAGGGATCTGGTTGGAATTCTACATATGATTCCAGTTCCCAGTTAGCAATGCCACCATGTTTCTAAAAATATATATTGGGGCTGCCACTTTTTTCTAATGTTACAGGGCCATCAAGAGAGGGGACGGGCTTGGTTACTGGGGGAGTGGCCAAATCAAGGAAGGCATTGACACTTTCCCTACTAAAATAGTATTAAAACCATAAACAACTTAGCACAGAGGTAAAATGCTGGACAGTGGGGTGCCACACGATGCTTAGGCACGGGCAGGACCTGAGGGGAATATCAGTGCGATCACTACCCCCTACCTGCCCCCACCTCACATCTTCAACAATCCTCTCTCTTTCTCTCTCTGCCTGATTTGCCAATGCGCTGGGGGGTGAGCGGCCCCCAGCCCTCTATCAAGCCTAAGTAATTAGTACTCCCCTTGACAGGCAGAGGCGTTCACTGGGCAGGAGGGGGCAGGCCAGCAGCGTTGGGCCGCCGTTTTGGGGGCACGGTCTGGGCAACGCAGTCGTGCCCGGACTGTGCGGGGGGCAGGCCGCGGCAGCTGCGTGATGTCACGCGCAGACGCTGCGAACCGGAGAGCAACAAGTAGCTCCCTGCCAGCGCGCAGGAGCTGCGCTGGTAGGGAGCTACTCTTCAGGTACAAAAGCATCACCGCCGTGCGATGCTTTTGTACCTGTGTGGCGGGGGGGAAGGCCTGACATGTGGGGCGGACTAGCCCTGTGCTGGGTGTCCCCCTGAATGTCAGGGTGGCTGATCGCAGCCGTAGGTCTGAATTAGGCCAATAGAGTATACTGTAGATAAAACAACCCAGTGCCCTTTATACAAGCATTTTGACTCTCTCAGCATTATTTGAAACCCAGCTTTCATCATTAATATTCCAATTGCCATAAAGTGGGTAGAAAATTGGTATAAATATATTGCTATTGTTCTTTTAATAATTGTGTGACCTGATCTTAAATTTCTATGAAGAAAGGAAATCCTGCTGTTAAGTTCCCATGCACATGAGAGTAAGTATTTGATCTGGAGCTACAGTACTACAATGGTGGCTCAGGTGCCAGCTATGTGTGATGTAGAATAATATGCATTGATGTTTTCTAAATACCTGGAAATGTTTTTATCAACTACAGAATTTTAGCTGTAAGACCTGTAGTCTGATTCTGTGCATTTCAGTGGGTTTATTTCTGGATAATTAGCTCCAGGAAAAGATTATAAGAAAAGAAAGGGAGAAGAGGCAGGACATATGGTAACCATACCGTAACCATCATCAGATGATAGCATAGAAATATCAGGTGTAGCTACAGATAACCTGCCAGTTGCAAATGCTGACGTTATTCTCTGCACCGAAGCCCCGGCGCTGTATGTTATACATCGCAAGTCTCATTTTATTACACACTGGAACTTGTGCAGTACATATAGGGGGTAAATTTGTTAGCAGTTGGGCAAAACCTTGTGCACTGCAGGGTGGGCAGATATAACATGTGCAGAGAGATTTAGATTTGGGTCGGTCTGAATTACCCCCATTGTTCAGCAGACGTCGATCATCAATTTTTGCAGTGTGCTCATACAATGCTAACATGCCTTACAAATGAACACTGGGCCCCAGTATCGCTGTATAAAGTGATCACACACTGTACATAAGAATGACAACACAGAAAATGATCTGCTTGCATTGAACTGATTGTGTGTCTCTAATGCACACAACCAGCAATACTTTATGTGCATCACTATGCTAATAGAACGCAGAAGCAGCTTCGGCTGATTAAAAAGATATGTGGCATGCCTTTATTCAGTGTGCAACCGCGGCTGTATCTGCATACAAAATGCAACAATACAGTGATTTCCAGGAAAACACTGAATATAGCCTTAACTAGACATTTTGGTGTCCTATGCCAGAAAGAAAATTGGTGCCTACATTTAAAATAAATATATATAGGGGTGTGGCTTAATGGGAAAGGGGCGTGGTCGCAAAATAATACAAATTCATAATACACCACACAGTAGTCTCCATTATTCAAATTACTCAACACAGTAGTGCCACTTATACACATTACACCGGGTACAGTTCCTATACACATTACACCAGGTAGAACTCCTTACAAACATTACATCAGTTAAAGCCCCCTTTTACATAATGTACCAGACAGAGCCCTCTTTTACTCATTATGTCAGACAGAGCCCCCTTTTTTACATTACACCTGAAAGAGTCCCCTTTTTACACATTATAGCAGGCAGAGTCCCCTTTTTCAAAAGTAGGAAGGAAGGGAGAGAGAGAGAGAGAGAGAGAGAGAGAGAAAGAGAGAGACTGTTATACTTATGTTTGCTCTGAGGCATCAGCATCCACTGGCCAGCAGTCCTTCCCATCCTATGCTGCTGCTCTTTGCAGTGCAGGGCACTGTGGGTGGGTTGGGGGCAGCCTAGGAGAGGCTTCATCTCTCCCAGAAGACAGAGAGGAGAGGAGAGGGAGTAGGGAAGCGGGGCAGGTGAGCTGCAGCACTACCCGACTATATGTGAGTGGCGGTGCGGCGCGAGTCATATACACGGCGGGAAGGTGGCCAGGAGGACCCCACACAGTGCGGCAGTGGTGCGGGCCAGAGGGTTTTTCCAGTGGTGTGTGCCCACAGTGCATATGTGCTATGTGCTAAGCACCACTTGCACACCGCTAGTTACGGCCCTGCCCGACATTAGCAAAGCTGCCCAGGAACTGACTGCTCACTCACACCAGGCATCTCATGGTGCATGCACAATGCTAACATGCCTTACAAATGATTGTGCCTTCTGGGATCCCTTCCCCCAACCAAAGCCAGCATGAGTCATTTATTTACATAGTGTACTGGCCTTGTTGTGTTTGTCATTTACTAAGCAGTACACTCAGTAATATACTATGACATTATAATTAGAGATGTGCGACTGGCACTTTTTGTGTTTTGTGTTTTGGTTTTGGTTCCAATTCCACTTTCGGATTTTGGTTTTGACTTGGTTTTGCCAAAACCACCCTTTCGTGTTTTGATTTTAAATCTGGATGATTGTTGAAAAAAACATACAAACAGCTAAAATCATAGAATTTGGGGTCATTTTGATCTTATGGTATTATTAACCTCAATAACATTCATTTTCACTCATTTCCAGTCTATTCTGAACACCTCACACCTCACAATATTGTTTTTAGGCCAAAAGGTTGTACCGAGGTTGCTGGATGACTAAGCTAAGCGACACAAATGGACAACACAAACACCTGGCCCATCTAGCAGTGGCACTGCAGTGTCAGACAGGAAGGCAGATATAAAAAAAAAGGCCCCAAACAGTACCTCATACAAAGATGTAGAAGAGGTGCAATGAGGTAGCTGTATGACTAAGCTAAGCGACACAAACAATTGGCCCATCTAGGAGTGGCACTGCAGTGGCAGAAAGTAGGGCACTTTTCAAAAACTAGGCCCCAAACAGTACCTCATACAAAGATGTAGAAGAGGTGCAATGAGGTAGCTGTATGACTAAGCCATGCAACACAAACAATTGTCCCATCTAGGAGTGGCACTGCAGTGGCAGACAGGATGGCACTTTTCAAAAACTAGGCCCCAAACAGCACCTCATGCAAAGATGCAGAAGAGGTGCAATGAGGTAGCTATATGACTAAGCCAAGCGACACAAACAATTCCCTCTGGAATTATACAGCAATATCACTGGAATTATACGGCAATATCAATTATATGGCAGTACCACTGGACATATACGGCAGTATCAGTGGAATTATATGGCAGTACCACTGGACATATATGGAAGTGTCAGGATGGCACTTTAAAAAAAATAGTCCCCAAACAGCACATGATGCAAAGAAGAAAAAGAGGTGCAAGATGGAATTGTCCTTGGGTCCTCCCACCCACCCTTATGTTGTATAAACAGGACATGCACACTTTAACAAACCAATCATTTCAGCGACAGGGTCTGCCACACGACTGTGGCTCAAATGACTGGTTTGTTTGGGCCCCCACCAAAAAAGAAGCAATCAATCTCTCCTTGCACAAATTGGCTCTACAGATGCAATATGTCGACCTAATCCTCATCCTCCAATTCCTTACCCCTTTCACTGTGTACATCCCCCTCCTCACAGAGTAATAATTCGTCCCCACTGGAATTCACCATCACAGGTCCCTGTTTACTTTCCGGAGACAATTGCTGGTCAAGGTCTTACTGGAGGAATTTATAATTCATTTTGATGAACATCATCTTCTCCACATTTTGTGGAAGTAACCTCCTACGCCGATCGCTGACAAGGTGACCGGCTGCACTAAACACTCTTTCGGAGTACACACTGCAGGGGGGAGGGGGGGGGGCAACTTAGGTAAAATAAAGCCAGTTTGTGCAAGGGCATCCGAATTGCCTCTTTTTCCTGCCAGCATACATACGGACTGTCTGACATGCCTACTTGGATGCTGTCACTCATATAATCCTCCACCATTCTTTCAATGGTGACAGAATCATATGCAGTGACAGTAGACAGGTCAGTAATCGTTGGCAGGTCCTTCAGTCTGGACCAGATGTCCGCTTTCGCTCCTGACCGCCCTGTATCACCGCCAGCGGTGGGCTAGGAAATCTTATCCTTTTCCTTGCAGCCCCAGTGGCGGGAGAAATTAAAGGAGGAGCTGTTGTTGGGTCACATTCCGCTTGAGTTAACAATTTACTCACCAGCATGTCTTTGCACCTCTGCACACTTGTGTCTGCCGGAAAGAGAGATACAATGTAGGCTTTAAATCTAGGATTGAGCACGGTGGCCAAAATGTAGTGCTCTGATTTCAACAGATTGACCACCCTTGAATCCTGGCAAAGCGAATGAAGGGCTCCATCTACAAGTCTCACATACTTTACGGAATTGATCCATCTTAGCTCCTCCTTCAATTTCTCCAGCTGCTTCTGCAAAAGCCTGATGAGGGGAATGACCTGACTCAAGCTGGCAGTGTCTGAACTGACTTCACGTGTGGCAAGTTTAAAGGGTTGGAGAACCTTGCACAATACGGAAATCATTCTCCACTGTGCTTGAGTCAGGTGCATTCCCCCTCCTTAGCCTATATCATAGGTGGCTGTATAGGCTTTAATGGCCTTCTGCTGCTCCTCCATCCTCTGAAGCATATAGAGTGTTGAATTCCACCTCGTTACCACCTCTTGCTTCAGTTGATGGCAGGGCAGGTTCAGGAGTGTTTGCTGGTGCTCCAGTCTTCGGCACGCAGTGGCAGAATGTCAAAAGTGGCCCGCAATTTTTCGGGCCACCGACGGCATCTCCTGTACACCCCTGTCATTTTTCTAAAAATTCTGCACCATTAAATTAATTGTATGTGCAAAATATGGGATGTGCTGGAATTTGCCCAGATGTAATGCACGCACAATATTGGTGACGTTGTCCGATATCACAAATCCCCAGGAGAGTCTAAGTGAGGTAAGCCAATGCGCATTGATGTCCCTCAGTTTTCGTATGAGGTTGTCAGCGGTGTGCCTGTTACGGAAAGTGGTGATACACAGCGTAGCCTGCCTAGAAACGAGTTTGGATTTGCGAGATGCTTCTACTGGTGCCGCTGCTGCTGTTGTTGCTGCGGGAGGCAATACATCCACCCAGTGGGCGGTCACAGTCATATAGTCCTTACATAGTAACATAGTAACATAGTAACTAAGGTTGAAAAAAGACATTTGTCCATCAAGTTTAACCTATTTGTGGTCTCTTATGCAGTCCTATTATAGGACTAGTTATTTTTATGTTAGGACTAGTTATACATAACTATAATGCGTGCCTACGCACCATAACCCTGAATATCTTTATCCAATAGGAATTTATCTAACCCATTCTTAAAGGTGTTGACTGAGTCCGCAGTTACTACTCTCTCAGGCAAGGAATTCCAAACACGTATTGTCCTTACTGTGAAAAAACCTTTTCGCCTCAATGTGCGGAAACTCCTCTCCTCTAACCTAAGCAAGTGACCACGTGTTCTCTGTGCTGATCTTAAAGAAAACAGGTCCCTCCCAAGCTCTGTGTATTGACCCCTTATATATTTGTAGATGTTGATCATGTCCCCTCTTAGTCTCTTCTTTTCCAATGTAAACATGTCTAGCATTGCAAGCCTTTCCTCGTATTCCAGCGTCTCCATGTCCTTGATTAGTTTGGTCGCCCGCCTCTGAACCTTTTCTAGCTCCAGGATATCCTTTTTGTAATATGGTGCCCAAAATTGCACACAGTATTCAATCCATGTTGGTTCCTTTTAATGACCTTATTTGCTTCAAGGAACTTTTGAATACTGTCCCTTAGAATACCTTTCAATACTTTCCCCACTATAGATGTAAGACTAACTGGTCTATAATTACCTGGTTCAGCTTTGCTCCCCTTTTTAAATATCGGCATTACCTCCGCTATAATCCAGTCCTTGGGAACCATACCCGATTTAACCGAATCCATGAAGATCAAAAATAGAGGTCTTGCTAGTTCAGCGTGCAGCTCCATAAGATCCCTCGGGTGAATTCCATCGGGACCAGGTGACTTATCAATCTTTAACTTTTTTAATCGGTCACTGACTACCTCCTCACACAAATGAGCATTTTAGCAGTGGGACATTATCTTTGTTGAGATTTTGGTTAGACCCAGCATTTGGTTCTCTCTGGTAAATACCATTGAAAAAAACTTGTTTAGTTTGTTTGCTATGTCATTATCATTTTTGATTAAGACTCCCCTCTTGTCCTTTAAAGGGCCTATACTCTCCTTCTTTAGTTTATTACTGTTGATGTACTTAAAAAAAAAATTGGGATTCGCTTTGCTTTCCTTTGCTACTAGTCTTTCAGTTTCTACTTTAGCCGCTCTTATTCCTTTTTTGCATATTTTGTTACAGTCCTTATAGTGTTGAAATGACTCCGCATCCCCCTCAGATTTGTATTTTTTAAATGCTCATCTTTTTTTGTCCATTAATTCCTTTATATTTTTGTTAAACCACAATGGTTTGGGATTTTTATTCCTTTTTTTGCTGCTGGTGGGAATACATTTACGAGTATTATTAATTAGCAGTAATTTTAATACATCCCATTTCTTTGTAGTATTTTTGCCTTGAAACAGAATTTCCATCCCTTAACGCTTCCCTCATCATGTCAAAGTTGGCTTTGCTAAAGTTTAGAGTTCTAGTTGAGCCAGTATAGGACTGCTTATGAAAACTGATATTGAATGTGACCATATTGTGGTTATTACCTATGGGCTCTCCTACTTCAATATTTGATACTAATTCCCCATTGTTAGTTAATACCAGGTCCAAGATTGCATTGTACCTAGTTGGTTCCTTGATTAACTGAACTAAGTAATTATCATTTAACGTGCTTAAAAACATATTGCCCCTAGCAGTATCACATGAATTAATTTTCCAGTTTATCTCGGGATAGTTAAAGTCTCCCATCACTGCTATGTCTCCTACTCCTGCTGCTCTTTCAATTTGGTTCAGTAACAATTTCTCATCAGACACATTAATACCAGGCGGCCTGTAGCATAACCCCAATAATAACTTCTTTATTCCTTTTCAATTTCTACCCATAACGTCTCAATAGTATTTACAGTCCCTTCTTGAATATCTTCCCATATAACAGGTTTTAGAAATGGCTTTACGTAAAGACATACCCCTCCACCCCGTTTATTTAGTCTGTCTCTCCTATACAGCGTGTAACCCTCTAGATTGACTGTCCAATCGTGAGATTCGTCCCACCACGTTTCAGTAATGCCTATAATATCATATTCCCTGCTTGCTGCGAGGATTTCTAGTTCCCCCTTTTTACCTGTAAGGCTTCTAGCATTTACATACATACAATTAAGATATGTATTTCCCCTTATGGTAGGGACATCGTAATTCTTATGCAGTAAAGATGACCCGTTATCGTCATTTGATACTGTTATTCTAAAACCCTTTTTAGTTCCCATATTACTACCCTTGCCATCTGCTGTATTCCTCCCCCTACACCTCCCCCGTTTTGTTCACTAACGCCACCCCTGCTATTCTTACTGAATGACCTGAAATTTCTTGCTAAACCCTCCCCCCAGGCCCCTAGTTTAAAACCTCCCTTCCCCCCAGCACCGCTGCCCCCTCCTCATTCAGGTGCAATCCATCACAACAAAAAAGATGGCGCCTGACTGAGAAGTCCGCCCAGTGTTCTAGGAACACAAATCCTTCTTTCCTGCACCAATCCCTAAGCCACACATTTACCTCCCTAATCTCCCTATGTCTCCCTGGGCTAGCGCGTGGCACGGGTAATAATTCAGAGAATATTACCTTAGATGTCCTTGCCTTAAGTTTCTTGCCTAATTCCCTATAGTCTTTCTTATGGACATCCCACCTTCCACTAACTTTGTCGTTGGTGCCAACGTGCACCAAGACCGCTCCTCTGGTTGCTAGATAGAACAATCTCCTCCAGCACCATAATTTCCTCACTATCATCCTCCGATTCCTCGTCCAGTCGTGCAAATTTATTCGGGTTTGATAGTTCAGAGATGTCGAGCCTCCCCTTCTTTTTCTTCCTTCTAACTGTGACCCAGCTAACTGCCTTGTCATCCTCATCTACCAGTGACCCCTCCCTCAACTCCTCCACCGTTCTAAACTTCGCTCGAGATTGTGAATATCCCTCAATCACGTAACTGTTTGCTCTGGATCAGTTACCTGGGCTTCCAGGGCAACCGTTCGCACACACCTCGTGCAGATGTACTCACACTGGGACGGTTGCTACAGGTGCGCATACATCTTGCACGACATGCACTGAGTGAAATCTTCAATCCCAGCCCCACCCATATTTTTGTAAGGTCTAACTCCCTGTTACCCAAGAAGAAATAGAGAAGCAAAACAATATAGGCAAAATACTCACTATACAATAATGAAGTTAAGCTTATACTTATCTATCCTTTGCGTCCCCTAGTCCTTCGCTTTTATGCAGCAGTAGTCACCGGTTCCTTAGCTTCTTTTTAGCAGTCTCCATCCTCTTCCTCTGATGTCTGCAGCAGC
Organism: Pseudophryne corroboree; assembly: GCF_028390025.1. Lineage (NCBI taxonomy): Eukaryota > Metazoa > Chordata > Amphibia > Anura > Myobatrachidae > Pseudophryne > Pseudophryne corroboree. Next base: position 840,596,746 of record NC_086444.1, read on the forward strand.
AGTCTTCCTTGTCCCCTTGTGCAGCTCAGCAGTGGATTCAGACCCTGCAGACCGATAGTATGTTCCTGGTAGTACCTGCTGTCAGCAGCAGTAGGCTCTTTCCCCACCGGCAGCGTCACTGGGCAGTATCTGGTATGCTCACACACAAAATAGAACAAAAACAAAGACAGAAACAAAGGCAGCTCTCAAAATATCTGCCCCTCACACACGCAACAATCACAGCCCCTCTGCTACTCCAAGTTAGAGACCCTCTCACTCACTCACTCACTCACTCACTCACAAAGTCAGCCCCTTGCAGCCTCACCAGAAGTTTATTGGTATTGCAAATGTGTGTTCCACTTGTCCACATGTCCGTGGTTAAGTGGACACTGGATACAACCGCATTTTTTAGGACACTGGCGACACTTTTTCTGACGTCTCTGTACATTCTCGGTATTGCCTGCCAAGTGAAGTGGAATCTAGATGGCATTTGGTACCGGGGACACAATACCTCCATCAATTGTCTAAATCCCACTGCACTAATGACGGTTACCGGACACACGTCTAACACCAACATAAGTGTGAAGGCCTCAGTTATCCGCTTTGCAACATGATGACTGCTGTCATATTTCATCTTCCTCACAAAGGACTGTTGGACAGTCAATTGCTTAGTTGAAGTAGTACAAGTAGTCTTCCGACTTCCCCTCTGGGATGACGATCGACTCCCAGCAGCAACAACAGCAGCGGCAGCAACAGCAGGCGTACCACTCAAGGATCCATCCCAGGAATACCGGTTAGGAGAGGACTCCTCAGTCTCGCCAGTGGTATGGCCTGCAGGACTACTGACGTTCCTGACTGAGGAGGAAGTTGACGTTGAGGGAGTTGGTGGTGTGGCTAGCAGGAGCTTGGGTACAAGAGAAAGAAGGGATTTAGGTGTCAGTGGACTGCTTACCCTCTTACCCAAAGTTTCACAACTTGACACTGACTTCTAATGAATGCGCTGCAGGTGACGTATAAGGGAGGGTGTTCCTAGGTGGTCAACATCCTTACCCCTACTTATTACAGATTGACAGAGGCAACACACGGCTTGACACCTGTTGTCCGGATTTGTGGAGAAATAATTCCACACCAAAGAGGTGGCTCTTTTGGTAGTTTGCCCAGGCATCCCAATGGTCTTCTTCATCCCACGGACAACAGGTGTCTCCCCCAGTGCCTCATTTAAACAAACCACATCACCATCAGAATCCTCATCGTCAACTTCCTCCTCAGTGCCAGCAACACCCATATCCTCATCCTGGTGTACTTCAACAGTGACATCTTCAATTTGAATATCAGGAACTGGACTGTGGGGGCTCCCTCCAGCACTTGCAGGGGGTGTGCAAATGGTGGAAGGAGCCACCTCTTTCTGTCCAGTGTTGGGAAGGTCAGCCATCGCAACCGCCGACACACTTGACCTCTCCTTGGGGATTTGTGATACCATCTCAGAATGCACAGTTCTTTGCTATGCTTTTTCCAGCTTAACTCTTCTCATTTTTCTAGTGGGAGGATGAGGGCTTCCATCGTCATGTGAAGCTGAACCACTAGTCATGAACATAGGCCAGAGCCTTAGCCGTTCCTTGCCACTCCGTTTCGTAAATGGCATACTGGCAAGTTTACGTTTCTCCTCAGACCATTTAAATTTATTTTTTGGGGTCTTTTTACAGAACTTTGGCTGTTTGGATTTTACATGCCCTCTACTGTCACATTGGGCATCAGCTTTGGTAGACGACGTTGATGGCATTTCATCGTCTATGTCATAACTAGTGGCAGCAGTTTCAGCACTAGGAGGAAGTGGTTTTTGATCTTTCCCTATTTTATCCTCCAAATTTTTGTTCTCCATTATTTTTCTTGAGTTATATAACACAATATGCAGCACAGGAGCACCAAACATATGGCAGCAGAGGACACCACTGCGACTGGTCACTGGACTGACTGATGCACAGGACACTACCGATGGTCTGGTGCAGGACAACACAGCAACACTGTAAAGGACTTGTTGTTATTATACAGCAGCATTGGACATTTGGCAGCAGAGGACACCACTATGAATGGTCACTGGACTGACTGACTGATGCACAGGACACTACCACTGGTCTGATGCAGGACAACACAGCAACACTGTAAGGGACTTATTATTATTATACAGCAGCAGTGGACATATGGCAGCAGAGGACACCACTGTGAACGGACACTGGAATGACTGACTGATGCACAGGACACTACAACTGGTCTGATGCAGGACAACACAGCAACACTTTAAGGGACTTATTAACAGAGGCGTAACTAGGGTTTTTGGAGCCCAGGGCAAGATCAATAATGGCGCCCCCCCCCCCTTTTTTTTTTTTATAAAAATAATAAATTAATAAAATGATAATAATAAAAAAAAAAATACAAAAGGAAAGTATGTGCAGACGCCACCGGTGTCACTGCATATAAAAATGTCAGGGTGTGTATGTATGTGTATGTAGGTGCAGTGGTCGAAGTTGAATTTTTGAAGGTGGAATGAAAGAGTGCCGATGCTCCGGAAAAGGGGTGCGGTCACTCAAAAGGGGCGTGTCCTTCAGTGTAGTAGGACCCCTTATACTATCTAGTACTGGTGCCCCTTTCACATTATAGCACACGGTATGAGCCAAAATTCACATTATAGCACACAGTATGAGCCGAAATTCACATTGCCCCACACGGCATGAGCCGAAATTCACATTATAACACACAGTATGAGCCGAAATTCACATTACCCCACATGGTATGAGCCAAAATTCACATTATAGCACACGGTATGAGCCGAAATTCACATTATAGCACTCGGTATGAGCCAAAATTCACATTACTCCACATGGTATGAGCCAAAATTCACATTACCCCACATGGTATGAGCCGAAATTCACATTACAGCACACGGTATGAGCCGAAATTCACATTACAGCACACGGAATGAGCCAAAATTCACATTACCCCACATAGTATGAGCCAAAATTCACATTATAGCACACGGTATGAGCCAAAATTCACGTTACAGCACATGATATGAGCCAAAATTCCCATTATAGAGTTAGGGGATCCTACCCCCAGAATTAACATGGCCTGTGGGGCACTATGATGAGGGGAGCCCACCCCCTTAATAGACTAATTGCAGAGTTTAGCAGCGGAAGGGCTGCAGCGGTTTCTCACCCCAAGCTGCGGCGCTTCTGCCACCTCCGACACTCCACATCTTCGGCACCACCCGGGATGCAGAGCACCGCACCGGGTATGCACCCTTTTCAGTGTGGTCTGCTGCGCTCCGAAGGGGTTCTTGTTTCATGCTGCAGGATCCCGATGTGCGCCTTCCTCCCCGCTGTTACTGTCACGGTAAGCATTAGTATCGTTTACTGCAGAGGCCATTTTCTGAGGCATATGTGTTAAACCTCAGGAACTGAGATGCCCTTCTCACCATACAACTGTATGGCCGAGCCGGGCGGGGGGACAGCAAGCAGCAGCATGCCGGATATCAGCAGCAGAGGGTGCGGGCTGTACATACTTGAGGCAGCTGGATATTCAACAGTGCTGAAAGCCTCCGGAGCCCGCACCCCCGGAGCTGCAGTACACCGGCAGAGGACACCCATCCCCCGAACCCTGCGTAGCCCAAAGCCGGAGATCAGCAGCATGTTGAACGCGGAAGCAGAAGCCGCTTATTGCCGGTCAACATGCTGCTGATCTCCGGCTTTGGGCTCCGCACGTGCATTACAGCCCCCACCCTCGGCTGCTGATATCCGGCATGCTGCCCCTGCTGCTGGCTTTCCACCCGCCCGGCTCGCCCACCCAGCTGGATTGTGAGTGAGAAGGGCATCTCAGTGCCCGTGGTTTAATACATATCTCTCTTCGGTAAATGGCCATTAGTACATCCCACACACACTGATTACACACACACACACACACACACACAGACTGGCCACCCCCAAATCCTACACACACCCACTCAGACTACACACACACATTCTCATACTTTCCTCTCCCCCACACACACACTGGACTGCAAAAATGTACACACACTGACACTGTTCCACACACACACAATTAACACACACTCACACTGTCCCACACACACAATTAACACACACGCACACTGTCCCACACACCAGTGGCGTGCAGTGAGGTCAGTGGCATGCGGTGAGGCACTACAGCCATAATGTCTGCCGAATCCTGCCGATGACCCCTACCGCCACCGAGCCAATGCCCGCCACTGCCTCTGAGCCGATGCCCGCTGCCACCACCAATGGCTTACAAACTCGCCCACCATCAACTGACCCAGCCCTCCGCCACTAATTTGCAACTCAGTCCAAAGCCGCCAATGCCCGCTGCATGCCTGCTCATCATACTTATGATATATTGTACATTTTTATAGAAAAAAATAATAATTTGTGTTTGGGACTGGGAAGGGAGTGGGAGGAGGACATGAATGCAATTTTGTTGTCCAGGGCTTCCATTAACTTAATGGAGAAGGGTCTGAATGGGTTAAAAATGTAAAAAAAAACTGAGTGAGGTCCCCCCTCCTAAGTATAACCAGCCTCGGGCTCTTTGAGCCGGTCCTGGTTGTTTAAATACTGGGAAAAAATTGGACAGGGGTTCCCCGTATTTAGACAACCAGCATCGGGCTCTTAGTCCGGTCCTGGTTCCAAAAATATGGGGGACAAAAGATGTAGGGGTCCCCCCGTATTTTTAAAACCAGCACCAGGCTCCACTAGCCAGGGACATAATGCCACAGCCGGGGGACACATTTATGTAGGTCCCTGCGGCCGTGGCATTACCCCCCCAACTAGTCACCACTGGCCGGGGTTCCCTGGAGGAGTGAGGACCCCTTAAATCAAGGGGTCACCGCCCCTCCAGGCACCCAAGGGCCAGGGGTGAAGCCCGAGGCTGTCCCCCCCATCCGTGGGCTGTGGATGGGAGGCTGATAGCCATGTAAGTAAAAAAAGAATATTGTTTTTTGTTGTGGAACTACAAGGCCCAGAAAGCTTCCCCCGCTTGCTGGTACTTGGAGAACCTCAAGTACCAACATGCAGGGAAATAACGGGCCCGCCGGTACCTGTTGTTCTACAACAGAAAAAATACCCAAATAAAAACACAACTCACACACGTGACAGTAAAAATGTATTAAAACACACTGACACACTCACACATACTTACCTATATCCCACGCCGGTCACGTCCACTTGTCCAGTAGAATCCAATAGGGGTAGCTGTAAAAATGAGAGACACATTACTTACCTACATCCCACGCCGGTCACGTCCACTTGTCCAGTAGAATCCAGTAGGGGAATCTGTAAAAATGAGAGACAGATTACTTACCTACATCCCACGCCGGTCACGTCCACTTGTCCAGTAGAATTTAATAGGGGTACCTGTAAAAATGAGAGACAGATTACTTACCTACATCCCACGCTGGTCACGTCCACTTGTCCAGTAGAATTCAATAGGGGTACCTGTAAAAATGAGAGAAAGATTACTTACCTACATCCCACGCCGATCACGTCCACTTGTCAGTAGAATCCAGTAGGGGAATCTGTAAAAATGAGAGACAGATTACTTACCTACATCCCACGCCGATCACGTCCACTTGTCCAGTAGAATCCAATAGGGGTACCTGTAAAAATGAAAATGATACTTACAAACTTCAATCCACAGGAGGAGAGAGAGAGAGAGAGAGAGAGAGAGGGGGGGGGGGGGAGGTGGAGGGGGGGGGGGAGAGAGAGACTAACCTGCTGCTGCTGGGGAGACCGGCACACACTGCAGGGCCACGACGGGAGGACGGAGCCGGCGGAGGAGGGGGAGAGCCGCACACCGCCGCTCCTGTCAGCGGCAGCGGAGGAGGACGGGGCGCACACTACAGACGCCAATAACCGCCGGGACAATTAACACACACACACACACACAATTAACACACACGCACACTGTCCCACACACACACACAATTAACACACACGCACGCACACTGTCCCACACACACAAATAATACACACGCACACTATCCCACACACACACACACACACACACACACACACACACACACACACACACACACACACACAATTAACACACACTCACACTGTCCCACACACACACACACACACACACACACACACACACACACAATTAACACACCCACACAATTAACACACACACACACACACACACACACACACACAATTAACACACTCACACTGTCCCACACACACACTCACACTGTCCCACACACACAATTAACACACATTCACACTGTCCCACACACACACAATTATCACACATTCACACTGTCACACACACACACACACACACACACAATTAACACACTCACACTGTCACACACTCACACAATTAACACACTCACACTGTCACACACTCACACAATTAACACACTCACACTGTCTCACACTCACACAATTAACACACACTCACACACAATTAACACACACACACACACTGTCCCGCACCCCCCTCCCCCGACAGTAAAAATATATAAACATAACTGTAAAGCCCGCTCACCTGTTAAGGCCGCGCGTGCACCTCCAAGGTCGCGGACGCGCGCACGCGCGATCGCGTACAGTACACTGTGCAGGGAGGAGGGGGGGATGAGGGGAGGCTCCTGGCTGCCGCTGCCTGTCCAGTGTGACAGGCACAGCAGCCGGGGAGACAGGGAGAGCGCCGCAGGTAGCGCCGGCGGAATCCCTGTCGCATGGGGTGAGCAGGCCGTGCCGGTGGCGCCCCCTCTGTTGGGGCTTCCACGGCGCCCAGGGCACGTGCCCTGCTCGCCCCATGCTAGATACACCTCTGCCCACACACACACAATTAACCCACACTTAAACTGTCCCACACACACACACACAATTAACACACTCACACTGTCCCACACACACAATTAACAAACACGCACTGTCCCACACACACAAAATTAACACACTCACACTGTCCCACACACACACACACACACACACACACACACACACACACACACAATTAAAACACGCACACTGTCCCACACACACACAATTAACACACACACACACAATTAATACACACGCACACTGTCCCACACACACACAATTAACACACACTCAAACTGTCCCACAGACACACAATTAACACACTCACACTGTCCCACACACACACACACACACACACACACACACACACACACACACACACACACACACACACACACACTATTAACACACACAACACACACGCACACTGTCCCACACATACACAATTAACACACACACACACACACTGTCCCACAAGAACAATGTCCCACATACACACACTTAACACACACACACAATGTCCCGCACCCCCTTCCCTCCCCTGTCCCGACACTGCAGGAAAGTATAAAGTTTACCCCGGCCCGCTCACCTGAGGCTGCACTGTTCAGGGGCCGTGCACCCCCCGAGGTCGCGCACGTGCATGCGCGCACCTCCGCGGTCTCGGTCGCGCACGCGCGATCGCGTACTTTGCAGGGGGGGGAGTAGGGGGAGGCTCCTGGCTGCCGCTGCCTGTCTATTGTGACAGGCACAGCAGCCGGGAAGACAGGGAAAGCGCCGCGGGTAGCGTCGGCGGAATCCCTGATGCATGGGGCGAGTGGGCCGTGCAGGTGCCGGTGGCGCCCCCCTCTGTTGGGGCTGCCATGGCGCCCAGGGCACGTGCCCTGCTCGCCCCGTGCTAGATACGCCTCTGCTTATTAATCTATTATACAGCAGCACTGGGCATATGGCAGCAGAGGACATCACTGTGAATGGTCACTGGACTGACTGACTGACTGACTGACTGATGCACAGGACACTACCACTGGTCTGCTGCAGGACAACACAGCAACACTTTAAGGGACTTAATATATTATACAGCAGCACTGGGCATATGACAGCAGAGGACACCACTGTGAATGGTCACTGAACTGACTGACTGACTGATGCACAGGACACTACCGCTTGTCTGATGCAGGACAACACAGCAACACTTTAAGTGACTTATTAATCTATTATACAGCAGCACTGGGCATATGGCAGCAGAGGACATCACTGTGAATGGTCACTGGACTGACTGACTGACTGACTGACTGATGCACAGGACACTACCACTGGTCTGATGCAGGACAACACAGAAACACTTTAAGGGACTTAGTAATCTATTATACAGCAGCACTGGGCATATGGCAGCAGAGGACACCACTGTGAATGGTCACTGGACTGACTGACTGACTGACTGATGCACAGGACACTACCACTGGTCTGCTGCAGGACAACACAGCAACTCTTTAAGGGACTTAATATATTATACAGCAGCACTGGGCATATGACAGCAGAGGACACCACTCTGAATGGTCACTGGACTGACTGACTGACTGATGCACAGGACACTACTGCTTGTCTGATGCAGGACAACACAGCAACACTGTAAGTGACTTATTAATATATTATACAGCAGCACTGGGCATATGACAGCAGAGGACACCACTGTGAATGGTCACTGGACTGACTGATGCACAGGACACTACCGCTTCTCTGATGCAGGACAACACAGCAACACTTTAAGTGACTTATTAATCTATTATACAGCAGCACTGGGCATATGGCAGCAGAGGACATCACTGTGAATGGTCACTGGACTGACTGACTGATGCACAGGACAGTGACACTACCACTGGTCTGATGCAGGACAACACAGCAACACTTTAAGGGACTTAGTAATCTATTATACAGCAGCACTGGGCATATGGCAGCAGAGGACACCACTGTGAATGGTCACTGGACTGACTGACTGACTGACTGATGCACAGGACACTACCATTGGTCTGCTGCAGGACAACACCGCAACACTTTAAGGGACTTAATATATTATACAGCAGCACTGGGCATATGACAGCAGAGGACACCACTGTGAATGGTCACTGAACTGACTGACTGACTGACTGATGCACAGGACACTACCGCTTGTCTGATGCAGGACAACACAGCAACACTTTAAGTGATTTATTAATCAATTATACAGCAGCACTGGGCATATGGCAGCAGAGGACATCACTGTGAATGGTCACTGGACTGACTGACTGATGCACAGGACACTACCACTGGTCTGATGCAGGACAACACAGCAACACTTTAAGGGACTTAGTAATCTATTATACAGCAGCACTGGGCATATGACAGCAGAGGACACCACTGTGAATGGTCACTGGACTGACTGACTGATGCACAGGACACTCACTACCACTGGTCTGATGCAGGACAACACAGCAACACTTTAAGGAACTTATTAATATATTATACAGCAGCACTGGGCATATGGCAGCAGAGGACACCACTGTGAATGGTCACTGGACTGACTGACTGACTGACTGACGGACTGATGCACAGGACACTCACTACCACTGGTCTGATGCAGGACAACACAGCAACACTTTAAGGAACTTATTAATATATTATACAGCAGCACTGGGCATATGGCAGCAGAGGACACCACTGTGAATGGTCACTGGACTGACTGACTGACTGACTGACTGACGGACTGATGCACAGGACACTCACTACCACTGGTCTGATGCAGGACAACACAGCAACACTTTAAGGAACTTATTAATATATTATACAGCAGCACTGGGCATATGGCAGCAGAGGACACCACCACTGAACTGATGCACCACAACACAGCACCACTGGACAGCACTGGACATATGGCAGCAGAGGACACAACCACTGTGACTGGACAGATTCAGCACAAGACACGGACACTGAGAGAACGGAGACACGTCCTCTCTCTACACACTCCAATGCCGGAGTGAAAATGGCGGCGATGCACGGGTCCTTTTGTGGAATCCAAACCCCGTGAGAATCCGACAGCGGGATGATGACGTATTGCCTCGTTCTGGTTTCCGAGTCAGGTGGGAAAACCCGAGCCTGACTCGGATCCGGGCTCGGAGCGTGAAGTCCGGTAGGGTTCAGTTCTCAGGGAACCGAACCCGCTCATACCTAGTATATACTGTATGTGCATTTTTCATTTTGCATATATAGTATCGAAATGTGTATCCTGTGCAAAAAATAAAAATAAAACATTTATGTAAATTCAACTCTTGCTATAAAGTTGTACAAATAGTAATGAACATTTCAATAAATGCAGCACCATCAAGGAGACAGTTAGACTGCTGTACAGTTGGCATTTAAAAAAATATAAATTTTCTATAGCAATGCAGTGGTTTCACATATATATCAGTTTTATTATTTACACACATTGAAAAATAGTGCCACCAGCCTCGTTGTTACATAATATGCCACTGAAGCAGCATTGTGGAACACTGCTAATAGGCAAAGTGCCACAAGAGGGCCTCCCAAGTATTTGGAAAATTTCAGTCATTTTTTGCATACAGCGCACACAGTGTATTTGCCTAGAGAACCTGTAGATCAGTGTACAATAATATAACTTTGTGTTTATATTGCAAAGCATGACCCACTTATCAGACTGATAAATTATAAAATGCATTATAATTTTGCATAAATTGAGCTGCACTGCTAAACAGACTATTCTGCTGAGGTAAAGTGACAGTGATAGTGTTTTCATATCTGCTTCACAATTACACATTGGGGGTCATTCCGAGTAGATCTCTCGCTAGCTATTTTTTTGCAGCGCAGCGATCAGATAGTCGCCGCCTATGGGGGAGTGTATTTTTTCGCTTAGCAAATGTGCGAACGCTTTTGCAGCCGAGCGGTACAAATTTTTTTTTGCAGTTTCTTAGTAGCTCTGGACTTACTCAGCCGCTGCGATCACTTCAGTCTTTTTGGTCCCGAAATTGACGTCAGACACCCGCCCTACAAACGCTTGGACATGCCTGTGTTTTTCCAAACACTACCAGAAAACGGTCAGTTGACACCCATAAATGGCCTCTTCCTGACAATCACCTTGCAAAAGCGATCTTCTTGCGATCGACTGTGCGAATGGATTCTTTGTTAAATCCATCGCCCAGCACCGATCCTCTGCGTATCCATACAACGCGCCTGCGCATTGCAATGCATACACATGTGCAGTTTTGCTGTGTTTTGACCTGATCGCAGTGCTGCAAAAAATAGCTAGCGTGCGATCAGCTCGGAATGACCCCCTCTGTTTGTAAAAGGAATGGGAATGAGGGGGTGATTCAGACCTGTTCGCTGGCCTTCTAAATTTGTTGTGCTTCAGATAGTCGCCACCCAAGGGGAGTCTATATTCGCCGTGCAAAGTGTGCGATCGCATGTGTACGCCGAGCTGCAAAAAAAACCCTCAGTCAGCAGACACCTGCAAATCCATTTGCACCTCACTCACCATTGAAAGATTTTTTCCAGTCTGTGCAGTCTGTGTGCAGTCCAGGACTTACTCCTACAGTGTGATGAGAACAGGCTGATCGGGTCCGCAGCTGACGTCACACACCCTCCCTGAAAACGCTTGGGAATGCCTGCGTTTTCCCTGACACTCCCAGAAAATGGTCAGTTACCACCCACAAATGGCCTCTTCCTGTCAACCACCTTGCAAATATGATCGAAATTTTTCACACCAGCCTGTCTCTGTCCAGCAATGCCTGTTGTTGTTGGCCGACACACGTGCGCATTGCGGTGCATACGCATGCGCAATCTATTGCTGATCGCCCACACAGCAGTGATCAGGTCTGAATCACCCCCAGAGATCACATCCCCACCGCCTAGTTGTCTTGTATAAGCAAAGACAGGACTGATTAGTTTGTTTTACTGCTAATAATTCTTGGGAGGTACAGGATATCTGCCGTGTGCCCCAGCAACTGGTGTGCTCCACTGCTTGGCAAGGCGTGAGTGTAGTTACAGTCAGGCCCGGTGCTAAGGTGTTCGGCGCCCTCCTGCAAAATATAAATTTGCGCACTCCCATACTTTACAAGGGGACAGCGTGCGTTGGGAAAAAATGTGTCGGCTCTCAAGGAAGGGGCATGGCCACACAGTACACACAAATTACACCACATAGCAGCACAATCTCATTCACATTACATTGCACATACTGGTGGTGCTTATCCACATAATGCCCTAGTAGTAGTGCCGCTTATACACATAATGCCTCCAGCAGTAGCGGCGCTTATACACATAATAGTAGTGCCGCTTAATCACATAATGCTCCCCAATAGGAGTGCCGCTTATACACATAATTCCTCTAGTAGTAGTGCTGCTTATACACATAATGCCCCCAGTAGTGGTGCCGCTTATACATAATGCCCCCTGCAGCGGCTGCCAGCTTTGGGCTCCTTGTGAGATCTCATAATATTAGTGAGATCTCACTCATGCCCAGTGAGCAGGCCGGGGGAGCGAGTGTGACGGTGTATGTGCACTATTGGTGCAGCTGCCGAAGAAAGCTGATATTGGAGAATGCGTATCACCGGAGAGGTGAGCTAACACACTCCAATATCGGCAGCAAGCATGTTAATACATGCCGGTGACGTATGTACCCGCTTCACCACGATAATGCGATGAAGCAGGTCTGAATAGTTAAAGAATGATGTATGCTTTATGATACATCTACCCGAAGTGCCACTTATACATATTATGCCCACATACACACATATACACATACACAGAGCCATAACTAGACAGTTTGGTGCCCTGTGCCAGAAAGAGAATTCATGCCCCCCTCCCCCCATATCCAAAATACGGAGAGTGTGCGCCGAAGGCATGCACAAAAAATATAGGTGTGTGGCTTCATGGGGAAGGGGCGTGGCCACAGAATAGTACCAATTCACATTACATTCACAGTAGTGTCCGTTATTCAAATCACAACATACAGTAGTGCCGCATATACACATTACACTACAGAAGAGTCCCTTACACACATTACACCAGGTACAGACCCTTACACACACATGCCAGGTAGAATCCCTTACACACATTAGACCAGGTACAGTACAGACCCTTATACACATTACACCAGGAACAGCCCCTTACACACATTACACCAGGTAGATCCCCTTACACACATTACGCCAGGGGAAGGAGGGGATTGAAACCTGTTAAAATTAAAATAGAATAACATAGAGTAACATGCAGCAGCCCTTAGTCATTTGTATCCCAAAACTACACCTTAGCATCCTGTGCTGCCAGCTGCATCTGGTACTGTCCTCATCCCTACCCTGTATGGGTGACTGGGCACGTTGATGTCCCTTTATGGTCCCCTACTTTTAGTCCACATTGTCCCTATGAGTGATCTCTCCTTTTAGTCCTCATTGTTCCATTAGTGGTCCCTCTTTTTAGTCTCCATTCCATGAATCCCTCTTATAGTCTCCCCTGCCCGCAGAGCACTGGGGAACTCACTCTGCCTCCCCACGATCTCAGCGATGTGCTCAGAGCTGGGGACAGGGACCATCTTGTTGGTGTTGACGCTCTTTCTGCGCACTGTGAGTGTGCCTGGGTACACGAGCAGTCGTCCTCATCAGCCTCCATTTGATCCAGCGTGGCCAGGCTTGCATGGATCTCCTGCAGCTCAAGGGTCCAAGAGACCGTGGTGACCCACCAGCCCTGCGTGACGCTCGCAGCTTGCGCACGGTCCATGGACTGTGCGCACGGGATGTCAGACACCCCCTCACACCACCTTCTCCTGCCTCAGCACTCTGTACAGGCAGTGCTGTGCATCCTGATAGGAGGTGTCTAACTGCCCAATGCTGCCGTACGCTGCGCCTCCCACAACAACAGTCAGTGAATGCCTGCCCATCTCCTCACTTGGAGGACAAATTGACCAGCGCCTGAGCGGAGTTAGATGGGTCCCGCTGCTGCTGATCCCAAAGCAAGTTGCGAGCGTCATGCAGGTCCGGAGGGGGTTACCACGGCCTCTTGGGCCCCTGAGCTGCAGGAGATCCATGCAGGCCTATGGATGTGAATTCTCTGCCCACACACACTCTGTGCATCGTTAGTTACGGCCCTGCACAAGATACACACATACATACTTACATACATACAAACACACACATACATATGCATACACAGACACACACACACTTTCTTTCTCACGCTCTTTTTACATCCACTTACCACAGTCTTGCTGAGCAGATCTTCTACAGCATGGTCCTGTGTAGCTCCGCCCCCTTGGTCCATGTAGCCCCGCCCCTTTTCGGCTGAACGAACACTGACACTCCTCTCACTGTCACAGGGGAGAAGGATTCATGCTGCCGGCGCTGCTGCGGCTGCCTGTCAGTGTGACAGGCGCAGTAACCACCAGCAGCAGCAGGGGGGACAGGACGGCGCTTCAGCAGGGATGCAGAGCAGGGAGAGCACCTCTACTGTCCGGCAACTACCTACACTGCATCACGTTGCTGAGCGGGTAGCGCTGGGCCTGGTTACAGTATGGGTGGAGGTTTGGGCTATAATCTGTAGATACACCCCCAGGTAATGTATGTAGCACGACCCTAGTGTGATGTAATCTTGTAAATCCACTTTTTTACAGCTATGGAAAATCGGAATTGACCACGGTGCATATTTTATAACTGCTAAGCTGTTAACTTGCATTTAAAGTCAAACGTTGAAGTTCAGGATGTTAGAATAAACAATAACGTTTTCTCATTTCTTGCTCTTTAAATGAAGGGGATTATTCATGTAGCAGCGAAAAGCCCTGTTTTGCTTTTCTCTGCTTTCTGCTATTCAGATCGTGTTACTGGGAAGAAGTTCCTGATTTCTCCAGTGGCACCCCCGATCTGCGGCTGAATTGCATCACCATACTTTAGTATGGTGAGGGCAATTCATGAAGGAAAGGAAAGCTCAGCTTTCCGCTTCTCCATGGAATTCAAATTCGCCATCTCAGGATGGTGTAGTCTGAACTTTGGCGGGGTAACTGTCTCTCTACCCGGCACTCGTGCTGGCTCCACCCCCTGACCTCTCAGCAACCACTGCAGCCTACCGGGAGGGACCCACCGGCTGACTCCAACACCGCAGAAGGGGTCCGCAGGAGAATACAGCTCCGCAGGAGCCCCTTTGTACTGCAGTGTTACTTATCAAAGCTATACATCGCATCAAACTGATACGATCAATAGTGATAAGTAACAATTAATTTTTCGATTTCTTTATTAATAGATCCCTCTAATGGCTACATTTTAGAGTGTAAATTTTTTTTTACTTTTTTAATGAACATTTTTGTTACAGTTTGAAGTTCAAGTATGATGCTCAAATTTGCTGTTCATAAAAATAATATACATTGAAGCCATTTAACATCTATCTATCTATCTATCTATCTATCTATCTATCTATCTATCTATCTATCTATCTATCTATCTATCTATCTATCCATCCATCTATCTATATGTAAATACACGTTTGAGTCACATTATTATGACTACCACCTACATTTTATGTTGGCAGCACGTAACCCATGAAGTACGTCATGTGTTGTTCCCTGGCTTGTTGGGTATATAAGGTGTGCGATAGGCCATCTGCACACATATTGCGCGTTGCTGTCATGGGTAAAAGAGCCGAGTTGCAAAAAGAGATGATTACTGGCTTTCGGCCAAGGGTGTCTGTATTTCTGAAAGAGCGCAGTTTGTGAACTGTTCGCATGCTGCTGTGGTGAAAGTGTATTGTGACTGGACAAATGGCACCATTGTGAATAACTGTTGTGGAAACTGTGGAGCACCTCATGCCATTGATGTGAGAGGTGAACGTCGGCTACGAAGGCACGCGAGGGCCGACCAACACACTACAGTGGAGCAGCTCACTGTCATAATGTCTAAAACAACAGTTCAGCCCATCTAGCTGCTGTCCGTGTTGCGTCTACGGCGGTTACTCTGGCTATTAGCTGGTGGTCATAATAATAATGTGGCTTTACCGTGTGTGTGTGTGTGTGTGTATATATATACATATATATATATATATATTTATTTATTTTTATATGGAATGGGGATGATATACCGGCTGACTGGATGCCAGCTGTCAGTATACCAACAGCGGCATCCCTACTGCCAGTATAACAGTATTGAATTCCCTCGCGGGCTCACTGCGGTTGCCATAGGTTCTATTTCCACTTGGTTGGTGGCATGGACACACCAACCGAGAGGGAATAACAGGCGGGTGTCAGCTGTTATGATTCCGGCTTTGGGCTCCTGAACGCTGGGATCCTGACAGCCGGCATTATAACTGCATCCCGATTATATATTATATAGCTCTTGTGCTGACAGCTCATGCTGCGGCTCCCTTGTACCTCATCAGATGCGGTCTTGTCAGGGAAAGCCCAGTGTGGCGTGGTTGCCTCTCATGTGACCATGCCAGTCAAGTGGTTAATAATTAGGATCCCTCAGTTAGTGTTATAATTTTGGCAGGAATCCTATTAATGTACAGAGAAAGAGAAAAAAAATACAAAAAAACATTTCACAGGCAAAAAAAAACATGTTATCTCCCACAAAAGGGCTTTTCTACTTTTGAAAAGATAGGTGTTTTATACTGTAAATCACCTTTCAAGATTGGTCCACTGATCATGGATCCGTACTGTGTGCTTGTCCCTTAGGATACAACTTGCTGGCCTGCAGCTGACCTCCACTTGTACAACTCCCACTGGTACACCCTTACTGCCAGGGGTTAAAGTGTGGGGGAACGAGGTGGAACTGAGTTCCACCACCTGTAATGGTAGGGGGAACTAGTTCCACCATCTCCATTGCCCTGCATAGTAATTCCAACAGAAAAGCCCACCCCATCATCTGCGTCAATCGATGATACAGGCGGCACTAGTGTTGCTGATGAGCTGCAGCCACCTACTCCTTCCTCAGGTCCTGGTGCCTCCATGGTCCTCCTCCATGAGTTCCACCACCTCAGCAGGACCACTTTAAGCCCTGCGTCACTGCTGTTCCAATCTTCACTTTTTTCAGTTGTTTTCATATATGCCCTTATTAGTCATTATACAGTCTTCCAACCAGTATCACAAGATCACTATCAGTGGTTACCAGCAGACAGAGTATCACTTTCAAGTCTCTCTTTTAGCTATAAATGGACACGTTGATTTGGCTAATTCTAAAATACAGTATGGTTGAATTTCAGAGCTTCACCAAAAAAATAATAAGAATTTACTTACCGATAATTCTATTTCTCATAGTCCGTAGTGGATGCTGGGGACTCCGTAAGGACCATGGGGAATAGCGGCTCCGCAGGAGACTGGGCACATCTAAAGAAAGCTTTAGGACTATCTGGTGTGCACTGGCTCCTCCCCCCATGACCCTCCTCCAAGCCTCAGTTAGGATACTGTGCCCGGACGAGCGTACACAATAAGGAAGGATTTTGAATCCCGGGTAAGACTCATACCAGCCACACCAATCACACCGTATAACCTGTGATCTGAACCCAGTTAACAGCATGATAACAGAGGAGCCTCTGAAAGATGGCTCACAACAATAATAACCCGATTTTTGTAACAATAACTATGTACAAGTATTGCAGACAATCCGCACTTGGGATGGGCGCCCAGCATCCACTACGGACTATGAGAAATAGAATTATCGGTAAGTAAATTCTTATTTTCTCTAACGTCCTAAGTGGATGCTGGGGACTCCGTAAGGACCATGGGGATTATACCAAAGCTCCCAAACGGGCGGGAGAGTGCGGATGACTCTGCAGCACCAAATGAGAGAACTCCAGGTCCTCCTCAGCCAGGATATCAATTTTGTAGAATTTTACAAACGTATTTGCTCCTGACCAAGTAGCTGCTCGGCAAAGTTGTAAAGCCGAGACCCCTCGGGCAGCCGCCCAAGATGAGCCCACCTTCCTTGTGGAGTGGGCATTTACAGATTTTTGGCTGTGGCAGGCCTGCCACAGAATGTGCAAGCTGAATTGTACTACAAATCCAACGAGCAATAGTCTGCTTAGAAGCAGGAGCACCCAGCTTGTTGGGTGCACACAGGATAAACAGCGAGTCAGATTTCCTGACTCCAGCCGTCCTGGAAACATATATTTTCAGGGCACTGACAACGTCTAGCAACTTGGAGGCCTCCAAGTCCCTAGTAGCCGCAGGCACCACCAATAGGTTGGTTCAGGTGAGACGCTGAAACCACCTTGGGGAGAAACTGAGGACGAGTCCTCAATTCCGCCCTGTCCGAATGGAAAATCAGATAAGGGCTTTTTCAGGATAAAGCCGCCAATTCTGACACGCGCCTGGCCCAGGCCAGGGCCAACAGCATGACCACTTTCCATGTGAGATATTTTAACTCCACAGATTTAAGTGGTTCAAACCAATGTGACTTTTGGAACCCAAAACTACATTGAGATCCCAAAGTGCCACTGGAGGCACAAAAGGAGGCTGTATATGCAGTACCCCTTTTACAAACGTCTGAACTTCAGGGACTGAAGCTAGTTCTTTTTGGAAGAAAATTGACAGGGCCGAAATTTGAACCTTAATGGACCCCAATTTCAGGCCCATAGACACTCCTGTTTGCAGGAAATGTAGGAATCGACCCAGTTGAATTTCCTCCGTCGGGCCTTACTGGCCTCGCACCACGCAACATATTTTCGCCAATTGCGGTGATAATGTTTTTGCGGTTACATCCTTCCTGGCTTTGATCAGGATAGGGATGACTTCATCCGGAATGCCTTTTTTCCTTCAGGATCCGGCGTTCAACCGCCATGCCGTCAAACGCAGCCGCGGTAAGTCTTGGAACAGACAGGGTCCTTGCTGGAGCAGGTCCCTTCTTAGAGGTAGAGGCCACGGATCCTCCGTGAGCATCTCTTGAAGATCCGGTTACCAAGTCCTTCTTGGCCAATCCGGAACCACGGATATAGTGCTTACTCCTCTCCATCTTATCAATCTCAGTACCTTGGGTATGAGAGGCAGAGGAGGGAACACATACCCTGACTGGTACACCCACGGTGTTACCAGAGCGTCTACAGCTTATTGCCTGAGGGTCCCTGGACCTGGCGCAATACCTGTCGAGTTTTTAATCATGTGGAAGACTTCTGGGTGAAGTCCCCACTCTCCCGGGTGGAGGTCGTGCTGAGGAAGTCTGCTTCCCAGTTGTCCACTCCCGGAATGAATACTGCTGACAGTGCTATCACATGATTTTCCGCCCAGCGAAGAATCCTTGCAGCTTCTGCCATTGCCCTCCTGCTTCTTGTGCCACCCTGTCTGTTTACGTGGGTGACTGCCGTGATGTTGTCCCACTGGATCAACACCGGCTGACCTTGAAGCAGAGGTCTTGCTAAGCTTAGAGCATTGTAAATGGCCCTTAGCTTCAGGATATTTATGTGAAGTGATGTCTCCAGGCTTGACCATAAGCCCTGGATATTCCTTCCCTGTGTGACTGCTCCCCAGCCTCGCAGGCTGGCATCAGTGGTCACCAGGACCCAGTCCTGAATGCCTAATCTGCGGCCCTCTAGAAGATGAGCACTCTGCAACCACCACAGGAGGGACACCCTTGTCCTTGGTGACAGGGTTATCCGCTGATGCATCTGAAGATGCGATCCGGACCATTTGTCCAGCAGGTCCCACTGGAAAGTTCTTGCGTGGAATCTGCCGAATGGGATTGCTTCGTAGGAAGCCACCATTTTACCCAGAACCCTTGTGCATTGATGCACTGAGACTTGGCTCGGTTTTAGGAGGTTCCTGACTAGCTCGGATAACTCCCTGGCTTTCTCCTCCGGGAGAAACACCTTTTTCTGGACTGTGTCCAGGATCATCCCTAGGAACAGAAGACACGTCGTCGGAACCAGGTGCGATTTTGGAATATTGAGAATCCAATCGTGCTGCCGCAACACTACCTGAGATAGTGCTACACCGACCTCCAACTGTTCCCTGGATCTTACCCTTATCAGGGAATTGTCCAAGGAAGGGATAACTAAAATTCACTTCCTTCGAAGGAATATCATCATTTCGGCCATTACCTTGGTAAAGACCCGGGGTGCCGTGTACCATCCATACGGCAGCGTCTGAACTGATAGTGACAGTTCTGTACCATAAACCTGAGGTACCCTTGGTGAGAAGGGTAAATTTTGACATGAAGGTAAGCATCCTTGATGTCCCGAGACATCATGTAGTCCCCTTCTTCCAGGTTCGCAATCACTGCTCTGAGTGACTCAATCTTGAATTTGAACCTCTGTACGTAAGTGTTCAAAGATTTTAGATTTAGAATCGGTCTCACCGAGCCGTCCGGCTTCGGTACCACAACAGTGTGGAATAATACCCCGTTCCCTGTTGCAGGAGGGGTATCTTGATTATCACCTGCTGGGAATACAGCTTGTGAATGGCTTCCAAAACTGTCTCCCTGTCAGAAGGAGACATCGGTAAAGCCGACTTTAGGAAACGGCGAGGGGGAGACGTCTCGAATTCTAATTTGTACCCCTGAGATATCACCTGAAGGATCCAGGGGTCTACTTGCGAGTGAGCCCACTGCGCGCTGAAATTCATTGAGACGGGCCCCCCACCGTGCCTGATTCTGCTTGTAAAGCCCCAGCGTATACTGAGGGCTTGGCAGAGGCGGGAGAGGGTTTCTGTTCCTGGGAACTGGCTGATTTCTGCAGCCTTTTTCCTCTCCCTCTGTTACGGGGCAGAAATGAGGAACCTTTTGCCTGCTTGTCCACGAAAAGACTGCGCCTGATAATACGGCGTCTTCTCATGTTGAGAGGCGACCTGGGGTACAAACGTGGAATTCCCAGCTGTTGCCGTGGCCACCAGGTCTGAAAGACCGACCCCAAATAACTCCTCCCTTAATAAAGCAATACTTCCAAATGCCGTTTGGAATACGCATCACCTGACCACTGACGTGTCCATAACCCTCTACTGGTAGAAATGGACAACGCGCTTAGACTTGATGCCAGTCGGCAAATATTCCGCTGTGCATCACGCATATATAAAAATGCATCTTTTAAATGCTCTATAGGCAAAAATATACTGTCCCTATCTAGGGTATCAATATTTTCAGTCAGGGAATCCGACCACGCCAACCCAGCACTGCACATCCAGGCTGAGGCGATTGCTGGTCGCAGTATAACACCAGTATGTGTGTAAATACCTTTTAGGATACCTTCCTGCTTTCTATCAGCAGGATCCTTAAGGGCGGCCATCTCAGGCGAAGGTAGAGCCCTTACAAGCGTGTGAGCGCTTTATCCCCCCTAGGGGGTGTTTCCCAACGCACCCTAACCTCTGGCGGGAAAGGATATAATGCCAATAACATTTTAGAAATTATCCGTTGTTATCGGGGGAAACCCACGCATCATCACACACCTCATTTAATTTCTCAGATTCAGGAAAACTACAGGTAGTTTTTCCTCACCGAACATAATACCCCTTTTTTGGTGGTACTCGTATTATCAGAAATGTGTAAAACATTTTTCATTGCCTCAATCATGTAACGTGTGGCCCTACTGGAAGTCACATTCGTCTCTTCACCGTCGACACTGGAGTCAGTATCCGTGTCGGCGTCTATATCTGCCATCTGAGGTAACGGGCGCTTTAGAGCCCCTGACGGCCTATGAGACGTCTGGACAGGCACAAGCTGAGTAGCCGGCTGTCTCATGTCAACCACTGTCTTTTATACAGAGCTGACACTGTAACGTAATTCCTTCCAACAGTTCATCCACTCAGGTGTCGACCCCCTAGGGTGTGACATCACTATTACAGGCAATCTGCTCCGTCTCCACATCATTTTTCTCCTCATACATGTCGACACAAAAGTACCGACATACAGCACACACACAGGGAATGCTCTGATAGAGGACAGGACCCCACTAGCCCTTTGGGGAGACAGAGGGAGAGTTTGCCAGCACACACCAGAGCGCTATATATATACAGGGATAACCTTATATAAGTGTTTTTCCCCTTATAGCTGCTGTATAGTTAATACTGCGCCTAATTAGTGCCCCCCTCTCTTTTTTTAACCCTTTCTGTAGTGTAGTGACTGCAGGGGAGAGACAGGGAGCTTCCCTCCAACGGAGCTGTGAGGGAAAATGGCGCCAGTGTGCTGAGGAGATAGGCTCCGCCCCTTTTTCGCGGACTTTTCTCCTGCTTTTTTATGGATTCTGGCAGGGGTTAAATGCATCCATATAGCCCAGGAGCTATATGTGATGCATTTTTTTGCCATCCAAGGTGTTTTTATTGCGTCTCAGGGCGCCCCCCCCCCCAGCGCCCTGCACCCTCAGTGACCGAAGTGTGAAGTGTGCTGAGAGCAATGGCGCACAGCTGCAGTGCTGTGCGCTACCTTGTTGAAGACAGGACGTCTTCTGCCGACGATTTTCCGGACCTCTTCTGCCTTCTGGCTCTGTAAGGGGGCCGGCGGCGCGGCTCTGGGACCCATCCAAGCTGGGCCTGTGATCGTCCCTCTGGAGCTAATGTCCAGTAGCCTAAGAAGCCCAATCCACTCTGCACGCAGGTGAGTTCGCTTCTTCTCCCCTTAGTCCCTCGATGCAGTGAGCCTGTTGCCAGCAGGTCTCACTGAAAATAAAAAACCTAATCTAAAACTTTCACTAAGAAGCTCAGGAGAGCCCCTAGTATGCACCCTTCTCGTTCGGGCACAGAGATCTAACTGAGGCTTGGAGGAGGGTCATGGGGGGAGGAGCCAGTGCACACCAGATAGTCCTAAAGCTTTCTTTAGATGTGCCCAGTCTCCTGCGGAGCCGCTATTCCCCATGGTCCTTACGGAGTCCCCAGCATCCACTTAGGACGTTAGAGAAAAGAATTTACTTACCGATAATTCTATTTCTCATAGTCCGTAGTGGATGCTGGGGACTCCGTAAGGACCATGGGGAATAGCGGCTCCGCAGGAGACTGGGCACATCTAAAGAAAGCTTTAGGACTAACTGGTGTGCACTGGCTCCTCCCCCTATGACCCTCCTCCAAGCCTCAGTTAGGATACTGTGCCCGGACGAGCGTACACAATAAGGAAGGATTTTGAATCCCGGGTAAGACTCATACCAGCCACACCAATCACACCGTATAACCTGTGATCTGAACCCAGTTAACAGCATGATAACAGAGGAGCCTCTGAAAGATGGCTCACAACAATAATAACCCGATTTTTGTAACAATAACTATGTACAAGTATTGCAGACAATCCGCACTTGGGATGGGCGCCCAGCATCCACTACGGACTATGAGAAATAGAATTATCGGTAAGTAAATTCTTATTTTCTCTAACGTCCTAAGTGGATGCTGGGGACTCCGTAAGGACCATGGGGATTATACCAAAGCTCCCAAACGGGCGGGAGAGTGCGGATGACTCTGCAGCACCAAATGAGAGAACTCCAGGTCCTCCTTAGCCAGGATATCAATTTTGTAGAATTTTACAAACGTATTTGCTCCTGACCAAGTAGCTGCTCGGCAAAGTTGTAAAGCCGAGACCCCTCGGGCAGCCGCCCAAGATGAGCCCACCTTCCTTGTGGAGTGGGCATTTACAGATTTTTGGCTGTGGCAGGCCTGCCACAGAATGTGCAAGCTGAATTGTACTACAAATCCAACGAGCAATAGTCTGCTTAGAAGCAGGAGCACCCAGCTTGTTGGGTGCACACAGGATAAACAGCGAGTCAGATTTCCTGACTCCAGCCGTCCTGGAAACATATATTTTCAGGGCACTGACAACGTCTAGCAACTTGGAGGCCTCCAAGTCCCTAGTAGCCGCAGGCACCACCAATAGGTTGGTTCAGGTGAGACGCTGAAACCACCTTGGGGAGAAACTGAGGACGAGTCCTCAATTCCGCCCTGTCCGAATGGAAAATCAGATAAGGGCTTTTTCAGGATAAAGCCGCCAATTCTGACACGCGCCTGGCCCAGGCCAGGGCCAACAGCATGACCACTTTCCATGTGAGATATTTTAACTCCACAGATTTAAGTGGTTCAAACCAATGTGACTTTTGGAACCCAAAACTACATTGAGATCCCAAAGTGCCACTGGAGGCACAAAAGGAGGCTGTATATGCAGTACCCCTTTTACAAACGTCTGAACTTCAGGGACTGAAGCTAGTTCTTTTTGGAAGAAAATTGACAGGGCCGAAATTTGAACCTTAATGGACCCCAATTTCAGGCCCATAGACACTCCTGTTTGCAGGAAATGTAGGAATCGACCCAGTTGAATTTCCTCCGTCGGGCCTTACTGGCCTCGCACCACGCAACATATTTTCGCCAATTGCGGTGATAATGTTTTTGCGGTTACATCCTTCCTGGCTTTGATCAGGATAGGGATGACTTCATCCGGAATGCCTTTTTTCCTTCAGGATCCGGCGTTCAACTGCCATGCCTTCAAACGCAGCCGCGGTAAGTCTTGGAACAGACAGGGTCCTTGCTGGAGCAGGTCCCTTCTTAGATGTAGAGGCCACGGATCCTCCGTGAGCATCTCTTGAAGTTCCGGTTACCAAGTCCTTCTTGGCCAATCCGGAGCCACGAATATAGTGCTTTCTCCTCTCCATCTTATCAATCTCAGTACCTTGGGTATGAGAGGCAGAGGAGGGAACACATACACTGACTGGTACACCCACGGTGTTACCAGAGCGTCTACAACTATTGCCTGAGGGTCTCTTGACCTGGCGCAATACCTGTCGAGTTTTTTAATCATGTGGACGACTTCTGGGTGAAGTCCCCACTCTCCCGGGTGGAGGTCGTGCTGAGGAAGTCTGCTTCCCAGTTGTCCACTCCCGGAATGAATACTGTTGACAGTGCTATCACATGATTTTCCGCCTAGCGAAGAATCCCTGCAGCTTCTGCCATTGCCCTCCTGCTTCTTGTGCCACCCTGTCTGTTTACGTGGGTGACTGCCATGATGTTGTCCGACTGGATCAACACCGGCTGACCTTGAAGCAGAGGTCTTGCTAAGCTTAGAGCATTGTAAATGGCCCTTAGCTTCAGGATATTTATGTGAAGTGATGTATCCAGGCTTGACCCTAAGCCCTGGATATTCCTTCCCTGTGTGACTGCTCCCCAGCCTCGCAGGCTGGCATCCGTGGTCACCAGGACCCAGTCCTGAATGCCGAATCTGCGGCCCTCTAGAAGATGAGCACTCTGCAACCACCACATGATGGATACCCTTGTCCTTGGTGACAGGGTTATCCGCTGATGCATCTGAAAATGTGACCCGGACCATTTGTCCAGTAGGTTCCACTGGAAAGTTCTTGCGTGGAATCTAACGAATGGGATTGCTTCGTAGGAAGCCACCATTTTTACCCAGAACCCTTGTGCATTGATGCACTGAGACTTGGTTCGGTTTTAGGAGGTTCCTGACTAGCTCGGATAACTCCCTGGCTTTCTCTTCCGGGAGAAACACCTTTTTTCTGGACTGTGTCCAGGAACATCCCTAGGAAACAGAAGACAAGTCGTCGGAACCAGCTGCGATTTTGGAATATTGAGAATCCAATCGTGCTGCCACAACACTACCTGAGATAGTGCTACACCGACTTCCAACTGTTCCCTGGATCTTACCCTTATCAGGGAATCGTCCAAGTAAGGGATAACTAAAATTCCCTTCCTTCGAAGGGATATCATTTCGGCCATTACCTTGGTAAAGACCCGGGGTGCCGTGGACCATCCCTACGGCAGCATCTGAACTGATAGTGACAGTTCTGTACCATAACCTGAGGTACCCTTGGTGAGAAGGGTAAATTTTGACATGAAGGTAAGCATCCTTGATGTCCCGAGACATCATGTAGTCCCCTTCTTCCAGGTTCGCAATCACTGCTCTGAGTGACTCAATCTTGAATTTGAACCTCTGTATGTAAGTGTTCAAAGATTTTAGATTTTAGATTTAGAATCGGTCTCACCGAGCCGTCTGGCTTCGGTACCACAATAGTGTGGAATAATACCCCGTTCCCTGTTGCAGGAGGGGTACCTTGATTATCACCTGCTGGGAATACAGCTTGTGAATGGCTTCCAAAACTGCCTCCCTGTCAGAGGGAGACGTCGGTAAAGCCGACTTTTGGAAACGGCGAGGGGGAGACGTCTCGAATTTCAATATGTACCCTTGAGATATTACCTGAAGGATCCAGGGGTCTACTTGCGAGTGAGCCCACTGCGCACTGAAATTCATTGAGAACGGGCCCCCACCGTGCCTGAGCTTGTAAGGCCCTAGCGTCATACTGAGGGCTTTGCAGAGGCGGGAAAGGATTTCTGTTCCTGGGAACTGGGTAATCTCTTCAGCCTTTTTCCTCTCCCTCTGTCACGAGCAGAAAAGAGGAACCTTTTGTCCGCTTGCCAACAAAGGACTGCGCCTGATATAATACGGCGTCTTATTTTGAGAGGCGACCTGGGGTACAAACGTGGATTTCCCAGTTGTTGCCGTGGCCACCAGGTCTAAAAGACCGACCCCAAATGTCCCCTTTCAAAGGCAATACTTCCAAATGCCGTTTGGAATCCGCATCACCTGACCATTTTACTGGTAGAATTGGACAACGCACTTATACTTGATGCTAGTCGGCAAATATTCCGCTATGCATCATGCATATATAGAAATGCATCTTTTAAATGCTCTATAGGCAATAATATACTATCCTTATCTAGGATATCAATATTTCCAGTCAGGGAATCCGACCATGCCAACCCAGCACTGCACCTCCAGGCTGAGGCGATTGCTGGTCGCAGTATAACACCAGTATGCGTGTGAATACATTTTTGGATACCCTCCTGCTTTCTATCAGCAGGATCCTTAAGGGCGGCCATCTCATGAGAGGGTAGAGCCCTTGTTCTTACAAGCGTGTGAGCGCCTTATCCCCCCTAGGGGGTGTTTCCCAACGCACCCTAACCTCTGGCGGGAAAGGGTATACAGCCAATACTTTTTAAGAAATTATCAATTGTTATCGGGGGGAAACCCACGCATCATCACACACCTCATTTTATTTCTCAGATTCAGGAAAACTACAGGTAGTTTTTCCCTCACCGAACATAATACCCCTTTTTGGTGGTACTCGTATTATCAGAAATGTATAAAACATTTTCCATTGTCTCAATCATGTAACGTGTGGCCCTACTGGAAATCACGGTTGTCTCTTCACCGTCGACACAGGAGTCAGTATCCGTGTCGGCGTCTGTATCTGCCATCTGAGGTAACGGGCGCTTTAGAGCCCCTGACGGCCTATGAGACGTCTGGACAGGCACAAGCTGAGTAGCCGGCTGTCTCATGTCAACCACTGTTTTTTTATATAGAGCTGACACTGTCACGTAATTTTCAACAGTACATCCTCTCAGGTTTCGACCCCCTAGGTGGTGACATCACTGTTACAGACACTCTGCTCCGTCTCCACATCATTTTTCTCCTCATACATGTCGACACAAACGTACCGACACACAGCACACACACAGGGAATGCTCTGATAGAGGACAGGACCCCACTAGCCCTTTGGGGAGACAGAGGGAGAGTATGCCAGCACACACCAGAGCGCTATATATATATACAGGGATAACCTTATATAAGTGTTTTTCCCCTTATAGCTGCTGTATGTTTTAATACTGCGCCTAATTAGTGCCCCCCTCTCTTTTTTTAACCCTTTCTGTAGTGTAGTGACTGCAGGGAAGAGCCAGGGAGCTTCCCTCCAACTGAGCTGTGAGGGAAAATGGCGCCAGTGTGCTGAGGAGATAGGCTCCGCCCCCTTTTCGGCGGCCTTATCTCCCGTTTTTCTGTATATTCTGTCAGGGGTTAAATGCATCCATATAGCCCAGAAGCTATATGTGATGTATTTTTTGCCATGTAAGGTTTTTATCATGTTTTATTGCGTCTCAGGGCGCCCCCCCCAGCGCCCTGCACCCTCAGTGACCGGAGTATGAAGTGTGCTGAGAGCAATGGCGCACAGCTGCAGTGCTGTGCGCTACCTTATTGAAGACAGGAACGTCTTCTGCCGCCGATTTTTCCGGACCTCTTCGCTCTTCTGGCTCTGTAAGGGGGCCGGCGGCGCGGCTCCGGGACCCATCCAGGCTGGGCCTGTGATCGTCCCTCTGGAGCTAATGTCCAGTAGCCAAGAAGCCCAATCCACTCTGCACGCAGGTGAGTTCGCTTCTTCTCCCCTTAGTCCCTCGATGCAGTGAGCCTGTTGCCAGCAGGTCTCACTGAAAATAACAAACCTAAACTAAAACTTTCACTAAGAAGCTCAGGAGAGCCCCTAGTGTGCACCCTTCTCGTCGGGCACAGAAATCTAACTGAGGCTTGGAGGAGGGTCATAGGGGGAGGAGCCAGTGCACACCAGTTAGTCCTAAAGCTTTCTTTAGATGTGCCCAGTCTCCTGCGGAGCCGCTATTCCCCATGGTCCTTACGGAGTCCCCAGCATCCACTTAGGACGTTAGAGAAATTAAGTAAATTTGCCAATTTCTTCTGATTCAGCATCATTTCTGTGTGTAAATAAGATGTCTTGGGAATTGAGCAACTGCCTTCATCTTTCTTTTAGAAAGCAGCATTAACCAGCAATAGAACACAGTTGCTCTAAAATTACTTTATTTCAGTATGGAGGCTGTTTCTGCTATAATTAACTGGACCAGCCATCTGCCCATATTGTACATAATAAGAATTTACTTACCGATAATTCTATTTCTCGGAGTCCGTAGTGGATGCTGGGGTTCCTGAAAGGACCATGGGGAATAGCGGCTCCGCAGGAGACAGGGCACAAAAAGAAAAGCTTTAGGATCAGGTGGTGTGCACTGGCTCCTCCCCCTATGACCCTCCTCCAAGCCTCAGTTAGGTACTGTGCCCGGACGAGCGTACACAATAAGGAAGGATTTATGAATCCCGGGTAAGACTCATACCAGCCACACCAATCACACTGTACAACCTGTGATCTGAACCCAGTTAACAGTATGATAACAGCGGAGCCTCTGAAAAGATGGCTCACAACAATAATAACCCGATTTTTGTAACTATGTACAAGTAATGCAGATAATCCGCACTTGGGATGGGCGCCCAGCATCCACTACGGACTCCGAGAAATAGAATTATCGGTAAGTAAATTCTTATTTTCTCTATCGTCCTAGTGGATGCTGGGGTTCCTGAAAGGACCATGGGGATTATACCAAAGCTCCCAAACGGGCGGGAGAGTGCGGATGACTCTGCAGCACCGAATGAGAGAACTCCAGGTCCTCCTTAGCCAGGGTATCAAATTTGTAGGATTTTACAAACGTGTTTGCCCCTGACTAAATAGCCGCTCGGCAAAGTTGTAAAGCCGAGACCCCTCGGGCAGCCGCCCAAGATGAGCCCACCTTCCTTGTGGAATGGGCATTTACATATTTTGGCTGTGGCAGGCCTGCCACAGAATGTGCAAGCTGAATTGTATTACACATCCAACTAGCAAAAGTCTGCTTAAAAGCAAGAGCACCCAGTTTGTTGGGTGCATACAGGATAACAGCAAGTCAGTTTTCCTGACTCCAGCCGTCCTGGAACCTATATTTTCAGGGCCCTGACCACATCTAGCAACTTGGAGTCCTCCAAGTCCCTAGTAGGCGCAAGACACCACAATAAGCTGGTTCAGGTGAAACACTGACACCACCTTAGGGAGAGAACTGGGGACGAGTCCGCAGCTCTGCCCTGTCCGAATGGACAAACAGATATGGGCTTTTTTGAGAAAAAAACCACCAATTTGACACTCGCCTGGTCCAGGCCAGGTCCAAGAGCATGTTCACTTTTCATGTGAGATGCTTCAAATCCACAGATTTGACTGGTTTTAAACCAATGTGTTTTGAGGAATCCCAGAACTACGTTGAGATCCCACAGTGCCACTGGAGGCACAAAAGGGGGTTGTATATGCAATACTCCCTTGACAAACTTCTGGACTTCAGGAACTGAAGCCAATTCTTTCTGGAAGAAAAATCGACAGGGCCGAAATTTGAACCTTAATGGACCCCAATTTGAGGCCCATAGACACTCCTGTTTGCAAGAAATGCAGGAATCGACCCAGTTGAAATTTCTTCGTGGGGCCTTCCTGGCCTCACACCACGCAACATATTTTCGCCACATGTGGTGATAATGTTGTGCGGTCACCTCCTTTCTGGCTTTGACCAGGGTAGGAATGACCTCTTCCTGAATGCCTTTTCCCTTAGGATCCGGCGTTCCACCGCCATGCCGTCAAACGCAGCTGCGGTAAGTCTTGTAACAGACATGGTACTTGCTGAAACAAGTCCCTTCTTAGCGGCAGAGGCCATAAGTCCTCTGTGAGCATCTCTTGAAGTTCCGGGTACCAAGTCCTTCTTGGCCAATCCGGAGCCATGAGTATAGTTCTTACTCCTCTACGTCTTATAATTCTCAGTACCTTAGGTATGAAAAGCAGAGGATGGAACACATACACCGACTGGTACACCCACGGTGTTACCAGAACGTCCACAGCTATTGCCTGAGGGTCTCTTAACCTGGCGCAATACCTGTCCCGTTTTTTGTTCAGACGGGACGCCATCATGTCCACCTTTGGTAATTCCCAACGGTTTACAATTATGTGGAAAACTTCCCCATGAAGTTCCCACTCTGCCGGGTGGAGGTCGTGCCTACTGAGGAAGTCTGCTTCCCAGTTTCCATTCCCGGAATGAAACACTGCTGACAGTGCTATCACATGATTTTCCGCCCAGCGAAAAGTCCTTGCAGTTTTTGCCACTGCCCTCCTGCTTCTTGTGCCGCCCTGTCTATTTACGTGGGCGACTGCCGTGATGTTTTATCCCACTGGATCAATACCGGCTGACCTTGAAGCAGAGGTCTTGCTAAGCTTAGAGCATTATAAATTTACCCTTAGCTATATTTATGTGGAGAAAAATCTCCAGACTTGATCACACTCCCTGGAAATTTTTTCCTTGTGTGACTGCTCCCCAGCCTCTCGGGCTGGCCTCCGTGGTCACCAACATCCAAAACTGAATGCCGAATCTGCGGCC
Organism: Pseudophryne corroboree; assembly: GCF_028390025.1. NCBI lineage: Eukaryota > Metazoa > Chordata > Amphibia > Anura > Myobatrachidae > Pseudophryne > Pseudophryne corroboree. The sequence continues at coordinate 840,627,532 of NC_086444.1, forward strand.
CTCTAGAAGATGAGCACTCTGTAACCACCACAGGAGAGACACCCTTGTCCTTGGATATAGGGTTATCCGCTGATGCATCTGAAGATGCGATCCGGACCATTTGTCCAGCAGATCCCACTGAAAAGTTCTTGCATGAAATCTGCCGACTGGAATTGCTTCGAAGGAAGTCACCATTTTTTTACCATGGCCCTTGTGCAATGATGCACTGATTTTAGGAGGTTCCTGACTAGCTCGGATAACTCCCTGGCTTTCTCTTCCGGGAGAAACACCTTTTTCTGGACTGTGTCCAGAATCATCCCTAAGCACAGGAGACTTGTTGTCGGGATCAGCTGCGATTTTGGAATATTTAGAATCCACCCCTGCTGTTGTAACAGTATCCGAGATAGTGCTACTCCGACCTCCAACTGTTCCCTGGACTTTGCCCTTATCAGGAGATCGTCCAAGTAAGGGATAATTAAGACGCCTTTTCTTCGAAGAAGAACCATCATTTCGGCCATTACCTTGGTAAAGACCCGGGGTGCCGTAGACAATCCAAACGGCAGCGTCTGAAACTGATAGTGACAGTTCTGTACCACGAACCTGAGGTACCCTTAGTGATAAGGGCAAATTTGGGACATGGAGGTAAGCATCCCTGATGTCTCGGGACACCAGATAGTCCCCTTCTTCCCGGTTCGTTATCACTGCTCTGAGTGACTCCATCTTGATTTGAACCTTTGTAAGTGTTCAAATTTTTTTAGATTTAGAATAGGTCTCACCTAGCCTTCTGGCTTCAGTACCACAATATAGTGTGGAATAATACCCCCTTTTCTTGTTGTAGGAGGGGTAATTTAATTATCACCTGCTGGGAATACAGCTCGTGAATTTTTTCCCATACTGCCTCCTTGTCGGAGGGAGGCCTTGGTAAAGCAGACTTCAGGAGCCTGCGCAGGGGAAACGTCTCGACATTCCAAACTGTACCCCTGGGATACTACTTGTAGGATCCAGGGGTCCTGTACGGTCTCAGCGTCATGCTGAGAGCTTGTCAGAAGCGGTGGAACGCTTCTGTTCCTGGGAATGGGCTGCCTGCTGCAGTCTTCTTCCCTTTCCTCTATCCCTGGGCAGATATGACTCTTATAGGGACGAAAGGACTGAAGCTGAAAAGACGGTGTCTTTTTCTGCAGAGATGTGACTTAGGGTAAAAACGGTGGATTTTCCAGCAGTTGCCGTGGCCACCAGGTCCGATGGACCGACCCCAAATAACTCCTCTTCCTTTATACGGCAATACACCTTTGTGCCGTTTGGAATCTGCATCACCTGACCACTGTCGTGTCCATAAACATCTTCTGGCAGATATGGACATCGCACTTACTCTTGATGCCAGAGTGCAAATATCCCTCTGTGCATCTCGCATATATAGAAATACATCCTTTAAATGCTCTATAGTCAATAAAATACTGTCCCTGTCAAGGGTATCAATATTTTTAGTCAGGGAATCCGACCAAGCCACCCCAGCTCTGCACATCCAGGCTGAGGCGATCGCTGGTCGCAGTATAACACCAGTATGTGTGTATATACTTTTTATGATATTTTTCCAGCCTCCTGTCAGCTGGCTCCTTGAGGACGGCCCTATCTATAGACGGTACCGCCACTTGTTCTGATAAGCGTGTGAGCGCCTTATCCACCCTAAGGGGTGTTTCCCAACGCGCCCTAACTTCTGGCGGGAAAGGGTATACCGCCCATATTTTCTATCGGGGGGAACCCACGCATCATCACACACTTCATTTAATTTATCTGATTCAGGAAAAACTACGGTAGTTTTTTCACATCCCACATAATACCCTCTTTTGTGGTACTTGTAGTATCAGAAATATGTAACACCTCCTTCATTGCCCTTAACGTGTGGCCCTAATAAGGAATACGTTTGTTTATTCACCGTCGACACTGGATTCAGTGTCCCTGTCTGTGTCTGTGTCGACCGACTAAAGTAAACGGGCGTTTAATTGTTTGTCGGCCGTCTCATGTCGTCAACCGACCTTGGCGCGTGTTGACATTATCACGTAATTCCCTAAATAAGCCATCCATTCCGGTGTCGACTCCCTAGAGAGTGACATCACCATTACAGGCAATTGCTCCGCCTCCTCACCAACATCGTCCTCATACATGTCGACACACACGTACCGACACACAGCACACACACAGGGAATGCTCTGATAGAGGACAGGACCCACTAGCCCTTTGGAGAGACAGAGGGAGAGTTTGCCAGCACACACCAAAAACGCTATAATTATATAGGGACAACCTTATATAAGTGTTTTCCCTTATAGCATCTTTTTTATATATTTCTAACGCCAAATTAGTGCCCCCCCTCTCTGTTTTAACCCTGTTTCTGTAGTGCAGTGCAGGGGAGAGCCTGGGAGCCTTCCCTCCAGCCTTTCTGTGAGGGAAAATGGCGCTGTGAGCTGAGGAGATAGGCCCCGCCCCTTTTTCGGCGGCCTCGTCTCCCGCTCTTAACGGATTCTGGCAGGGGTTAAATATCTCCATATAGCCCCCGGAGGCTATATGTGAGGTATTTTTAGCCAAAAAAGGTTTTCATTTGCCTCCCAGGGCGCCCCCCTCCCAGCGCCCTGCACCCTCAGTGACTGCCGTGTGAAGTGTGCTGAGAGGAAAATGGCGCACAGCTGCAGTGCTGTGCGCTACCTTAAGAAGACTGAGGAGTCTTCTGCCGCCGATTCTGGACCTCTTCTCGTTTCAGCATCTGCAAGGGGGCCGGCGGCGAGGCTCCGGTGACCATCCAGGCTGTACCTGTGATCGTCCCTCTGGAGCTAATGTCCAGTAGCCAAGAAGCCAATCCATCCTGCACGCAGGTGAGTTCACTTCTTCTCCCCTAAGTCCCTCGTTGCAGTGATCCTGTTGCCAGCAGGACTCACTGTAAAATAAAAAACCTAAGCTAAACTTTTCTAAGCAGCTCTTTAGGAGAGCCACCTAGATTGCACCCTTCTCGGCCGGGCACAAAAATCTAACTGAGGCTTGGAGGAGGGTCATAGGGGGAGGAGCCAGTGCACACCACCTGATCCTAAAGCTTTTCTTTTTGTGCCCTGTCTCCTGCGGAGCCGCTATTCCCCATGGTCCTTTCAGGAACCCCAGCATCCACTAGGACGATAGAGAAATAAAAGTAATCAAAGCCTACAGAATTTCCCAAAATACCTCTTTTTCAGAAGCATATTATTAGAACCAGGTCTATGGGCCTATTTGAGTAGATGCGTTTGCATACTGACCCATGTGCACAGAATCTCACTTATGCGAATGTCTCTGCCTGATTGACAGGCAAAGGCAATGCGCGGCGACTTTTTTTTATGGGAGTCGATGTCGCATTTTATGGGCATCAACACCACACTGGGGTGCAGTCTGGACAACACAGGCATGTACTGACTGTTTGTGTGGTGTTCACATGTTAGAGGAGGAGAGGGGGCGTTCGCATGTTAGTGGGAGGCAGGACCCAGCATGCAGGGAAGACTTGCCCTGTACTGGGCATCCCCCTCATGTTAGTGTGAAGAGTTGTAGTTGTGCAATTTTTCGCACAACTACAACCCATGCTAAATCGGCCCTATGATCAATATTTAAAAACAAAAACAAAAAATAAATGCCACTATTTCGAGCACTTTGAGCTGAGATCTGACACTAAACTGATATTATTTGGGTTCATACTCCCCAACTCTTAGTCTATGGGGATATTTACTAAATTACAAGTTTTAAATCCTGACAATTTACAAAACTTAAAACTGCAGCAAAAACACAGAGAAACCAATATCGCCATCCAGATTTTTCCCCATTAGAAGTTTACAAACCGGCAGATTTACCTAAGAAAGAATAGCAATACAGAAAATAAAACCAGAGCTCCAACTCAAAAGTGCAGCAGCAGATGCCGAGATGGTACTCACTACCTCCAAGATTCAACAGTACAATAACACAGTTTTGCAAACGCACACCCTCTGTGATATTGGTGTAACCCTGATTTATGGTTTAAACAACACTTATACTGAGGTAGTTATAATATGGTGACTAAAATGGAGTATAAGCATATATATTATTCATATAAAAGTTAATGGATGTTGTAATACTGTATGCATGTTTTGAGGTAAATAATACAGTTCACATGTATGTAATTGTATGTACATTGATGTAAATGTAGTGGTGAATACAATTAAGGCTTATTTTATGGTTTCACAGTGTATCTAAAGGGTTAATGTCCTTGTGCTCCTAACTGTCAATCACCTAGTGGGGTGATTGCCAGTGGGCGGGGCATCACCTCAGAGTGGGTCATGTGACTACTAGAGAGGGGTGGAGAGGTGCTGTGAGTGTAGCTGGGAGAGAGACTGCATATCCCTTGGTGAGAGGACATAGTTTTTGGCTGCTCCGGCCGTCGCCCGCATTAGAGCTGAGCGGTATACATTGCGGCGGCCGAAGGGGGCTTAGTGTGTGTAGCCAGAACAGGGCTTCCTTACTGTAAAGGTGGTGACAGCAGCATTAAGACTCAGCACTGTCCATAGAACCCGGCATCAGCGCTAGTCAACTCACCCAGCAGTATTGGAAGGGCGCACCTATGACAGGGAGACAGAGAGGGTTCCTTCCTACCTATTACCGGCACAGACTCTGACAGCCACAACAAAGAAGCCAGGACCAGCAGCAGAGGCTCCATTCTGTGTGGCTGTAAGTGTAAGGGAGGAGTCGGGGGAGCAGCCTGCAGCAGCATCACTAGATCGTAGAAGTGTGAGTGTATAATCCAGCCATTTATATTACCCCTACACTAAGCACAGCAAGCCATAGGTGACTATTGTACATAGTCAATTTCATATTGGGACTAAGTACTCCAGGACTAGGCCGCAATAATGGCTATTAAGCAGGAGGATAGCAATGGGTCACAGTAATCAGAGTGACTTATAATTACAGTTCTATGTATGGCTTAATCATAGTGCTAAGGAGAAGGTAGAAAGCACTGGGTATATATTAGAGATGAGCGGGTTCGGTTTCTCTGAATCCGAACCCGCCCGAACTTCATGTTTTTTTACACGGGTCCGAGCGACTCGGATCTTCCCGCCTTGCTCGGTTAACCCGAGCGCGCCCGAACGTCATCATCACGCTGTCGGATTCTCGCCAGGCTCGGATTCTATCGCGAGACTCGGATTCTATATAAGGAGCCGCGCGTCGCGGCCATTTTCACACGTGCATTGAGATTGATAGGGAGAGGACGTGGCTGGCGTCCTCTCCGTTTAGAAATTAAAATAGATAGGAGAGTGAGAGTGAGACACTTCATTTACTTACTGGAGCTTAGGAGGAGTTATACTAGTGACTGATGACCAGTGACCTGACCCACCAGTGCAGTTTTATAATTTATTATTATTTAATAATCCGTTCTGTTCTTGTTCTCTGCCTGAAAAAAACGATACACAGTGACTCAGTCACACTCACATACCATATCTGTGCTCAGCCCAGTGTGCTGCATCATCTATGTATAATATCTGACTGTGCTCACACAGCTTAATTGTGGGGGAGACTGGGGAGCAGTTATAGGTTATAGCAGGAGCCAGGAGTACATATTAAACAGTGCACACTTTTGCTGCCAGAGTGCCACTGCCAGTGTGACTGACCACTGACCACTGTGACCAGTGACCTGACCACACTGACCACCAGTATAGTATATTGTGATTGTCTGCCTGAAAAAGTACACTCGTCGTGTGACTTGTGTGGTGTTTTTTTATTCTATAAAAATTAAAAAACTCATTCTGCTGACAGACAGTGTCCAGCAGGTCCCTCATTATATAATATATACCTGTCCGGCTGCAGTAGTGATATATATATATTTTTTATATCATTATTTATCATCCAGTCTATACTAGCAGCAGACACAGTACGGTAGTTCACGGCTGTAGCTACCTCTGTGTCGGCACTCGGCAGTCCATCCATAATTGTATACCACCTACCCGTGGTTTTTTTTTTCTTTCTTCTTTATACATACTACATCTCATTATCATCCAGTCTATATTAGCAGCAGACACAGTACAGTACGGTAGTCCACGGCTGTAGCTACCTCTGTGTCGGCACTCGGCAGTCCATCCATAATTGTATACCACCTACCCGTGGTTTTTTTTTTCTTTCTTCTTTATACATACTACATCTCATTATCATCCAGTCTATATTAGCAGCAGACACAGTACAGTATGGTAGTCCACGGCTGTAGCTACCTCTGTGTCGGCACTCGGTAGTCCATCCATAATTGTATACCACCTACCCGTGGTTTTTTTTTTCTTTCTTCTTTATACATACTACATCTCATTATCATCCAGTCTATATTAGCAGCAGACACAGTACGGTAGTTCACGGCTGTAGCTACCTCTGTGCCGGCACTCGGCAGTCCATCCATAATTGTATACCACCTACCCGTGGTTTTTTTTTCTTTCTTCTTTATACATACTACATCTCATTATCATCCAGTCTATATTAGCAGCAGACACAGTACAGTACGGTAGTCCACGGCTGTAGCTACCTCTGTGTCGGCACTCGGCAGTCCATCCATAATTGTATACCACCTACCCGTGGTTTTTTTTTTCTTTCTTCTTTATACATACTACATCTCATTATCATCCAGTCTATATTAGCAGCAGACACAGTACAGTACGGTAGTCCACGGCTGTAGCTACCTCTGTGTCGGCACTCGGCAGTCCATCCATAATTGTATACCACCTACCCGTGGTTTTTTTTTTCTTTCTTCTTTATACATACTACATCTCATTATCAACCAGTCTATATTAGCAGCAGACACAGTACGGTAGTTCACGGCTGTAGCTACCTCTGTGTCGGCACTCGGCAGTCCATCCATAATTGTATACCACCTACCCGTGGTTTTTTTTCTTTCTTCTTTATACATACTACATCTCATTATCATCCAGTCTATATTAGCAGCAGACACAGTACAGTACGGTAGTCCACGGCTGTAGCTACCTCTGTGTCGGCACTCGGCAGTCCATCCATAATTGTATACCACCTACCCGTGGTTTTTTTTCTTTCTTCTTTATACATACTACATCTCATTATCATCCAGTCTATATTAGCAGCAGACACAGTACAGTACGGTAGTCCACGGCTGTAGCTACCTCTGTGTCGGCACTCGGCAGTCCATCCATAATTGTATACCACCTACCCGTGGTTTTTTTTTCTTTCTTCTTTATACATACTACATCTCATTATCAACCAGTCTATATTAGCAGCAGACACAGTACGGTAGTTCACGGCTGTAGCTACCTCTGTGTCGGCACTCGGCAGTCCATCCATAATTGTATACTAGTATCCATCCATCTCCATTGTTTACCTGAGGTGCCTTTTAGTTGTGCCTATTAAAATATGGAGAACAAAAATGTTGAGGTTCCAAAATTAGGGAAAGATCAAGATCCACTTCCACCTCGTGCTGAAGCTGCTGCCACTAGTCATGGCCGAGACGATGAAATGCCAGCAACGTCGTCTGCCAAGGCCGATGCCCAATGTCATAGTACAGAGCATGTCAAATCCAAAACACCAAATATCAGTAAAAAAAGGACTCCAAAACCTAAAATAAAATTGTCGGAGGAGAAGCGTAAACTTGCCAATATGCCATTTACCACACGGAGTGGCAAGGAACGGCTGAGGCCCTGGCCTATGTTCATGGCTAGTGGTTCAGCTTCACATGAGGATGGAAGCACTCAGCCTCTCGCTAGAAAACTGAAAAGACTCAAGCTGGCAAAAGCACCGCAAAGAACTGTGCGTTCTTCGAAATACCAAATCCACAAGGAGAGTCCAATTGTGTCGGTTGCGATGCCTGACCTTCCCAACACTGGACGTGAAGAGCATGCGCCTTCCACCATTTGCACGCCCCCTGCAAGTGCTGGAAGGAGCACCCGCAGTCCAGTTCCTGATAGTCAGATTGAAGATGTCAGTGTTGAAGTACACCAGGATGAGGAGGATATGGGTGTTGCTGGCGCTGGGGAGGAAATTGACCAGGAGGATTCTGATGGTGAGGTGGTTTGTTTAAGTCAGGCACCCGGGGAGACACCTGTTGTCCGTGGGAGGAATATGGCCGTTGACATGCCTGGTGAAAATACCAAAAAAATCAGCTCTTCAGTGTGGAGGCATTTTAACAGAAAAGCGGACAACAGGTGTCAAGCCGTGTGTTGCCTTTGTCAAGCTGTAATAAGTAGTGGTAAGGACGTTAACCACCTCGGAACATCCTCCCTTATACGTCACCTGCAGCGCATTCATAATAAGTCAGTGACAAGTTCAAAAACTTTGGGCGACAGCGGAAGCAGTCCACTGACCAGTAAATCCCTTCCTCTTGTAACCAAGCTCACGCAAACCACCCCACCAACTCCCTCAGTGTCAATTTCCTCCTTCCCCAGGAATGCCAATAGTCCTGCAGGCCATGTCACTGGCAATTCTGACGAGTCCTCTCCTGCCTGGGATTCCTCCGATGCATCCTTGCGTGTAACGCCTACTGCTGCTGGCGCTGCTGTTGTTGCTGCTGGGAGTCGATGGTCATCCCAGAGGGGAAGTCGTAAGCCCACTTGTACTACTTCCAGTAAGCAATTGACTGTCCAACAGTCCTTTGCGAGGAAGATGAAATATCACAGCAGTCATCCTGCTGCAAAGCGGATAACTGAGGCCTTGACAACTATGTTGGTGTTAGACGTGCGTCCGGTATCCGCCGTTAGTTCACAGGGAACTAGACAATTTATTGAGGCAGTGTGCCCCCATTACCAAATACCATCTAGGTTCCACTTCTCTAGGCAGGCGATACCGAGAATGTACACGGACGTCAGAAAAAGACTCACTAGTGTCCTAAAAAATGCAGTTGTACCCAATGTCCACTTAACCACGGACATGTGGACAAGTGGAGCAGGGCAGGGTCAGGACTATATGACTGTGACAGCCCACTGGGTAGATGTATGGACTCCCGCCGCAAGAACAGCAGCGGCGGCACCAGTAGCAGCATCTCGCAAACGCCAACTCTTTCCTAGGCAGGCTACGCTTTGTATCACCGCTTTCCAGAATACGCACACAGCTGAAAACCTCTTACGGCAACTGAGGAAGATCATCGCGGAATGGCTTACCCCAATTGGACTCTCCTGTGGATTTGTGGCATCGGACAACGCCAGCAATATTGTGTGTGCATTAAATATGGGCAAATTCCAGCACGTCCCATGTTTTGCACATACCTTGAATTTGGTGGTGCAGAATTTTTTAAAAAACGACAGGGGCGTGCAAGAGATGCTGTCGGTGGCCAGAAGAATTGCGGGACACTTTCGGCGTACAGGCACCACGTACAGAAGACTGGAGCACCACCAAAAACTACCTGCCCTGCCATCATCTGAAGCAAGAAGTGGTAACGAGGTGGAATTCAACCCTCTATATGCTTCAGAGGTTGGAGGAGCAGCAAAAGGCCATTCAAGCCTATACAATTGAGCACGATATAGGAGGTGGAATGCACCTGTCTCAAGTGCAGTGGAGAATGATTTCAACGTTGTGCAAGGTTCTGATGCCCTTTGAACTTGCCACACGTGAAGTCAGTTCAGACACTGCCAGCCTGAGTCAGGTCATTCCCCTCATCAGGCTTTTGCAGAAGAAGCTGGAGACATTGAAGGAGGAGCTAACACGGAGCGATTCCGCTAGGCATGTGGGACTTGTGGATGGAGCCCTTAATTCGCTTAACAAGGATTCACGGGTGGTCAATCTGTTGAAATCAGAGCACTACATTTTGGCCACCGTGCTCGATCCTAGATTTAAAGCCTACCTTGGATCTCTCTTTCCGGCAGACACAAGTCTGCTGGGGTTGAAAGACCTGCTGGTGAGAAAATTGTCAAGTCAAGCGGAACGCGACCTGTCAACATCTCCTCCTTCACATTCTCCCGCAACTGGGGGTGCGAGGAAAAGGCTCAGAATTCCGAGCCCACCCGCTGGCGGTGATGCAGGGCAGTCTGGAGCGACTGCTGATGCTGACATCTGGTCCGGACTGAAGGACCTGACAACGATTACGGACATGTCGTCTACTGTCACTGCATATGATTCTCTCACCATTGAAAGAATGGTGGAGGATTATATGAGTGACCGCATCCAAGTAGGCACGTCACACAGTCCGTACTTATACTGGCAGGAAAAAGAGGCAATTTGGAGGCCCTTGCACAAACTGGCTTTATTCTACCTAAGTTGCCCTCCCACAAGTGTGTACTCCGAAAGAGTGTTTAGTGCCGCCGCTCACCTTGTCAGCAATCGGCGTACGAGGTTACATCCAGAAAATGTGGAGAAGATGATGTTCATTAAAATGAATTATAATCAATTCCTCCGTGGAGACATTGACCAGCAGCAATTGCCTCCACAAAGTACACAGGGAGCTGAGATGGTGGATTCCAGTGGGGACGAATTGATAATCTGTGAGGAGGGGGATGTACACGGTGATATATCGGAGGATGATGATGAGGTGGACATCTTGCCTCTGTAGAGCCAGTTTGTGCAAGGAGAGATTAATTGCTTCTTTTTTGGTGGGGGTCCAAACCAACCCGTCATTTCAGTCACAGTCGTGTGGCAGACCCTGTCACTGAAATGATGGGTTGGTTAAAGTGTGCATGTCCTGTTTATACAACATAAGGGTGGGTGGGAGGGCCCAAGGACAATTCCATCTTGCACCTCTTTTTTCTTTAATTTTTCTTTGCGTCATGTGCTGTTTGGGGAGGGTTTTTTGGAAGGGACATCCTGCGTGACACTGCAGTGCCACTCCTAGATGGGCCCGGTGTTTGTGTCGGCCACTAGGGTCGCTTATCTTACTCACACAGCTACCTCATTGCGCCTCTTTTTTTCTTTGCGTCATGTGCTGTTTGGGGAGGGTTTTTTGGAAGGGACATCCTGCGTGACACTGCAGTGCCACTCCTAGATGGGCCCGGTGTTTGTGTCGGCCACTAGGGTCGCTTATCTTACTCACACAGCTACCTCATTGCGCCTCTTTTTTTCTTTGCGTCATGTGCTGTTTGGGGAGGGTTTTTTGGAAGGGACATCCTGCGTGACACTGCAGTGACACTCCTAGATGGGCCCTGTGTTTGTGTCGGCCACTAGGGTTGCTTAGCTTAGTCATCCAGCGACCTAGGTGCAAATTTTAGGACTAAAAATAATATTGTGAGGTGTGAGGTATTCAGAATAGACTGAAAATGAGTGTAAATTATGGTTTTTGAGGTTAATAATACTTTGGGATCAAAATGACCCCCAAATTCTATGATTTAAGCTGTTTTTTAGTGTTTTTTGAAAAAAACACCCGAATCCAAAACACACCCGAATCCGACAAAAAAAATTCGGTTAGGTTTTGCCAAAACGCGGTCGAACCCAAAACACGGCCGCGGAACCGAACCCAAAACCAAAACACAAAACCCGAAAAATTTCCGGCGCTCATCTCTAGTATATATATGTAACAGGAGGAGTGGAGTGAAACTTGAACTGTTTAACGCTTCATAAATAGTTTTAAAGCTCCCCCATATATCAGCATCACATCAGTCAAAGGAGAGCCAGAGACATTGTTCCGCAGCGCTAAATAGAAAGTAACATCCAAAAGCTGCCACCTAATGTGTGTATTTATGCCCCTGAATTAGCAGAATTAGCAGAATTAGAGCCAAGGACATTATAGTAGAGATGAGCGCCGGAAATTTTTCGGGTTTTGTGTTTTGGTTTTGGGTTCGGTTCCGCGGCCGTGTTTTGGGTTCGACCGCGTTTTGGCAAAACCTAACCAAATTTTTTTTGTCGGATTCGGGTGTGTTTTGGATTCGGGTGTTTTTTTCAAAAAACACTAAAAAACAGCTTAAATCATAGAATTTGGGGGTCATTTTGATCCCTAAGTATTATTAACCTCAAAAACCATAATTTACACTCATTTTCAGTCTATTCTGAATACCTCACACCTCACAATATTATTTTTAGTCCTAAAATTTGCACCTAGGTCGCTGGATGACTAAGCTAAGAAACCCTAGTGGCCGACACAAACACCGGGCCCATCTAGGAGTGTCACTGCAGTGTCACGCAGGATGTCCCTTCCAAAAAACCCTCCCCAAACAGCACATGACGCAAAGAAAAAAAGAGGCGCAATGAGGTAGCTGTGTGAGTAAGATAAGCGACCCTAGTGGCCGACACAAACACCGGGCCCATCTAGGAGTGGCACTGCAGTGTCACGCAGGATGTCCCTTCCAAAAAACCCTCCCCAAACAGCACATGACGCAAAGAAAAATTAAAGAAAAAAGAGGTGCAAGATGGAATTGTCCTTGGGCCCTCCCACCCACCCTTATGTTGTATAAACAGGACATGCACACTTTAACCAACCCATCATTTCAGTGACAGGGTCTGCCACACGACTGTGACTGAAATGACGGGTTGGTTTGGACCCCCTCCAAAAAAGAAGCAATTAATCTCTCCTTGCACAAACTGGCTCTACAGAGGCAAGATGTCCACCTCATCATCATCCTCCGATATATCACCGTGTACATCCCCCTCCTCACAGATTATCAATTCGTCCCCACTGGAATCCACCATCTCAGCTCCCTGTGTACTTTGTGGAGGCAATTGCTGCTGGTCAATGTCTCCACGGAGGAATTGATTATAATTCATTTTAATGAACATCATCTTCTCCACATTTTCTGGATGTAACCTCGTACGCCGATTGCTGACAAGGTGAGCGGCGGCACTAAACACTCTTTCGGAGTACACACTTGTGGGAGGGCAACTTAGGTAGAATAAAGCCAGTTTGTGCAAGGGTCTCCAAATTGCCTCTTTTTCCTGCCAGTATAAGTACGGACTGTGTGACTTGCCTACTTGGATGCGGTCACTCATATAATCCTCCACCATTCTTTCAATGGTGAGAGAATCATATGCAGTGACAGTAGACGACATGTCCGTAATCGTTGTCAGGTCCTTCAGTCCGGACCAGATGTCAGCATCAGCAGTCGCTCCAGACTGCCCTGCATCACCGCCAGCGGGTGGGCTCGGAATTCTGAGCCTTTTCCTCGCACCCCCAGTTGCGGGAGAATGTGAAGGAGGAGATGTTGACAGGTCGCGTTCCGCTTGACTTGACAATTTTCTCACCAGCAGGTCTTTCAACCCCAGCAGACTTGTGTCTGCCGGAAAGAGAGATCCAAGGTAGGCTTTAAATCTAGGATCGAGCACGGTGGCCAAAATGTAGTGCTCTGATTTCAACAGATTGACCACCCGTGAATCCTTGTTAAGCGAATTAAGGGCTCCATCCACAAGTCCCACATGCCTAGCGGAATCGCTCCGTGTTAGCTCCTCCTTCAATGTCTCCAGCTTCTTCTGCAAAAGCCTGATGAGGGGAATGACCTGACTCAGGCTGGCAGTGTCTGAACTGACTTCACGTGTGGCAAGTTCAAAGGGCATCAGAACCTTGCACAACGTTGAAATCATTCTCCACTGCACTTGAGACAGGTGCATTCCACCTCCTATATCGTGCTCAATTGTATAGGCTTGAATGGCCTTTTGCTGCTCCTCCAACCTCTGAAGCATATAGAGGGTTGAATTCCACCTCGTTACCACTTCTTGCTTCAGATGATGGCAGGGCAGGTTCAGTAGTTTTTGGTGGTGCTCCAGTCTTCTGTACGTGGTGCCTGTACACCGAAAGTGTCCCGCAATTCTTCTGGCCACCGACAGCATCTCTTGCACGCCCCTGTCGTTTTTTAAAAAATTCTGCACCACCAAATTCAAGGTATGTGCAAAACATGGGACGTGCTGGAATTTGCCCATATTTAATGCACACACAATATTGCTGGCGTTGTCCGATGCCACAAATCCACAGGAGAGTCCAATTGGGGTAAGCCATTCCGCGATGATCTTCCTCAGTTGCCGTAAGAGGTTTTCAGCTGTGTGCGTATTCTGGAAAGCGGTGATACAAAGCGTAGCCTGCCTAGGAAAGAGTTGGCGTTTGCGAGATGCTGCTACTGGTGCCGCCGCTGCTGTTCTTGCGGCGGGAGTCCATACATCTACCCAGTGGGCTGTCACAGTCATATAGTCCTGACCCTGCCCTGCTCCACTTGTCCACATGTCCGTGGTTAAGTGGACATTGGGTACAACTGCATTTTTTAGGACACTGGTGAGTCTTTTTCTGACGTCCGTGTACATTCTCGGTATCGCCTGCCTAGAGAAGTGGAACCTAGATGGTATTTGGTAACGGGGGCACACTGCCTCAATAAATTGTCTAGTTCCCTGTGAACTAACGGCGGATACCGGACGCACGTCTAACACCAACATAGTTGTCAAGGCCTCAGTTATCCGCTTTGCAGCAGGATGACTGCTGTGATATTTCATCTTCCTCGCAAAGGTCTGTTGGACAGTCAATTGCTTACTGGAAGTAGTACAAGTGGGCTTACGACTTCCCCTCTGGGATGACCATCGACTCCCAGCAGCAACAACAGCAGCGCCAGCAGCAGTAGGCGTTACACGCAAGGATGCATCGGAGGAATCCCAGGCAGGAGAGGACTCGTCAGAATTGCCAGTGACATGGCCTGCAGGACTATTGGCATTCCTGGGGAAGGAGGAAATTGACACTGAGGGAGTTGGTGGGGTGGTTTGCGTGAGCTTGGTTACAAGAGGAAGGGATTTACTGGTCAGTGGACTGCTTCCGCTGTCGCCCAAAGTTTTTGAACTTGTCACTGACTTATTATGAATGCGCTGCAGGTGACGTATAAGGGAGGATGTTCCGAGGTGGTTAACGTCCTTACCCCTACTTATTACAGCTTGACAAAGGCAACACACGGCTTGACACCTGTTGTCCGCTTTTCTGTTGAAATACCTCCACACTGAAGAGCTGATTTTTTTGGTATTTTCACCAGGCATGTCAACGGCCATATTCTCCCACGGACAACAGGTGTCTCCCCGGGTGCCTGACTTAAACAAACCACCTCACCATCAGAATCCTCCTGGTCAATTTCCTCCCCAGCGCCAGCAACACCCATATCCTCCTCATCCTGGTGTACTTCAACACTGACATCTTCAATCTGACTATCAGGAACTGGACTGCGGGTGCTCCTTCCAGCACTTGCAGGGGGCGTGCAAATGGTGGAAGGCGCATGCTCTTCACGTCCAGTGTTGGGAAGGTCAGGCATCGCAACCGACACAATTGGACTCTCCTTGTGGATTTGGGATTTCGAAGAACGCACAGTTCTTTGCGGTGCTTTTGCCAGCTTGAGTCTTTTCAGTTTTCTAGCGAGAGGCTGAGTGCTTCCATCCTCATGTGAAGCTGAACCACTAGCCATGAACATAGGCCAGGGCCTCAGCCGTTCCTTGCCACTCCGTGTGGTAAATGGCATATTGGCAAGTTTACGCTTCTCCTCCGACAATTTTATTTTAGGTTTTGGAGTCCTTTTTTTACTGATATTTGGTGTTTTGGATTTGACATGCTCTGTACTATGACATTGGGCATCGGCCTTGGCAGACGACGTTGCTGGCATTTCATCGTCTCGGCCATGACTAGTGGCAGCAGCTTCAGCACGAGGTGGAAGTGGATCTTGATCTTTCCCTAATTTTGGAACCTCAACATTTTTGTTCTCCATATTTTAATAGGCACAACTAAAAGGCACCTCAGGTAAACAATGGAGATGGATGGATACTAGTATACAATTATGGATGGACTGCCGAGTGCCGACACAGAGGTAGCTACAGCCGTGAACTACCGTACTGTGTCTGCTGCTAATATAGACTGGTTGATAATGAGATGTAGTATGTATAAAGAAGAAAGAAAAAAAAACCACGGGTAGGTGGTATACAATTATGGATGGACTGCCGAGTGCCGACACAGAGGTAGCTACAGCCGTGGACTACCGTACTGTACTGTGTCTGCTGCTAATATAGACTGGATGATAATGAGATGTAGTATGTATAAAGAAGAAAGAAAAAAAAACCACGGGTAGGTGGTATACAATTATGGATGGACTGCCGAGTGCCGACACAGAGGTAGCTACAGCCGTGAACTACCGTACTGTGTCTGCTGCTAATATAGACTGGTTGATAATGAGATGTAGTATGTATAAAGAAGAAAGAAAAAAAAAACCACGGGTAGGTGGTATACAATTATGGATGGACTGCCGAGTGCCGACACAGAGGTAGCTACAGCCGTGGACTACCGTACTGTACTGTGTCTGCTGCTAATATAGACTGGATGATAATGAGATGTAGTATGTATAAAGAAGAAAGAAAAAAAAAAACACGGGTAGGTGGTATACAATTATGGATGGACTGCCGAGTGCCGACACAGAGGTAGCTACAGCCGTGGACTACCGTACTGTACTGTGTCTGCTGCTAATATAGACTGGATGATAATGAGATGTAGTATGTATAAAGAAGAAAGAAAAAAAAACCACGGGTAGGTGGTATACAATTATGGATGGACTGCCGAGTGCCGACACAGAGGTAGCTACAGCCGTAAACTACCGTACTGTGTCTGCTGCTAATATAGACTGGTTGATAATGAGATGTAGTATGTATAAAGAAGAAAGAAAAAAAAAAACACGGGTAGGTGGTATACAATTATGGATGGACTGCCGAGTGCCGACACAGAGGTAGCTACAGCCGTGGACTACCGTACTGTACTGTGTCTGCTGCTAATATAGACTGGATGATAATGAGATGTAGTATGTATAAAGAAGAAAGAAAAAAAAACCACGGGTAGGTGGTATACAATTATGGATGGACTGCCGAGTGCCGACACAGAGGTAGCTACAGCCGTGGACTACCGTACTGTACTGTGTCTGCTGCTAATATAGACTGGATGATAATGAGATGTAGTATGTATAAAGAAGAAAGAAAAAAAAACCACGGGTAGGTGGTATACAATTATGGATGGACTGCCGAGTGCCGACACAGAGGTAGCTACAGCCGTGAACTACCGTACTGTGTCTGCTGCTAATATAGACTGGTTGATAATGAGATGTAGTATGTATAAAGAAGAAAGAAAAAAAAAACCACGGGTAGGTGGTATACAATTATGGATGGACTGCCGAGTGCCGACACAGAGGTAGCTACAGCCGTGGACTACCGTACTGTACTGTGTCTGCTGCTAATATAGACTGGATGATAATGAGATGTAGTATGTATAAAGAAGAAAGAAAAAAAAAAACACGGGTAGGTGGTATACAATTATGGATGGACTGCCGAGTGCCGACACAGAGGTAGCTACAGCCGTGGACTACCGTACTGTACTGTGTCTGCTGCTAATATAGACTGGATGATAATGAGATGTAGTATGTATAAAGAAGAAAGAAAAAAAAACCACGGGTAGGTGGTATACAATTATGGATGGACTGCCGAGTGCCGACACAGAGGTAGCTACAGCCGTAAACTACCGTACTGTGTCTGCTGCTAATATAGACTGGTTGATAATGAGATGTAGTATGTATAAAGAAGAAAGAAAAAAAAAAACACGGGTAGGTGGTATACAATTATGGATGGACTGCCGAGTGCCGACACAGAGGTAGCTACAGCCGTGGACTACCGTACTGTACTGTGTCTGCTGCTAATATAGACTGGATGATAATGAGATGTAGTATGTATAAAGAAGAAAGAAAAAAAAAACACGGGTAGGTGGTATACAATTATGGATGGACTGCCGAGTGCCGACACAGAGGTAGCTACAGCCGTGGACTACCGTACTGTACTGTGTCTGCTGCTAATATAGACTGGATGATAATGAGATGTAGTATGTATAAAGAAGAAAGAAAAAAAAACACGGGTAGGTGGTATACAATTATGGATGGACTGCCGAGTGCCGACACAGAGGTAGCTACAGCCGTGAACTACCGTACTGTGTCTGCTGCTAATATAGACTGGTTGATAATGAGATGTAGTATGTATAAAGAAGAAAGAAAAAAAAAAACCACGGGTAGGTGGTATACAATTATGGATGGACTGCCGAGTGCCGACACAGAGATAGCTACAGCCGTGGACTACCGTACTGTACTGTGTCTGCTGCTAATATAGACTGGATGATAATGAGATGTAGTATGTATAAAGAAGAAAGAAAAAAAAATCCACGGGTAGGTGGTATACAATTATGGATGGACTGCCGAGTGCCGACACAGAGGTAGCTACAGCCGTGGACTACCGTACTGTACTGTGTCTGCTGCTAATATAGACTGGATGATAATGAGATGTAGTATGTATAAAGAAGAAAGAAAAAAAAAACCACGGGTAGGTGGTATACAATTATGGATGGACTGCCGAGTGCCGACACAGAGGTAGCTACAGCCGTGGACTACCGTACTGTACTGTGTCTGCTGCTAATATAGACTGGATGATAATGAGATGTAGAATGTATAAAGAAGAAAGAAAAAAAAAACCACGGGTAGGTGGTATACAATTATGGATGGACTGCCGAGTGCCGACACAGAGGTAGCTACAGCCGTGAACTACCGTACTGTTTCTGCTGCTAGTATAGACTGGATGATAAATAATGATATAAAAAATATATATATATCACTACTGCAGCCGGACAGGTATATATTATATAATGAGGGACCTGCTGGACACTGTCTGTCAGCAGAATGAGTTTTTTAATTTTTATAGAATAAAAAAACACCACACAAGTCACACGACGAGTGTACTTTTTCAGGCAGACAATCACAATATACTATACTGGTGGTCAGTGTGGTCAGGTCACTGGTCACAGTGGTCAGTGGTCAGTCACACTGGCAGTGGCACTCTGGCAGCAAAAGTGTGCACTGTTTAATATGTACTCCTGGCTCCTGCTATAACCTATAACTGCTCCCCAGTCTCCCCCACAATTAAGCTGTGTGAGCACAGTCAGATATTATACATAGATGATGCAGCACACTGGGCTGAGCACAGATATGGTATGTGAGTGTGACTGAGTCACTGTGTATCGTTTTTTTCAGGCAGAGAACAAGAACAGAACGGATTATTAAATAATAATAAATTATGAAACTGCACTGGTGGGTCAGGTCACTGGTCATCAGTCACTAGTATAACTCCTCCTAAGCTCCAGTAAGTAAATGAAGTGTCTCACTCTCACTCTCCTATCTATTTTAATTTCTAAACGGAGAGGACGCCAGCCACGTCCTCTCCCTATCAATCTCAATGCACGTGTGAAAATGGCCGCGACGCGCGGCTCCTTATATAGAATCCGAGTCTCGCGATAGAATCCGAGCCTCGCGAGAATCCGACAGCGTGATGATGACGTTCGGGCGCGCTCGGGTTAACCGAGCAAGGCGGGAAGATCCGAGTCGCTCGGACCCGTGTAAAAAAACATGAAGTTCGGGCGGGTTCGGATTCAGAGAAACCGAACCCGCTCATCTCTACATTATAGGTAGCCATACTACAGTGACATTGGATGAATGTTAAAGCCTCTTAGCCACAAAGGATTAGAATATCATCCCGATTCAAGGACTAGCTTGTGGCACTTTAATACAACTGTGTTATATGTATATTCGTGAACCCGTAAGAAGGACTGACACGTAAGAGACTATTAGTTTTATAGTTAAAGGATTTGAGCTCGCTATGACTATGATAAGAGAAACCATCTCTTGCAGATATATTTAATATAGACTCATCCTAAGAGACAACAATAATTTGAGGCATACAGGAATCGAAAAGCTATATATGCTCTGAAATATAGAAAGCATCAGCTACTTCAAATGGACACAAGGACGCAGCATAACAAAGGTTTATCATACCAGCTTCTTAGGAGTTTAGTTTAATACTGGACAACTACGGTAACATTTTTACTGAGGAAAGGATACAGATTCCTTGGTAATCAACTGTTGATGTTACTATCTATGAGCTAAATAGATACTTTCTGTTATCTGCCAAGGAGGAACTATAAGTAACCTTATAGGAGAAAGTAATCGCTACCATAAGTAGACTGAGCCAAACATCTTTCTCTTTAACTGAAGGGAGAACTGATAGTTGATACTAAAACATAGTGTCAGACATTCTGTATTAACTGCTGTTATTTTTAGGAAGTTTATGGGCCCTTATAGTGCACTATCATACCCGGGTCACTCTAACACCTAAGGGTGTCTTGAAAAGAAAAAGGATTTGTTGTATTGCATGCAGGTACTGTGTATAGGCCTAATTGACAGGGGGTTAGCATGGATTAATGACTTAAAGGGGAATGTGTAATTGATGAAATGTTAATGTATACTTAATCCATTTGGTACTGGTCATTAAAGTGTTATACTTGCCATGTGTGTCTGGTCCGTCTGGAAGTTGATCTGAAGATCCTGGAAGAAAGAGACAGGTATATTAGATAATATATCTATGATATAAGGGAATCATCCCCTAAGGATAGAGATCAGGCTTACTCAAGCAAGCCTTAACGGTAGTTAAATACTACACATAGCTTGAGTGGAGGCACAACTATTAGGTAACCATCCCTTAATAGAATACATAGACAGCTCTCGTTCAAGGTATTGAGGGTAGGGTTACATTGGGAAAAAATAGTGTCCAATATGTCACTTCTGTTGCCTCCAATGGAACGACTTCTGAAGTCCCAATTCACCAAAGTCTATAACGAGGAAATAGTTTTGAATCCACGTCCTCTCCTGATGACGAAATCTCTCTCTCTCTCTCAATATGGTTGTATTTTCCATGTCAACCCAAAAATTAAAAGAGAGAATGTATATAGTGAAGTACGATTTTTTTTATTCCAAATAAAATTAATATTTTTTCAAATATATTCATTAAAAACACAATTGCATCAAATCCACCATTAGTCAGGCAGAGAAGTGTACCAGATATATTGGGGGTGTTATGGAGTGCCCACGTAAACGAGAATAGTGATTTCAAATGGATACCTCCCAGGTTTCAAGTATCGTATTCGTCACTGGATCTGCAGCCTCCAATCACTCAAAGACCTGGTCTGTCGCAGTCTGTCCGATCAGCTCACCAACGCGTTTCTGCTCCCTAGGAGCCTTTATCAAGGTGTATGGTGGACTGAAACTGGTCTAGGTATTTAAACCCCCTAGAGTGATCTGATTGGTCAAGACTGTACAGATATTAATTGAAGGTTTTAAATGCATTTATAGCAAACAAATGGAACTTCAATGTAAATATATAATTTCCTATGGACATTTCCTCCTGCTCATTAACTACTTAAAAATCATCAAAATTACATGTATAAACGGCATGCGTTCCAGCTCCCTGGAACGCACGCCACTTCCTGTTTCCGTCTCGGCTCTCAGCTCCTGGGTAGCGGCAGAAGTACCCGGAAGTGCAACACTGGAACACATGCCACTTCCGCGTTCTACCGTCGTCCGGAAGACTCGTGTACATTTATGTACAGCCCGCTAATGGGGATTGCACATCATGGTGGAGGCGGACCCTTTAACAGGAATCACATCCTTGGAACGCAAACATACTATGCGTTCCACCTGTATCTAGAAATGGTTATAATTCACAATAAAGGAGTATTATGTTTAAAAGGACTTATTTCACATATCTCCTCTGCTTTTCATATATTCTATTCACTATTATGCTAATGAATAAAACCCTGTAAAAATAAATTGTACATCTATAAAATACATCGAATCAGATGTAAGTATAAATTAATCCACAGAAATAATGTTTAAACCCCAGAACCGGAAATAATTAAAGATAATTAAAAATATTTAAAAATATAATTTTTTTTATAAAAACCACTTTAATTCAAATTCAAGGTTCAGTCCTAAATCCACCTCATTTCAGTTTGAGCGAGGACCTCCTCTATATTCCTTTTCCTCCAATGATTATGGACGACTTTTATTCCTACAACACTTCTTAATGCCGTGCAGTTGTTTTTATGCATTTCTTTAAAATGGTTAGACACCAAATGATTTTCATACTCCTTTTTAATATTGTTGAGATGTTCCGCCCAGCATTCTTTTTTTAGGGGTCTCGATGTCCGACCAATATATTGAAATCCACAACAACATTCCATAAGATAAACGCAATTCTTCATGTTACAGGTAATAAAGTCATTGATGCGGTAGGTAGTCCCTGTTACTATGGATTTAAATTCTTCTACTTTACTGGGCTGCGAAGTATGGTGTCAACACATAATACATAATCCTCATCTGTGAAATCCCACAGGTTTTATCCTTTCTGATTTTTTGGGGGCAATTGAGCTCTTCACTAACTTTTGCTTCAAATTAGGGTTTCGTAGGTAGAATAGTTTTAAAATCGGATCTCTAATTAACAGATGCCAGTGTTTATTCACTATATTTTCCACATCTTTGTACTGTCCATTGTATGATGTAGTGAAAGGTAAAATTATATCATAATTTTTTATTCTTAATACTGGATTTTAAAAGATCTTTCCTTTCTACATTTACCAGGTCTTCAATATATTGATCCATCATGGGTCCATCATATCCCTTTGCTATAAATTAGCTCTTAAGATCCTTTGACTGTTTTCTAAAAACTTCAACATCATTGCAATTACGTCCTTATTCTCCTGATTTGACCCTTAGGTACATTCTTTATCCATTTAGGGTGATGATTACTTTTAGTTGAGATATACGAATTACTATCCGTAGGTAAAAAAAAGACTTCGTTTTAAGGAAGTCTTCTTCTATATAGAGTGTGAGGTTTAAAAAATAGATTTCTATCCATCTGGTAGTAAAAGTAAAAAATATATTAAAATCATTAATATTCAAGGTAGTACAGAAGGAATCTTAAAGCTGTAAATCCCTTTTTAAAGAATATAAAATTTTGGTACAGATTTATAGATTATATCATTTTTATATGGAAAGGAGATGATTTTCTGCCCAAATCTTTTCTTCTTCCCACAAGCCCATAAAAAGATTAGCATACGCTGGGGCAAAGTGTGTGCCTATAGCCGTACCTTTCTTCTGTTGGTAAAACCTTCCATTGTGCCAGAAAAAATTATTGTTTCAAATAAATTTAATACTCTCTAAAATGAAAGGTATCTTTTTGTCTTCAACCGTACCTTTTCGAAGATGGTACTCTGCGGCTTGTATCCCTCTTTCATGGTCAGTAATTGTATATAAGCTACTTACATGCACAGTTCCTAAAATGAAAATAGTTTGCCATTTTACTCCCTTTAATTTCTGAAGAATGACCACTGTATCTTTGATATAAGATCTCACTTTTAAAACTTCTGGTTGGAGATGATAGTCAATAAAATGAGACAAATTCGATGTGACCGAGTTGGTACTCGCCACAATGGACCTTCCCAGAGGTTCCTCTAAATTTTTGTGAATCTTTGGCAAAACATAAAAAAGCGGAAGGTTAGGATCTTTCACATTAATATAGCTTTCTTCCTTTTCTGTTATGGGTCCTTCATTTTTATATTTCATGGTTAAAATTCTTATATTTGTACGTTAGCAGGGAAAGGGATACTACTGCACTAGCATATTATAGAAAAGTTCCAAATTAGAACAAAGGAAACCCCTAGTTATATTCTATATCAGATATTTGAATTGTATAGGGGGTGCTGCCACTGAATATAGTGTTGCCAATATATAGTTATGCACAAAAAGAAACAGAGAAGGATTGGACTTGAAGTGCCGCACTTAAACATTAAATTGATACATAAAATATAACTTTTATTAGAGTATATTTGTTAAAAAGACCTGTAGCTGTGAAATATAAAAACCAAAAACATATACATTGACAAAACAAAGTGTGATATGTGTGAATAAAAACACACACTGTGCTGTGTAGTGCTACACATATATAATATATTATAGGTACTATGACCCTTGAATCAAATTATATGTGTTGTTAGGCTGAGTGCCCAATGGCGCTTTGAAGTCACTGATCAGTTGTACTAGATAGGCTTACTGAGGGTACTATAAAGTGCAATATTCCAATAGAAAGCTCCCCTTCAGTTTGGGCGCTGTGACCCCTCACTTATGTGCAATCATATGCTTGTACAGCTATGAGTCAGTGTTTATCCTCACTAGTGATCTCAATGTAATTAGCTGTTCTCAATCAGTTTACAGCAGGTAATATCTGAAGTCAGTATCACTTTAAGTGAATAATCTGTTTGGGCGCTATGATCCCTCACTTATATGCATTCATATGCTTATATAGCTATGAATCCGTGTTTCTCCTCACTAGTGATCTCAATGTAATTGGCTGTTCTTAATCAATTTACAGCAGATAATAACTGAAGTCAGTGTCACTTTAAGTGAGTGATAATTGATGTTCACTTATATGCTTATTAGTGATGTGCACCGGACATTTTTCGGGTTGTGTGTTTTGGTTTTGGGTTCGGTTCCGCCGCCGTGTTTTGGGTTCGAACGCGTTTTGCCAAAACCTCACCGAATTTTTTTTGTCGGATTCGGGTGTGTTTTGGATTCGGGTGTTTTTTTCAAAAAACCCTAAAAAACAGCTTAAATCATTGAATTTGGGGGTCATTTTGATCCCATAGTATTATTAACCTCAATAACCATAATTTCCACTCATTTTCAGTCTATTCTGAACACCTCACACCTCACAATATTATTTTTAGTCCTAAAATTTGCACCGAGGTCGCTGGATGGCTAAGCTAAGCGACCCTAGTGGCCGACAGAAACACCTGGCCCATCTAGGAGCGGCACTGCAGTGTCAGGCAGGATGGCCCTTCCAAAAAATACTCCCCAAACAGCACATGACGCAAAGAAGAAAAAAAAGAGGCGCAATGAGGTAGCTGTGTGAGTAAGCTAAGCGACCCTAGTGGCCGACACAAACACCTGGCCCATCTAGGAGTGGCACTGCAGTGTCAGGCAGGATGGCCCTTCCAAAAAATACTCCCCAAACAGCACATGACGCAAAGAAGAAAAAAAGAGGCGCAATGAGGTAGCTGTGTGAGTAAGCTAAGCGACCCTAGTGGCTGACACAAACACCTGGCCCATCTAGGAGCGGCACTGCAGTGTCAGGCAGGATGGCCCTTCCAAAAAATACTCCCCAAACAGCACATGACGCAAAGAAGAAAAAAAAGAGGCGCAATGAGGTAGCTGTTTGAGTAAGCTAAGCGACCCTAGTGGCCGACACAAACACCTGGCCCATCTAGGAGTGGCACTGCAGTGTCAGGCAGGATGGCCCTTCCAAAAAATACTCCCCAAACAGCACATGACGCAAAGAAGAAAAAAAAGAGGCGCAATGAGGTAGCTGTGTGAGTAAGCTAAGCGACCCTAGTGGCCGACACAAACACCTGGCCCATCTAGGAGTGGCACTGCAGTGTCAGGCAGGATGGCCCTTCCAAAAAATACTCCCCAAACAGCACATGACGCAAAGAAGAAAAAAAAGAGGCGCAATGAGGTAGCTGTGTGAGTAAGCTAAGCGACCCTAGTGGCTGACACAAACACCTGGCCCATCTAGGAGTGGCACTGCAGTGTCAGGCAGGATGGCCCTTCCACAAAATACTCCCCAAATAGCACATGATGCAAAGAAAAATGAAAGAAAAAAGAGGTGCAAGTTGGAATTGTCCTTGGGCCCTCCCACCCACCCTTATGTTGTATAAACAGGACATGCACACTTTAACCAACCCATCATTTCAGCGACAGGGTCTGCCACACGACTGTGACTGAAATGACTGGTTGGTTTGGGCCCCCACCAAAAAAGAAGCAATAAATCTCTCCTTGCACAAACTGGCTCTATAGAGGCAAGATGTCCACCTCATCATCATCGTCCGATTCATCACCCCTTTCACTGTGTACATCCCCCTCCTCACAGATTATTAATTCGTCCCCACTGGAATCCACCATCTCAGATCCCCGTGTACTTTCTGGAGGCAATTGCTGCTGGTGAATGTCTCCATGGAGGAATTGATTATAATTAATTTTAATGAACATCATCTTCTCCACATTTTCTGGAAGTAACCTCGTACGCCGATTGCTGACAAGGTGAGCGACGGCACTAAACACTCTTTCGGAGTACACACTGGAGGGAGGGCTACTTAGGTAGAATAAAGCCAGTTTGTGCAAGGGCCTCCAAATTGCCTCTTTTCCCTGCCAGTATACGTACGGACTGTCTGACGTGCCTACTTGGATGCGGTCACTCAAATAATCCTCCACCATTCTTTCAATGGTGAGAGAATCATATGCAGTGACAGTAGACGACATGTCAGTAATCGTTGGCAGGTCCTTCAGTCCGGACCAGATGTCAGCATCAGCAGTCGCTCCAGACTGCCCTGCATCACCGCCAGCGGGTGGGCTCGGAATTCTGAGCCTTTTCCTCGCACCCCCAGTTGCGGGAGAATGTGAAGGAGGAGATGTTGACAGGTCGCGTTCCGCTTGACTTGACAATTTTCTCACCAGCAGGTCTTTGAACCCCTGCAGACTTGTGTCTGCCGGAAAGAGAGATCCAACGTAGGTTTTAAATCTAGGATCGAGCACGGTGGCCAAAATGTAGTGCTCTGATTTCAACAGATTGACCACACGTGAATCCTGGTTAAGCGAATGAAGGGCTCCATCCACAAGTCCCACATGCCTAGCGGAATTGCTCTGTTTTAGCTCCTCCTTCAATGCCTCCAGCTTCTTCTGCAAAAGCCTGATGAGGGGAATGACCTGACTCAGGCTGGCAGTGTCTGAACTGACTTCACGTGTGGCAAGTTCAAAGGGCAGCAGAACCTTGCACAACGTTGAAATCATTCTCCACTGCGCTTGAGACAGGTGCATTCCACCTCCTTTGCCTATATCGTGGCCAGATGTATAGGCTTGAATGGCCTTTTGCTGCTCCTCCATCCTCTGAAGCATATAGAGGGTTGAATTCCACCTCGTTACCACCTCTTGCTGCAGATGATGGCAGGGCAGGTTCAGGTGTTTTTGGTGGTGCTCCAGTCTTCTGTACGCGGTGCCTGTACGCCGAAAGTGGCCCGCAATTTGTCTGGCCACCGACAGCATCTCTTGCACGCCCCTGTCGTTTTTTAAATAATTCTGCACCACCAAATTCAATGTATGTGCAAAACATGGGACGTGCTGGAATTTGCCCAGATGTAATGCATGCACAATATTGCTGGCGTTGTCCGATGCCACAAATCCCCAGGAGAGTCCAATTGGGGTAAGCCATTCTGCGATGATCTTCCTCAGTTGCCGTAAGAGGTTTTCAGCTGTGTGCGTATTCTGGAAAGCGGTGATACAAAGCGTAGCCTGCCTAGGAACGAGTTGGCGTTTGCGAGATGCTGCTACTGGTGCCGCCGCTGCTGTTCTTGCAGCGGGAGGCAATACATCTACCCAGTGGGCTGTCACAGTCATGTAGTCCTGAGTCTGCCCTGCTCCACTTGTCCACATGTCCGTGGTTAAGTGGACATTGGGTACAACTGCATTTTTTAGGACACTGGTAAGTCTTTTTCTGACGTCCGTGTACATTCTCGGTATCGCCTGCCTAGAGAAGTGGAACCTAGATGGTATTTGGTAACGGGGGCACACTACCTCAAGAAATTGTCTAGTTCCCTGTGAACTAACGGCGGATACCGGACGCACGTCCAACACCAACATAGTTGTCAAGGCCTCAGTTATCCGCTTTGCAACAGGATGACTGCTGTGATATTTCATCTTCCTCGCAAAGGACTGTTGGACAGTCAATTGCTTACTGGAAGTAGTACAAGTGGTCTTCCGACTTTCCCTCTGGGATGACGATCGACTCCCAGCAGCAACAACAGCAGCGGCAGCAGTAGGCATTACACTCAAGGATGCATCGGAGGAATCCCAGGCAGGAGAGGACTCGTCAGACTTGCCAGTGACATGGCCTGCAGGACTATTGGCTTTCCTGGGTAAGGAGGAAATTGACACTGAGGGAGTTGGTGGTGTGGTTTGCGCGAGCTTGGTTACAAGAGGAAGGTATTTACTGGTCAGTGGACTGCTTCCGCTGTCGCCCAAAGTTTTTGAACTTGTCACTGACTTATTATGAATGCGCTGCAGGTGACGTATAAGGGAGGATGTTCCGAGGTGGTTAACGTCCTTACCCCTACTTATTACAGCTTGACAAAGGCAACACACGGCTTGACACCTGTTGTCCGCATTTCTGTTGAAATACTTCCACACTGAAGAGCTGATTTTTTTGGTATTTTCACCAGGCATGTCAATGGCCATATTCCTCCCACGGACAACAGGTGTCTCCCCGGGTGCCTGACTTAAACAAACCACCTCACCATCAGAATCCTCCTTGTCAATTTCCTCCCCAGCGCCAGCAACACCCATATCCTCATCCTGGTGTACTTCAACACTGACATCTTCAATTTCACTATCAGGAACTGGACTGCGGGTGCTCCTTTCAACACTTGCAGGGGGCGTGCAAATGGTGGAAGGCGCAAGCTCTTCCCGTCCAGTGTTGGGAAGGTCAGG
This sequence comes from Pseudophryne corroboree, assembly GCF_028390025.1. Lineage (NCBI taxonomy): Eukaryota > Metazoa > Chordata > Amphibia > Anura > Myobatrachidae > Pseudophryne > Pseudophryne corroboree. Next base: position 840,655,851 of record NC_086444.1, read on the forward strand.
CATCGCAACCGACACAATTGGACTCTCCTTTGGGATTTGGGATTTCGAAGAACGCACAGTTCTTTGCTGTGCTTTTGCCGCAAGTCTTTTCTTTTTTCTAGCGAGAGGATGAGTGCTTCCATCCTCACGTGAAGCTGAACCACTAGCCATGAACATAGGCCAGGGCCTCAGCCATTCCTTGCCACTCCGTGTCGTAAATGGCATATTGGCAAGTTTACGCTTCTCCTCAGACGCTTTTAATTTTGATTTTTGGGTAATTTTTTACTGATCTTTTGTGTTTTGGATTTTACATGCTCTGTACTATGACATTGGGCATCGGCCTTGGCAGATGACGTTGATGGCATTTCATCGTCTCGGCCATGACTAGTGGCAGTAGCTTCAGCACGAGGTGGAAGTGGATCTTGATCTTTCCCTATTTTTTAACCTCCACATTTTTGTTATCCATATTTTGCGCACAACTAAAAGCCACCACAGGTATACAATGTAGATGGATGGATAGTATACTATTATTACTTATACTTATGGACGACGAGTGACGACACAGAGGTAGGTACAGCCGTGGCCTACCGTACTGCTGCTTATATATATATATAATATACTATATAACGGACCTGGTGGACACTGTCAGCAGACTGCTAAACTAGTATGAAGAAAAAAAAAAAAAAAACACCACAGGTATACAATGTAGATGGATGGATAGTATAGTATTACTTATACTTATGGATGACGAGTGCACTGATGACACAGAGGTAGGTACAGCCGTGGCCTACCGTACTGCTGCTTATATATATATAATATACTGTATAACGGACCTGGTGGACACTGTCAGCAGACTGCTAAACTAGTATGAAGAAAGAAAAAAAAACACCACAGGTATACAATGTAGATGGATGGATAGTATAGTATTACTTATACTTATGGACGACGAGTGCACTGATGACACAGAGGTAGGTACAGCCATGGCCTACTGTACTGCTGCTTATATATATATAATATACTGTATAACGGACCTGGTGGACACTGTCAGCAGACTGCTAAACTAGTATGAAGAAAGAAAAAAAAAACACCACAGGTATACAATGTAGATGGATGGATAGTATAGTATTACTTATACTTATGGACGACGAGTGCACTGATGACACAGAGGTAGGTACAGCCATGGCCTACCGTACTGCTGCTTGTATATATATAATATACTGTATAACGGACCTGGTGAACACTGTCAGCAGACTGCTAAACTAGTATGAAGAAAGAAAAAAAAAACACCACAGGTATACAATGTAGATGGATGGATAGTATAGTATTACTTATACTTATGGACGACGAGTGACGACACAGAGGTAGGTACAGCCGTGGCCTACCGTACTGCTGCTTATATATATATAATATACTGTATAACGGACCTGGTGGACACTGTCAGCAGACTGCTAAACTAGTATGAAGAAAGAAAAAAAAACATTACAGGTATACAATGTAGATGGATGGATAGTATAGTATTACTTATACTTATGGATGACGAGTGACGACACAGAGGTAGGTACAGCCGCGGCCTACCGTACTGCTGCTTATATATATATATAATATACTGTATAACGGACCTGGTGGACACTGTCAGCAGACTGCTAAACTAGTATGAAGAAAAAAAAAAAAACACCACAGGTATACAATGTAGATGGATGGATAGTATAGTATTACTTATACTTATGGACGACGAGTGCACTGATGACACAGAGGTAGGTACAGCCGTGGCCTACCGTACTGCTGCTTATATATATATAATATACTGTATAACGGACCTGGTGGACACTGTCAGCAGACTGCTAAACTAGTATAAAGAAAGAAAAAAAAACACCACAGGTATACAATGTAGATGGATGGATAGTATAGTATTACTTATACTTATGGACGACGAGTGCACTGACGACACAGAGGTAGGTACAGCCGTGGCCTACCGTACTGCTGCTTATATATATATAATATACTGTATAACGGACCTGGTGGACACTGTCAGCAGACTGCTAAACTAGTATGAAGAAAGAAAAAAAAAACACCACAGGTATACAATGTAGATGGATGGATAGTATAGTATTACTTATACTTATGGACAACGAGTGCACTGACGACACAGAGGTAGGTACAGCCGTGGCCTACCGTACTGCTGCTTATATATATATAATATACTGTATAACGGACCTAGTGGACACTGTCAGCAGACTGCTAAACTAGTATGAAGAAAGAAAAAAAAAACACCACAGGTATACAATGTAGATGGATGGATAGTATAGTATTACTTATACTTATGGACGACGAGTGCACTGATGACACAGAGGTAGGTACAGCCGTGGCCTACCGTACTGCTGCTTATATATATATAATATACTGTATAACGGACCTGGTGGACACTGTCACCATACTGCTAAACTAGTATGAAGAAAAAAAAAAACACCACAGGTATACAATGTAGATGGATGGATAGTATAGTATTACTTATACTTATGAACGACGAGTGACGACACAGAGGTAGGTACAGCCGTGGCCTACCGTACTGCTGCTTATATATATATAATATACTGTATAACGGACCTGGTGGACACTGTCAGCAGACTGCTAAACTAGTATGAAGAAAGAAAAAAAAACACCACAGGTATACAATGTAGATGGATGGATAGTATAGTATTACTTATACTTATGGACGACGAGTGCACTGATGACACAGAGGTAGGTACAGCCATGGCCTACCGTACTGCTGCTTGTATATATATAATATACTGTATAACGGACCTGGTGAACACTGTCAGCAGACTGCTAAACTAGTATGAAGAAAGAAAAAAAAAACACCACAGGTATACAATGTAGATGGATGGATAGTATAGTATTACTTATACTTATGGACGACGAGTGACGACACAGAGGTAGGTACAGCCGTGGCCTACCGTACTGCTGCTTATATATATATAATATACTGTATAACGGACCTGGTGGACACTGTCAGCAGACTGCTAAACTAGTATGAAGAAAAAAAAAAAAACACCACAGGTATACAATGTAGATGGATGGATAGTATAGTATTACTTATACTTATGGACGACGAGTGCACTGATGACACAGAGGTAGGTACAGCCGTGGCCTACCGTACTGCTGCTTATATATATATATAATATACTGTATAACGGACCTGGTGGACACTGTCAGCAGACTGCTAAACTAGTATGAAGAAAGAAAAAATAAACACCACAGGTATACAATGTAGATGGATGGATAGTATAGTATTACTTATACTTATGGACGACGAGTGCACTGATGACACAGAGGTAGGTAAAGCCGTGGCCTACCGTACTGCTGCTTATATATATATAATATACTGTATAACGGACCTGGTGGACACTGTCAGCAGACTGCTAAACTAGTATGAAGAAAGAAAAAAAAAACACCACAGGTATACAATGTAGATGGATGGATAGTATAGTATTACTTATACTTATGGACGACGAGTGCACTGACGACACAGAGGTAGGTACAGCCGTGGCCTACCGTACTGCTGCTTATATATATATAATATACTGTATAACGGACCTGGTGGACACTGTCAGCAGACTGCTAAACTAGTATGAAGAAAGAAAAAAAAACCCACAGGTATACAATGTAGATGGATGGATAGTATAGTATTACTTATACTTATGGACAACGAGTGCACTGACGACACAGAGGTAGGTACATCCGTGGCCTACCGTACTGCTGCTTATATATATATAATATACTGTATAACGGACCTAGTGGACACTGTCAGCAGACTGCTAAACTAGTATGAAGAAAGAAAAAAAAACACCACAGGTATACAATGTAGATGGATGGATAGTATAGTATTACTTATACTTATGGACGACGAGTGACGACACAGAGGTAGGTACAGCTGTGGCCTACCGTACTGCTGCTTATATATATATAATATACTGTATAACGGACCTGGTGGACACTGTCAGCAGACTGCTAAACTAGTATGAAGAAAGAAAAAAAAAACACCACAGGTATACAATGTAGATGGATGGATAGTATAGTATTACTTATACTTATGGACGACGAGTGCACTGATGACACAGAGGTAGGTAAAGCCGTGGCCTACCGTACTGCTGCTTATATATATATAATATACTGTATAACGGACCTGGTGGACACTGTCAGCAGACTGCTAAACTAGTATGAAGAAAGAAAAAAAAAACACCACAGGTATACAATGTAGATGGATGGATAGTATAGTATTACTTATACTTATGGACGACTAGTGCACTGACGACACAGAGGTAGGTACAGCCGTGGCCTACCGTACTGCTGCTTATATATATATAATATACTGTATAACGGACCTAGTGGACACTGTCAGCAGACTGCTAAACTAGTATGAAGAAAGAAAAAAAAACACCACAGGTATACAATGTAGATGGATGGATAGTATAGTATTACTTATACTTATGGACGACGAGTGACGACACAGAGGTAGGTACAGCTGTGGCCTACCGTACTGCTGCTTATATATATAATATACTGTATAACGGACCTGGTGGACACTGTCACCATACTGCTAAACTAGTATGAAGAAAAAAATAAAAACACCACAGGTATACAATGTAGATGGATGGATAGTATAGTATTACTTATACTTATGAATGACGAGTGACGACACAGAGGTAGGTACAGCCGTGGCCTACCGTACTGCTGCTTATATATATATAATATACTGTATAACGGACCTGGTGGACACTGTCAGCAGACTGCTAAACTAGTATGAAGAAAGAAAAAAAAACACCACAGGTATACAATGTAGATGGATGGATAGTATAGTATTACTTATACTTATGGACGACGAGTGCACTGACAACACAGAGGTAGGTACAGCCGTGGCCTACCGTACTGCTGCTTATATATATATAATATACTGTATAACGGACCTGGTGGACACTGTCAGCAGACTGCTAAACTAGTATGAAGAAAGAAAAAAAAACACCACAGGTATACAATGTAGATGGATGGATAGTATAGTATTACTTATACTTATGGACGACGAGTGCACTGACGACACAGAGGTAGGTACAGCCGTGGCCTACCGTACTGCTGCTTATATATATAATATACTGTATAACGGACCTGGTGGACACTGTCAGCAGACTGCTAAACAAACTAGAATGAAGAAAGAAAGAAAAAACACCACAGTGTTTTTCAGGCAGACAAACGTATACTGGACTGGTGGTCACTGTCAGCAAAACTGTGCACTGTACTCCTGCTATAACTGCTCCCCAGTCCCCACAATTAGGCAGTGTGAGCAGAGCAGTGCACTCAGCACAGATATATCATGCAGCAGTGCAGCACACTGAGTGAGCACAGCCACAGATATGGTGGAGCGTTTTTTTCAGGCAGAGAAACAAAGGATTAAAATCACTGGTGGTATAATCAAAACCCTGCACTGTACTCCCTAACAGCTGCTCCCCGTCCCCAATCCTCCCCACAATTATAACAATGTCACTCTTAGACTTAGTCTTTTCTATTACGGAGAGGACGCCAGCCACGTCCTCTCCCTATCAATCTCAATGCACGTGTGAAAATGGCGGCGACGCGCGGCTCCTTATATAGAATCCGAGTCTCGCGAGAATCCGACAGCGGGATGATGACGTTCGGGCGCGCTCGGGTTAACCGAGCAAGGCGGGAGGATCCGAGTCGCTCGGACCCGTGTAAAAAAAAGGTGAAGTTCGGGCGGGTTCGGATTCCGAGGAACCGAACCCGCTCATCACTACTGCTTATACAGCTATAGATCAGTACTTCTCCTCACTCGTGATCTCAATATAATTAGCTGTTCTCAGTCGATTTACAGCAGGTAATTAATAAAGTTAATATCACTTTAAGTGAGTAATCACAATGTTCATTAGTGATATTGTTAATGAGAGACACTGTAATGTCCAAGAATGCATATAAACTCACAGTTTTCCACAATATTCACTACTATTATAGTGGAATATACTGTAGATCAGCGGTGGCCAACCAGTGGCTCTTGAGCCGCATGCGGCTCTTTCTTCATTTAGATGCGGCTCCTGACACTTGAGGTCAGGTGACCGCAAAAGATCCGGAAACCACAGTGCTCCAGCCAGGCACGCAGTGCCAGTGCCACTAAGTGGACTGAGGGAGCCGGATACTAGGTGAGAACCCACTGGCAAGCAAAGGGGGACTACAGCTACCTCAGCATGGACCACCTCGGGTTTGGAGCAGGGGCTACTGGACACATGAAGGGCGACTACGGTGGCATGGGGGGCTGGAGTGACATGGAGGAACTGAAGTGTATTATGTTAATCTTGCTTTTAAATGTATTTTATTTGGCTCTGGCTTTTTTAATGTATTTTATGTGGATGTGTCCATTTCTATGTATTTTATTTTAGATCTGGCTTTTTTAATGTATTTTATAACGCACGTGGCCTAGCGGGCACAAGACCATGCACCATTTTTGCACACGTACCTTTGGCGTGCACATGGTGTCGGCTCTTTGGCATGCCTAAAGATTTTTCTTGGCTCTTTGTCGCTGACTGATTGGCCACCCCTGCTGTAGATCATAGCTGTGAGGCACAGCGTTTAGTGAGCTGTTTGAGTATTGCACTAATGCCGTACACTGGAACACTCCATCAGCTGTTAATAGCAGTATATCCTAACTGGCTATTTTGTACTTATCAGCTGTGTGATGGAAACCTATATGTCAAATAAACAGCATTTATCAATGTAATTAGCTGTTCTCAATCAATTTACAGCAGGTAATAACTGAAGTCAGTATCCCTTTAAGTGAATAATCTGTTTGGGCGTTATGACCCCTCACTTACAGTATATGCATTCATATGCTTATACAGCTATGAATCCGTGTTTCTCCTCACTAGTGATCTCAATGTAATTAGCTGATCAGCTAAGTGTACGGCATTAGTGCAATACTCAAACAGCTCACTAAACCCTGTGCCTCACAGCTATGATCTATATTCCACTTTAGTAGTGAATATTGTGGAAAACTGTGAGTTTATATGCATTCTTGGACATTACAGTGTCTCTCATTAACAATATCACTAATGAACAATGGCCCTCATTCCGAGTTGATCGGTCGCAAGGCGAATTTAGCAGAGTTACACACGCTAAGCCACCGCCTACTGGGAGTGAATCTTAGCTTCTTAAAATTGCGACCGATGTATTCGCAATATTGCGATTACTAACTACTTAACAGTTTCAGAGTAGCTTCAGACTTACTCTGCCTGTGCGATCAGTTCAGTGCTTGTCGTTCCTGGTTGACGTCACAAACACACCCAGCGTTCGCCCAGACACTCCCACCGTTTCTCCGGCCACTCCTGCGTTTTTTCCGGAAACGGTAGCGTTTTCAGCCACACGCCCCTGAAACGCCGTGTTTCCGCCCAGTAACACCCATTTCCTGTCAATCACATTACGATCGCCGGAGCGAAGAAAAAGCCGTGAGTAAAATTACTTTCTACATAGCAAAGTTACTTGGCGCAGTCGCAGTGCGAACATTGCGCATGCGTACTAAGCGGATTTTCATTGCGATGCGATGAAAAATACCGAGCGAACAACTCGGAATGAGGGCCAATGTGATTACTCACTTAAAGTGATATTAACTTTATTAATTACCTGCTGTAAATCGACTGAGAACATCTAATTATATTGAGATCACGAGTGAGAAGTACTGATCTATAGCTGTATAAGCATATAAGTGAACATCAATTATCACTCACTTAAAGTGACACTGACTTCAGTTATTATCTGCTGTAAATTGATTAAGGACAGCCAATTACATTGAGATCACTAGTGAGGAGAAACACGGATTCATAGCTGTATAAGCATATGAATGCATATAAGTGAGGGGTCATAGCGCCCTAACAGATTATTCACTTAAAGTGATACTTACTTCAGATATTACCTGCTGTAAATTGATTGAGAACAGCTAATTACATTGAGATCACTAGTGAGGATAAACACTGACTCATAGCTGTACAAGCATATGATTGCACATAAGTGAGGGGTCACAGCGCCCAAACTGAGGGCGAGCTTTCTATTGGAATATTGCACTTTATAGTACCCTCAGTAAGCCTATCTAGTACAACTGATCAGTGACTTCAAAGCGCCATTGGGCACTCAGCCTAACAACACATATAATTTGATTCAAGGGTCATAGTACCTATAATATATTATATATGTGTAGCACTACACAGTTAGCACAGTGTGTGTTTTTATTCACACATATCACACTTTGTTTTGTCAATTTATATGTTTTTTGGTTTTAATATTTCACAGCTTTTTTAGAGATGAGCGCCGGAAATTTTTCGGGTTTTGTGTTTTGGTTTTGGGTTCGGTTCCGCGGCCGTGTTTTGGGTTCGACCGCGTTTTGGCAAAACCTCACCGAATTTTTTTTGTCGGATTCGGGTGTGTTTTGGATTCGGGTGTTTTTTTCAAAAAACACTAAAAAACAGCTTAAATCATAGAATTTGGGGGTCATTTTGATCCCAAAGTATTACTAACCTCAAAAACCATAATTTACACTCATTTTCAGTCTATTCTGAATACCTCACACCTCACAATATTATTTTTAGTCCTAAATTTGCACCTAGGTCGCTGGATGACTAAGCTAAGCGACCCTAGTGGCCGACACAAACACCGGGCCCATCTAGGAGTGTCACTGCAGTGTCACGCAGGATGTCCCTTCCAAAAAACCCTCCCCAAACAGCACATGACGCAAAGAAAAAAAGAGGCGCAATGAGGTAGCTGTGTGAGTAAGATAAGCGACCCTAGTGGCCGACACAAACACCGGGCCCATCTAGGAGTGTCACTGCAGTGTCACGCAGGATGTCCCTTCCAAAAAACCCTCCCCAAACAGCACATGACGCAAAGAAAAAAAGAGGCGCAATGAGGTAGCTGTGTGAGTAAGATAAGCGACCCTAGTGGCCGACACAAACACCGGGCCCATCTAGGAGTGTCACTGCAGTGTCACGCAGGATGTCCCTTCCAAAAAACCCTCCCCAAACAGCACATGACGCAAAGAAAAAAAGAGGCGCAATGAGGTAGCTGTGTGAGTAAGATAAGCGACCCTAGTGGCCGACACAAACACCGGGCCCATCTAGGAGTGTCACTGCAGTGTCACGCAGGATGTCCCTTCCAAAAAAACCCTCCCCAAACAGCACATGACGCAAAGAAAAAAAGAGGCGCAATGAGGTAGCTGTGTGAGTAAGATAAGCGACCCTAGTGGCCGACACAAACACCGGGCCCATCTAGGAGTGTCACTGCAGTGTCACGCAGGATGTCCCTTCCAAAAAACCCTCCCCAAACAGCACATGACGCAAAGAAAAAAAGAGGCGCAATGAGGTAGCTGTGTGAGTAAGATAAGCGACCCTAGTGGCCGACACAAACACCGGGCCCATCTAGGAGTGGCACTGCAGTGTCACGCAGGATGTCCCTTCCAAAAAACCCTCCCCAAACAGCACATGACGCAAAGAAAAATTAAAGAAAAAAGAGGTGCAAGATGGAATTGTCCTTGGGCCCTCCCACCCACCCTTATGTTGTATAAACAGGACATGCACACTTTAACCAACCCATCATTTCAGTGACAGGGTCTGCCACACGACTGTGACTGAAATGACGGGTTGGTTTGGACCCCCACCAAAAAAGAAGCAATTAATCTCTCCTTGCACAAACTGGCTCTACAGAGGCAAGATGTCCACCTCATCATCATCCTCCGATATATCACCGTGTACATCCCCCTCCTCACAGATTATCAATTCGTCCCCACTGGAATCCACCATCTCAGCTCCCTGTGTACTTTGTGGAGGCAATTGCTGCTGGTCAATGTCTCCACGGAGGAATTGATTATAATTCATTTTAATGAACATCATCTTCTCCACATTTTCTGGATGTAACCTCGTACGCCGATTGCTGACAAGGTGAGCGGCGGCACTAAACACTCTTTCGGAGTACACACTTGTGGGAGGGCAACTTAGGTAGAATAAAGCCAGTTTGTGCAAGGGCCTCCAAATTGCCTCTTTTTCCTGCCAGTATAAGTACGGACTGTGTGACGTGCCTACTTGGATGCGGTCACTCATATAATCCTCCACCATTCTTTCAATGGTGAGAGAATCATATGCAGTGACAGTAGACGACATGTCCATAATCGTTGTCAGGTCCTTCAGTCCGGACCAGATGTCAGCATCAGCAGTCGCTCCAGACTGCCCTGCATCACCGCCAGCGGGTGGGCTCGGAATTCTGAGCCTTTTCCTCGCACCCCCAGTTGCGGGAGAATGTGAAGGAGGAGATGTTGACAGGTCGCGTTCCGCTTGACTTGACAATTTTCTCACCAGCAGGTCTTTCAACCCCAGCAGACTTGTGTCTGCCGGAAAAGAGAGAGGTAGGCTTTAAATCTAGGATCGAGCACGGTGGCCAAAATGTAGTGCTCTGATTTCAACAGATTGACCACCCGTGAATCCTTGTTAAGCGAATTAAGGGCTCCATCCACAAGTCCCACATGCCTAGCGGAATCGCTCCGTGTTAGCTCCTCCTTCAATGTCTCCAGCTTCTTCTGCAAAAGCCTGATGAGGGGAATGACCTGACTCAGGCTGGCAGTGTCTGAACTGACTTCACGTGTGGCAAGTTCAAAGGGCATCAGAACCTTGCACAACGTTGAAATCATTCTCCACTGCGCTTGAGACAGGTGCATTCCACCTCCTATATCGTGCTCAATTGTATAGGCTTGAATGGCCTTTTGCTGCTCCTCCAACCTCTGAAGCATATAGAGGGTTGAATTCCACCTCGTTACCACTTCTTGCTTCAGATGATGGCAGGGCAGGTTCAGTAGTTTTTGGTGGTGCTCCAGTCTTCTGTACGTGGTGCCTGTACGCCGAAAGTGTCCCGCAATTCTTCTGGCCACCGACAGCATCTCTTGCACGCCCCTGTCGATTTTTTAAAAATTCTGCACCACCAAATTCAAGGTATGTGCAAAACATGGGACGTGCTGGAATTTGCCCATATTTAATGCACACACAATATTGCTGGCGTTGTCCGATGCCACAAATCCACAGGAGAGTCCAATTGGGGTAAGCCATTCCGCGATGATCTTCCTCAGTTGCCGTAAGAGGTTTTCAGCTGTGTGCGTATTCTGGAAAGCGGTGATACAAAGCGTAGCCTGCCTAGGAAAGAGTTGGCGTTTGCGAGATGCTGCTACTGGTGCCGCCGCTGCTGTTCTTGCGGCGGGAGTCCATACATCTACCCAGTGGGCTGTCACAGTCATATAGTCCTGACCCTGCCCTGCTCCACTTGTCCACATGTCCGTGGTTAAGTGGACATTGGGTACAGCTGCATTTTTTAGGACACTGGTGAGTCTTTTTCTGAGGTCTGTGTACATTTTCGGTATCGCCTGCCTAGAGAAGTGGAACCTAGATGGTATTTGGTAACGGGGGCACACTACCTCAAGAAATTGTGTAGTTCCCTGTGAACTAACGGCGGATACCGGACGCACGTCTAACACCAACATAGTTGTCAAGGCCTCAGTTATCCGCTTTGCAGCAGGATGACTGCTGTGATATTTCATCTTCCTCGCAAAGGACTGTTGGACAGTCCATTGCTTACTGGAAGTAGTACAAGTGGTCTTCCGACTTCCCCTCTTGGATGACCATCGACTCCCAGCAGCAACAACAGCAGCGCCAGCAGCAGTAGGCGTTACACGCAAGGATGCATCGGAGGAATCCCAGGCAGGAGAGGAATCGTCAGAATTGCCAGTGACATGGCCTGCAGGACTATTGGCATTCCTGGGGAAGGAGGAAATTGACACTGAGGGAGTTGGTGGGGTGGTTTGCGTGAGCTTGGTTACAAGAGGAAGGGATTTACTGGTCAGTGGACTGCTTCCGCTGTCACCCAAAGTTTTTGAACTTGTCACTGACTTATTATGAATGCGCTGCAGGTGACGTATAAGGGAGGATGTTCCGAGGTGGTTAACGTCCTTACCCCTACTTATTACAGCTTGACAAAGGCAACACACGGCTTGACACCTGTTGTCCGCTTTTCTGTTGAAATACCTCCACACTGAAGAGCTGATTTTTTTGGTATTTTCACCAGGCATGTCAACGGCCATATTCCTCCCACGGACAACAGGTGTCTCCCCGGGTGCCTGACTTAAACAAACCACCTCACCATCAGAATCCTCCTGGTCAATTTCCTCCCCAGCGCCAGCAACACCCATATCCTCCTCATCCTGGTGTACTTCAACACTGACATCTTCAATCTGACTATCAGGAACTGGACTGCGGGTGCTCCTTCCAGCACTTGCAGGGGGCGTGCAAATGGTGGAAGGCGCATGCTCTTCACGTCCAGTGTTGGGAAGGTCAGGCATCGCAACCGACACAATTGGACTCTCCTTGTGGATTTGGGATTTCGAAGAACGCACAGTTCTTTGCGGTGCTTTTGCCAGCTTGAGTCTTTTCAGTTTTCTAGCGAGAGGCTGAGTGCTTCCATCCTCATGTGAAGCTGAACCACTAGCCATGAACATAGGCCAGGGCCTCAGCCGTTCCTTGCCACTCCGTGTGGTAAATGGCATATTGGCAAGTTTACGCTTCTCCTCCGACAATTTTATTTTAGGTTTTGGAGTCCTTTTTTTACTGATATTTGGTGTTTTGGATTTGACATGCTCTGTACTATGACATTGGGCATCGGCCTTGGCAGACGACGTTGCTGGCATTTCATCGTCTCGGCCATGACTAGTGGCAGCAGCTTCAGCACGAGGTGGAAGTGGATCTTGATCTTTCCCTAATTTTGGAACCTCAACATTTTTGTTCTCCATATTTTAATAGGCACAACTAAAAGGCACCTCAGGTAAACAATGGAGATGGATGGATACTAGTATACTTATGGATGGACTGCCGAGTGCCGACACAGAGGTAGCTACAGCCGTGAACTACCGTACTGTGTCTGCTGCTAATATAGACTGGATGATTGATAATGAGATGAAATCAATATATATATGTATGTATATATAATATCACTAGTACTGCAGCCGGACAGGTAGATAATATATTTATTAGGTAATGATGACTGATGACGGACCTGCTGGACACTGTCAGCTCAGCAGCACCGCAGACTGCTACAGTAAGCTACTATACTCTATAGTAGTATGTACAAAGAAGAAAGAAAAAAAAAAACCACGGGTAGGTGGTATACAATTATGGATGGACTGCCGAGTGCCGACACAGAGGTAGCTACAGCCGTGGACTAACGTACTGTGTCTGCTGCTAATATAGACTGGATGATTGATAATGAGATGAAATCAATATATATATGTATGTATATATAATATCACTAGTACTGCAGCCGGACAGGTAGATAATATATTTATTAGGTAATGATGACTGATGACGGACCTGCTGGACACTGTCAGCTCAGCAGCACCGCAGACTGCTACAGTAAGCTACTATACTATAGTAGTATGTACAAAGAAGAAAGAAAAAAAAAACCACGGGTAGGTGGTATACAATTATGGATGGACTGCTGAGTGCCGACACAGAGGTAGCTACAGCCGTGGACTAACGTACTGTGTCTGCTGCTAATATAGACTGGATGATTGATAATGAGATGAAATCAATATATATATGTATGTATATATAATATCACTAGTACTGCAGCCGGACAGGTAGATAATATATTTATTAGGTAATGATGACTGATGACGGACCTGCTGGACACTGTCAGCTCAGCAGCACCGCAGACTGCTACAGTAAGCTACTATACTCTATAGTAGTATGTACAAAGAAGAAAGAAAAAAAAAAACCACGGGTAGGTGGTATACAATTATGGATGGACTGCCGAGTGCTGACACAGAGGTAGCTACAGCCGTGGACTAACGTACTGTGTCTGCTGCTAATATAGACTGGATGATTGATAATGAGATGAAATCAATATATATATGTATGTATATATAATATCACTAGTACTGCAGCCGGACAGGTAGATAATATATTTATTAGGTAATGATGACTGATGATGGACCTGCTGGACACTGTCAGCTCAGCAGCACCGCAGACTGCTACAGTAAGCTACTATACTATAGTAGTATGTACAAAGAAGAAATAAAAAAAAAAACACGGGTAGGTGGTATACAATTATGGATGGACTGCCGAGTGCCGACACAGAGGTAGCTACAGCCGTGGACTAACGTACTGTGTCTGCTGCTAATATAGACTGGATGATTGATAATGAGATGAAATCAATATATATATGTATGTATATATAATATCACTAGTACTGCAGCCGGACAGGTAGATAATATATTTATTAGGTAATGATGACTGATGACGGACCTGCTGGACACTGTCAGCTCAGCAGCACCGCAGACTGCTACAGTAAGCTACTATACTCTATAGTAGTATGTACAAAGAAGAAAGAAAAAAAAAAACCACGGGTAGGTGGTATACAATTATGGATGGACTGCCGAGTGCCGACACAGAGGTAGCTACAGCCGTGGACTAACGTACTGTGTCTGCTGCTAATATAGACTGGATGATTGATAATGAGATGAAATCGATATATATATGTATGTATATATAATATCACTAGTACTGCTGCCGGACAGGTAGATAATATATTTATTAGGTAATGATGACTGATGACGGACCTGCTGGACACTGTCAGCTCAGCAGCACCGCAGACTGCTACAGTAAGCTACTATACTCTATAGTAGTATGTACAAAGAAGAAAGAAAAAAAAAAACCACGGGTAGGTGGTATACAATTATGGATGGACTGCCGAGTGCCGACACAGAGGTAGCTACAGCCGTGGACTAACGTACTGTGTCTGCTGCTAATATAGACTGGATGATTGATAATGATATGAAATCAATATATATATGTATGTATATATAATATCACTAGTACTGCAGCCGGACAGGTAGATAATATATTTATTAGGTAATGATGACTGATGACGGACCTGCTGGACACTGTCAGCTCAGCAGCACCGCAGACTGCTACAGTAAGCTACTATACTCTATAGTAGTATGTACAAAGAAGAAAGAAAAAAAAAACCACGGGTAGGTGGTATACAATTATGGATGGACTGCCGAGTGCCGACACAGAGGTAGCTACAGCCGTGGACTAACGTACTGTGTCTGCTGCTAATATAGAGTCTAGACTGGATGATAAATTATTGATAATGTAATGAAATCAATATAATATCACTAGTACTGCAGCCGGACAGGTACTATATATATTTATTATGTAATGACTGATGACGGACCTGCTGGACACTGTCAGGTCAGCACAGCACCGCAGACTGCTATAGTAAGCTACTATAGTAGTATGTATAAAGAAGAATGAAAAAAAAAAAAACACGGGTAGGTGGTATACAATATTATATATATATATATATATATATTATATACAATTATATATATATATATATATATATATATATATATATATATTAAACTGGTGGTGATTGATTATTAAACTGGTGGTCACTTCAGGTCACGTTGCAACTTGCAACTAGTACTCCGAGGCCTAAGCAGACAATCACAAAATATATTATTATACTGGTGGTCAGTGTGGTCACAACAATGACAGTGTGGCACTGACTCTGGCAGCAAAAGTGTGCACTGTACGTTATATGTACTCCTGAGTCCTGCTCTCAGACTCTAACTGCTCCCCACTGTCAGTGTCTCCCCCACAAGTCAGATAATACACTTACAGTCACACTATCTAATCTATAAATATCACTTCAGCAAGTAGTATAGTAGTATACAGTATAGTAGTACTCCTCCTAATAATGCTCCCCAAAATACTGTGTCTCTCTCTTCTCTAAACGGAGAGGACGCCAGCCACGTCCTCTCCCTATGACTCTCAATGCACGTGTGAAAATGGCGGCGACGCGCGGCTCCTTATATAGAATCCGAGTCTCGCGATAGAATCCGAGCCTCGCGAGACTCCGACAGCGTGATGATGACGTTCGGGGCGCGCTCGGGTTAGCCGAGCAAGGCGGGAAGATCCGAGCCTGCTCGGACCCGTGTAAAAAACCTGAAGTTCGGGCGGGTTCGGATTCAGAGGAACCGAACCCGCTCATCTCTACTCTTTTTAACAAATATACTCTAATAAAAGTTATATTTTATGTATCAATTTAATGTTTAAGTGCGCCACTTCAAGTCCAATCCTTCTCTGTTTCTTTTTGTGCTTAAAATTCTTAAATCCTTCTTGTTTCTTTCTTAGGGATTACTTTTTAAAATAGTATAAGTACCTCTATCATCCAGTTGTTTTTTTATTTCATTCTCATATTTATCAATGTCTATAATCACCACCCCTCCCCCCTTATCAGTGGGTTTCTAGATACAGGTGGAACGCATAGTATGTTTGCGTTCCAAGGATGTGATTCCTGTTAAAGGGTCCACTTCCGCCACAATGTGTAATCCCCATAAGTGGGCTGTACATTCACGAGTCTTCCAGACGATGGTGGAACGCGAAAGTGGCGTACATTCCAGTGATGCATTTCTGGGTACTTCCTCCGCTACCCGGGAGCTGGGTGCCGTGGCGGAAACAGGAAGTGATGTGCGTTCCAGGGAGCTGGAACGCACGCCATTTATACATGTTATTTTGATGATTTTTAAGTATATTTAAAGTATATTGAAGTTAATGAGCAGGAGGAAATGTCCATAGGAAATTATATATTTACATGTAAGTTCCATTTGTTTGCTATAAATTTTTAAAACTTTTAATTAAGATCTGTGCAGTCTTGACCAATCAGATCACTCTGGGGGGTTTAAATTAGTGATGAGCGGGTTCGGTTCCTCGGAATCCGAACCCACCCGAACTTCAGCTTTTTTTACACGGATCCGAGCGACTCGGATCTTCCCGCCTTGCTCGGTTAACCCGAACGCGCCCGAACGTCATCATGACGCTGTCGGGTTCTCGCGAGGCTCGGATTCTATCGCGAGACTCGGATTCTATATAAGGAGCCGCGCGTCGCCGCCATTTTACACGTGCATTGAGATTGATAGTGAGAGGACGTGGCTGGCGTCCTCTCCGTTTAGAGAAGAAATAGATAGGAGAGTGAGAGTGAGACAGTGACACTTCATTTACTGGAGCTTAGGAGGAGTACTCAGACAGAGAGTGCAGAATTTTGCTGATAGTATTAGTTAGTTATACTAGTGACAGAGTGAGACAGTGACACTTCATTTACTGGAGCTTAGGAGGAGTACTCAGACAGAGTGCGCAGAATTTTGCTGATAGTATTAGTTAGTTATACTAGTGACTGACCAGTGACCACCAGTGCAGTTTTATATTATTTAATATAATCCGTTCATTGCCTGAAAAAACGATACACAGTGACTCAGTCACATACCATATCTGTGCTCAGCCCAGTGTGCTGCTGCATCATCTATGTATAATATCTGACTGTGCTCACACAGCTTAATTGTGGGGGAGACTGGGGAGCAGTTAGGTTATAGCAGGAGCCAGGAGTACATATTAAAATTAAACAGTGCACACTTTTTTTCTGCAGGAGTGCCACTGCCAGTGTGACTGACCAGTGACCTGACCACCAGTATATAGTATACTATATTGTATTGTGAATGTCTGCCTGTAAAAGTTAAACACACGTCGTGTGACTTGTGTGGTGTTTTTTTATTCTATAAAATAAAAAACTCATTCTGCTGACAGACAGTGTCCAGCAGGTCCGTCATTATATAATATATACCTGTCCGGCTGCAGTAGTGATATATATATATTTTTTATATCATTATTTATCATCCAGTCGCAGCAGACACAGTACGGTAGTTCACGGCTGTAGCTACCTCTGTGTCGGCACTCGGCAGTCCATCCATAATTGTATACCACCTACCCGTGGTTTTTTTTTTCTTTCTTCTTTATACATACTACATCTCATTATCATCCAGTCTATATTAGCAGCAGACACAGTACAGTACGGTAGTCCACGGCTGTAGCTACCTCTGTGTCGGCACTCGGCAGTCCGTCCATAATTGTATACCACCTACCCGTGGTTTTTTTTTTCTTTCTTCTTTATACATACTACATCTCATTATCAACCAGTCTATATTAGCAGCAGACACAGTACGGTAGTCCACGGCTGTAGCTACCTCTGTGTCGGCACTCGGCAGTCCATCCATAATTGTATACCACCTACCCGTGGTTTTTTTTTCTTTCTACATACTACATCTCATTATCATCCAGTCTATATTAGCAGCAGACACAGTACAGTACGGTAGTCCACGGCTGTAGCTACCTCTGTGTCGGCACTCGGCAGTCCATCCATAATTGTATACCACCTACCCGTGGTTTTTTTTTTCTTTCTTCTTTATACATACATACTACATCTCTTTATCAACCAGTCTATATTAGCAGCAGACACAGTAGTCCATGGCTGTAGCTACCTCTGTGTCGGCACTCGGCAGTCCATCCATAATTGTATACCACCTACCCGTGGTTTTTTTTTCTTTCTTCTTTATACATACATACTACATCTCTTTATCAACCAGTCTATATTAGCAGCAGACACAGTACGGTAGTCCACGGCTGTAGCTACCTCTGTGTCGGCACTCGGCAGTCCGTCCATATTTGTATACCACCTACCCGTGGTTTTTTTTTCTTTCTTCTTTATACATACATACTACATCTCTTTATCAACCAGTCTATATTAGCAGCAGACACAGTACGGTAGTCCACGGCTGTAGCTACCTCTGTGTCGGCACTCGGCAGTCCATCCATAATTGTATACCACCTACCCGTGTTTTTTTTTTCTTTCTTCTTTATACATACTACATCTCATTATCATCCAGTCTATATTAGCAGCAGACACAGTACAGTACGGTAGTCCACGGCTGTAGCTACCTCTGTGTCGGCACTCGGCAGTCCATCCATAATTGTATACCACCTACCCGTGGTTTTTTTTTCTTTCTTCTTTATACATACATACTACATCTCTTTATCAACCAGTCTATATTAGCAGCAGACACAGTACGGTAGTCCACGGCTGTAGCTACCTCTGTGTCGGCACTCGGCAGTCCGTCCATAATTGTATACCACCTACCCGTGGTTTTTTTTTCTTTCTTCTTTATACATACATACTACATCTCTTTATCAACCAGTCTAAATTAGCAGCAGACACAGTACGGTAGTCCACGGCTGTAGCTACCTCTGTGTCGGCACTCGGCAGTCCATCCATAATTGTATACCACCTACCCGTGGTTTTTTTTTTCTTTCTTCTTTATACATACTACATCTCATTATCATCCAGTCTATATTAGCAGCAGACACAGTACAGTACGGTAGTCCACGGCTGTAGCTACCTCTGTGTCGGCACTCGGCAGTCCATCCATAATTGTATACTAGTATCCATCCATCTCCATTGTTTACCTGAGGTGCCTTTTAGTTGTGCCTATTAAAATATGGAGAACAAAAATGTTGAGGTTCCAAAATTAGGGAAAGATCAAGATCCACTTCCACCTCGTGCTGATGCTGCTGCCACTAGTCATGGCCGAGACGATGAAATGCCAGCAACGTCGTCTGCCAAGGCCGATGCCCAATGGCATAGTACAGAGCATGTCAAATCCAAAACACCAAATATCAGTAAAAAAAGGACTCCAAAACCTAAAATAAAATTGTCGGAGGAGAAGCGTAAACTTGCCAATATGCCATTTACCACACGGAGTGGCAAGGAACGGCTGAGGCCCTGGCCTATGTTCATGGCTAGTGGTTCAGCTTCACATGAGGATGGAGGCACTCAGCCTCTCGCTAGAAAAATGAAAAGACTCAAGCTGGCAAAAGCAGTAGCACCGCAAAGAACTGTGCGTTCTTCGAAATCCCAAATCCACAAGGAGAGTCCAATTGTGTCGGTTGCGATGCCTGACCTTCCCAACACTGGACGTGAAGAGCATGCGCCTTCCACCATTTGCACGCCCCCTGCAAGTGCTGGAAGGAGCACCCGCAGTCCAGTTCCTGATAGTCAGATTGAAGATGTCAGTGTTGAAGTACACCAGGATGAGGAGGATATGGGTGTTGCTGGCGCTGGGGAGGAAATTGACCAGGAGGATTCTGATGGTGAGGTGGTTTGTTTAAGTCAGGCACCCGGGGAGACACCTGTTGTCCGTGGGAGGAATATGGCCGTTGACATGCCTGGTGAAAATACCAAAAAAATCAGCTCTTCGGTGTGGAAGTATTTCACCAGAAATGCGGACAACATTTGTCAAGCCGTGTGTTCCCTTTGTCAAGCTGTAATAAGTAGGGGTAAGGACGTTAACCACCTCGGAACATCCTCCCTTATACGTCACCTGCAGCGCATTCATAATAAGTCAGTGACAAGTTCAAAAACTTTGGCCGACAGCGGAAGCAGTCCACTGACCAGTAAATCCCTTCCTCTTGTAACCAAGCTCACGCAAACCACCCCACCAACTCCCTCAGTGTCAATTTCCTCCTTCCCCAGGAATGCCAATAGTCCTGCAGGCCATGTCACTGGCAATTCTGACGAGTCCTCTCCTGCCTGGGATTCCTCCGATGCATCCTTGCGTGTAACGCCTACTGCTGCTGGCGCTGCTGTTGTTGCTGCTGGGAGTCGATGGTCATCCCAGAGGGGAAGTCGTAAGCCCACTTGTACTACTTCCAGTAAGCAATTGACTGTCCAACAGTCCTTTGCGAGGAAGATGAAATATCACAGCAGTCATCCTGCTGCAAAGCGGATAACTGAGGCCTTGACAACTATGTTGGTGTTAGACGTGCGTCCGGTATCCGCCGTTAGTTCACAGGGAACTAGACAATTTATTGAGGCAGTGTGCCCCCGTTACCAAATACCATCTAGGTTCCACTTTTCTAGGCAGGCGATACCGAGAATGTACACGGACGTCAGAAAAAGACTCACCAGTGTCCTAAAAAATGCAGTTGTACCCAATGTCCACTTAACCACGGACATGTGGACAAGTGGAGCAGGGCAGGGTCAGGACTATATGACTGTGACAGCCCACTGGGTAGATGTATGGACTCCCGCCGCAAGAACAGCAGCGGCGGCACCAGTAGCAGCATCTCGCAAACGCCAACTCTTTCCTAGGCAGGCTACGCTTTGTATCACCGCTTTCCAGAATACGCACACAGCTGAAAACCTCTTACGGCAACTGAGGAAGATCATCGCGGAATGGCTTACCCCAATTGGACTCTCCTGTGGATTTGTGGCATCGGACAACGCCAGCAATATTGTGTGTGCATTAAATATGGGCAAATTCCAGCACGTCCCATGTTTTGCACATACCTTGAATTTGGTGGTGCAGAATTTTTTTTTTTTTCTTCCAAACTATTTTTATTGCAATCTCACATCGTACAGGATAAGTAAGCAGTATTTCGAGACATGAAATGTAGTATATAGTTAACAGTGTATAACATAAAATACATCATACAGAAACCTCCTAATAGGAGACAAGGGGTCATATATTATTCCGTCCCATATAATCCCAGGTAGAGATCCAAACATATTTTCAAATTTTTCCTCTTATAATAATAACAACTTTTATACCCTTCTAATAAAAGGGAACATATATAGAGCTAGTGATATCAGGGAATTTATAGTGTGTTTTAATTACCAAAGCGGAGAATATTATAGATGGAACAAGATGTATCGATCATTGATTCTCCACTAGTAAAAACAGGGTAACCAAGAGAAGAAAAAAAAAAAAAATTCCCTAGACTTGTATAAAATATCTAAAACATAAGAAAATAAACCAACATGTAATGCCTACTATGGGACACGGGTCGTCGATCCATCCACAGCACAATCTTCCCATATCGGGGGTCTATATTTCCAAGCAGCCCGGTATACGATTGAATATAGAAGGAAGTGGAGAAGGGTCCAGGGAAGAAGAGAAAGGATAAGTCAGATGTTTAAGGGGTTAGGGTGGTCTATAGTGTGGAGGAGGTACCATGAGGTGGATTGAAAGCATTTATCTATGGCTTGTTTAGTATGTAGGGGGAGTGTCAAAATGTAAGGGTTCCAACATTGGAACAAAGCAGGGGTGAGCCTCTCCTTATGAATAGAGGTCTCCAGCCAGTCCATGGTGAATAGAAAAAATAGTCTAGAGGTCACCATCGAAATATTAGGAGGTGTGTTGTGAATCCACTGTTGCAGGATTGCCTTTCTGCCAGCTGCCGATAGTATCATAAGCAGCTTTTTGTTAGTCCTGGGAATGTCCGGCTGATCAGTCAAACATCCGAACAGTGCCCAGGAGGTGGTGCAGCTAAAGGATATGCCTAAGGACGTAGTTCCATAGTGATGTACCTCATGCCAAAACTGTGACACCAGAGCGCACTCCCAGAAGCAATGGAAGAGGTCGGCCCCTTCCATTAGGCATTTGGTGCATTTACTATCTTCTGAGATGCCCATCAGTGATCGGCGTTTAGGTGAAATGTATGCCCTATGGAGCATTTTATAGGCCATTTCTTGATAAGAGCTTGCAGGAATAAGTTTCAAGGTCAACTGAAAATGATTTAGGAGGGATTCAGGGGTGACCGTTGGGATGTGGGAGGACCACTGGGACAGCTCTGGAAGGTCTGTGTCTGGGAGAAGTTCAAGACGGATACGTGAGTAAATGGTTGATATAGAGTAGTAGGCCGACTGGGTTAGTGTGTCTAGAGAGTTAAGAAAGTCGATCCCTGTCAGTTTAGATAGTACAGTTTTAAGATAGTGTATTGCTTGGAAGTAGGCAAACTCGTGGTGAGGAAGTAAGCCGTATTTCTCTCGCGCCTCCACGAAAGACAGCGGGGCGCGGGAGGAGTTAAGCAGGTTGCGCAGACTGTGGACGCCAAGAGAGTGCCAGGTAATGAAAGGTTGTAGAGCTTCCCCCTTCTGAAACTCTAAGTTGCCGATAAGGGGCAGGGAAAGTGAGTGTAAATATTGAAGTTTGAGGGATTTCCTTGCCATTTTCCACGCCTGCATTATGGGGAGTAGTAGTAAATTAGTGGTAATATGTAAGGCCAATTTGGAGGGCTTGGCATGTAGAAGATAACTGAGGGATAAGGGAGCGCATAGTTGAGAATCTAGGCTAGAATCTGTGTAGTAATTATTATTTCCAAGCCAATCCATAGCTATGCGTAAGAGGCACGCAAGATTGTATCGTTTAATATCAGGTAGATTGATTCCCCCTCCAGGTACCGTCTGGGTTAATTTTTTCATGCTAATCCTCGGGCGTTTGCCAGCCCAGATGTATTTGGAGATAGAGGCGTTCAAAGAGGATAGGTCTGATTTAGATAACAATAGGGGGGTCATCTGTAAAACATAGAGGAGCTTTGGGAAGCTGGCCATCTTGAATAAATTACATCTCCCTAGCATATTAAGGGGGAGGGATTGCCAGAGGCCAAGTTCGGTTCTAATCTTATGTAGGACTGGGGTAATATTAAGTCTATATAGGTGGCATGGTTGAGCAGGGAGTGCAACGCCTAGAAAGGTAATATGTGTATTTGCCCATTTAAAGGGAAAGGTGGTTCCCCAATCCAGTCTCGCCTGTCCATATATGGCCAACGCTTCTGACTTACTGTAATTGATGGTAAACCCTGCGAAGGAGGAGAAGCGATCAATCATGGCAATTAACTGCGGGATTGTATGGTGAGGATCTGACATAAAAAGGAGGAGGTCGTCTGCAAATGCCACCGCCCTTAATTCCTGTGTTCCCACAGCAATGCCCTTATAGTTCTTGTGTGACAGAATATGGCGTATAAGGGGTTCCAACGCCAAATCAAAAAGGAGGGGAGATAAGGGGCATCCTTGCCTAGTGCCTCTTTCCAACGTGAAAAATGAAGATGTCACATTATTGACTAAGACCTGCGCCACTGGGTTGGTATATAGGGTTTGCACCAGGTTGCAAAACACTGTGCCAAATCCCTGGTGGGCGAGCACTCGAGATAGGTGAGGCCAGGCAATTTTATCAAATGCCTTCTCTGCGTCTAAATTTATAATGATGTTATTTTTGGCCTGATTAAGGCGGGTGTAGGATATCGCAGTTAGGGCCGCCCTCACTCCCCGTGTGGATTGTCTACCTTTGACGAATCCCATCTGTGCAGGTGAGATGAGTTGGGGTAAGTATGCTTGCAACCTGTTAGCTATGATTTTAGTCAAGATTTTAAAATCTTGATTGAGGAGTGAAATGGGGCGGTATGACCCAACCTGAGTAGGATCTTTACCGGGTTTTGCTATCACTATGAGTTTGGCTTCATTGAAACGAAGGGGAGTCTCCCCTGTTGTTAGTATATGGTTATATAATCGTGTTAAGATGGGGAGTATGTCGGCATCTAGCACCTTGTAAAATTCAGCGCTGAAGCCGTCAGGGCCAGGGCTCTTTCCATTGGGGAGGGACTTAATGGTGGCCCGCACCTCCTCCTCAGTTATGGGAGCATCCAATGATTCCCTCTCCTCTAATTCCAGCTTCGGTAACTGCGCCTCATCTAGGAATAATTGACCGTCAGTTGAGTTATCAACGTCGGCAGTATATAGAGACTTATAGAAGCGCATGAAAGCCGAGCAGATGTCAGTGGGATCAGAAAGAACACTTCCAGAGCTGTGCAACGAGTCAACCCATGTTTTGTTTCGGGGCCCCCTAACCAGGTTGGCCAGGAGCTTGCCGGATTTATTCCCCCACCTATGAAACCTATTCCTGCCGTAATCATAGCTGATCTGGGCCTGTTCGGTGAGAAAGGTATCATAGATTTGTTTTGCCATGAGGTACGCCTCCTTGTGAGTAGGGCTATCGCTTTGTTTGTATGTGCGGTATGCAAGTGTGAGAGCCGCGCTGAGTTCTTGTAATTTTATGTTAAATTTCTTGCGCTTAGAATTGACGTAGGAGATGATATGGTCACGGAGGACTGCTTTAGAGGCTCCCCAAAAAAGTGGAGTGTTAGGCTCTTGATCTAGGTTGTCAGTAGTATAATTCTGCCAGGTGTGTTTAAGGTGTAATAAGAAGTCCTCTGAATGTGTGAGATAAGCTGGGAATCTCCAACATTTAGATATGTTCTGAGGTAGGGACAGATGTAGGGACAGGGTAATGGGGGCGTGGTCCGAAATAATGATGTCTTTAATTGAGGTGTGGGTAACTTTAGAAAAGAGAAGTTTGGATAAAAATAGATAGTCAATGCGAGAGTGAGTAGAATGTGGGTGGGAATAGAAAGAATAATCTCGTTGAAGGGGGTTATGTAGACGCCAGGGGTCTAATAAGGTTAGTTGAGAACAAAATGAGGAAAGCAGAGTAGAGGAGGGCCCGGGTTTTTTGGTACTTACCCCCGATCTGTCCATGGATGGATCAACGACCGTGTTGAAGTCACCCCCTAGGATTAAGTTCTGGCAGCCCCAGGATAAAACTCTTTGGAGAATATCTGCAAAAAAGAGATTGTTAGATCCAGTAGGTGCATACACGTTTAGAAAGGTATATATCACATTGTCGATTGAGGCATCTAAAAATATAAATCTGCCCTCAGGGTCGATATACTTTTTGAGAATGGAGAATTGGAGATTCTTATGAAAGAGGATGGCCACACCTCTGGTTTTATTGGTGTAAGGAGCAGACACGCATTCTCCAATCCAAGGGGCTCTCAAGGAGATAGGGGAGTTATGCTCCCAGTGTGTTTCTTGCAGGAACACTACTTGAGGGGACAAGCGAGAGAGATGAGCAACCACCTTCTTGCGCTTAATGGGGCTATTTAGACCCTCCACGTTCCAGGAAACTATATTAAAGTCTAAAAGTGGGGTTGTAACCGGGGTTGAGGTTTGGGAAACAGCATGATTAGCCATGCTATCCTACCCCCGTATACGGAGAATAGAATATCAAAATGGTACAGGTAAAACGGTGCCCCCCCCCCGTCCCAGTGAGCAAGGAGGGGCCAACCTATGGAGGATCGAGACACATTATCCCAGCAGGCAAAACAAACAGACATATAAACATACAAAAATATCAAACTAACAGATATACAACAATGGGAGGCAGAGCCTCCAGCATGCATGATTAGCATGCCTTGATCATATCCCGAACACTGAGTGACCTATAGATGAAAGTAATCGTGAAGGTATGCAAGCTGTAAGTAAGAGTGGACAGTCAAGTGTCAGGGTGTGCAAAATGGGTCTTTGCCGCCATCGGATCGTCGAAGAAGCACGGTTTTCCATTGACGAAGACCCGAAGGCGGGCAGGATATAACAATGAAAACTTGACATTTTCTTCAAACAGTCGCTTGCATATCGGTGCGAACTCTCTGCGCTTGTTGGCGACATGAGTAGAGAAGTCCTGGAAGATGAGCAGCCTTTCTCCCTTATAGAGGAGGTTCGCTGACTGCCGGTAGTGGTCTAAGAGCTTAGCTTTATCCGCGTAGTTTAAAATCCGTAGAATAACAGGTCTAGGGCGTCCCGCGGATTCTCTGCGTTCAGGGCCAATCCTGTGTGCCCTTTCAATGGCTAATGGTGAGCCCTGAAGATCCATAACTAATTTGTCGGGTAGCCAGTTGGATAGGAGGTCTAGCAGTGCGTGGCCTCTCACCGACTCCGGGATGCCCACCACCCGCAGGTTGTTTCGACGGCTCCGATTCTCCAGGTCATCAAGTTTTTCAGTGAGGCTTTTGATTTCTGTGGTTTGGGTCTTTATGGTAGACTGTGCGGCTTGAAGATCGTCTTCCAATGTTGAGACCCTCTGCTCGACTTCATCTAAACGGTTGCTATGATGCGTCAGCTGGGCTAAGGTGGAGTCAATGGCTTCTTTAATGCCCGCCAGTTTTTCGTCTAGCAGAGGTCCAAGAACCGCAGCGATGTCGGTGGGTTTCATTTTGGGTTGTTTGGTAGTTGAGGCGCCAGTACGTTTTCTTTGGGATCAGGATCGAGTGGTGGAGCAATCGGAGTCAGATGAATTCCTGCGGGACGTGTCTTCGCGTGCGCCTGAAATAGGACCAGTCGAGGACATTGGGGTGGATACCAGGAACTTTTCCATATGAGGTCGCTGGAATTAAATATGTAGAGTAGAAGCAATGTAGGGCGCAGAGGGTGATTTAATGAGGGTCACATCAGCGTTGGGAGGGTACTGGAAAGTTACATTGCTATAAAGATAGCAGGCATGTCAGGGGGTTGCGGATCAGGGTTGCCGGTAGCAACGTTGCAGAGGCGTCAGAGTGTGGTACCGCAGAGCACCGCAGCGGCGTGATGTGTATGTCAAAAGGCTCGGGGTGAGGTAGCGGGAGCTAGGCGTCCACCGCTATGAGTCTGTAATTCCCAGGCGCGGCAGGTGGCGATCGGGCCTGTAAAGTATCACACCTGTTATTATAAGGTGTGATATAATGATACCTCTTTAGCCACCGAACAGGAGATATGAGAATAGGTGAAGTGATGAGATTAGTTGTATAGTGGCTGCAGGGTGTCTAATTTAGAAGTCGCCACAAGAGGGAGCCGTGGTCATGGCTATTACCAGCCATGTAGTGAGGATTGTGCCAATCGCAAGATGGCCGCCGGTCAGTGAACACTGTGCCAGTCGCAAGATGGCCACCGCCTGGCAGTGAGGCCTGGTCCCTCCGGAGGTCCCCCGGCCGTCAGTCCTCATCAGCGAGGGGGAAGGTCTTTCATGTGGGGGGATAAGTGAGGCTGGGGTTGGAAGGTAAGCGCCTGATGGAGCCTGGAATTAGTGAGGCCTGGCTCAGGGTTAGTGCGGCGCCAACCGCAAGATGGCCGCCGGCCGCCAGCCACACGCGGCCTGGCCTCCAGCTCCCGCAGGCCGCCTGTTTCCTGGTCTCCCTCGCCGGCCAGCGCTCGATGAGCAGGCTGCCTGATGTCAGAGGGTGTCCCTCAGGTGGGGGAGAGAGTCTGCAGAGCTTCCGTATCGGGTCCAGCGGGCCGGCGGGTCCGTTGTAAAATCGAGGCCCCGGCTTCTGAGACGGAGGTAGGCCGCAATCCGCAGGGGGCAACACAGGGCCCCCCCGATTCCGCAGCTTCGACCCCCGGAAGCAGGCTAGTATTGCAGGGTGAGGGGATGGTATTCCTACAGGTGGGCTCCCAGATTCTGGATAGGAATATGAATATTGGATTTGGCTGGCTGGAGCTGTACAGAGACCCGACCTTCCCTGATGCCAGCTAGGCCACGCCCCCTCCGGACCTTGGTGCAGATTTTTTTTAAAAACGACAGGGGCGTGCAAGAGATGCTGTCGGTGGCCCGAAGAATTGCGGGACACTTTCGGCGTACAGGCACCACGTACAGAAGACTGGAGCACCACCAAAAACTACTGAACCTGCCCTGCCATCATCTGAAGCAAGAAGTGGTAACGAGGTGGAATTCAACCCTCTATATGCTTCAGAGGTTGGAGGAGCAGCAAAAGGCCATTCAAGCCTATACAATTGAGCACGATATAGGAGGTGGAATGCACCTGTCTCAAGTGCAGTGGAGAATGATTTCAACGTTGTGCAAGGTTCTGATGCCCTTTGAACTTGCCACACGTGAAGTCAGTTCAGACACTGCCAGCCTGAGTCAGGTCATTCCCCTCATCAGGCTTTTGCAGAAGAAGCTGGAGACATTGAAGGAGGAGCTAACACGGAGCGATTCCGCTAGGCATGTGGGACTTGTGGATGGAGCCCTTAATTCGCTTAACAAGGATTCACGGGTGGTCAATCTGTTGAAATCAGAGCACTACATTTTGGCCACCGTGCTCGATCCTAGATTTAAAACCTACCTTGGATCTCTCTTTCCGGCAGACACAAGTCTGCTGGGGTTGAAAGACCTGCTGGTGAGAAAATTGTCAAGTCAAGCGGAACGCGACCTGTCAACATCTCCTCCTTCACATTCTCCCGCAACTGGGGGTGCGAGGAAAAGGCTCAGAATTCCGAGCCCACCCGCTGGCGGTGATGCAGGGCAGTCTGGAGCGACTGCTGATGCTGACATCTGGTCCGGACTGAAGGACCTGACAACGATTACGGACATGTCGTCTACTGTCACTGCATATGATTCTCTTAACATTGAAAGAATGGTGGAGGATTATATGAGTGACCGCATCCAAGTAGGCACGTCACACAGTCCGTACTTATACTGGCAGGAAAAAGAGGCAATTTGGAGGCCCTTGCACAAACTGGCTTTATTCTACCTAAGTTGCCCTCCCACAAGTGTGTACTCCGAAAGAGTGTTTAGTGCCGCCGCTCACCTTGTCAGCAATCGGCGTACGAGGTTACATCCAGAAAATGTGGAGAAGATGATGTTCATTAAAATGAATTATAATCAATTCCTCCGCGGAGACATTGACCAGCAGCAATTGCCTCCACAAAGTACACAGGGAGCTGAGATGGTGGATTCCAGTGGGGACGAATTGATAATCTGTGAGGAGGGGGATGTACACGGTGATATATCGGAGGATGATGATGAGGTGGACATCTTGCCTCTGTAGAGCCAGTTTGTGCAAGGAGAGATTAATTGCTTCTTTTTTGGGGGGGGTCCAAACCAACCCGTCATATCAGTCACAGTCGTGTGGCAGACCCTGTCACTGAAATGATGGGTTGGTTAAAGTGTGCATGTCCTGTTTATACAACATAAGGGTGGGTGGGAGGGCCCAAGGACAATTCCATCTTGCACCTCTTTTTTCTTTTCTTTTTCTTTGCGTCATGTGCTGTTTGGGGAGGGTTTTTTGGAAGGGCCATCCTGCGTGACACTGCAGTGCCACTCCTAGATGGGCCCGGTGTTTGTGTCGGCCACTAGGGTCGCTTATCTTACTCACACAGTCAGCTACCTCATTGCGCCTCTTTTTTTCTTTGCGTCATGTGCTGTTTGGGGAGGGTTTTTTGGAAGGGACATCCTGCGTGACACTGCAGTGCCACTCCTAGATGGGCCCGGTGTTTGTGTCGGCCACTAGGGTCGCTTATCTTACTCACACAGTCAGCTACCTCATTGCGCCTCTTTTTTTCTTTGCGTCATGTGCTGTTTGGGGAGGGTTTTTTGGAAGGGACATCCTGCGTGACACTGCAGTGCCACTCCTAGATGGGCCCGGTGTTTGTGTCGGCCACTAGGGTCGCTTATCTTACTCACACAGTCAGCTACCTCATTGCGCCTCTTTTTTTCTTTGCGTCATGTGCTGTTTGGGGAGGGTTTTTTGGAAGGGACATCCTGCGTGACACTGCAGTGCCACTCCTAGATGGGCCCGGTGTTTGTGTCGGCCACTAGGGTCGCTTATCTTACTCACACAGTCAGCTACCTCATTGCGCCTCTTTTTTTCTTTGCGTCATGTGCTGTTTGGGGAGGGTTTTTTGGAAGGGACATCCTGCGTGACACTGCAGTGCCACTCCTAGATGGGCCCGGTGTTTGTGTCGGCCACTAGGGTCGCTTATCTTACTCACACAGTCAGCTACCTCATTGCGCCTCTTTTTTTCTTTGCGTCATGTGCTGTTTGGGGAGGGTTTTTTGGAAGGGACATCCTGCGTGACACTGCAGTGCCACTCCTAGATGGGCCCGGTGTTTGTGTCGGCCACTAGGGTCGCTTATCTTACTCACACAGTCAGCTACCTCATTGCGCCTCTTTTTTTCTTTGCGTCATGTGCTGTTTGGGGAGGGTTTTTTGGAAGGGACATCCTGCGTGACACTGCAGTGCCACTCCTAGATGGGCCCGGTGTTTGTGTCGGCCACTAGGGTCGCTTATCTTACTCACACAGCGACCTCGGTGCAAATTTTAGGACTAAAAATAATATTGTGAGGTGTGAGGTATTCAGAATAGACTGAAAATGAGTGTAAATTATGGTTTTTGAGGTTAATAATACTTTGGGATCAAAATGACCCCCAAATTCTATGATTTAAGCTGTTTTTTAGGGTTATTTGAAAAAAACACCCGAATCCAAAACACACCCGAATCCGACAAAAAAAATTCGGTGAGGTTTTGCCAAAACGCGGTCGAACCCAAAACACGGCCGCGGAACCGAACCCAAAACCAAAACACAAAACCCGAAAAATTTCCGGCGCTCATCTCTAGTTTAAATACCTAGACCAGTTTCAGTCCACCATACACCTTGATAACGGCTCCTAGGGAGCAGAAACGCGTTGGTGAGCTGATCGGACAGACTGTGGTGGACCAGGTCTTTGAGTGATTGGAGGTTGCAGATCCAGTGACGAATGCGGTACTTGAAAGCAGGGGAGGTATCCATTTGAAATCACTATACTCGTTTGGGTGGGCACTCCATGACACCCCAATATATCTGGTACAATTCTCTGACTGATTAATGGTGGATTTGATGTAATTGTGTTTTTAATGAATACATTTGAAAAAATATTAATTTTATTTGGAATAAAAAAATCGTACTTCACTATATACATCTTCTCTTTTAATTTTTGGGTTGACAGGGAGAATACAATCATATTGAGAGAGAGAGAGAGAGAGAGAGAGAGAGAGAGAGATTTCATCATCAGGAGAGGATTTGGATTCGAAACAATTTCCTCATTACAGACTGTGGTGAATTGGGACTTCAGAAGTCGTTCCATTGGATGTAACAAGAGTAGTGATGAGCGGGTTCGGTTTCTCGGAAACCGAACCACCCCGAACTTCACCCTTTTTACACGGGCCAGAGCCATACTCGGAATCTCCCGTATGGCTCGGTTAACCCGAGCGCGCCCGAACATCATCATCACGCTGTCGGATTCTCGCGAGATTCGGATTCTATATAAGCAGCCGCGCGTCGCCGCCATTTTCACTCGTGCATTGGAAATGTTAGGGAGAGGACGTGGCTGGCGTCCTCTCCGTTATTGTTGAACTTGATTGTGCATTATTACTTAATTGTGGGGAGGGCTGGGGAGCAGCTGTATAATATAGGAGGAGTACAGTGCAGAGTTTTACTGATCAGTGACCACCAGTTATCCGTTCTCTGCCTGAAAAAAACGCTCCATATCTGTGCTCAGTGTGCTGCATATATCTGTGCTCACACTGCTTAATTGTGGGGACTGGGGAGCAGCTGTATTATATAGCAGGAGTACAGTGCAGAGTTTTGCTGACAGTGACCACCAGTATACGTTGTCTGCCTGAAAAACACACCATATCTGTGCTCAGTGTGCTGCTTTATTGTGGGGACTGGGGACCACCAGTATAATATTATATAGGAGGAGTACAGTGCAGAGT
Source organism: Pseudophryne corroboree (assembly GCF_028390025.1). NCBI lineage: Eukaryota > Metazoa > Chordata > Amphibia > Anura > Myobatrachidae > Pseudophryne > Pseudophryne corroboree. The sequence continues at coordinate 840,687,980 of NC_086444.1, forward strand.
TTTGCTGACCAGTGACCACCAGTATATAATATATAGCATTACGGTACAGTAGGCCACTGCTGTACCTACCTCTGTGTCGTCATTAAGTATACTATCCATCTACATTCTATACCTGTGGTGCATTTTAGTTTTGCAGTTTGCTGACACAGTGACCACCAGTATACTATATATAGCAGTACGGTACGGAAGGCCACTGCTGTACCTACCTCTGTGTCGTCATTAAGTATACTATCCATCTACATTCTATACCTGTGGTGCATTTTAGTTTTGCAGTTTGCTGACACAGTGACCACCAGTAAACTATATATAGCAGTACGGTACGGAAGGCCACTGCTGTATCTACCTCTGTGTCGTCATTAAGTATACTATCCATCTACATTCTATACCTGTGGTGCATTTTAGTTTTGCAGTTTGCTGACACAGTGACCACCAGTATACTATATATAGCAGTACGGTACGGAAGGCCACTGCTGTATCTACCTCTGTGTCGTCATTAAGTATACTATCCATCTACATTCTATACCTGTGGTGCATTTTAGTTTTGCCGTTTGCTGACACAGTGACCACCAGTATACTATATATAGCAGTACGGTACGGAAGGCCACTGCTGTACCTACCTCTGTGTCGTCATTAAGTATACTATCCATCTACATTCTATACCTGTGGTGCATTTTAGTTTTGCAGTTTGCTGACACAGTGACCACCAGTATACTATTTATAGCAGTACGGTACGGAAGGCCACTGCTGTACCTACCTCTGTGTCGTCATTAAGTATACTATCCATCTACATTCTATACCTGTGGTGCATTTTAGTTTTGCAGTTTGCTGACACAGTGACCACCAGTATACTATATATAGCAGTACGGTACGGAAGGCCACTGCTGTATCTACCTCTGTGTCGTCATTAAGTATACTATCCATCTACATTCTATACCTGTGGTGCATTTTAGTTTTGCAGTTTGCTGACACAGTGACCACCAGTATACTATATATAGCAGTACGGTACGGAAGGCCACTGCTGTACCTACCTCTGTGTCGTCATTAAGTATACTATCCATCTACATTCTATACCTGTGGTGCATTTTAGTTTTGCAGTTTGCTGACACAGTGACCACCAGTATACAATATATAGCAGTACGGTACGGAAGGCCACTGCTGTACCTACCTCTGTGTCGTCATTAAGTATACTATCCATCTACATTCTATACCTGTGGTGCATTTTAGTTTTGCAGTTTGCTGACACAGTGACCACCAGTATACTATATATAGCAGTACGGTACGGAAGGCCACTGCTGTACCTACCTCTGTGTCGTCATTAAGTATACTATCCATCTACATTCTATACCTGTGGTGCATTTTAGTTTTGCAGTTTGCTGACACAGTGACCACAGTATACTATATATAGCAGTACGGTACGGAAGGCCACTGCTGTACCTACCTCTGTGTCGTCATTAAGTATACTATCCATCTACATTCTATACCTGTGGTGCATTTTAGTTTTGCAGTTTGCTGACACAGTGACCACCAGTATACTATATATAGCAGTACGGTACGGAAGGCCACTGCTGTACCTACCTCTGTGTCGTCATTAAGTATACTATCCATCTACATTCTATACCTGTGGTGCATTTTAGTTTTGCAGTTTGCTGACACAGTGACCACCAGTATACTATATATAGCAGTACGGTACGGAAGGCCACTGCTGTACCTACCTCTGTGTCGTCATTAAGTATACTATCCATCTACATTCTACACCTGTGGTGCATTTTAGTTTTGCAGTTTGCTGACATAGTGACCACCAGTATACTATATATAGCAGTACGGAAGGCCACTGCTGTACCTACCTCTGTGTCGTCATTAAGTATACTATCCATCTACATTCTATACCTGTGGTGCATTTTAGTTTTGCAGTTTGCTGACACAGTGACCACCAGTATACTATATATAGCAGTACGGTACGGAAGGCCACTGCTGTACCTACCTCTGTGTCGTCATTAAGTATACTATCCATCTACATTCTATACCTGTGATGCATTTTAGTTTTGCAGTTTGCAGACACAGTGACCACCAGTATACTATATATAGCAGTACGGTACGGAAGGCCACTGCTGTACCTACCTCTGTGTCGTCATTAAGTATACTATCCATCTACATTCTATACCTGTGGTGCATTTTAGTTTTGCAGTTTGCTGACACAGTGACCACCAGTATACTATATATAATAGCAGTACGGTACGGAAGGCCACTGCTGTACCTACCTCTGTGTCGTCATTAAGTATACTATCCATCTACATTCTATACCTGTGGTGCATTTTAGTTTTGCAGTTTGCTGACACAGTGACCACCAGTATACTATATATAGCAGTACGGAAGGCCACTGCTGTACCTACCTCTGTGTCGTCATTAAGTATACTATCCATCTACATTCTATACCTGTGGTGCATTTTAGTTTTGCAGTTTGCTGACACAGTGACCACCAGTATACTATATATAGCAGTACGGTACGGAAGGCCACTGCTGTACCTACCTCTGTGTCGTCATTAAGTATACTATCCATCTACATTCTATACCTATGGTGCATTTTAGTTTTGCAGTTTGCTGACACAGTGACCACAGTATACTATATATAGCAGTACGGTACGGAAGGCCACTGCTGTACCTACCTCTGTGTCGTCATTAAGTATACTATCCATCTACATTCTATACCTGTGGTGCATTTTAGTTTTGCAGTTTGCTGACACAGTGACCACCAGTATACTATATATAGCAGTACGGTACGGAAGGCCACTGCTGTACCTACCTCTGTGTCGTCATTAAGTATATTATCCATCTACATTCTATACCTGTGGTGCATTTTAGTTTTGCAGTTTGCTGACACAGTGACCACCAGTATACTATATATAGCAGTACGGTACGGAAGGCCACTGCTGTACCTACCTCTGTGTCGTCATTAAGTATACTATCCATCTACATTCTATACCTGTGGTGCATTTTAGTTTTGCAGTTTGCTGACACAGTGACCACCAGTATACTATTTATAGCAGTACGGTACGGAAGGCCACTGCTGTACCTACCTCTGTGTCGTCATTAAGTATACTATCCTCTATACCTGTGGTGCATTTTAGTTTTGCAGTTTGCTGACACAGTGACCACCAGTATATATAGCAGTACGGTACGGAAGGCCACTGCTCTACCTACCTCTGTGTCGCCAAGTATATTATCCATCCATACCTGTGGTGCATTTCAGTTGTGCGCAGTATATATAGTAGTAGGCCATTGCTATTGATACTGGCATATAATTCCACACATTAAAAAATGGAGAACAAAAATGTGGAGGTTAAAATAGGGAAAGATCAAGATTCACTTCCACCTCGTGCTGAAGCTGCTGCCACTAGTCATGGCCGAGACGATGAAAAGCCATCAACGTAGAGAGCATGTAAAATCCAAAAAACAAAAGTTCAGTAAAATGACCCAAAAATCAAAATTGAAAGCATCTGATGAGAAGCGTAAACTTGCCAATATGCCATTTACGACACGGAGTGGCAAGGAACGGCTGAGGCCCTGGCCTATGTTCATGGCTAGTGGTTCAGATTCACATGAGGATGGAAGCACTCATCCTCTCGCTAGAAAAATTAAAAGAATTAAGCTGGCAAAAGCACAGCAAAGAACTGTGCGTTCTTCTAAATCACAAATACCCAAGGAGAGTCCAATTGTGTCGGTTGCGATGCCTGACCTTCCCAACACTGGACGGGAAGAGCTTGCGCCTTCCACCATTTGCACGACCCCTGCAAGTGCTAGAAGGAGCACCCGCAGTCCAGTTCCTGATAGTCAAATTGAAGATGTCACTGTTGAAGTACACCAGGATGAGGATATGGGTGTTGCTGGTGCTGGGAAGGAAATTGACAAGGAGGATTCTGATGGTGAGGTGGTTTGTTTAAGTCAGGCACCCGGGGAGACACCTGTTGTCCGTGGGACGAATATGGCCATTGACATGCCTGGTCAAAATACAAAAAAAATCAGCTCTTCGGTGTGGAATTATTTCAACACAAATGCGGACAACAGGTGTCAAGCCGTGTGTTGCCTTTGTCAAGCTGTAATAAGTAGGGGTAAGGACGTTAACCACCTCGGAACATCCTCCCTTATACATCACCTGCAGCGCATTCATCATAAGTCAGTGACAAGTTCAAAAACTTTGGGTGACAGCGGAAGCAGTCCACTGACCACTAAATCCCTTCCTCTTGTAACCAAGCTCCTGCAAACCACACCACCAACTCCCTCAGTGTCAATTTCCTCCTTACCCAGGAATAGTCCTGCAGGCCATGTCACTGGTAAGTCTGACGAGTCCTCTCCTGCCTGGGATTCCTCCGATGCATCCTTGAGTGTAACGCCTACTGCTGCTGGCGCTGCTGTTGTAGCTGCTGGGAGTCGATCGTCATCCCAGAGGGAAAGTCGGAAGACCACTTGTGCTACTTCCAGTAAGCAATTTACTGTCAAACAGTCCTTTGCGAGGAAGATGAAATATCACAGCAGTCATCATGCTGCAAAGCAGATAATTCAGGCCTTGGCAGCCTGGGCGGTGAGAAACGTGGTTCCCGTATCCACCGTTAATTCAGAGGCAACTAGATACTTCATTGAGGTACTGTGTCCCCGGTACCAAATACCATCTAGGTTCCATTTCTCTAGGCAGGCGATACCGAAAATGTACACAGACCTCAGAAAAAGAGTCACCAGTGTCCTAAAAAATGCAGTTGTACCCAATGTCCACTTAACCACGGACATGTGGACAAGTGGAGCAGGGCAGACTCAGGACTATATGACTGTGACAGCCCACTGGGTAGATGTATTGCCTCCCGCAGCAAGAACAGCAGCGGCGGCACCAGTAGCAGCATCTCGCAAACGCCAACTCGTTCCTAGGCAGGCTACGCTTTGTATCACCGCTTTCCAGAAGAGGCACACAGCTGACAAACTCTTACGGAAACTGAGGAAGATCATCGCAGAATGGCTTACCCCAATTGGACTCTCCTGGGGATTTGTGACATCGGACAACGCCAGCAATATTGTGCGTGCATTACATCTGGGCAAATTCCAGCACGTCCCATGTTTTGCACATACATTGAATTTGGTGGTGCAGAATTATTTAAAAAACGACAGGGGCGTGCAAGAGATGCTGTCGGTGGCCCGAAGAATTGCGGGCCACTTTCGGCATTCAGCCACCGCGTACAGAAGACTGGAGCACCACCAAACAGTCGTGAACCTGCCCTGCCATCATCTGAAGCAAGAGGTGGTAACGAGGTGGAATTCAACCCTCTATATGCTTCAGAGGATGGAGGAGCAGCAAAAGGCCATTCAAGCCTATACATCTGGCCACGATATAGGCAAAGGAGGGGGAATGCACCTGACTCAAGCGCAGTGGAGAATGATTTCAACGTTGTGCAAGGTTCTGCAACCCTTTGAACTTGCCACACGTGAAGTCAGTTCAGACACTGCCAGCCTGAGTCAGGTCATTCCCCTCATCAGGCTTTTGCAGAAGAAGCTGGAGACATTGAAGGAGGAGCTAAAACAGAGCGATTCCGCTTGGCATGTGGGACTTGTGGATGGAGCCCTTAATTCGCTTAACCAGGATTCACGGGTGGTCAAACTGTTGAAATCAGAGCACTACATTTTGGCCACCGTGCTCGATCCTAGATTTAAAACCTACGTTGTATCTCTCTTTCCGGCAGACACAAGTCTGCAGAGGTTCAAAGACCTGCTGGTGAGAAAATTGTCAAGTCAAGTGGAACGTGACCCGTCAGCATCTCCTCCTTCACATTCTCCCGCAACTGGGGGTGCGAGGAAAAGGCTAAGAATTCCGAGCCCACCCACTGGCGGTGATGCAGGGCAGTCTGGAGCGAGTGCTGACATCTGGTCCGGACTGAAGGACCTGCCAACGATTACTGACATGTCGTCTACTGTCACTTCATATAATTCTCTCACCATTGAAAGAATGGTGGAGGATTATATGAGTGACCGCATCCAAGTAGGCACGTCAGACAGTCCGTACGTATACTGGCAGGAAAAAGAGGCAATTTGGAGGCCCTTGCACAAACTGGCTTTATTCTACTTAAGTTGCCCTCCCTCCAGTGTGTACTCCGAAAGAGTGTTTAGTGCAGCCGCTCACCTTGTCAGCAATCGGCGTACGAGGTTACTTCCAGAAAATGTGGAGAAGATGATGTTCATCAAAATGAATTATAATCAATTCCTCCGTGGAGACATTCACCAGCAGCAATTGCCTCCACAAAGTACACAGGGACCTGAGATGGTGGATTCCAGTGGGGACGAATTAATAATCTGTGAGGAGGGGGATGTACACAGTGAAAGGGGTGAGGAATCGGAGGATGATGATGAGGTGGACATCTTGCCTCTGTAGAGCCAGTTTGTGCAAGGAGAGATTGATTGCTTCTTTTTTTGGTGGGGGCCCAAACCAACCAGTCATTTCAGTCACAGTCGTGTGGCAGACCCTGTCGCTGAAATGATGGGTTCGTTAAAGTGTGCATGTCCTGTTTATACAACATAAGGGTGGGTGGGAGGGCCCAAGGACAATTCCATCTCGCACCTCTTTTTTCTTTAATTTTTCTTTGCATCATGTGCTGTTTGGGGACAATTTTTTGAAGTGCCATACTGCCTGACACTGCAGTGCCACTCCTAGATGGGCCAGGTGTTTGTGTCGGCTACTTGTGTCGCTTAGCTTAGTCACACAGCGACCTTGGTGCGCCTCTTTTTTTCTTTGCATCATGTGCTGTTTGGGGACAATTTTTTTGAAGTGCCATCCTGCCTGACACTGCAGTGCCACTCCTAGATGGGCCAGGTGTTTGTGTCGGCCACTTGTGTCGCTTAGCTTAGTCACACAGCGACCTTGGTGCGCCTCTTTTTTTCTTTGCATCATGTGCTGTTTGGGGACTATTTTTTTGAAGTGCCATCCTGCCTGACACTGCAGTGCCACTCCTAGATGGGCCCGGTGTTTGTGTCGGCCACTTGTGTCGCTTAGCTTAGCCATCCAGCGACCTCGGTGCAAATTTTAGGACTAAAAATAATATTGTGAGGTGTGAGGTGTTCAGAATAGACTGGAAATTAGTGGAAATTATGGTTATGGAGGTTAATAATACTATGGAATCAAAATGACCCCCAAATTCTATGATTTAAGCTGTTTTTTAGGGTTTTTTGTAAAAAACACCCGAATCCAAAACACACCCGAATCCGACAAAAAATTTTCGGTGAGGTTTTGCCAAAACGCGTCCGAATCCAAAACACGGCCGCGGAACCGAATCCAAAACCAAAACACAAAACCCGAAAAATGTCCGGTGCACAGTTACAAAAGTGATGTATTGGGCACTATTTTTTCCCAATATCACAGAGGGTGCGCACAATTTCAAAACTGTGTTACATTACCAAAGAAAGAGTTTGAAACCCCCCAAAAAAACAAGTTGCCTCTGAGAGGCATTGGGGGTCATTCCGAGTTGCATGCTGCCGATTTTCGCTGTGCTGCGATCAGGTCTCTACTGCACATGCGTATGCACCACAATGCGCACGTGCATCGTACGGGTACAATGTGGATCGTTACTGAGCTATGGATTTAACAAAGAATCCATACGCACAGCCGATCTTAAGAAGATTGACAGAAAGAGGGTGTTTATGAGTGTCAACTGACCGTTTTATGGGAGTGGTAGGGGAAACGCAGGCATGTCCGGGCGTTTGGAGGGCGGGTGTGTGATGTCAATTCCGGCACCAAAAAGACTGAAGTGATCGCAAGGGCTGAGTAAGTTCAGACCTACTCTGAAACTGCACAAAATGTTTTTGCAGAGCTCGGCTGCACAGGCGTTCGCACACTTGCAAAGCGAAAATACACTCCCCCATGGGCGGTGACTATGCGTTTGCACGGCTGCTAAAAACAGCTAGCCTGCGATCACCTCGGAATGACCCCCATTGTGTGTAAAAAATGGAACAGATCCTTAGGATTTGTGCAGCCTTCTCTATATTTTTTCGTGGAAAAACTGAAAATCAGTTTTGGCTGTCTATAGCAGTGGCCAGAGGTGTATTCTTATTCATAATGGGACTTGTTAGGGATACGTGTACGTTTTGGGTTCGGGTTATCTTACCAAGATCCTGGGATGGAGGATCCTTTTACATATGTGTCTGAGTGATAAAGTTGTGAACAAAGGTGTGTGATGGTGTACTGTAATTTTTTTTCTTTTTTTTACAGGTACACTGCAGGACCCAGCAGACCTGTGTACCAGGGCATGCTGGCACTTGCAGTTCTCTGAGTGCCAGCAAATTCTAGAAGCCACTTAAATTAGGCATGGCAGCATAGCACCAGTTGAAAACAATATTAATTATATTAAATTAATAATATTTATTAATCCCACACCCACTGCACCAGGGTTGCAGGCTCATAACTAGTGGTGTGCTAGCGGTGCCTGGCCCACAGCACAAATGCACTGTGGGTGCAGGTCCCCCACAGCACCCGCACAGAAGTGCTGTAAGTTGGCTAGTTGTTGCAGCCTTCTGTACCCGCTCCGCCCCTCCCTTCTGACATCCGCTTGTGTGTCTGAAGTCTCACAAGAAGAGAGAGCGACGTGTCAAGGGTCAGCCATCGCCTGCTCAGGAGCCAAATGTAAGTAATGTGTGAAAGGGGGCTCTACCTGGCGTAATGTATATAAGGGGTTCTGCCTGGTGTAATGTTTATAAGTGGCACTACTACTAGTGTGCGGCATAATATGAATTGATACTTTTTGTGACCACACCCCTTCACGCCCCTATATTTTTCTGCCCTCCTTCGGTGCACACTGCCTCTATTTTAAATATAGACGGGGGACACCAATTCTCTTCCTGGCACAGGGCACCAAAATGTCTTGTTACAGGTCTGCAGGGGTGTGGGATATAGCCCTAGTGCTTTCAGCATGGAGCTTGTTATACCTAGTGAGTAAGGTGCAATTTATTTATTTTTTTGCAGGTCCGACTTCCCTAGGAATTTCAGCCCCATGCTGAAAGAACTAGGACTGGTTGGCACTATGATGACCCCACACCACACCACGGGTCCCCCTGCTTTAGTGCCACCAGTCCTGGCTGATAATGGCTAGTTCTGGTTAGTGGAAATTTGGGAGAACCACATGCTGTTTGTACCTCTGATTTTTCCTCTACCAGTGTAGACTTAATGGCTCATCGATATTGATACTAAAGTAAAATATCTATGGTTTTTGTATGATTAGCATCCAGACTGCAAGTAGGAGCTGCTTCTTCATTGATACTATTGAGATACTTGTGATTTTTATTATAAATCACTAAAAAACGCTAATTCAAACCAATTTACTACCACGCACCCGAATTCTTTTCATATGTGCCTATAATAGGGACACATCTGAAAAGAGTCAGGTTAATGGCTCATCACTGGTTATGAATGTCCTTTTTACCTATTTTGGCAAAATCTTGGGATTCATGCAGCACTTTTAAACCATTTTTGTGGTTGGATTGTAACTGGATCAGAAACTGACATTGATAATGCGATGATTTGAGAGAATCCAAATCACCTGTGTAGGAGAGCACTAACAGGTTGTACTTGATGGCCAAATGTTTTATTTCAACCTCAGAAACTATATGTTACTATATTACCTTTAGCAAATTCAGTGGTTTTGAACACTAACCTATTATTGATCCAGTGCTTTGTCCATCAGTTTCGAAACAAGCCTAAAATGGACGCTTAGTAAATTTTGTCCTATAACTTATTTCCTCAGCTTGGTACAGCAACCTTTTCATAGACTGCTTGCAGTCAGGTTATTAGATGACAATGCTTTTTGAGGTGTAGTAATACCTAATAATGAAGCACAATGCTTACTGCAATCACTATGTACTGAAATGGCAAAAGGACCCCCCCCCCCCACCCCCCAGGTAAATTCCGCCACCCTTAGCTCAGTGTCAGTGGAGCCAGATACAGTCTGTGATACTGCACTGGCTTCACTGTGACTGGCAGTGACTTCCTATTGAAAGTCCTACCTGCCAGTCACAGACACTACAGGCAGTCCCACTGGGATGTGTTTCCTCTCTCTGGGATTGCCAGACTGGGCTGCAATTGGCAGGAAGCTGGCTTTCTGTAGAAGCCAGCTCCCTGCCTCCTCAGCCCTAGCTGATGTCTATGGACTGCAGCCGATGCAGTCCATAGATGCCGTGGTACCGGCGTCTGTGAACTGTACATAGGTGGTCATTCCGAGTTGTTCGTTTGCAAGCTGCTTTTAGCAGCTTTGCACACGCTAAGCCGCCGCCTACTGGGAGTGAATCTTAGCTTATCAAAATTGCGAACGAAAGATTAGCAGAATTGCGAATAGACACTTCTTAGCAGTTTCTGAGTAGCTCCAGACTTACTCGGCATCTGCGATCAGTTCAGTGCTTGTCGTTCCTGGTTTGACGTCACAAACACACCCAGCGTTCGCCCAGACACTCCTCCGTTTCTCCAGCCACTCCCGCGTTTTTCCCGGAAACGGTAGCGTTTTTTCACACACACCCATAAAACGGTCAGTTTCCGCCCAGAAACACCCACTTCCTGTCAATCACATTACGATCACCAGAACGAAGAAAAAACCTCGTAATGCCGTGAGTAAAATTCCTAACTGCATAGCAAATTTACTTGGCGCAGTCGCACTGCGGACATTGCGCATGCGCATTAGCGACTAATCGCTCCATTGCGAGAAAAAAATAACGAGCGAACAACTCGGAATGACCCCTATAGTACAGGTGCCGGGACCCAAGGCGGCGGAGACCCGACAGCTTTGCCAGCGGCAGCCCTCCTCCACTAAGATAGGAGCCTCCGCTGTTAGTAACTGTACTGTAAATAATGTTATTTTCCTGCATTTTGATTAGTTCCTTTAAGGTTAATTTATATCAAATCCACTAACTGCTCTAAGGACCAAAGGACAAATCTGAAAGTTTGCATAATTACTTGTCTCTTTTGCAAGCTTGTATGAAAGTAGCTGTGTACGCCTAGTGCATTTTCTATGTCTACTAATAACTATTTGACACATTGCTTGTATATTTCTGTTTTAACTATAAAAACTTTTTCTTATCATTAAGCATTTGCAAACATAAATCCGCTTCAGTGATGGGAGTACCTGACCCTTGGATAACCTCTAGAATGCCAAAAATGAAATACAAAATCTGTCAGGATGATTGAAAGAGAAGCTTTATAGCAGCAGCAGACTAAGAGGATGAAAGAGAAAATGTATAAGAAGAAGCCTCAGGGTAAAACAGCTCGAACTACAGATACTTTATTTAATGCAAGTCAAGGGACCAAAGAACTGCTTCCAAGTTTAAGGAACTTCTGCTGATTACTACTGAACAGCTAAATAATTAGGAAGTCAGGACTATGAAACAGTATGTGCTCCTTATATCTGTGTTATAAGCTATAAATTATTAAAGTATATACTGAAAAGTATACAGAAGCAAAGTAGAAAAAAGTGGCAGGCAAAAAGATACATTAATTTAATGTAAAATAGCAGAATTATGTATCTAAGCTGAAGGGAGCAATGAAAATGTGGAATAACATTGGCTTAAGCAATGCCAGATTCCTGAAGATGCTCTAGTGTGAGCGTAAGCTCTCTAGCCCCTGCACTGCTGCTTCGGAGGAGGTGTAAAGTGCGGCAGCAGTATTTCACCTGGCAGCCCGCCACTCCTCTGCTCCTCCAGTATCGGCGCCTCTCTCATGTTTGGGGGGAGCGAGCTGCCAATCAGAGCGCTCTATCTGAAGAGTTGCTGCTCGTGCATGGCATTTATGAACATGAGCCATGTCCAGTGTAAAGACAGAGACTAAAGGCCAGTCCACACGTCCAGAGATGTGTGCTGAGCGATCTATTAGTGACCGCTGAGCGAGGGGACAGGGGGCCGCTCATTTCACCCAGCGATGTGCTAGATTGAGCCTGCATGCAGGCCAAAATAGCACTGGCGATCAGTAGCGATCAGTAAGCAAGCACGCAAGTACGGAGGGCGACATACCATGGCAAGATCCGCTACTGTTTGGCAGTGCCCCCGCTGTGAAGGGAACTAGATGCTACCCGTCTAGTTTCCCTTCGCGGAGAGGACCTTTGCTGTGCGGTGCGCGATGACGTCATCGCGCACCGCACAGCTTTGTGGGACTGGCACAGACGCTGGGGGTTATAATTGACCTCTTGTGTCTATGTATGCTGTGCTATGGGAGAGACATCATGACGTCTCTCCCATAGATCCGAGGAGAGGAGCGGCACCGGCGGAGGTCTGCAGCGGTTGGGAATCAGGAGCGGGGATAGTAAGTATTCATTTTTTTGTTTGTTTTTTGTAAGCGGCGCTACTGTACAGGGGGCACAAATGGGGGCACAACTCTACAGGGGACGTAACTGACCACGCCCCTGTATGAGGCCACGCCCCTATTTTTCACCCGGGGCGCCAAAAGGGCTAGAACCGGCCCTGCCGGCGATAGCGCCGTGCTGGGCCGCGCATCGCTATCGCAGTGGGACATACACACGAAAGATCCGTGATTAAAATCTAAGCAATCTAGTCAGATTGCTTAGATTTTAAGAACGGATCTCTCCATGTGTACCCCCCTAAAGTTGACTCCATCTGCCAAAAATTTGGTCTGTTATGTGGGGTTTCTGTGTGCTCAGAAACACCCCTCTCCTTTGGGTGTACCTCTGATATTAAATAAAGTCCTTCAATTTATGGTCAAGTTATGGCAAATTTGGAACAGATCATCAAACAGAAACAGGGAAGATGAGGGCAATGAGTATTCCTCCTTTCCTCTCTGTATACAGCATGTACTCACATGAATAAGATAGAAGATGCACCCTTTCAGTTGTGTATTCTCTCTGTTCTGACTCTGCTGCTTGAGGTTAGGGTCACTTAGGAAACTGCTAGTCAAAGTAGTGACTCTCCAGATTTTTCATTTGCAGTTCTTTCTAAATTGTTTGGCAATGTAATGGATCACTGGATTCCTTGTTTCTGCAGGTACAAGAGAAAAATATATGAGATAAAACAGGCTGCAGATCCTGATGCATTACAAGGGGCGTATCTATAATATGTGCAGGATGTGTGGTGCACACAGGTTTTTGAGCCAAGGAGGGTCCACATCACTCACAGTGCACCCATAGTCTACTTACTTTTTCTGCCAACAACCACAGAAATCACTGAGAAAAGGGCGATGGTGTCATTTTCTTAGAGATATGCTCATGAGCAGTAGAAACTGGCACAGTGCTAGGGCATACTCAGGGCATGTGCTGGCTGGAGAGGGAGGACCCACATAGGGACTGCACACATGCCCTCTCCTCTCTTAAAATGCCCTGTGCATTACTGTTTTATTCTGTGAAATACAGATGTGAGATTATGCACTTACTCACCGAACTATACAGTAGTGCATGTAAAGATAAATGCCTTGTTTGGAGGTGCTATAAGTTTCTGTACCGGGTGCAAAAGCAGACATGCATATCCACCAACGTTACTTCTCAACATTAAAACTGGGTGCATTTGTTTCATTTGATGATATAAATGCTACGCAAGGTATTTTTTGGAAGAAGCAACCAATGAGTTTCAGCTGGGACTGGTTCTTTACACGACAATGGGGATGAATGATTTGGCAACATTTTTAAATAACTATTGATCAAGCAATCAAAAATATTCTTAATATTATGATGTACAGGTGTTTCATTTCTTATTCATTTTTACTACAAATAAAAATTCTATGAAAACAAGTATCCTTGTATTAAGTTTGTCTCTAATGGGTCCAGTTACTTTCTTATTAAGATTTTTTGTATTTTTATAATACTATATAAGAGAAGTGCGTTGTACATGGTCTGTTATAGCCACTATCAGAGATCCCATGAAGATAGTTAAGAGGATGAAAAAGTAAGCAACCTCTATTCCATATGTAGATGTACCCATATGCTGCAGATTTCTATTAAAACACATATTAAATGCCTTTATTTAGATTTGTTATCGATTTATATTATGGTTTTAAATATTTTACCTTTGGGGACAATTATTAATCACCCAAATATTGTATACTATATATTATCTGTTCACTCATACCAAAAGGTTTTGTTTGATCACCGATACTGCCATTGCCCACATTTATTTGTGAAGTCTATACTGCAGCAGTCCAAACAGAAATCATTTAATATTAATAATTTATTTAATTGATCTAATACAGCCACAATGCTAATGAATGAAGAAGTATCAGCTAGAGGCTAATCCACAAACAGCCAGTCAGAAATGGCTAGATAATGTGTTCTTAGTCCACATCGTCGTCATCATATATGTGCACCTAGCCCCCTAGTACCTGCATGATATACCCTTCTTGACAAGCAAATCTGCAACTGTCCACCCCTTCCCTCCCGTATGCCACCACTGCCGGCATACACAGCTATAAATCAAAGAAAAAAAAAATCTTGATACAGACATGGTTACACTTTTTTGGTGTATGTATGCATAGCATGTGAATCTTACGCTAAAAACAGCCATATGTCTACATCTGAGGGTGAAATGTATCAAATGTAAAATGACAGTAATTTCTCTAAATAGGGTCTGCAGTAGATATCAGCGATATCTGCTGTGGTCTTGCGGCATAGCAGTCTGCATGGGTTTCTGCATGTCTGTGATAAAGCTTTATTAATAAAGCTCCGGAAAAGCGCTGCTTGTGCCCAATAGATAACACCATCATTATATGAAATTCACTGTTAAGGTGGGTACACATTTTGCCCTTCCTGAGCGACGTCGTTTACTATATTGGCCAGTGTGTATGCTGCCGCCAACCAGCGATGCTTGGCCCCGTGGGTCATTAACAACCCTCGCTGTCGGTCGTGCATGCAGCTCAATTTGGACTGTCATCCAAAAACTGCATGCACGGCCCGGCCACGGTGTGATGTTACTGAGCGTTATGGCCGTCATATCGCTCAGTGTGTACGCACTGCTGACAACTGCCCTGGCAGGGAAGGGAACACACTAGGCGACAGGGTTACTTGCTACTTCCACATGCATATTTCAACTACCAGGTTGTTAATCCAGAAGCAACTTTACTAAATCATAGGGACCAGTGTCGTAACTATAGAGGGCGCAGGGGATGCAGCAGCTATGGGGCCCGGCCCCTTGGGGATCTTGAAGGCGCAGCAAAAAATCCCCTGCATTCCCCTGAATATACATTTTTATTTATTAGTAGTGCTCCACTGCGCCAGGTTCAGGGTCCGGCGGTTTACTTTCTGGTGGGATGGGAGGTAGGGGAGGGGTGTCAGAGCTGTCCTTAATATATTCAGCCTGTTGGAGAGAAAGACTCGAAGGATGATGATGCCATCAACCCGTCACTCCGGAAGGAGGAAGCAACGGCGTGACTGATGGATTGGGCTCTCTGAAGTTTCCAGTGGAGTGCTTTAGTCCTGCTGACGGTGAGTGTGCCTCCCCCTGTGTCATAGCCACACAGTCTGGGTGAGGGTGAGAGTCTCCCCTCCCAACCCGGTCATAGCCAATTTAAGTACAGAGCATGTATACCTCAGGCAGGATGGCGGTAAGGGAGAGATTATGAAGGTCCCAGGAGGAATTATGTGATAAACTACAGGGGGCATTGTACTGTCAGGGCATTATCTACACGGGAGGGAAATGGGATGCGTGCTGCAGATTCTCAGTGCGCATCAGCCTGGAGTAGAAGACACAGTTATGTCCTGAGGGGCAGGGTGATGGGAATCAGTGACTACAGGGTAGGAAGCAGGGTGGTGGGGCACAGTGACTACAGGGCAGGAAGCAGTGTGATGGGGCACAGCAACTACAGGGCAGGGAACAAGGTAATGGGACACAGCAACTACGGGATAGGAAGCAGGGTGAGGGGGCACAGAAACAACAGGACAGGGAGCAGGGTGATGGGGAACAGCAACTACAGGATAGGGAGCAGGTTCTTAGGGCACAGCAACTACAGGGCAGGGATCAAGGTGACGGGGCACAACGACTACAGGACAGGAAGTAGGGTGATGGGGCACAATGACTGACTATAGGGCAGGAAGCAAGGTGATGGGGCACAGTGACTACAGGGCAGGGAGCAAGGGGATGGGGCACAGCGACTACAAGACAGGGATCAGGCTGATGGGGCTCAGCAACTACAGGACAGGGATCAGGGTTATGGGGCATTTCAACTACAGGACAACGGGGCACAGTGACTACATGACAGGCGGCAAAGTTTTTGGGCACAGTCAGTGGCATACTGCCCTCCACTATCAGGTCCCACCACCCTCTCTGCTGTTCTGACCCCATCACCTCAAAACCACACCCACTCCCCTTTGCTCTCGCGGAGCGCAGGGGTGCCCTTTCAAAATCTTGCTATGGGACCCACAAAGGTCTAGTTATGCCCCTGATCGGGATAGCTGTATTGGAAGACCTGTCCCATCAAGGAGAGGATCATACATGTCAGAGGACACAAATACGGGTAAGCCGCAGATGAAGGGCAGATATTGCAAAATTATTGCGATAAATTATACATCTCAAAATAAAAGTATTTATCGGAATTTGCGTAGGCTCCTCAAGTCCAAAAGGACTATATGTCTATAAATATATACAGTATATACAATATATACATATATTGCATACCCCGAACATAAATTGATGAAGACCACAGGACGATACATGTTTGGACCTCTCTGAATATAAATCTAAAGATAAGCATCTACCTTTGATCTTTTGTGCCTCTTTTATGTCATGTTTTTTTTTTTATGCCATGTATTATCTTCTTGGTAAAGTCTATCCTTTTTTACCATTTTATTCTCTGTGACAGTGTTTTATCAGTATGCTCTCTATGTTCATGTAATATATTGATGTTTTATATACTTTAAAGTACACTATTATAGTCTTTTTACACTTGTGTGACACCAGTGGTCGCTTTTATTACCCTGTCCCCATGTATATATGTATTATCGTAGTAATAATAATAACAATAATAATAATAATAATAATAATAATAATAATAATAATAATTATTATTATTATTATTATTATTATTATTATTATTATCCTTTATTTATGTGGCACCACAAGGGATCTGCAGCACCCATTACACAGTGCATAATCAAATGAGCAAGCAAGAAAACAGCACTTACAGTTCAAGGTAATATAGGACAGGTATAGAAAACCAGGGGTTAGGTGCCATCAAAGGGAGTATGGAGTATAAGATAGTGTAAGAAAAGGAAAGGCACATTCAATCTAAAAGGTGAGGTGCTGACAGACCAGGGTGACACAGAAGGGGTAGACAGTGAGCACAGACAAGGGTTAAGGGGAGAGTTGACTGGGTTTGCTGAAGAAGTGGGTCTTGAGAGCCCGTTTGAAGTTTTTTAGAGAGGTGGAGAGTCAGATGGGGAGAGGTAGAGAATTCCAGAGAGAGGGAGCAGCACGTGCAAAATCTTGTAGGTACTGTAGGAGTGGGAGGAGGTAATCAGTTGGCAGGAGAGTCAGCGTGCATTAGCAGAGCGAAAAGGACAGCTGGGAATGTAAAGAGAGATAAGATCAGAGATGTAAGAGGGAGAAGAGTGGATGAGGGCTTTGTAGGTGAGTATGTACAGTATATACACACATACAGCATATCTCTATTTCGCAGGAAAATCCGACTATATATTAATCACTAATCAGGCATCTTATCTTGACTCATAAATTTGCAGTATGCATGTTAATCCAGTAGATTGCGTGCCAAGCATCTTTTTGTGTTAATCGCTGAAGGAAAAACTGCAAATATTGTTTACAAAGACATTTTCTGATCAATATCTACAATATAAAGTATACATCACAATATTAGATGCCACTACTGTCTTTGTAAAATTGGTTCCACTGAGCAATGACAGACATCCACGCTAAATGGTAGTTTGACAATAAAGTTAAAACAATTTATTTATTTTACTCTCTATTGATTGTCCCACTAGCACATACACTGTCTTTTGTAATGAGGTGCTATGTGGCTCTGCAAATGTCACCAAAGTGGAGAGTTTTCACCCACCCACTTTGTAACACTAATTATTAGTAAATGTCGCAGTAATTGCTTCCTGCTCTGCTGCGATAACCAGCGAAAACTGAGCAGCTTTGCTATGGCTTCTACAAAGTTATGGCTACAATCACGGTCTACCCTGTCTTCTCTGTGTACATGATCACAGCTGACTGCATATACATGACCCAGAAACAGCAATGACACATTTATTTTTTTTATTTTTTTTATAAGTCTCCACTCACATCACTTTTAAAGTTACAGTATGATACATTGCATTATGGAAAGAACTAAATTGTTCATACAATGAATTTCTCAATGGATTATATCTAAAACAAAAGTAACGAAATTACAAAGTTATTGAATTGCATGCTAATTAATGTTTGGTTTCTCTTGCATGTTAGAATTTTTTTTAATAATTTTATTTGGTATCCGGTCTATAGATCTACACTAAAAAGGTCTACAGTCAATAGGATGACCACTAATGGTCGACATGTATTAGGTTGACAGGGTCAAAAGATCAAAAGGTCAACAGGGTCAAAAAGTCAACAGGGTCAAAAGGTCGACTTTTTTAGTTTTTTTTTTTTTTTACATTTTTACAACTTTTGCTGCATTTAATATCCATGTCACAAACAATTATCTTTGGTTTCAATATTTTTTATATTTTCACAAACAAATGTCATAGACATGAATAAGAAAGACATAGCATGTAAGGTACAAGGTTTTAGTCCTTTGCAATAGTGAAGGTGATCAAAACCGAATACAGGTACATAATAGAGACTGGTCTCGTACATTTACATAGTGTAATGTCACCAATAGCATACAACAGTACGTTTAGAAACCTGGGCTATGCATCCTTCTACATACACAGTAACAACAACAATAATATAAAAGTGAAAAAGGGGGGGGGGTAGACAAGGACATACCATGGGAAAAGGCACGAGGGGGGGGGGAGGAGAGGACATATATTTATCTACCTAGCAACTTAAGATACATTAATATTATGCCATATAGACGAACTAATATCGGTGTCAAGCGAAGATATGTATGTACCCCATTTTGAAACAAATTTGTCATAGTTCAAGTCTGTATTTAATGAGATCGTTCTTTTGTCAAAGAAAATCAGATTAAGTAATTTGCATTTGAGTTCCTGTATAGAGGGAGCAGATTTCTTAATCCAATGTATTAATATGAGTTTATTAGCTAGTGTTAGGGTAATGATAAGGAAGGGTGAAATACAGTGGGTAGTGTGGGGGAGGTTCCAGTCTTTAAAATTCAGACAGAGGCAGGCCAAAGGGTTCAGGAGTAATCTTAAATTCATTGAGGAATTAATGAAAAGAATGACTTTACGCCAGAATTTTAGTATTTTGGAGCAGGATCAGAAGCAGTGAAAGTATTTAGCATTTGCAATAGACATTTGGGGCATAAACCTGATTCCAATGAGATCATGTGTCTCCTTTGAGCAGCTGCAATATAAAGTCATTGTATAGACTTAAAATGAACCTCCTGCAAGTAAGCTGAGTGGAGGATACTCATAGGCCCTCATTCCGAGTTGTTCGCTCTGTAATTTTCTTCGCATCGCAGCGATTTTCCGCTAATTGCGCATGCGCAATGTTCGCACTGCGACTGCGCCAAGTAAATTTGCTATGCAGTTAGGAATTTTACTCACGGCATTACAAGGTTTTTTCTTTGTTCTGGTGATCGTAATGTGATTGACAGGAAGTGGGTGTTTCTGGGCGGAAACAGGCCGTTTTATGGGTGTGTGTGAAAAAACGCTGCCGTTTCTGGGAAAAACGCGGGAGTGTCTGAAGAAACGGGGGAGTGTCTGGGCGAACGCTGGGAGTGTTTGTGACGTCAAACCAGGAACGAAACTGACTGAACTGATCGCAGTTGCCGAGTAAGTCTGGAGCTACTCAGAAACTGCTAAGAAGTGTCTATTCGCAATTCTGCTAATCTTTCGTTCGCAATTTTACTATGCTAAGATTCACTCCCAGTAGGCGGCGGCTTAGCGTGTGCAAAGCTGCTAAAAGCAGCTTGCGAGCGAACAACTCGGAATGACCACCATAATCTTATGGGAATGAGAAGAATGAAGATCGGCTCGAGTGAACGCGGGGATATCACTATTCCAATTTTGTACAAGAACATCAAGGTGATTGTCAGACTGAAGGTTAATAAGAATAGAATACAAGTGTTTAGATTTGAATTTTCGTGTGTAGAGGGAATGTAGTAGTGCATCTAGGGAATGAGGATGAGTGCGTAGAGTGGGTGAGGGGAGCAAGGCTTGTGCAAAGTGCCTCGCCTGGAGATATAAGTAAAAGTGGGAGTTAGGGAGATCATAGGTGTCTTTTAGAGAAGTGAAGGGCAGTAGACATCCTCCTGGGTCAAATAGTTTTGTGGCTAAGTTAAGCCCCGTTTGGTGCCAAAGACGGAATGCCGGATTAGAAAGAGATGGGGTAAAATTGGGGTTGCCCCATAGCGGAACAAAGGACGAGTGTGTGTGTGCGGTGATTTGAAAGATTTACTAAGGCAGAGCCAACTATTATAAGTATCTCTGAAGAGAACATGATTAAGAATATGAGAGGGTATAAGCTTAAGTGGTGTAAGTAGTAAGGCCCCGCCCCCTGGTGAGAATGGATAACATATATTCTGTTCCAGTGTCTTATCTATATATACTGAAGTTTCCATAAGCCAGTCAGCAATAATTTTGAAATGTGTAGAGAGTGCATATGATGAGAAGTTCGGGATTCCTAAACCACCATTGGTTTTATAATGATACAGTTTCTTTATGGCCATTCTTGGACGTTTATCGTTCCATAAAAAAGTAGACATGATCTTTTCGAAAGTAGAAATGTCACGTCTCGAAATAATGCATGGTAACATTTGCAGGGAGTAATAAATTTTGGGAAAAACGACACTTTTCAATACAGCAGTTCTACCCAATAGAGATAGCAGGAGTTTGGACCAGGAGTCCAGTTGAGCGGAGATTTTAGAAAGGAGAGGAAGAAAAATAGCTGAGTAGAGTAAGCGAGGATTATTAGGGACCTGGATGCCCAAGTACTTAATTTGGGAGGTCTGGATATGGAATTGGGATATAGTAGGGAGGGAGTATAAATCTCGGGGTAGTGTTGATATAGGTAGCAGTTCAAATTTGGTTATATTATTTTATAGCCGGAGATGGGGCTAAAAGAGTTAATTATATCTAAAACGGCTGGGAGGGAATTTTCCGGATCAGAAACAAAAAGAAGCATGTCGTCCGCAAAAAGGGAGACTTTTAATTCAGAGGAAAAAATTTTAATACCTTGAAATGTAGGACATGAACGTAGGGCGATGGCAAGGGGTTCAATCGCTAAAATAAACAAAAGGGGGGAAAGGGGACATCCCTGCCTGGTTCCTTTAAGAATTGGGAAGGGTGGCGACAGGAAGCCGTTACAAGAGACTTGAGAGGAGGGGGAATTATATAGTGTTTTGATAAAGGAAATAAAGGCAGGGGGGAATCCAAATCTTTCCATGGTGAGGAACAGGTGTGACCAGTGTACTAAATCAAAAGCTTTTTCAGCATCAATTGAGAAAATGACATTTCCACTGGCCGCACCTGCTCCCTTACACCCCGCCTCTACTGCAGCCAGGACCTTGCGAATGTTTGTAAGGGAATATCGGCCTTTGACAAATCCGGATTGATCTTTATGGATTAGGGAAGGAAGAAGTGGGTTTAGGCGTGTCGCAAGGATTTTGGTAAGAAGTTTATAGTCACAATTTAATAATGAAATAGGGATATAGGAGCCAGGATGGGAGGGATCTCTACCCGGTTTAGGCAAAAGCTTAAGTATTGCCGAGTTAAAATATAGGGGGAGGGTTCCATTGAATAGGATATAATTAAAAAAGGATACTAAGACTGTACTAAGCTTTGGTTCCAATAATCTATAAAAGTCCCCACTGAAGCCATCAGGGCCTGGGGCTTTTGCTGGCTTCAGAGATTTAATAGCTTGTTGTATTTCAGTAAGGGTGATTGGTTGTGTCAGAGAAGAGGCAAGTTCAGAAGAGAGTTGAGGATAGAGGAGAGTAGACCAGTAAGAGTCTGAGCGGTATATAGGTAGAGAAGAAGGGGTGGAGGATGAGGGAACTGCAACCGGTTGGGGGTGTGAATAGATATAAGCGAAATATTCTCTCATTATATGAGTAATTTGCAGATTTGGGGTAGTATGTGATCCATCAGGGAGGAGTAGAGGATGAATTCTCATCGGTGGTCTGGTACCATTTAGGATATTGGATAAGAGCTTGCTAGTCTTATTACCATACCTATAGAGGCGGTAATTAGAAGTAAACTGGTGTTTATCCGTTAAAGATTGGAGTACTTCTTCAAATTTCGTTTTAGCTGATAATAGGAATCTCTATTATTGGATGAGGGGTTTTGGCTGAACGCCGAATAAGCATCAGTGAGTAATTGCTGTAAGGTTACATAAGTTTGATAATATTTCTTCTTTTCTGTGGATTCATATGTAAGGATAGTGCCTCTCAGTACAGCCTTTGCCGTCATCCAAAATAGAGATGGGTCATTAGCAAGAACATGTTTGTTAGATTCGTAATAGTTGTCCCAAGAGCTATTTAATAATGCTATAAATTTGGGGGAATTACTTAAATGAGCCGGAAATCTCCATGTTCTATGTGTAGATCTTTCATTCTGAGTTTTTATAGTCAGCCATATTAATGAGTGGTCGGAGACGACTATCGGTTCCATACCAGAATCAGTAACATGTGTAAAAAGAGAAGAAGAGAGTGAGAGGTAGTCGATGCGAGAAAAAGTGTGATGAGCAGCGGATAAGCAGGAAAATTGTCGCTCTGTGGGGTTTAGAGCTCTCCAGACATCAATCAGCTGTAAGGATGAGAGGAGGAAGGGGACACCTAGTTTAGGTAAAGATATGGGCTTATTTTTAGGGTGAGACCTATCTAGGAAAGGGTTAGAAATCAAATTGAAGTCTCCACCTAAGATAAGGTTGGATGAAGCATGGGGAAGCAAACGTGTTAAGAGAGTTTGGAGAAAGGGTTTGGAATATGAGTTGGGTGCATAGAGAGTACATAGAGTGTATGTTGTTAAATATAATTTGATGGAAAGCAGGAGGAATCTACCATCTGGGTCACATTCAGTATTTAAAACATCAATTGGGAGTGATTTGGATGCTAATATGACTACGCCTCTGGATTTTGAGTTGTATGAAGATGATGCTAGTATACGCCAATTAAGCATCTGGAGCTTAACAGTTTCTTGTTGTGTGAGATGGGACTCCTGAAAAAAAACTATATCTAGTTTTTGTCTATTTAAATAAGTCAGTACCTTTTGGCGTTTGGTGGGTGACTTGAAACCACCCACGTTGATCGAGACGATCTTCAATTCAGTCACATCAGGCATATCTGATCCTGTAGACATCATATTTTATTTATTTATTTATTAACAGTTTCTTATATAGCGCAGCATATTCCGTTGCGCTTTACAATTAGAACAACAGTAATAGAACAAAACTGGGTAAAAACAGACAGACAGAGGTAGGAAGGCCCTGCTCGCAAGCTTACAATCTATAGGGAAATAGGCATAGATACACAAGGATTGATGCTAACTATTGCATAATGGTCCACCAGATTGCTAGGTTCTTAATGGGTTGTATGATGATACCCCACAAAGTTATCCAAGTGTCAGGAGGGTGTGAGACTAAAGAAAGACAAGATATGTGATGTTATGAATACTCTACAGAGGATGTAATTAGATAGGGAAGCACTGAAGGTTATGTGGGTGGGTCTGGAATTTGATAGGCTTGTCTGAAGAGGTGAGTTTTCGGGGAACATTTAAAGGTTTGGAGACTAGAGGCGAGTCTTACTGTGCGTGGGAGGGCATTCCACAGAGTGGGTGAAGCCCGGATAAAGTCCTGTAATTTTGAGTGTGAACAAGTAATGCGTGTGGATGAGAGACGTAGATCTTGTGCAGAGCGGAGAGGTCGGGTAGGGAGATATTTTGAGATGAGTGAAGAGATGTATGTTGGTGCAGTTTGGTTAATAGCCTTGTATGTGAGTAAAAGTATTTTATATTTAATACGGTAGAATACCGGTAACCACTGGAGGGACTGACAGAGCGGATCTGCAGACGATGAACATCTGGCAAGGAAGATTAGCCTCGCAGCTGCATTCAAAATGGATTGTAGTGGTGAGAGCCTATGTTTGGGAAGACCGGTCAGGAGACTATTACAATAATCAATGCGGGAGATAATGAGAGCATGGATTAGAGTTTTTGCTGTGTCTTGTGTAAGATAAGGGCGTATTTTGGATATGTTTCTTAGATGTATGTAACATGATCTTGAGACAGATTGAATGTGGGTAACAAAGGACAGTTCAGAGTCAAGAATGACACCTAGGCAGCGAGCTTGTGGGGTAGGGGTGATTGCAGAGTTCTCAACAGTGATAGAGATATCAGGTTGGAAACTACTATTGGCCGGTGGAAATATAATTAATTCTGTTTTGGAAATATTAAGTTTGAGGTGGCGAGAAGTCATCCAAGATGAAATGGCAGAAAGGCATTCAGTGACACGGCCCAATACAGATGGTGACAAATCAGGGGAGGATAGGTAGATTTGAGTATCATCCGCATACAGATGGTACTGAAATCCGAAAGAGTTGATTAGTTTGCCAAGAGATGTGGTATAGATAGAGAAAAGCAGAGGACCTAGGACTGAGCCTTGCGGTACTCCAACTGAGAGAGGTAGCGAAGGAGAGGTGGAATCAGAGAAATGAACACTGAAGGAGCGATTAGATAGGTAGGATGAGAACCAAGAAAGGGCTGTGTCCTGAATACCTAGGGATTGTAGTGTTTGTATGAGAAGAGAGTGGTCAACAGTGTCAAAAGCAGCAGAGAGATCAAGGAGAATAAGGAGAGAGAAATGTCCTTTAGATTTAGCAGTGACCAAATCATTCACAACCTTAGTCAGTGCTGTCTCTGTGGAGTGTTGGGCACGAAATCCTGACTGAAGTGGGTCCAGTAGGCTGTGTGAGTTAAGAAAGTGTGTGAGGCGAGTGTAGGCAAGTCTCTCCAGTAGCTTGGAGGGGCATGGGAGCTGAGAGATGGGACGGTAGTTAGAGAGAGAGTTCGGGTCAGAGTTTTGTTTTTTCAGAATGGGAGTAATCACTGCATGCTTGTATAGAGAAGGAAAGATACCAGTAGACAGGGAGAGATTACAGATTTTCGTTAAGGTTGGGATGAGCACAGTAGACAGAGCTTTACTAATTTGTGAGGTTATAGAGTCAAGGGGAGAGGTATTAGAGTAGGCAGATGAAAAGAGTGCAGATACTTCATCTTCATTTGTAGGATCAAAAGAAGAGAAGGTGTTAGAGGGTTCAGGCAGGGAATTGAGCAGGTCACTTGCTGTGGAAGAGCATACCATTTCATTTCGGATCTTGTCAATCTTGTCCTTGAAATAGGAAGCAAGATCTTGCGCACTGACAGTGGCTGGTGGGTTAGGTGAGGGAGGGACAAGAAGTGATTTAAATGTATTAAAAAGTCGCTTGGGGTTAGAGGCTTGAGCAGAGATGAGAGATTGAAAATATGTTTGTTTGGCAGTGTCCAGAGCAGTACGATAAGAGTGGTAGGTGGTCTTATATGTGAGAAACAAACACACAATATAGTGACCACACCCGGCGCTACTAGTTTCACCCAACAAGGATAAATCTTCTTAGTAGCTTACTTTTTTAGTAACAATGTTTTACATTCGTTGTCATGAATTCATTTCAAAGAGGACACATGTCTGAAAGAGTAAGACACACACAACATAGTGCGACCAATTTTGATGGTAGATGGAAGGACTATTTATTTGTTCAACTCACATAAATATGGATAAATATAGCATATCATCCACCAGATGGCATTGGTTCTTAGCTCTCATAGAAACTTCAGTGCAGTATTGGAAATCATCCACTAGATGGCATAGGACGTCCAGAACCGCAGATGTGCTGGGAACTCAAAATAATATAGATATGGTGCAGTATGTACAACCATAAAGGAGTTTTATTTTGACAAAAACACACTTACATAAAACAAGTAGTTTAAAAGCATATATCACCCATCAGTGATCAGTACCGGATACCAGGGTCCAAACAGAGTCAGCTGAAACGGTGTCCTGGACAGTGCTCCGGATCGACAGAACCTTGTGCTGTCGATCCGGAGCACTGTCCAGGACACCGTTTCAGCTGACTCTGTTTGGACCCTGGTATCCGGTACTGATCACTGATGGGTGATATATGCTTTTAAACTACTTGTTTTATGTAAGTGTGTTTTTGTCAAAATAAAACTCCTTTATGGTTGTACATACTGCACCATATCTATATTATTTTGAGTTCCCAGCACATCTGCGGTTCTGGACGTCCTATGCCATCTAGTGGATGATTTCCAATACTGCACTGAAGTTTCTATGAGAGCTAAGAACCAATGCCATCTGGTGGATGATATGCTATATTTATCCATATTTATGTGAGTTGAACAAATAAATAGTCCTTCCATCTACCATCAAAATTGGTCGCACTATGTTGTGTGTGTCTTACTCTTTCAGACATGTGTCCTCTTTGAAATGAATTCATGACAACGAATGTAAAACATTGTTACTAAAAAAGTAAGCTACTAAGAAGATTTATCCTTGTTGGGTGAAACTAGTAGCGCCGGGTGTGGTCACTATATTGTGTGTTTGGTTCTTGTTTGGGGTCTTGGTGAAGGCTCATATGTACCACATAGGCTGCCACTATTAAGTTTTAGCGCAGATCAAACTACACTATTCTACTTTGTCTTATATGTGAGAAAGTCACTTGAACTACGAGATTTACGCCACTGGCGTTCAACTTTTCGTGAGAGTTTTTGTAAGTGTCTAGTGTATTTAGAGTGCCACGGTTGACATCTAAGTCTACGTGGAGTGTAATGGGTAGCTGGAGCCACTTCATCAAGTGCTGTTACTAGAGTTTGGTTAAGGTGTGACACAGCAGTCTCTGGAGAGGTGAATGTAGAAATTGGTGAAAGCAGTGGTTGCAGAGAGGTAGATAGTTGTTGAAAATTAATAGCGTTAATATTTCTGCGGGTAAGAGGTGTCCTTGTAGACTTTAGGGACATGGAGTTTGAAGTAATGGAGGAGAGCATGCATGTGATAAGGTTGTGATCTGAGAGAGGGAAAGGAGTGTTAGTGAGTTCAGAAACAGAGCATAGTCTGGTGAATACAAGATCAAGGCAGTGGCCCTCCTGATGAGTAGGGGAGTCAGTCCATTGGGAGAGGCCAAGAGAGGAGGTTAGAGAGAGTAGTTTAGAGGCATGGGGAGATTGTGGACTGTCAATAGAGAGATTGAAATCACCCATAATGATGGTGGAGATGTCAGAGGATAGAAAGTGAGGGAGCCATGCAGAAAAATCTTCCAGAAACTTTTTGGGTTGCCCAGGTGGGCGATAGATAGCTGCAACACGCAGAGAGAAAGGGGTGAAAATCCTAATAGAGTGTACTTCAAAGGATGTAAATGTGAGTGAGGGAACAGGTGGTAAAACAATGTGCGTGTAACATTTGGATAGTAATATTCCAACACCCCCTCCTTTGATGTTACCAGGCCTGGGGGGGTGTGTGAAGTGGAGGCCACCATGTGACAGTGCTGCAGGGGAGGCAGTGTCTGATTGTGTGAGCCAGGTTTCTGTTATAGCCAGCATATTGAATTTTTTTGCTATGAAAAGGTCATGAATAGCTGTTAATTTGTTGCAAACAGAGCGTGCATTCCATAAAGCACATTTTAGTGACTTGGAGGTAGATGGGAGACAAGTGATGTTGATAAGGTTTGTTGATTTTATATTCTGTTGTGAATCAGCTGAATGTGAGCGTGGTATGTGGATGGGACCTGGATTTGGGGATATGTCACCAGCTAGTAGAAGCAGAAGAAGAGAGAGATAGGTATATTTGGGGGAGGTGTGTGATAGTTTCTTATGGTGACAGGTAGAGGATGCGACAGTTAGTGTACATAGATAGGTTAAAAGCTCATGAGTGTTAATAAGATGGGAGTGGATTAATGAGGCTGCAATGTGTACAGAGCGATAAATAACAGGAATAGGGAAGGACGATGTCATTTTATAGAGGATACCATGAAATGCTATGAGGAAAAACAGTTTGTGGAGCATGGTGTTTATAAAGAGTAAAGTATAGATAGGAAAATGCTTATGGAAATTGTTAATTAAATGGTAGATTTACCTGCTTTCCAATGTTTTTCAATGTTTGTTCAACTGTTGGTTTAACTGTTCTTTTAAAAATTTCCTAACTTTGTATATTTCTAAACTTCTGACAACTGCCCCGCAGACAACTGCCCCATAACTGAATGCTAACATATACTAGTTCTAATTTACAAAGGCTTCAGCTGAAGCTAATTGGACATCTAATCAAAGGAATTATATTACCCTGTGTTAAGTAAACACCAGGCCATGTATGCTAATAAACTCCACTCCACTGACCCACATCTATACAAGAGATAATATCAGCTATAAGCAAGTACTAATAGTCTACAAATACAATTACATACACTGCTAAAATATACATTGGTGTGAATAGAGATCAAGAGTTATAGTTTGCAGGGATCAGCAAGCAGAAATCAACATACATTTGAAAATATAGCATGGAGATGTCTGTGGGTTATTGCAGAGGTGTACTTATCAGCAAGCAGAAATCAACATACATTTGAAAATATAGCATGGAGATGTCTGTGGGTTATTGCAGAGGTGTACTTATCAGCAAGCAGAAATCAACATACATTTGAACATATAGCATGGAGAATGGAGATGTCTGTGGGTTATTGCAGAGGTGTACTTATCAGCAAGCAGAAATCAACATACATTTGAAAATATAGTATAGTATAGTATCATATCAGTAGATGCAGGTAGACAATCATTAAACTATAGGTAGTCTCAATGCAAAAGGGTAGAAACAAGAGGGGAGAACATGAGGGAGGGGGAAGACAAGACATAGGCATAACTAGGAAAAGACACAAAATCAGCATGGGTGTGAACCACATGTCTAATATAGGAATATCGTGCTTATAAGCACTGTGCTTCCGCAGGATAAAATATAAAAAACTGTAGAGAAAAAGAAAACAACATAGTACCAAGTACCGTGTACTTGGAACTAGTTAACGTAAACTGAGCAATACAGGTGTCCTAGCACCCTAGTAGCAAAAATGAAGTGTAAAACCTCTGGGCATGGTAAAAGAAGAAGTGAAAACTTGTGGGCATAGCAATAGAGTCTCAGGGTACTGGGAGGAGAGAATATGTAGAAGGCATTAATCCGAATCTGGAGAGGGGGGTGGGGTGGGGGGGGAGGGGGCAGGGGATGGGATAGAGGGGGGGGGAGGGTTAATGGATCTTATCCGGAGAGGTCTATAAATTGGAGGTACTATCTTACTTGTATAAACAATTAGTTACTTATGCTAAAACCAATACAAAACAGGTAAGAGGGGCAATAAGTCAAAATGAGAATTACATCATATTAGAGGCATCATGAAACTATCATAGGACAGTGAGCCTAACATGGAGAGTCCCAGAAATGACCTTTGAGGACAAATAGAGATGGGTAGTGTATCTTGAACTGAGGCATAATCAGGTTATAAATTACTGGTCAGTAGCAGTGGGGTCTGTGATGTCATCTGGTATCTGTAGATTATCTTTTCGCAAGAAGGCCTGGGCATCCTCCGGAGTATTAAAGTCATAATGTCTGTCTGCAGTAAAGATACGCAGGCGTGCGGGATACATAAGGGCACATTTTCTTTTTGCCGCAACAAGGGCTGAGCATATAGGAGAAAAGGCTTTTCTTGCTCTGGTAAGCTCAACAGAAAAGTCTTGAAACAGGCGTATGCATTTGCCCTCCCATGACAGATCCTGGATTCGACTGGAAGCCCTCCAGATAGCCAGTTTGTGCAGGTAGTTCAAACACTTGAAAACTATTACTCGTGGCCTCTTATCATGAGGTTTAGGGGGGGGAACCAACTCTGTGAGCCCTCTTGATCACTAAATCTTTGCATTCTGTCTCAATCTTCAAAAGCCTTGGGAGTGTATTAGTGACAAAAGCCATCAGATCAGAACCCTTCACAGATTCCGGTATTCCTACCACACGAATATTGCATCTCCTAGATCGATTTTCGATATCATCAACTTTGTTCCAAAGTTGATAATTCTCTTTTTGCAGCTGTATCATAGAGTATTGAGTGTCTGCCAGGTCATGACTAACTGTGCCCAAGCGGTTTTCAGTGTCAGTCACTCTGCCCTGCAGATGCTGTAATTGGTGAGTAATGTCTGAAACAGCCTGCGTTAACAAAGGGGACATGGTGTTTTTAATGGCATCCACTATATCCCTGTAAGTGGCAGGGGAGTCAGGGGATCTCCGTATCTGCGGGGTGTCTGTGTCTTCCAGAGCCTCTGCCACAACTTTCTTATGCGCCGGGTGTGTGGCCGCGATGTACGCGTCCAGCGCCATGTTTGTTTCTGCACGGCGCTTCTCTTGGCGTGGCTGTAGCAGCTTTGCAGTCTGCGGGGCTGCCAGGAATTTCTACATAGAAGGTATCCGCAGGGCTGGGGGGAGGGGGGGGGATGGGGAGGTTTTGGAGGCTTGGGATAGCCTTTAAAAGGTTTTTGTAGCGGGTGTAGGATGGAGCAGTCGGATCACGCTGCCTCCTGTATGCACCCGGAAGCAGAACCACAAACAATTACCTTTAGTAAACAAAGCGTGGCGAGTGCAGCGTGGCAAGCGAACGCATTTAAAAAAATTGTGGATAAAAATTTTTTACAAAATCAAAACCACAT
Organism: Pseudophryne corroboree; assembly: GCF_028390025.1. Classification (NCBI taxonomy): domain Eukaryota; kingdom Metazoa; phylum Chordata; class Amphibia; order Anura; family Myobatrachidae; genus Pseudophryne; species Pseudophryne corroboree. The sequence continues at coordinate 840,718,804 of NC_086444.1, forward strand.
CCATATTTTTTTGTGTGTTGACCATTTGACCCTGTCGACCTTTTGACTGTTGACCTTTTGACCCAGTCAACCTTTTGACCCTGTCAACCTATTGACTGTTTATCTTTTTAATGTCTTTTTTACTGTATCAGAATCATTTATTTTCATTCCGAGTCAGAGTCAGATATGCATACAAAGCACACAAGTACCCATTTACGTACAAGTCAGAAGCTAAAATATATTTATATATTTCTAAATCGAGTGGAACAGGGAGTGCAAGTTTTCTCTAAAAGCCTAAGGTTTCATCAGTTGGACGCTATTACTACTGGCCCTCAAAAGTTCAAGAAATAGCTTTATCTGTTCTTTGGTGCAGATATAGAAAGACTCCAGTATTGTAATGAAAATTTGTTTCAGTAACCTTCTGTATTAATAAAAATCTTGTATTCATTTTCTTTAAAAATGTGTTTAGTTACACTATAAAAAGTGATCTACTGAAATGTAATGAAAAAAAATGTTGTATGGATTGGAAATATGTAGTTAACAGATTATTATTATTATTATTATTATTACATTTTATTTATAAGGCGCCACAAGTGTTTCGCAGCACCGTACAAAGGACAGTACAGGGAGACAAAACTTAGCATTACAGTAAATAACAAAAATAGAGTACAGGTAACAAAGAGCAACACAATTCTCAAAACATAATACAGCTTAGATGTAAGTAGCAAGGGAGTAAGTACTACTTGGGGTTGGTGGCCACAGATAGAGATGAGCCTTTACCAGCAGGAGAAAAAGCGGGTAAAGATGGTCGCTGAGTAGGAGAGAGCTGTGAGTGAAATGTGTCGAGACGAGAGCTCTGACACTCTCCACTTTAGGATATACCGTATGTAAATCTAACAGTGAGCAGTTTTCAGTTTTTAAATACATCCATTGTTTCTCTACAATATCTGTATTTTCATGCTAAAGGGTCAATTAATTAATCATACATTGGCTAAGGGGCCAATGTATTAATTGCGGCACTGCAGCGATTTTTAACAATCTAATTTTTTTTATTTTTAATGTGAAATCTGTAAAATCTCCTGAATTAGGTTATTAATAAAAAAAAAAAAAATAACTCTTGTCACATAGGCCCCTTATGGGGGATGTCAATTAGCTGCAGTAATTTACCACAGGCTAATTGATTCCCCAGGGCTATTCAATTAGCCCCCACCAGAAGCACTTATCTGGGATTGTTTTGTATACAGTCCCTCTGGACCGAGGCGAACCTCACTTCCCTCTCTCAATAACCAGCAGTTTAACGGGTGCAGCAACCCACTTGAATCAGTGAATGTTTTTTTGTATTCTGTGAGTTAAGCCTGTTGACACATGTTAATGTCCATTACCATGTTAATTTAATGAGCGTTAAACAGGGTCTCGGGTGAAAAAGGGATTGCAATTGAATAGCCATGGGCATTAAAGCTCGAGGCTACCTTCCCTTTTCACCTGTGTTAAATTGAATTCCCCCTTATACTCCTATAGTTTGTAAGCTTGCGAGCAGGGCCACCTGCCTCTATGTCTGTCTCTTTTTATCCAGTTTTGTTCTATTCTGTTGTTCTAATTGTAACGGAATATGCTGCATTATATAACTGTTATATAATATTAACATTATATAACTGTTAATAAATAAATAAATAAATAAATAAATATGTAACAGCTTTGTTATATATATTTGCAAATGCAATGTGTACAGTATATAGATTTTTAGCATTCACCATCAAAGACAAGGTGAACTTCAATAGCATTCCTAAATCCTAGCAGACTCCATGTGCCCAATATAATAGTCTGCTAGTTGTAGCAAGTGGTGAGATTTAAAGTGGCACATTTTTTAAGGCAAAACCAACTTGATATTGCCTTAAAAAGAAATTGCCGCTTTAAATCTTGCAGCTAAATTACCAAAATCTCACCAATTGCCACTATTTGCAGGCTATTACATTTGCCCAATATTCTTTCAATAAACCTAAATCCTATAGCACATTCAGGACCGGATTCTGAGTCAGACGCGTCGGTGATGTCGGTGCAGTGGAACTGGCACAGTTGTTGGCCCGTTCTCCCGATATTGGGTGAACGGCCGACGATTGTATAGGTGGGCATGCAGTACATACGCAGGAATGTTAGCTGAGTGTTAGCCGATAAATAACTTATAACACTTCTGCAATGGTCGGGACCGGGAGGTTGCATCTGATACCCCTCACCCACTCAGGACCTCACCTCCACATCATCTCCTCAACTAACATCCAACACGCCTGCCTATACACCTCAACCATCCCTCTTCTCACTTCATTCCTTACTCACACCAATATCCAGGTATTGGCACCGGTACTGGTTGTAATACTCTAGGTCCAGTGGCGCACCCAGGGGGGGGTTTCCGAGTACCCAGAACCCCCCCCCTTTTTTTTTTTTTTAGCTGCATGAGTATTATTAATGACTGTCTAGCGTTCTCTGCAGCCTGCTGTCTTCCTGGTGGCACTTGCAAGTGTATATGTGCCTACATATATACACATGTATATACATACATACATACATATAAACACATTCACACACACACACACACACACACACACACACACACACACACACACACACACACACACACGATATATATATATATATACATGTGTATATATATGTGTACTGTATGTGTGTGTGTATATATATATATATATATATATGTATGCATGTTTAATATGCTATGTATATGTGTATATGGGTTCACTACGATCTCCCGGCGACCAGCATACCGGCGCCGGGAGGCCGGCTGGCGGCTTACCGACAGTGTGGCGAGCGCAAATGAGCCCCTTGCGGACTCGCTGCGCTCGCCACGCTACGCGCGCCACACTATTCTATTCTCCCTCCAGGGGGGTCGTGGACCCCCACGAGGGAGAATAAGTGTCGGTATGCCGGCGGTCAGGCTCCCGGCGCCGGTATGCTGGTCGCCGGGAGCCCGACCGCCGGCATACTGAAGACCACCCGTGTATATGTATGTGTGTGTGTATGTATGTGTATATATATTAGTGATGAGCGGATTCGGTTTTACTCGGTTTTACTCGGTTCTCAAAACCGAATCTTATTGGCTATCCAAAACACGTGACATCAGTGAGCCAATAAGATTCGGTTTTGAGAACCGAGTAAAACCGAGTAAAACCGAATCCGCTCATCACTAATATATATATATATATATATATATATACACACACACACACACAGACACACTAGTTTTACGGACCCAGCATATACTGGATCACCTCAGTCCCCACCCCCGTGATTGGCTCCGCCCAGTTCTGGAAACCCCTCCATGCAAATCCTGCGTTTGCCACTGTCTAGGTCCATTATACACTCACCATTGCATGAAATTCACAACACATTATCAATTTTATTTCATTTTATTATATACATTTTTTCATTTTACCCCCTTTCCCTTTTCATTGACCCAAGTTCAAACTTTAATCCTGTTATGTCAGGCGCAAATATGACTAACCTAATAATTCTTTGACTATTGCCAATTTAATTTACCTCCATATATGTTATCTCCAGTGCCCCTTACTACCCTTCAAACTTCCCTATTCTCTGCCCTGGTCTCTTTCCCATCACAGCGTCTCCTAACCATGTTTGTTATCCATTTCTCCACGAGCTTTCCCTTCCTCTCTGTTCCTCTATTGTACATTTGCCATCTACCAAGATGGCGCCCGGGGTCTCGCGGTCTTCGTCCCTCTATGGCCACCTGACCATCCTTCCCCTACAGTGTCACGAACTGCCAGCTAGCAATATGGCGCCTTAGGTCTCGCAATCCCCGCCTCGCAATCCCCGGCACGCTCCGTCTCAATCACAGCTGACCGGCACTCCGTAGCGGCAGCTGATAGCTCCGGCCCACCGCGCCCGATTCACCGGATAATTGGTCAGCGCTCACCTATTAGCTGCTTTAAAACCCCGTTCCCCACCCACCCCTCCAAACCCGGAAGTGAACAAGCCTGCCAGGGCGAAACGCGTCTTCCACGGGGGGACCGCATATGGAGTGAACTCTTGGCACCTGCATTTGTACCTGACGATGCCCTGACCTGCCCATTTTGACTCTTTCAATCCTGGTGATCGTAAGCCCACAGCTGTCCTGTGTAGAATACACACAAACAGCAGTATTATATCTGTGTACAATTATATTCTGTATTTCACCACATATCCTAGCAGACTCGTGAAGTGTACATACAGATTGTTGCCATAGGTTTTATTCCCAAACAGAAGCTGTACACACATACATATATTTTTTTCCATTTTAATTTACTATTGCGTACCTGGTAGATACCTTACACTGTTTGGCTGATTTATCACCAGCAGAGGCCAGTATACTGCTATATGATTTTCATCCATTGTGATCCTCAGTGCTATTTTGGTTACTGATAATAACATTGCTTTTCTGGCTGTGGTCTGTGTGATTTATAACACTTGATTTTTCAACTTAAATGAATTTCCACACTCAGTTCAGGGTGTATTATGATCTTTAATGAGATTCCTCAAATTGATGCTTAAATACCACAATTGCATCATTTGCCCAGCCTGAGTAACATGCTATGTATTCAAATCTTGGAAACTAATTTTCTCTTTCCACCTATGTGCTAATACCAGCGCTTATTGTTAAGGGCTGATTTCTCTGGTGACACAGATAATTATTGTATGATCTATCTGATTTCTAACGCAATTTCTCACCGGCTTTTGTGCTGTCTTTTTGTCAGACAATTTAATCAAAATCATAGATTGTGTACCTTCTGTTCATGCTCTACTATTTTTCCATGGACTCTCATCTGCGATTCACGGAGCACAATACCACAGATGTGGGATCTGATGAGCCGTGCCTAACGTAGAAAGCAGATCCACATATTTTCCACTTTACTTATTCATCTCTTTCCTTGGCTTTCTAAACTGTCTCCACTCTTTCTCTTATTTCATATATAGGTGCACTCTCATTGGTGTACTATCATATAAATTCTCTACTATCATACCACGCTGCCAATGCCCGATCTCGTCCGATCTTGGAAGCCAAACAGCGTTGGGCCGGGTTAGTACCGGGAGAGGAGACTTCCTGCGAATACCTGGTGTTGTAGAGCTGGAATTATTTCCCTTTCTATGTGAGTTGTGACGCCAACAGCAGTATCACCACTAATCCTTACTTCTATGATATTCTTTCATATTTGAGGCTTACGACCAATCATTGTGGCATACGTCAGAAAGTCAGGTCCTTTTGAATGCTGGTGACCATTAATTCTTGAATTTAAGTAGCCCTATTGGGACGCACTTATCAAATAATCCTTTATGACCACTCCCCGGTCCCATCAATACAGATATTCTGTACTGGTCAGGGGAAATGGGGGTAAGACGATCAAATGTCTACAACCTTTCCAATCACACACTGTGATAAAACAGACCAGAACATTTTAAAAATCTTTAATTATAATATCTTTATTTCACATGGATCATTTATATGGGTAATCTCGTTTTAAACGTTAACATTAAAAATCATGTTTTAAACATTTCTCTTCATATGTCATAGGAATTTTCCTCAGTTGTTATTCATTGCTGCATTCTCATTTTTCATACACCTGATCCTCAGGGAGTCCCTTTAAACCATTAGCCCTGGTAAGGGTGTCCACTTTGACCCCCTTCCCTGTCGCCGGGCCTGGTGTACGGATGTGGGTGTCTCAGTCCTCTCACTATCGGACTTACAGATGTACACCAGGGAAGGTCTTTTTAGCAGCATTATCATAAAGTCACAGAAGCAACTGCAGCAAAAGAAGCAAAGAATGCCACACCAGCATCCGATTCAAAATCAGGCCGTCAGTATGGTTGTTTAAAGTAAATTGAAAATACTAATACAATAATATTACTCAGTGTTATAGCGATACAGTTCCACAAAATAGTAGAATAAGTACAGAAGGAAGTAAGCAAGATACTAACTGTACACGAGTGTCTTTGCTCATGGTTAGGGATACTGGTCTATAGCACAAGGAGTAATTTTTACCTAATGTGTCCACAAGATGGCGCTTTTGCTATTTAGAGGCTTTTTTTCTAACAGAAATATATTTTAAGTCTTTTGTCTCTGATGTGTGTGTATAATTGTAAATACCAACACAAAAAAAAATGTGAAGTTGAGAAATTTCTAAAATAAATTTCTGAAAATTCTTATTTCATGTGGCTGGTAAATTGTGCACATTTTCTAAGCACAATTTTACCTTAAGTGTTCCCAGCCTCACCTCAGCCACACTACATACTGTAGCAGAATGAATCAGCTGTCACTGGGGGTTATTCAGAGTTGATCGCAGCAGCAAATTTGTTAGCAGTTGAGCAAAACCCATACTTGCCTACTCTCCCGGAATGGCCGGGAGGCTCCCGAAAATCGGGTGACCCTCCCGGCCCCCCCGGAAGAGCAGGCAAGTCTCCCGATTTGCGTGGTCCCCCCTGCCCGTCCGCCCACTTAGTGTGTAAAGTGGGCGGTCCGGGCAGTCGATGACGCGATTCTTGCTGAATCGCGTCATCATAGCCACGCCCCCTGCAGTGTAATGCCGGTGATCGCGGCATTACATAGCGGGGGGCGTGGCTTAAATGAGTTGTCACTGTGACCCCGCCCTTGCTCCGCCCCCATCCCGCCCTTGCTCCGCCCCTGTCCCGCCTCCGGCCACCCCCTCCTTTACAGCACAGCCTCCCCTGCCCGCCCGCTGAGCCGACCTGGCTGCTCTCTCCCGCAGAGAGCAGCCAGAATATCGGTAAGTATGGCAAAACCATGTGCTCTGCAGGGGGGGGGGGCAAATATAACATTTGCAGAGAGATAGATTTGGGTGTGTTATTTTGTTTCTGTGCAGGGTAAATACTGGCTGCTTTATTTTTACATTTCAGTTTAGATTTTAGTTTGAACACACCCCACCCAAATGTCAAATCTAACTCTCTCCGCACATGTTATATCTGCCCCACCTGCAGTGCACATGGTTTTGCCCAACTGCTAACAAATTTGCTGCTGCAATCACCTCTGAATTACCCCTATTCGGGGTCATTCCGAGTTGTTCGCTCGTTGCCGATTTTCGCAATGGAGCGATTAAGGCGAAAATGCGCAAGCACATGGTACGCAGTGCACATGCGCTAAGTATTTTAGCACAAAACTTAGTAGATTTACTCACGTCCGAACTAAGAATTTCCATCGTTAAAGTGATCGGAGTGTGATTGACAGGAAGTGGGTGTTTCTGGGCGGAAACTGACCGTTTTCTGGGAGTGTGCGGAAAAACGTAGGCGTGCCACGATAAAACACGGGAGTGTCTGGAGAAACGGGGGAGTGGCTGCCCGAACGCGTTTGTGACATCAAACCAGGAACGAAACGGGCTGAGCTGATCGCAGTGTAGGAGTAAGTCTGGAGCTACTCAGAAACTGCTAAAAAATTTCTATTCGCAATTCTGCTAATCTTTCATTCGCAATTCTGCTAAGCTAAGATACACTCCCAGAGGGCGGCGGCCTAGCGTGTGCAATGCTGCTAAAATCTGCTAGCGAGCGAACAACTCGGAAAGACCCCCATTGTCCCAGCTCTATTCCCAGACAAACACAGTGGGGGTCATTCCGAGTTGATCGCACGCTGCCGATTTTCTCTGCGCTGCGATCAGGTCTCTACTGCGCATGCGTATGCACCGCATTGCGCACGCGCGTCGTACAGGTACAATGCGGATCGTTGCTGAGCGGTGGTATTAACGTAGAATCCATTTGCACGGGCGATTGACAGACAGAGGGCGTTTATGGTTGTCAACTGACCGTTTTCTGGGAGTGGTAGGGAAAACGCAGGCATGTCCGGGCGTTTGGAGGGCGGGTGTGTGACGTCAATTCTGGGACCGAACAGGCTGAAGTGATCGCAAGGGCTGAGTAAGTTCAGACCTAGGCCCTCATTCCGAGTTGATTGCTCGCTAGCTGTTTTTAGCAGCCGTGCAAATGCATAGTCGCTGCCCACGGGGGAGTGTATTTTCACTTTGCAAGTGTGCGAACGCCTGTGCAGTCGAGCTCTGCAAAAACAGTTTGTGCAGTGTCTGAGTAGGTCTGAACTTACTCAGCCCTTGCGATCACTTCAGCCTGTTGACACTCATAAACGCCCTCTTTCTGTCAATCTCCTTGCGATCACCCGTGCGAATGGGTTCTACGTTAACACCACCACTCAGCAACGATCCGCATTGTACCCGTATGACGCGCGTGCGCAATGCGGTGCATACGCATGCGCAGTAGAGACCTGATCGCAGCGCAGCGAAAATCGGCAGCATGCGATCAACTCGGAATGACCCCCCCTACTCAGAAACTGCACAAACTGTTTTTGCAGAGCTCGGCGGCACAGGTGTTCGCACACTTGCAAAGCGAAAATACACTCCCCCGTGGGCGGCGACTATGCATCTGCACAGCTGCTAAAAATAGCTAGCGAGCGATCAACTTGGAATGAGGGCCAGTGTCTGATTCATGTTTGTAGGTAAAAAAGCAAGTTAACTTTGTGTCTGGAACAAACCATGCTGTCATGTAAGGTGTGCAAATACTTTTCTGTTTAGGGTAAATACTGGCTGCTTTAGGATAAATACTGGCTGCTTTTGCATGTAACCCGCAAATGTTAGCTTTATTTTTACATTGCACTTTAGATGTCAGTTTGGACCATAGTTGCCTACCCTCCCTCATTCTGCAGAAGACTCCCTGAAATAGAATCAATCTCCCTCACTCCCTGAAAAGTCCAGCAATCTCCCTGATTGCACCTTACCCCATACTTGCCTTCTCTCCCGGATTCTGCGGGAGATACCCGGTTTCTCAGGTAGTCCCCCGCAGTCCCGGAAGAGTGGGCACCCCACCCACATTCTGCCCACTTCCTATGTAAGTGGGCAGAATGGGGAGCTAAATAGTGACAAATCGCGGACCCAGCGGAGGGGGCGGGCCTTGATGACGCAATTATATGTTAATTATTTTTGGTGCATCTCATTACTGGGCATTATCAATCAATAAATATTTCAGCATTTCACCCGAACACACATTTTTTGGAGACTACTGGCAAATAGTAAGTATAACACAAATGTATCTAGAGGGGAATTTTAGATTGCTGCTTATTTGCAAAAATTTTCAAACTCCAGAATACAAAGAATTCTGGAGCTTGGCACCAGTAGCTAATGGCATCTCCAGATGACTCCTCCTGATGGGTTGGGTTCGTGTGACCGGCGGTTGGGAGGCCGCCAGTCACCATTCCGACTGTGGGATCATGGCTTGTAGATGGCCGGCGGGGGCACGGAGCGAGCGCAATGAAACCCCTTGCGGGCTCACTGTGCTCACCATGCAGCGGGCTCAGTGTCTCGCTGCGCTCACCACAGGTTCTATTCCCACTCTATGGGTGTTGTGGACACCCAGGAGTGGGAATAGTCTCTGTTGGTTGTCATGCCAACCATCAGGCTGTTCACCATTCGGGATCCCTGTGTTGGTATAGTGAGACCGTCGGTCACATAACCGCATCCCCTCCTGATTTTGAACCTCTAATACTATCACCACCATCCATATATGAAACATATTTGTCTGACTCATTCCTCATACACCAACCTTCACTGCTGCCTGTTCCACCTTCTTCGCCTTGCATCACACACTGATGGTTCAACATTCATGTGTAACATATAAAATGAGATTACATACTGTTTGTGTCAACATACAGTATGCCGGAGAACATTTTAGAAACTAAAAACTAGAGATGAGCAGGTTCGGTTCTCCGAGATCCGAACCCCCCCGAACTTCACCCATTTTACACGGTTCCGAGGCAGCCTCGGATATTCCCGCCTTGCTCGGTTAACCCGAACGCGCCCGAATGTCATCATCCCGCTGTCGGATTCTCGCGAGATTCGTATTCTATATAAAGAGCCGTGCGTCGCCGCCATTTTCACTCGTGCATTGGAGATTGAACGGAGAGGACGTGGCTGTGCTCAGTGTGCTGCAAATATCTGTGCTCAGTGTGCTGAAAATATCTACGTTCTCTGCCTGAAAACGCTCCATATCTGTGCTCAGTGTGCTGCAAATCTCAGTGTGCTTTATTGTGGGGACTGGGGACTACCAGTATATAATTATACTTATAGTAGTAGACCATTGCTGTTTCTTGCAGCTCTGTGTCACTGCAAGTTTCCATTCCATATCTGTGCAGCATTTTTGTGAGCAGTATATATAGTATTACAGTGCAGCATTTTGGTGACCCAACAGTATATAGTTGTGTACAGTAGGCCATTGCTGTATCTTGCAGCTCTGTGTCACTGCAAGTATCCATTCCATATCTGTGCAGCATTTTTGTGAGCAGTATATAGTAGGTCAGTGCAGCATTTTGGTGACCAGCAGTATACATATATAGTACAGTACAGTAGGCCATTGCTCTATCTTGCAGCTCTATGTCACTTCTAGTATCCTGATCAGTGCTCAATATCTGCTGCATTGTTGTGACTAGTATGTATACTGTACTGTGCGACTTGTGTTATACACCTGGTGATTATACATCCTGTAATCTGTACTGAGCGATGTGTGAGATACACCTGGGTATTATACACCCTATATTATTATTATTATTATTATCCTTTATTTATATGGTGCCACAAGGGTTCTGCAGCGCCCAATTACAGAGTACATAAATAATCAAACAGGAAAACAGCAACTTACAGTTGATGACAGTATAGGACAAATACAGGGTAAATACACAGTTACATCAGCAGATGACACTGGAAAAAGTATCAGGTGGCAGAAGACTGCTGGATGTGGTACAGTTGAAGATTATTAAAGTAAGACAAAGGATAAGCACATGAGGGAAGAGGGCCCTGCTCGTGAGAGCTTACAATCTAAAGGGGAGGGGTAGACAAACATGGGTGACACAGATGGGGTACATAGAGAACGTGGAACAGAGGGTTAGGATGAGATTTGGCTGGGTTTGGTGAAGAAGTGGACCCCAAGAAGGCACAAGTTAATACTTAACATTGCAACATTTTACTGGGGTATGCAGGAGAAAATTAAAAATAGGGGGAAAAAAAAAGAATCGATAACTTCTACCGCTTTCAAAAAGGTCAATGGAAGCTGAAATAATGGACAACTACCTCATGGAAGCCAGATACAGTATACCAAACAGTACTTAGCAGAGTTAGGAATGAGTGCTTATGAAATACAGTAACATTTTGTCATAATATTTCAGAAACTGCATGGCTGGTCTCTTGCACTCTTTTGCTCTAATACACCACCTGCTTTAGGATTTATATTCAAAAACATAGGTGGTCATTCCGAGTTGTTCGCTCGTTATTTTTTTTCGCAACGGAGCGATTAGTCGCTAATGCGCATGCGCAATGTCCGCAGTGCGACTGCGCCAAGTAAATTTGCTATGCAGTTAGGTATTTTACTCATGGCATTACGAGGTTTTTTCTTCGTTCTGGTGATCGTAATGTGATTGACAGGAAGTGGGTGTTTCTGGGCGGAAACTGGCCGTTTTATGGGAGTGTGTGAAAAAACGCTACCGTTTCTGGGAAAAATGCGGGAGTGTCTGAAGAAACGGGGGAGTGTCTGGGCGAACGCTGGGTGTGTTTGTGACGTCAAACCAGGAACGAAACTGACTGAACTGATCGCAGATGCCGAGTAAGTCTGGAGCTACTCAGAAACTGCTAAGAAGTGTCTATTCGCAATTCTGCTAATCTTTCGTTCGCAATTTTGATAAGCTAAGATTCACTCCCAGTAGGCGGCGGCTTAGCGTGTGCAAAGCTGCTAAAAGCAGCTTGCGAGCGAACAACTCGGAATGAGGGCCATTATGTCTCCATAAGCCCAAAAACGTCAATCTTCTTGGAAAGTGGTTTGTTCCTTTGTAAGGGAAAGAGAACAAACGTTCTCAAACAACGGTTTTTTTTTCCTCTGGGAAGGGATTGTGGATTCGCAGGAATATCTGGGCATTTCTGTAATCAGAAAGCAGCGACTTTCTACAAATGTTTACGAATAATTCCAGTGATTTTGTCATTTTCTTCCAGTGATTTGGACCAATAATACCATTGATTAGAACAAATAATTCCAGTGATTTTGTCATTTTCTTCCAGTGATTTGGACCAATAATACCATTGATTAGAACAAATAATTCCAGTGATTTTGTCATTTTCTTCCAGTGATTTGGACCAATAATACCATTAATTAGAACGAATAATTCCGGTGATTTTGTCATTTTCTTCCAGTGATTTGGAGAAATAATACCATTGATTAGAACGAATAATTCCAGTGATTTTGTCAGCTTCTTCCAGTGATTTGGAGAAATAATACCATTGATTAGAACGAATAATTCCAGTGATTTTGTCATTTTCTTCCAGTGATTTGGACCAATAATACCATTGATTAGAATGAATAATTCCAGTAATTTTCTCATTTTCTTCCAGCGATTTGGACCAATAATACCATTGATTAGAATGAATAATTCCAGTGATTTTGTCATTTTCTTCCAGTAATTTGGACCAATAATACCATTGATTAGAACAAATAATTCCAGTGATTTTGTCATTTTCTTCCAGTGATTTGGACCAATAATACCATTAATTAGAACAAATAATTCCAGTGATTTTGTCATTTTCTTCCAGTGATTTGGACCAATAATACCATTGATTAGAACAAATAATTCCTGTGATATTGAGGTGTTTGTGTTGCTTAGCTTAGCCGTCCAGCGACCACAGTGCACCTCTTTTTCTCTTTTCTTTGCATCATGTGCTGTTTGGGGACAATTTTTGTCTGACACTGCAGTGCCACTCCTAGATGGGACAGGTGTTTGTGCCGCCCTCTTGGGTCGCTTTGCTTAGTCATCCAGCGACCTCGGAGCAAATTTTAGGACAAAAATAGTTTTGTGAGGTGTTCAGAGTAGACTGGAAATGAGTGGAAATTGTGGTTATTGAGGTTAATAATACTATAGGATCCAAATGACCCCCAAATTCTATGATTTAAGCTGTTTTTGAGGGGTTTTTGAAAAAAAACACCTGAATCCAAAACACACTCGATGCCGACAAAAAATTTCAGGGAGGTTTTGCCAAAACGCGTCTGAATCCAAAACGCGGCCGCGGAACCGAATCCAAAACCAAAACACAAAACCCGAAAAATTTCCGGTGCACATCTCTACTAAAAACATACTGTACAATCAAAATAAGACATTTGTGTATTTAACTGTAATATTGCTTTGTAATATCCAGGGCTGGATTAAGGGAGGAGCGACAGGTGCGGTTGTCCCGGGGCCCCCACACATTAGGGGCCCCACAGACTGGTATTACAAGCGGAGTAGGGTCCCTCCAGTGGCTCAGTTCTGACCATTTAGTGCTAGCAGAGGTAAGAGGGGACAATGCAGCTATTGGAAGTCGAGTGGGTAACGCTCTGATGTGAGTGCGCTGTGTCGCTGGCTGGAGGTGGACTTGGAGTCAGTGTGTGAGCAGAGGTTGCAGGCAGGCAGTTTTCGATTCACGGTCCGGCCTCACTCAGATGACTAGGCCAGTGGCTTAACTAGAAATTTTTCTCCCCCAAGCCAAAAAATTATCTGGCACCCCCCATAATTGGCACTAGGAAAGCGATGAATCGGCGCGCGCTCAGCAAAAACGGGGTGTGGCTTTGTTGAAATGGGCATGGCTTTGCATATAGGGGCATGGCATTGCAGGGAAAGACTACCTTATACCCCAGTTTTGCAACCTGCACGCCCAGACGTTAGCCACCACAGGAAAGAAAAATAATCCTGACTCATGCCTCTTACATTATTTGTCATTTTTCCTCCTTATAGTAATGCCCAGTATACATTATGCCACATACTGCAATGGCCCTTAGACATTATGCCACACACAATAATGTCCATGACACAATATGCCACACACCATAATGCCCCTGACATATTATGCCACACACCGTAATGCTTGTGCCACATTATGCCACGCATCGCAATGCCCGTTATACATTATGTTACACACTGCAATGCCCCTGATACATTATAGCACATACAATGCCTGTGACACATTATGACACACACCGCAATGACCCTGAGACATTATACCACATACCACAATGCCCGTGATATAGTCAATCACACACCGTAATGCCTGTATCACATACCGCAATGCCCGTTATACCCTATGCCACACACCGCAATGCCCGTTATACATTATGCCACACTTCAATGCCCCTGAGACACTATACCACATACCACAATGCCCATGATATAGTGTGCCACACACCGTAATGCCTGTGACATACCCGTTATACCCTATGCCACACACTGCAATGCCCGTTATACATTATGCCACACTGCAATGCCCCTGAGACATTATGCCACATACCACAATGCCCGTGATACAGTATGCCACACACCGTAATGCCTGTGACACATTATGACACACACCGCAATGTCCGTGATACATTATGCCACACACCGCAATGCCCATTACACATTAAGTCCTACAGTAAGGCTTCTAATTACTTTTAAATTACCTGCTCGTTGCCAGGGGTTTCATGCTCTTGGTTTCATGCACGGTGCCAGGGGTTTTCATGCTCAGGGTGTCATGCTCGTTTCCAGGGGTTCCATGTACTGGGTGTCATGTTCATTGCCAGGGGTTTCATGCACTGGGTGTCATGCTTGTTGCTGGGGGGGGTAATGCTTGCTAATCAGAGCTCACGAATGGGCACTTCATTTAATAGACACGCCGAAGACGCAGGAGGGACACAGGAGAGGCGCGCGCTGTGCCCTCCGTGTCCCTCCTTCACAGCAGAGATCAGTGGCAGCTAGGGCGCCCCGCAGCCCTGTGCTCCCCCAAGCGAGCGCAGTGGCTGCGGACCCCTAGTTACGCCACTGGACCGGGCTCTTTCCATGCGTGGAGCAGGTGCAGGCTCTCAGGGGTAAATGTATGAAGCAGTGATAAGAGTGGAGAAGTGAACCAGTGGAGAAGTTGCCTATGGCAACCAATCAGCATTGAAGTAACATTTATAATTTGCATACTATACAATTGTACGGAGCAGTTGATTGGTTGCCATGGGCAACTTCTCTACTGGCTCACTTCTCCACTCTTATCACTGCTTCATACATTTACCCCTCAGAGAGAGCGGTGGTGCCTGCTCCACTCTGGGCTTCGACATAATCCTCCGTCTGTAACACTGAAGTGTTTAGTATAGCCTTCTGCAGCGTGGGGGGGATTCTATTGGGGAACCTGGTAATATCTTAAATTTGAGGTTGTGGGTGCACATACTATACTGTACAGTGTGGATCAGTGACTGTCCATCTACTTCAGCAGTGGATAGCATTGTTACCTTCTTGCACATTATCCTTCCTATAAACCTACAGTGTATGTTCTTATAAGAGCATTATGGACAAGAACAGTGTCAGCAAGTTTTTTATCAGCGTATTTACTCAAGAAAAGCAGCTCCTTTTAGGGAAATACTTAACCGCCATCGTCAAAGTAGGTTCAAATAATAATAATTAAAAAAAAATCTACATTCATCACAGGGGGTGTGTGTTATGGTGTCATTATGCAAACGCAGAAAAGCATTTATAGAAGTATCACATACAGTACCATACCCTCCAACATTTTACACATAAAAATCGGTACAAATTAGGAAAGGGGGTGTGGCTACAGGTAAAGGGGGCATGACCAAAATTCGGTACAGACCATAAAAAAAAGGTACTGTACCTGCCAAAAAGGTACATTTGGAGGGTATGACATACCTGTATATGAACATACTGTATATGGAAGTTTGCACTGTACCTGTGGTGATTGGGCCTGTACAAAACAAGGGGGCAGGCGGAACTAGCGGTGGTGTAGCCTGTGCATTGCACTGGACCCCGCAGCAGGACAATGAGTCAGAGTGACTCATTATACTGTGTACCACCGCCCACAAGTCCCTTGGTAACTTAGGTCAGCAGACAGGCTGAGCTGGCAGCTGCTGTCTAACTGAGTGTGGTCTGGCCGGAAAGGTAGGAGGGTCCACAATCTCCTCTCCTCTCCCAATTGCTCCGACCCTGACTTCCTTACTAAGGATGTCCTTGCCACCGGCGCTGGGAATATGAAGTCATGAACCCAAGGAGGAGCCGCCATCCACGCGCTGCAGTTCTGGGCCCAGGTAAGACAATTGTAAAACTGTATATTTGTCACCCAGTGCTGTCACCCTCTCCCTGTCACCCACTGCTGTCACCCTCTACCTGTTACCCACTGCTTTCACGGTTAAGGCTAAATTCTACCAGTCTAAGGACCGCTGATATCACAACCACTTGACCCCCAACAGCAGGGGCAGGAGCAAGGTGGGAAATGGGACCCCAATGTACCCCGTTGGTCTCGCTTCGCTTGCCACTCTACGGGCTCGGTGGCTCCCTTTTTTTCACCACCAGGTTACGAAAGAGAAAAGAAGGTGAAACTGCTAGCCCACTGACCTTGCTCCTCTCCCTGCCATCGCAGGTCACAAGGTTGTGACTTCAGAAGTCCTTTAGCCCACTTGGATCTAGCATCTAACCTGGCATAGGCAAGTGTATTTTCAAGTTGGAGAATTGTTTCTTCTGTATTAGACATTCTTAATATTTACAAGCAAAAAACATACGTACGGGTTTAAGTGATTCTGCATATGCCTGGTGTAAACTTTATGTATTTACTAATTACATATTATACCTCCCAACTGACCCTATTCCAGCTGGACAGGACCACCATACGGACACTGTCCCTCTGCTCCCACCTGCATGCCGCAGTGTTCCATGTGCGGAGGGGAGGGGGGAATTGGGAGAGCCCTTGATCACCCGCTGCTTTGCTCTGCAATGCAGTAAGTCATTCCTGAATGGATGCCATGCGCACAAGCATGGTATCTATGCAGTGCAGGTAGGAGAGACGGGGGCTGTCCTTTTGCTCATGGAGAGCTGGACACGCCCCCAAAATGCTGATAAAATGATTGCGCTGCTAGGTGTAACCCACTGGTTAACTAATAATAAAATATGTATAAAAATGTAATAAATAGATGTGTATATGATATCTATATATAGGACTAATAGGTACATGTAGCTTGAACTGTGAAAACGGACGTGTATATAATATAAATATATAGGACTACTATTTAATTGTAGCAAGGACTGAGAAAATGCTTTTAAGATGAGACTCGCGGGGGGAGAACATGCTAGAAACCCCTCGTGCAGAAGAGGGAGATACCGCGAGCACAAAGCGAAGAGGAGGTGGACAGCCGTTGAAAGGGTCAGAGGACCAACGGACTTCAACTATGGAGGAGAGAGGAGACAGAGCGGTAGCTCTGGAGGAAACCGGGACACGCAGGGAGACTAGCCGCGACTGCGAGAAGGGGAAGACCGAGGAGTACTGAGGCAGTACAAGACGCCTGATTGCGGAGACAGTACTTTATGCCGGAGAGTAATCACTCTCACCCGAATGCCCGGCCAGCGATGCGGAGCCCCGTGTGACCGCTGCAAGTAGCGGAGTGCGTCATAGGTGAGCGGGGCCGATGGCAGAGAGGGACAGAGCTCCGAGACAGAGGCTGAAGGACGTACCAGGAAAAGCCGCATCAAACAAGAGGAGGAGTCGGGGGAGTGACTACGCACTAAATGAGGTGGGATTGTAACATACACCCATCAATCACACCTCACTCCAATAGCATTTCCCCCCATTAAATTATACAACCTAGCTGTATATGGAAGGATCGCTGGCTCCCTCTAGTGGGAAACCTGTATAAGATACAATTTAACATACAGAAACAGCTGTAAAAAGGCTTGATAGACTATAATGCTTTATTTATGATTAAAGCATAAGAGAAACCGAGTGCAGTGTTGAGTCGGGACTGAGTTAGCTAAAAGTGAGCCAACTAACTTAATGAAACAAGTATGGTATCACTAATTCAGGAATAACTAAGGAGAACCAAGAGAGAGGATTGCTTTAAAAGCCTGAGTTATCACTAACAAGAATAACGATGGACTAACGATAGACTACTCTACCACTCAATTGAGATTTATTATAATCCGGGAGTATTATTTGGATATGCACTCTTTAATCTTTCATTTAAGATAACCATAAATAAGGGGACAAGTGGAAGATTGTGACCTTAGTATTCTTCATAGCTATACTAAAACCATATGTGGATTGTAATTGTAGTGGAATTGAGAGACGGTAGTAATACCGCAGAGAAATAAAAAGAAGAATAGACGACTACTGCAGAACTTTCATTAAAGGTCGGTGATATTAATTCATTTCACCACGATAGCCACAATCATTAAAGTTAAGGGCCCCAACAAGCTCATTATTGACATTAGAGTACCCGGGTCACTCTTAGGTTTAAATGTATATTATATAAGGTGTAATATATGAATTATTTAGTTGGCTGACTATAAATACAGTAATATTCAAAGTCATTGTGAATGTAACAAATGATGTTGATTAAAGTTATAATTTTAAAATTTACATACTTACCACACATCCTGATCCTGGTAGTTGATGAGAGGAGAATTGAAGACTAGAAGAGAACACAGGTAAAAGAGGATAAATAGTATATAATTGAATCCTTATCCCATATAGGTATTCATTGGGCTTACCCAAGCAAGCCTATATACATTGTGATAAAGCTTGGGTGGAGGCATGACTATTGTAATCCGTTCCTATCATTACTCCAAACTAGGGTTACATTTATGGAGGCACTGCTGAGATTCCAGTAAGTCTCAGTGGTAATAATTACAGTAATCAGCGTCCATGGAGGGGATAACTGGAGAAGACATATGCCACTGGTGTCAAAGGAAGGGAGTAAATCCCAGAAAGTGTATTGGAGTAGTAGGAGATTTATCAGATGCTTCGGATGAAACAGTGCTAAGGAAAGTGGGACCCTGTATGGTGTTATAAGGCCCAATATAATAGACAAGTGGGATGATGAAGTAGGAAAGAAGATTGCTGTCCTGGTTGAAACTGAAAAAGAATTAGACGTGAATTTGATCCCATTGATGATAATGGCCGATGAGGAAACAGGACGAAGATGGTCTATTATTGGTCCCAGTATACTGGAAGAAGATATCGCTAGTGCACCCATCTCGGCGATAATCCCACCGGAGGGTGTAGATGGAATGGAAGCTAGTGGCAATGGACACACTACTACCAATGTGAATGGCGAACAGTTCGAGACCATGGTGGATCGGGTGGTTTCCCAACTTGAGAGATGGCATTACGAAGGGAGTTATCGAAGGCTAAGGATATTCTCTGGTATCATACCTGTGCCTACAGGAGAAGAACCTTATGAATCTTGGAAGGAGGCTGCTGTCCAACAAGCGGAGGAATGGCAGTGTCCAGATAAAATAAAGCGACAATGAGTAGTGGAGAGTCTACGTGGCCCTGCTATGGGGATAATACAAGCTGCTAGGAGAAGTAATCCGAATGCCACCTTGGAGACTTACCTCGAAGCATTGGATTATGCATACGGCACTTTGGAAGATGTAGGGGACCTTATATCAAGACTGCATCACACGTTCCAAGAATCTGGCGAGAAACTGAGTGCCTATGTCATACGAATAGATAAGTTATTGTATAAGATTGTGGGAAAAAAAAGAAATCACTCGAGAAGAAGTGGATAAAAGTCGCATGAGACAGGTGCTACGAGGCGCGTTGACAAATGATCCTGTAGCACAGAAGTTGAGGTGTTCCGAGAAAAAGGAACCACCTCCTGGATTCAATGAGATACTAAAAGAAATAAAACAAGAAGAAGTGCTAATTGAGATGAGGGAGAAGATGGTAAAGAAGGTTAAGGTGGTACAAACAGTGACTGAGACTTCCCCGTTAGAGGAAAGGATATTAAAATTAATGGAAGAACAGAACAAGAGGATAGAGCAATTTATTGCTACTCAAAATAACAACAATCCATCCCAGAATATTCCCTCTAGTGAGTCAAACCGGGGTGGGGGAAGAAGGGGCAGTTTTAATAGCAGGGGTTGTTTTAAGTGTGGAAGGATTGGCCATCGAGCTTTCAAGTGTAATCTGAATCGGAACTCGACCCGTATGTATAGTACTCCCTCTCATAACACCGAAAGCAAAGACCAAGATCGGGGAAACGGACAAGAGAGGCCCGTGAACCCCCCACAGGTCTCCTAGAAGTTGGTCACTGCGCGATGGGGAACACATGGTGGAATGGAGTCCTGCCTGAGGGGTTGATGGGACCGGCTCCTATAATGGCTGCTAAAATAAATGGACACCATTGTAAAGTACTGGTCGATAGTGGTTCCCAAGTGTCAATTATATTCGAAGACTGGTACAAGAAACACCTCGCTGATGTACCCTTACAGCCGTTATCTGGATTAGTGATATGGGGTTTGAGCGTAGAGAAATATCCGTATTTAGGATATATCATGGCTAGTCTAGAGATTTACCGAGAGGGAGAGGAAGAGAAGCTGCAAATACCTCTAATAGCGCTGGTTTGTCCAGAAGTCCCAGAGAGTAGGGGGGAGCCCCATATGATTATAGGGACCAATACCAGGATTTATTCTCTTCTTATGGAATGGTTGGAGAAAGAGGAGAAAAGAACCAAAGTGATGTCTTATTCTTGTGAAGGTATAACTGGAAGTGATCTGAAGAAGGAGGGTAGCCCGTTTGAAGTATGTTTCGTGGGAAGTGAGCTCGAGCCTGCTGAAAGTTCATGATTAATCTCGGAATTGGAGTCCCGAGGGCCAGTTTTCTCCACAGGAGAGTGGGATTTCGGAAGAGCCAAAGAGATGGAACATTGTATCAGACTCATGGATACTACCCCATTTCAAGAACGTTCTCGGAGAATAGCCCCGGCCGACTTTGAGGACATGAGGAAACATCTGAAAGGTTTATTGGAAAACCAAGTAATAATGGAATCAAAGAGTCCATACGCCTCCCCGATTGTGATAGCACGAAAGAAAAATGGAAATATCCTAATGTGCGTCGATTACCGAACCCTGAACCACCGGACAGTGACCGACCAGTATACGGTGCCCAGAATAGACGAGGCCTTAGATTGCCTACAAGGGAGTGTGTTGTTTTTGGTGTTAGACTTGAAAAATGGGTATTATCAAATACCAATGCGGCCTGAAGACAGGGAGAAAACGGCTTTCATTTGTCTGCTAGGGTTCTTCGAGTTCTTACAAATGCCCCAAGGGGTAAAAGGAGCACCAGCCACCTTTCAACGTGCTATGGAAAAGATAATCGGGGATATCAATTACCGGGAAGTGATAATCTATTTAGATGACATTATAGTATTCGGGGCTACTCTTGATGAACATAATCATCGACTTTTCAAAGTTCTAGACAGATTGATGGAAGGAGGCCTGAAATTGTCAGTAGATAAGTGTCACTTATGTCAGTCAAGGGTTAAATATCTAGGGCATATTGTTAGTAAATATGGGGTATCTACGGACCTAGAAAAAGTACAAGCTGTGATGAACTGGCCTTGACCCACCAAACTGAAGGAGTTACGATCTTTCCTGGGATTCTGCGGATACTACCATCGATTTGTACTGAATTATTCTGCCCAGGCAAAACCCTTGACTGATCTGACCAAGGGATACCCCAATGCAGGAAAAAGGAAACCCTCGAAACTCACCATGAAGGGGAAGTATCACCAGCCCAATGAACTTTTTGGTGAGCGATGGACTAATGAGTGTGAAACGGCTTTCGTAATGCTGAAGAAGAGTCTGACACATGCACCAGTTCTAGCGTATGCTGACCCCAGTCTACCATATGTCCTTCATATAGACGCGTCTACTAGTGGACTAGGGGGAGTGCTATACCAACAACATTCTGAAGGATTACGGCCAGTATCATTTGCTAGTAGAGGTGTATCTGAAAGTGAGAGGAGATATCCCGCACACAAATTAGAGTTCCTAGCCTTAAAGTGGTGTGTAGTGGATAAATTCCATGATTATTTGTATGGAGTAAAATTTGAGATACACACTGACAATAATCCCTTAACTTACATACAGACCACGTCAAAATTGGATGCAACTGGGCACCGTTGGTTAGCGGCGTTGGCACTCTATGATTTCTCTTTCAAATACTGGCCTGGAGTAAGTAATGTGGATGCTGACTCGCTCTCAAGAATACCTGGACAATTGGTGGGAGAAACTGAAAATGAGGAGTGGATCAAAATACCCGCCGGAGAGGTACAAGGAGTGTGCCATAGTATGCAAATAACTAGTATGATAGTAGGAGAAGCCATAAGCAACCTAGGAGCAACCGCCAAGGCTTTACCGTTATCCTATTGCTGGATTAGTCAGATGGAATTGGAAGATCTACCTAGGGTAAAGAGATATCAGCTTAGACAAGAACAACTACAGGATCCGTGTATAAGATGGGTGATGCCAGGAAATTTAACCAAGAAAGCTGGTAAAATGACAGAGGAGTGGGCGTTAGAAATCCAGCTTTTGAAGAGACAAACAAAAAACTTAATTATGAAGCAAGGTATACTCTACAGATGCACTCAGCTACCAGATGGTAGAAAAAGGTACCAACTCGTATTACCCAGGAAACACCGTATTAGGAGTATGAAAGCTTTACACGATCAACATTGCCACTTGGGATTCGAGAAGACTTTAAAGTTAATAACCAATAGGTTTTATTGGCCAAATCTATCTAAAGAGGTGGACCAGTACTGTAGGAGTTGTGGAACGTGCATAGTAAGGAAAACATTACCCAATCGAGTGGCCCCTTTAGTAAACATCAAAAGCAGTGGCCCCTTGGATTTAGTATGTATGGACTTTCTAACTCTAGAAATAGATCAAGGAAAAAAATTTAATATTCTAGTAGTAACAGACCATTTCACAAGATACGCACAAGCCTACATAACACCAAATCAGAAAGCGTCCACCGTGGCAAACACCCTTTGGAGTAAATTCTTTATTCATTATGGACTTCCCCATAGACTACATTCGGATCAAGGCAGAGATTTTGAAAGTAAACTGATCAAGGAACTTTGTGTGATGTGTGGAATAAAAAAATCTAGAACTACTCCATACCACCCCCAGGGTGACCCATAACCGGAACGCTTCAACAGAACACTACTCAATATGCTGGGAACCCTGAGTCCACTGAACAAACATCATTGGAGACGTTATATTGACCAGTTGATACATGCTTATAATTGCACACAGAATGAAGCTACTGGGTACTCTCCTTATTACCTGATGTTCGGAAGAGAGGCGAAGCTCCCTATAGATGTAAGTCTAGGGGTCTCGTCAGGTGAAAGTTCCTATAAATCTCATGTGAAATATGTTGAAAAATTGAGAGAAGAATTATCTACAGCTTACCAATTAGCCGAGCAGGCAGCCCGCCAGAGTGGGGAAAAGAACAAGGTCTACAATGATAGGAAGGTGAGAGACCAGGTTTTGTCTCCTGGAGACAGAGTATTGCTGAGACAATTAGGAATGCCCAAAAAATTCAAAATTGCCAACCGATGGAAGGCAGAGCCCTATATAGTAATAGAAACATTTGAAGATCTACCTGTGTACCGAATACAGTTAGAAAATGGGAAAGGAGCGCTATTAACCCACCATAGGCAGAATCTGCTTCACATCGGTAAAGAATTCCGACTGGAAAATGAAGAAGTGAAGGAGGATACAGACATGTCTACTAGAGAGAAGATAGACAATAGACCGAAGGAGAGGGGAGAGTTGGACGATAATGAAAATAGTGTGGAAGCAGAGGAAGGTCAGGGTTGTTACTTTAAGGAACAAGAGGAAATATTTGAAGAGGAGATTGAACCCGAAAATATCATTGATGGTCAAAACACTGGTTCTTTACCCCATATGGGTACAGAAATTAATTTTAATGATTCTGCGGGAGAAGACTGGAAGTTATTAGATGAAGAAAGAAATGATATACTGGAAGAGTTAGGAGATTATTCGTCCTGTAGTAATGATACAGGGGAAACGGGTCATATAGATAGGCCCAAAAGACATAGACAACCCCCTCTCATGATTACTTATGACCAGTTGGGGACTCCAGAGATTATCCCCAGAGTAATCACTCATTATAATGTTGAGTCTTACTGGCCTTATTTCTAATAACATATCTGAGATATATATATATGTTGGTGATCCCATGGTTTAATTTAAATGGAATCACCAGGGGGAGAGTGTAACCCACTGGTTAACTAATAATAAAATATGTATAAAAATGTAATAAATAGATGTGTATATGATATCTATATATAGGACTAATAGGTACATGTAGCTTGAACTGTGAAAACGGACGTGTATATAATATAAATATATAGGACTACTATTTAATTGTAGCAAGGACTGAGAAAATGCTTTTAAGATGAGACTCGCGGGGGGAGAACATGCTAGAAACCCCTCGTGCAGAAGAGGGAGATACCGCGAGCACAAAGCGGAGAGGAGGTGGACAGCCATTGGAAGGGTCAGAGGACCAACGGACTTCAACTACGGAGGAGAGAGGAGACAGAGCGGTAGCTCCGGAGGAAACCGGGACACGCAGGGAGACTAGCCGCGACTGTGAGAAGGGGAAGACCGAGGAGTACTGAGGCAGTACAAGGCACCTGATTGCGGAGACAGTACTTTATGCGGGAGAGTAATCACTTTCACCCGAATGCCCGGCCAGCGATGCGGAGCCCCGTGTGACCGCTGCAAGTAGCGGAGTGCATCATAGGTGAGCGGGGCCGATGGCAGAGAGGGACAGAGCTCTGAGACAGAGGCTGAAGGACGTACCAGGAAAAGCCGCATCAAACAAGAGGAGGAGTCGGGGGAGTGACTACGCACTAAATGAGGTGGGATTGTAACATACACCCATCAATCACACCTCACTCCAATAGCATTTCCCCCCATTAAATTATACAACCTAGCTGTATATGGAAGGATCGCCGGCTCCCTCTAGTGGGAAACCTATATAAGATACAATTTAACATACAGAAACAGCTGTAAAAAGGTTTGATAGACTATAATGCTTTATTTGTGATTAAAGCATAAGAGAAACCGAGTGCAGTGTTGAGTCGGGACTGAGTTAGCTAAAAGTGAGCCAACTAACTTAATGAAACAAGTATGGTATCACTAATTCAGGAATAACTAAGGAGAACCAAGAGAGAGGATTGCTTTAAAAGCCTGAGTTATCACTAACAAGAATAACGATGGACTAACGATAGACTACTCTACCACTCAATTGAGACTTATTATAATCCGGGAGTATTATTTGGATATGCACTCTTTAATCTTTCATTTAAGATAACCATAAATAAGGGGACAAGTGGAAGATTGTGACCTTAGTATTCTTCATAGCTATACTAAAACCATATGTGGATTGTAATTGTAGTGGAATTGAGAGACGGTAGTAATACCGCAGAGAAGTAAAAAGAAGAATAGACGACTACTGCAGAACTTTCAGGAAAGATCGGTGATATTAATTAATTTCACCACGATAGCCACAATCATTAAAGTTAAGGGCCCCAACGAGCTCATTATTAACGTTAGAGTACCCGGGTCACTCTTAGGTTTAAATGTCTATTATATAAGGTGTAATATATGAATTATTTAGTTGGCTGACTATAAATACAGTAATATTCAAAGTCATTGTGAATGTAACAAATGATGTTGATTAAAGTTATAATATTAAAATGTACATACTTACCACACAGCCTGATCCTAGTAGTTGATGAGAGGAGACTTGAAGACTAGAAGAGAACACAGGTAAAAGAGGATAAATAGTATATAATTGAATCCTTATCCCATATAGGTATTCATTGGGCTTACCCAAGCAAGCCTATATACATTGTGATAAAGCTTGGGTGGAGGCACGACTATTGTAATCCGTTCCTATCAATACTCCAAACTAGGGTTACATAGGCACCACCCCTTTCCTGGGTCGCGTGCACCAGAGGGTCCCGATCTCCATGGACCAGCAGTTGGCAAGTATATGTCAACCGTAGTACCATGCAATTGCACCTTTAACTGAATGCGTTTTATGTCTGTGATTTGGGGCTCTATTGTGTCCAGCCCTGCATCAGCCCAATAGTCTACAAACAAAGGGGGATATCTAATTACCTGCGGTACATTATCATGGTAATGATATTGCCTGGGGCTATCCTATTAACCAGATAAGCCGACACGAGCTGCGGCTTATTGGGGTGTTTTGTGTTACTGCACTGGTTGCTAGCTCCTAACAGCTCCCAGTGCAGACAAGGTAGCAATGCACCTCAGGCTCCCCGATCACATGACTGATCACGCATTATGTGACAGCCGCCGGGGCAGGGGAAGAGAGGGATGCGGGTCATGGTGCTGCTCTGGCTTTCCCACCAGGGGTCACAGCACTGATTGCAAGCTCACGGGCGCCCTCACTGCAGTCCCAGGCTGCTGCTGCTGTGGCGGGCATGGGATACTGATGGGTTGCCGTGGCTAATCAGGATTTTGTTTCACCTGCCTCAGGCAGGCAAAACAAAATCCCTGATAAACACTGGCTTTTCGGGTCCTCAGCGGCGAAAACACACAGTTATCACTGAACTGAAAAACTATTTTTTTTATGAGAGATCTAATTGTATACCCCATAAAAAAATATCGTTGAAGCATCTGGAAAAATTGCGAAAAATCCAATTTTTGCTCACAATGCTTCATCGCAGGTAATAGGATACCGTCCGAAGTTTTGAAAATGACAATCAATAAAATATGTAATGTGGTTGGAACAAAATTGAGCTATTTTTTCCCCCCTACTTTTCAGGGCCAGATTCTGATTTGGAAATAAAGTTACAAAGAGCATGTACAGTAAATGTGCACCTAGACAAACTATATTGCTCTGCAAGGGGTGCAAATACAAACTTTTTTTTGTATGTAGAGTAAATACTGGCTGCTTTTGCATGTAGCCCACAAAATGCTGGACAGCTTTATGTTTACGCTGCAATTTAGATAACAATTTGGACACCTTTCTCAAATCTAAATCTCTCTGCACATTTTAAATCTGCCCCCACCTGCAGAGCAACATGGGAGGGGTAATTCAGATCTGATCACTGCTGTGCGTTTTTGCACAGCGGGCGATCAGGTTCAAACTACGCATGCATATGCACCGCAATGCGCAGGCCCGTTTGACAGCTACAATAGCCATCGCCGGTCAGTGACGGGATGGTGCGAAGGATCCATTCGCACGGGTGTATGCAAGGTGATTGACAGGAAGAGGCCATTTGTGGGTGGCAACTGACCATTTACAGGCAAAGTCCGGAAAAACGCAGGCATGTCCAAGCGTTTTGAGTGAGGGTGTCTGACGTCAGCTCCGGCACCGATCAGCAGGATTCAATCGCACTGGAAGAGTAAGTCCTGGGCTGCACAAAGACTGCACAAACTGATTTTTAGCAGCTCTGCCAACACATAGAAACGCACACTTGCACAGAAAAATACACTCCTTCTGTAGGCGGCGACTATCTGATCGCAGGACAGCAAAAAATGCAGCCCCGCGATCAGATCTGAATTACCCCCATGGTTTTACCAAAGTGCACAGTTACTTGCTAAATATATATAGAGATGTGCGGCTGGCACTTTTTGTGTTTTGGTTTTGGTTCTAATTCCATTTTCGTGTTTTGGTTTTGGATCTGGATGATTTTTGGAAAAAAAACATAAAAACAGCTAAAATCACAGAATTTGGGGGTAATTTTGCTCCTACGGTATTATTAACCTCAATAACATTCATTTCCACTCATTTCGAGTCTATTCTGAACACCTCACAATATTGTTTTTAGGCCTACAAGTTGCACCGAGGTGGCTGTATGACTAAGCTAAGCGACACGAGTGTGCGGCACAAACACCTGGCCCATATAGGAGTGGCACTGCAGTGGCAGACAGGATGGCATATTTAAAAAATAGGCCCCAAACAGCACATGATGCAAAGAAGAAAAAGAGGTGCAATGAGGTAGCTTGATGGCCAAGCTAAGCGACACAAGCGTGCGGCACAAACACCTGGCCCATCTAGGAGTGGCACTGCAGTTACAGACAGGATGACACTTAAAAAAACTAGTCCCCAAACAGCACATGATGCAAAGAAGAAAAAGAGGTGCAAGATGGAATTGTCCTTGGGCCCTTCCACCCACCCTTATGTTGTATAAACAGGACATGCACACTTTAACAAACCATTTAACATTATTTTTTGGGAGTTATATGAGACAATATGCGTCACAGGAATGACTGGAATTACTGATGACACAGGACACTACCACTGCTCTGATGCAGCCCAACAGGTTGTTATAATTGTTATACTGCAGCAGTGGATATATATAGCAGCAGCGTATATCGTCACTGGAATTACTGATGACACAGGACACTACCACTGCTCTGATGCAGCCCAACAGGTTGTTATAATTGTTATACTGCAGCAGTGGATATATGGGATCCGGTCTGAAGATCGACAGTGTCTAGGTCGAAAATGTTTAGGTCGACCACTATAGGTCGACAGTCACTAGGTCGACATAGATGGAAGGTCGACAGGGTTTCTAGGTCGACATGTGCTAGGTCGACAGGTCTAAAGGTCGACATGAGTTTTTCACATTTTTTTTTTTGAATTTTTTCATACTTAACGATCCACGTGGACTACGATTGACGGTAAAGTGTGCCGAGCGAAGCGGTAGCGGAGCGAAGGCACCATGCCTGAAGCATGGCGAGCGAAGCGAGCCATGCAAGGGGACGCGGTGCACTAATTTGGGATCCCGGTCACTCTACGAGGAAAACGACACCCAAAAAAATAAAAATCCTCATGTCGACCTTTAGACCTGTCGACCTAGCACATGTCGACCTAGAAACCCTGTCGACCTTCCATCCATGTCGACCTATAGTGGTCGACCTAAACATTGTCGACCTAGACACTGTCGATTTTGATGAACCACACCCGGATATATATAGCAGCAGCATATATCGTCACTGGAATTACTGATGACAGGACACTACCACTGGTCTGCACAACACAGCACCACTTTATACAGCTACACTGGATATATGGCAGCAGAGAACACCAACACTGTGAATGGCTGGACTGATACAGCACAATACACTGACTACACTGGACGTGTCTGCACAACACAGCACCACTTTACAGCTACACTGGATATATCTGCCAGGACTGATACAGCACAATACACTGACTACAATGGACTGGTCTGCACAACACAGCACCACTTTATACAGCTACACTGGATATATGGCAGCAGAGAACACCAACACTGTGACTGCCTGGACTGATGCAGCACAATACACTGACTACACTGGACTGGACTGAGCAGCACAACACAGCACAACACTTGCCACCCCACTTTCCCGCCCCAATAAACAGACACTGAGCACACTGAATGAATACACATCCTCTCACTCTCCGAGACTGGAGTGAAAATGGAAGCGATGCGCGGCTCCTTATATGGAATCCAAATCCCGCGAGAATCCGACAGCGGGATGATGACGTTTTGCCGCGTTCGGGTTTCCGAGTCAAAAGGGAAAATCCAAGCCTGCCTCGAATCCGGACTCGGAAGGCAAAGTTTTAGGGGGTTCGGTTCTCTGAGAACCCGCTCATCTCTCTCTCTATCTCTCTCTCTTTATATATATTTATTGGTTTTCTTACAGGTAATAAACATTGTTATACAATACATAATTTATATCCAGAAACAACAACCATAAATCTCACCATCTTATGATTATGAAGAAAAACAGTTAATCAAGAAAATATTAGTAGAGGAACTGTGCCTTGAAAAAATGTACTGTTAAACAGTCCAAAATGTGTTCATAACATGGAGAACTTTCACTGTATCCAAATTTTCAAAACAATTGTTAAAAAATGTGAGTTTGGAAGTGTGCTTCCATAGAGTGTAATAAGTAGAGATGTGCACCGGACATTTTTCGGGTTTTGTGTTTTGGTTTTGGATTCGGTTCCGCGGCCGTGTTTTGGATTCGGACGCGTTTTGGCAAAACCTCCCTGAAAAATTTTTGTCGGATTCGGGTGTGTTTTGGATTCGGGTGTTTTTTTTCAAAAAACCCTCAAAAACAGCTTGAATCATAGAATTTGGGGGTAATTTTTATCCCATAGTATTAATTAACCTCAATAACCATAATTTCCACTCATTTCCAGTCTATTCTGAACACCTCACTCCTCACAATATTATTTTTAGTCCTAAAATTTGCACCGAGGTCGCTGGATGACTAAGCTAAGCGACCCAAGTGGCCGGCACAAACACCTGGCCCATCTAGGAGTGGCACTGCAGTGTCAGGCAGGATGGCACTTAAAAAAAAAATTGGCCCCAAACATCACATGATGTAAAGATAAATGAAAGAAAAAAGAGGTGCAAGATGGAATTGTCCTTGGGCCCTCCCACTCACCCTTATGTTGTATAAACAGGACATGCACACTTTAACAAACCCATCATTTCAGTGACAGGGTCGGCCACACGACCGTGGCTGAAATGACTGGTTGGTTTGGGCCCCCACCAAAAAAGAAGCAATCAATCTCTCCTTGCACAAACTGGCTCTACAGAGGCAAGATGTCCACATCCTCCTCATCGTCCATTTCCTCACCCCTTTCACTGTGTACATCCCCCTCCTCACAGATTATTAATTTGCCCCCACTGGAATCCACCATCTCAGGTCCCTGTGTACTTTCTGGAGGCAATTGATGGTGAATGTCTCCACGGAGGAATTGATTATAATTAATTTTGATGAACATCATCTTCTCCACATTTTCTGGAAGTAACCTCGTACGCCGATTGCTGACAAGGTGAGCGGCTGCACTAAACACTCTTTCGGAGTACACACTGGAGGGGGGGGGCAACTTAGGTAAAATAAAGCCAGTTTGTGCAAGGGCCTCCAAATTGCCTCTTTTTCCTGCCAGTATACGTACGGACTGTCTGACGTGCCTACTTGGATGCGGTCACTCATATAATCCTCCACCATTCTTTCAATGGTGACAGTATCATATGCAGTGACAGTAGACGACATGTCAGTAATCGTTGGCATGTCCTTCAGTCCGGACCAAATGTCAGCACTCGCTCCAGACTGCCCTGCAACACCATCAGCAGGTGGGCTCGGAATTCTTAGCCTTTTCCTCGCAGCCCCAGTTGCGGGAGAATGTGAAGGAGGAGCTGTTGACGGGTCACGTTCCGCTTGAGTTGACAAATGTCTCACCAGCAGGTCTTTGAACATCTGCAGACTTGTAGCAAAAAAAGGATAGGTAATACACTATATGATGCGCCAAATGACAATGAATAACAATATGTAATATATATCAATGGTTTGATACGTCCCTTATAAATACTTGAATTCAGGCATATATGGAATTCTTTGTATTCCTCATATGTTAGCCAGCTTTCACAGTAGAGCGTCGATCAACGGTATCATATGTGAATAAAAGGATAAAAAAGCATCTAGTGTAACACAGTTTTATTCCTTCACACAATTTCATAAAATATAAAAAAATCTTTTTTGCAGGATCAAAAATCCAGATAAAAGTGTTCCATAAATTTACACAGAGCACATAAAACATGTAGGGTAATCTCCAGGCTGTGTGTGTAAAAGTAAAGAATTACCGGATGGTCTGAGGATAAAATTATCCCTAAACAAGCGTGTTCTTAACACCAGGCAACCTCCCGGGAAATGGTGTCCTGGATTCTCCGGCAATACTCCTTTCCACAACCAACGAAGAGACACCTCTAGCTGCGCCGACACGTTTCAGGCCTTGAAAAAGGGCCTAGAAAGGCCTAAAAATGCTTCGGCGCAGCTAGAAGTGTCTCTTCGTTGGTTGTGGAAAGGAGTATTGCCGGAGAATCAAGGAAACCGTTTCCCGGGAGGTTGCCTGGTGTTAAGAACACGCTTGTTTGGGGATAATTTTATCCTCAGACCATCCGGTAATTCTTTACTTTTACACACACAGCCTGGAGATTACCCTACATGTTTTATGTGCTCTGTGTAAATTTATGGAACACTTTTATCTGGATTTTTGATCCTGCAAAAAAGATTTTTTAATATTTTATGAAATTGTGTGAAGGAATAAAACTGTGTTACACTAGATGCTTTTTTATCCTTTTATTCACATATGATACCATTGATCGAGGCTCTACTGTGAAAGCTGGCTAACATATGAGGAATACAAAGAACTCCATATATGCCTGAATTCAAGTTTTTATAAGGGACGTATCAAACCATTGATATATATTACATATTGTTATTCATTGTCATTTGGCGCCTCATATAGTGTATTACCTATCCTTTTTTTGCTACATTATCTTGGGGAGTGGGAACGCCCTTTCTTGGTATACACAGTTAAGGCAGCCCATTCCGCGCACTAGAGAGGAGTTCCATTTTATCTGTATCTGCAGACTTGTGTCTGCCGGAAAGAGAGATACAACGTAGGCTTTAAAACTAGGATCGAGCACGGTGGCCAAAATGTAGTGCTCTGATTTCAACAGATTGACCACCCGTGAATCCTGGTTAAGCGAATTAAGGACTCCATCCACAAGTCCCACATGCCTAGCAGAATCGCTCCGTTTTAGCTCCTCCTTCAATCTCTCCAGCTTCTTCTGCAAAAGCCTGATGAGGATGGCCTGACTCAGGCTGGCAGTGTCTGAACTGACTTCACGTGTGGCAAGTTCAAAGGGTTGCAGAACTTTGCAAAACGTTGAAATCATTCTCCACTGCGCTTGAGTCAGGTGCAGTCCCCCTCCTTTGCCTATATTTTAGGCAGATGTATAGGCTTGAATGGCTTTTTGCTGCTCCTCCATCCTCTGAAGCATATAGAGGGTTGAATTCCACCTCGTTACCACCTCTTGCTTAAGCTGGTGGCTGGGCAGGTTCAGGAGTGTTTGCTGGTGCTCCAGTCTTCGGCACACGGTGGCTGAATGCCGAAAGTGGCCCGCAATTCTTCGGGCCACCAACAGCATCTCTAGCACGCCCCTGTCGGTTTAAAAAAAATTCTGCACCACCATATTCAATGTATGTGCAAAACATGGGACGTGCTGGAATTTGCCCACATGTAATGCATGCACAAATATTGGTGGCGTTGTCCGATGTCACAAATCCCCAGGAGAGTCCAATTGGGGTAAGCCATTCTGTGATGATGTTCCTCAGTTTCCGTAAGAGGTTGTCATCTGTGTGCCTCTTATGAAAAGCGGTGATACATAGCGTAGCCTGCCTAGGAACGATTTGGCGTTTGCGAGATGCTGCTACTGGTGCCACCGCTGCTGTTCTTGCTGCGGGAGGCAATACATCTACCCAGTGGGCTGTCACAGTCATATAGTCCTGAGTCTGCCCTGCTCCACTTGTCCACATGTCCGTGGTTAAGTGGACATTGGGTACAACTGCATTTTTTAGGACACTGGTGAGTCTTTTTCTGACGTCTGTGTACATTCTCGGTATCGCCTGCCTAGAGAAATGGAACCTAGATGGTATTTGGTACCGGGGACACAGTACCTCAAACAATTCTATAATTCCCTGTGAATTAATGGTGGATACCGGACACACGTTTAACACCAACGCAGCTGCCAAGACCTGAGTTATCCGCTTTGCAGCAGGATGAATGCTGTGATATTTCATCTTCCTCGCAAAGGACTGTTGGACAGTCAATTGCTTACTGGAAGTAGTACAAGTGGTCTTCCGACTTCCCCTCTGGGATGACGATCGACTCCCAGCAGCAACAACAGCAGCGCCAGCAGCAGTATGCGTTACACTCAAGGATGCATCAGAGGAATCCCAGGCAGGAGAGGACTCGTCAGACTTGCCAGTGACATGGCCTGCAGGACTATTGGTTTTCCTGTCTAATAAGGAAATTGACACTGAGGGAGTTGGTGGTGTGGTTTGCAGGAGCTTGGTTACAAGAGGAAGGGATTTAGTTGTCAGTGGACTGCTTCCGCTGTCACCCAAAGTTTTTGAACTTGTCAATGACTTCTGATGAATGTGCTCCAGGTGACGTATAAGGGAGGATGTTCCTATGTGGTTAACGTCCTTACCCCTACTTATTACAGTTTGACAAAGGCAACACACGGCTTGACACCTGTTGTCCGCATTTCTGTTTAAAATAATTCCACACCGAAGAGGTGATTTTTTTTTTGTAATTTGACAAGGCATGTCAATGGCCATATTCATCCCACGGACAACAGGCGTCTCCCCGGGTGCCTGACTTAAACAAACCACCTCACCATCAGAATCCTCCTTGTCAATTTCCTCCTCAGCGCCATCTACACCCATATCCTCATCCTGGTGTACTTCAACAGTGACATCTTCAATTTGACTATCAGTAACTGGACTGCGGGTGCTCCTTCCAGCACTTGCAGGGGGCGTGCAAATGGTGGAAAGTGCCACCTCTTCCCATCCAGTGTTGGGAAGGTCAGGCATCGGAACCGAATCAATTGGACTCTCCTTGGGGATTTGTGATTTAGAAGAACGCACAGTTCTTTGCTGTGCTTTTGCCAGCTTAAGTCTTTTCATTTTTCTAGCGGAAGGATTAGTGCTTCCATCCTCATGTGAAGCTGAACCATTAGCAATGAACATAGGCCAGGGCCTCAGCCGTTCCTTGCCACTCCGTGTCGTAAATGGCATATTGGCAAGTTTACGCTTCTCCTCAGATGCTTTTAATTTAGATTTTTGGGTAATTTTACTGAACTTTTGTTTTTTGGATTTTACATGCTCTCTACTATGACATTGGGCATCGGCCTTGGCAGACGACGTTGATGGCATTTTATCGTCTCGGCCATGACTAGTGGCAGCAGCTTCAGCACGAGGAGGAAGTGGATCTTGATCTTTCCCTATTTTACCCTCCACATTTTTGTTCTCCATTTTTTAATGTGTGGAATTATGTGCCAGTAATATATCAATAGCAATGGCCTACTGTACTGTACTATATATGTATACTGTTGGTCACCAAAATGCTGCACTGTAATACTATATATACTACTCACAAAAATGCTGCACAGATATGGAATGGATACGTGCAGTGACACAGAGCTGCAAGATACAGCAATGGCCTACTGTACTCAACTATATACTGTTGGGTCACCAAAATGCTACACTGTAATACTATATATACTGCTCACAAAAATGCCGCACAGATATGGAATGGATACGTGCAGTGACAGGGCTGCAAGATACAGCAATGGCCTACTGTACACAACTATATACTGTTGGGTCACCAAAATGCTGCACTGTAATACTATATATACTGCTCACAAAAATGCCGCACAGATATGGAATGCATACGTGCAGTGACACAGAGCTGCAAGATACAGCAATGGCCTACTGTACACAACTATATACTGTTGGATCACCAAAATGCTGCACTGTAATACTGTATATACTGTTCACAAAAATGCCGCACAGATATGGAATGGATACGTGCAGTGACACAGAGCTGCAAGATACAGCAATGGCCTACTGTACACAACTATATACTGTTGGGTCACCAAAATGCTGCACTGTAATACTATATATACTGCTCACAAAAATGCCGCACAGATATGGAATGGATACGTGCAGTGACAGGGCTGCAAGATACAGCAATGGCCTACTGTACACAACTATATACTGTTGGGTCACCAAAATGCTGCACTGTAATACTATATATACTGCTCACAAAAATGCCGCACAGATATGGAATGGATACGTGCAGTGACACAGAGCTGCAAGATACAGCAATGGCCTACTGTACACAACTATATACTGTTGGGTCACCAAAATGCTGCACTGTAATACTATATATACTGCTCACAAAAATGCCGCACAGATATGGAATGGATACTTGCAGTGACACAGAGCTGCAAGATACAGCAATGGCCTACTGTACACAACTATATACTGTTGGGTCACCAAAATGCTGCACTGTAATACTATATATACTGCTCACAAAAATGCAGCACAGATATGGAATGGATACTTGCAGTGACTCAGTGCTGCAAGATACAGCAATGGCCTACTGTACTGTACTACTATAATTATTATATACTGGTGGTCCCCAGTCCCCACAATGCAGCACACTGATCAGATATTTTAAGCACACTGAGCACAGATATGGAGCGTTTTCAGGCAGAGAACGTAGATATTTTCAGCACACTGAGCACAGATATTTGCAGCACACTGAGCACAGATATTTGCAGCACACTGAGCACAGATTACGGAGCTTTTCAGGGAGAGAAAGCAGCCACGTCCTCTCCGTTCAATCTTCAATGCACGAGTGAAAATGGCGGTGACGCGCGGCTCCTTATATAGAATACGAATCTCGTGAGAATCCGACAGCGGGATGATGACGTTCGGGCGCGTTCTGGTTAACCGAGCAAGGCGGGAAGATCCGAGGCTGCCTCGGAACCGTGTAAAATGGGTGAAGTTCGGGGGGGTTCGGATCTCGAGGAACCGAACCCGCTCATCTCTAGTAATAAGGGCTCCATTTACGATACAACAGAACTATACCTTTTTCTATGTCAGGCAGTTCACTGGACTGCCTGTCAAAATATAACAGCTTGAGCATTATATTTATAATATGTTCACTTCTAATAATGAAAGGGAGGAACGTATAATTCAATGTTTTAATATGTTTTTTTTTGCCTCGCTAATTATTATGGTAACGACTGGGAGCAATGGGCCTAATTCAGACCTGAGCTAGGCTGCATTTTCGTACAGCGGGTGATCAGGTCTAAACTGCGCATGCGTATGCACCGCTATGCGCAGGCACGTTACACGGGTACAAAGCGGATCGCCGCTCAGCGATGGGTTTGTATGATGGATCCATTTGCAAGGAGATTGACAGAAAGAAGGCGTTTGTGGGTAGCAACTGAGCATTTTCTGGGAGTGTTTGGAAAAATGCAGGCATGTTCAAGCGTTTGCAGGGAGGGTCAATTCCGGTACCGGACAGGCTGAAGTGTTCGCAGCGGCTGAGTAAGTCCAGCTCTGCTACACAGGCGTTTGCACACTTGCACAGCTGAAATACACTCCCCTGTGAGCAGCGACTATCTGATAGCAGCAGTTTCAAAAATTGTTTGCTAGCGATCAGGTCTGAATTAGGCCCAATGTCATCATTAGACCTAAACAAGTCAAATTAGCATGCAGAAGTGCTAACGGGTCCATGGGCATATGTATAAAGTAGGTGGTGTTTATAAGCGAAGACAAAAAAAAAGGTTTATAGGCGCTGTGGGGATTGTTGTTAATGTGTAAATATGCAAATCAGCAGCCACTGCAATCAGAGGTTTGCCAGCCTCTGTATAAAACACTCAGAACAACACCAATTTGAAGTGGCGCTTAATTAAGCACAAATAACACCTGTATAGTAGTATATAATAAATATTTTCATTTAAACAATAGCACAATCATATAAAACAGGTGCACAAATAAATATACATACAAATAATATGCATTAATAAAAACAGATATATACTTAAAAAGCCATCAACTGTATATAGAAAGTGATCACAGGAGAAAAAGAGAAGGCACTATGGTGGTCATTCCAAGTTGTTCGCTCTGTATTTTTCTTCGCATTGCAGCGATTTTCCGCTAATTGCGCATGCGCAATGTTCGCACTGCGACTGCGCCAAGTAAATTTGCTATGCAGTTAGGTATTTTACTCACGGCATTACAAGGTTTTTTCTTCGTTCTGGTGATCGTAATGTGATTGACAGGAAGTGGGTGTTTCTGGGCGGAAACTGGCCGTTTTATGGGTGTGTGTGAAAAAACGCTACCGTTTCTGGGAAAAACGCGGGAGTGGCTGAAGAAACGGGGGAGTGTCTGGGCGAACGCTGGGAGTGTTTGTGACGTCAAACCAGGAACGAAACTGACTGAACTGATCGCAGTTGCCGAGTAAGTCTGGAGCTACTCAGAAACTGCTAAGAAGTGTCTATTCACAATTCTGCTAATCTTTTGTTCGCAATTTTACTATGCTAAGATTCACTCCCAGTAGGCGGCGGCTTAGCGTGTGCAAAGCTGCTAAAAGCAGCTTGCGAGCGAACAACTCGGAATGACCACCTATCTAGAGATGTGCAGCGGGCATTTTTCGCGTTTTGTGTTTGGATTCGGGTCCGTGGTCGTGTTTTGGATTAGGACGCGTTTTGGCAAAACCACCCTTTCGTGTTTTGGATTCGGATGTGTTTTGGATTCGGGTGATTTTTGAAAAAAACACAAAAACAGCTTAAATAATAGAATTTGGGGGTCATTTTGATCCCATAGTATTACTAACATCAATAACAATAATTTCCACTCATTTACAGTCTATTCTGAACACCTCACACCTCACAATATTATTTTTAGTCCTAAAATTTGCACAGAGGTCGCTGGATGACTAAGCTAAGCGACCCAAGTGGCCGGCACAAACACCTGGCCCATCTAGGAGTGGCACTGTACTGTCAGACAGGATGTCCCTTAAAAAAAATAGTCCCCAAACAGCACATGATGCAAAGAAAAAAAGAGGTGCACCAAGGTCACTGGATGGCGGTCGCTGGATGGCGGTCGCTGGATGGCGGTCGCTGGATGGCTAAGCTATGCGACACAAACACCTGGCCCATCTAGAATTAGACTCCAGTATCATGTGAATTATAAGGCAATATCACTGGAATTA
This sequence comes from Pseudophryne corroboree, assembly GCF_028390025.1. Taxonomy (NCBI): domain Eukaryota; kingdom Metazoa; phylum Chordata; class Amphibia; order Anura; family Myobatrachidae; genus Pseudophryne; species Pseudophryne corroboree. The sequence goes on from NC_086444.1 coordinate 840,757,317, forward strand.
TTAGTTATAATCAATGGAATTATTGGTCCAAATCACTGGAAGAAAATGACAAAATCACTAGAATTAAATGGCAGTAATGTCAGGAATTATATCAAATGGCAGGACCACTGGACATATACGGAAGTGTCAGACAGGATGGCACTGGCACTTTAAAAAAAAAAGTCCCCAAACAGCACATGATGCAAAGAAAAGAGAAAGAGGTGCACTGAAACTGAGCACTGACCAGTGATTCTGAGCACTGATGATACTACTGAGCAGTGATACTGAGCACTGATGATACTACTGAGCAGTGATACTGAGAACTGACACTGAGCAGCACTAGACACTGAGCACTGACCAGTGATTTTGAGCACTGATGATACTACTGAGCAGTGATACTGAGCACTGATGATACTACTGAGCAGTGGTACTGAGAACTGACACTAAGCAGCACAAGACACTGAGCACTGATCAGTGATACTGAGCACTGATGCTACTACTGAGCAGTGACACTGAGCACTGATGCTACTACTGAACAGTGATACTGAGCACTGATGATACCACTGAGAACTGACACTGAGCAGCACGATGCAGCACAAGATACTGAGCACTGACCAGTGATACTGAGCACTGATGATACTACCGAGCAGTGATACTGAGCACTGATGATACTACTGAGAACTGACATTGAGCAGCACGATGCAGCACAAGACACTGTACTAGTATTAGTATTAGTGAGCAGCACAAAAGCACTCTGGAATTGTCACCCCCCAGATACCACTGTGACTGGAATGATGATGACCGATGCACAGTCACAGGACACTACTACCACAGCACCCTACAGCAGCAAGATGCAGCACAAGACACTGTACTAGTATTAGTAATGTATTACTGAGCAGCACAAGACAATGAGCACTGATACTGAGCACTGATGATACTACTGAGAAGTGAGAACTGACACTGAGCAGCACGATGCAGCACGATGCAGCACAAGACACTGTACTAGTATTAGTATTAGTGAGCAGTACAAAAGCACTCTGGAATTGTTACCCCCCAGATACCACTGTGACTAGAATGATGATGACCGATGCACAGTCACAGGCTACTACCACAGCACCCTACAGCAGCACGATGCAGCACAAGACAATGAGCACTGATACTGAGCACTGATACTGAGAACTGACACTGAGAGAATGTAGCCACGTCCTCTCTGTACTCTCTACAATGCCCAAGTGAAAATGGCGGCGACACGCGGCTCATTATATGGAATCCGAATCCCGCGAGAATCCGACAGCGGGATGATGACGTTTTGCCTCGTTTGGGTTTTCTGAGTAAGGTGGGAATAACCAAGCCCGGCTCGGAACCGTGTTTGACATGTGGAGTTCGGTAGGGTTCGGTTTACGGCGAACCGAAACCGCTCATCTCTACTATGCACTCAGGTAACTATAAATGTTGAGTTATATATGATAAATTACCAGTCCACTAGAATGCCTGTGGAGACTCTCAGATAAGTTCACAGTCAGTCTCTACACAAGTATAGCTGAGAAATAAAGTGGCAACGATGTGGCAATATTGTAGCTGCTCCACTTGGATATCATCAGCCTGTGGATACTCACACCAATAGTTTAAGAGGCTAATATAACCTCAGTAGGCTGTCTGATAAACCGCTGAGTCCAACTCCATAGGAGGAGTTAACTTGCTCCACTGCCCAGCGCATGTGCCGATATCTGCAGGCACTGGCAATCCTGTGCAGTGGACCTGCTGCTAGTGGATCTTTCACAAAGAAGCAGCCACAATAAAATGAATATGACCAGCAGCAGCTGGCTGGAGGATTGTTTACAATATTGCTGAACAATTATGAAGTCTGAATCAAAGGCAGGTAGTTACCAATGGTAACCGATGAGTGCAGACTCTAAAGTCCTCAATGACCGATCAGTGCAGATTCTAATGTTCTCGACGCGTTTCCCAACACAACATAGCGGCTTTATCAAGAGGCAAGGGTTTTTATAAGCAACAGCAAAAGTGTTTGATTTTACCACATTCCCAAAACTGATGGATGAATGTAGCTGAACTACTATTTTTTTTTTTAAACATTAGAATTTTTATTGAAGATTTTTCACACAGAAATGAGGAACAGAAAAAAGAGAAAAGGGGAACATAGGGGAAGTCCGGAATGGTTACCATAATCAAAGCACTTGTAACGCACAGTTGGATGGATATACAATTGGTTACATTAGGCGTTCAGAATCAAGAAGAAGAAGAAACACACAAAAAAAAGAGGCTTAGCACAAACAAACACCAAGAAAAAAAAAAAATCGTCTGATATCACAACATTCTTATAGAGGTCAATCTAGGTGGGGTGAAGTACAGATAAAGCAATTGGAGAGCTATAGACGGTTAGCCTACCTTCTCTCCCCCTATAGTCGGACCAACCTAACCATTTCAGGTGAATAGAATTAGCTGAGGAAGAGTATTTAGCTTCCGCTGTTTCAAAAATAAAATGTTTGTGAATCTTATTTTGAATAAACGCTAAAGAAGGGAGATTCTCAGATTTCCACAATTGGGCTATAGCAGCTTTAGTAGCTATCAAAATATGCCCCAAGACGTAGCGATCGCCTGTAGAAAGGTGGTCTACGAACAAAGGAAATAATGCTGAAGCTGGGTCCAGGGGGATGGTGAATCCTAAAATCATGCTAATCATATTGAAAACTTCTCCCCAAAGTGGTTGTATAAGTGGGCACGCCCAGAAAATATGAAAGATATCCCCCGTTGAGCCACATTTCCTCCAACATAATTTAGATTGTGAAGGCCAGATTCTATTTTGTCTTTCAGGAGTGAAGTAGGCCCTCTGTATAAGCTTGTAGAACATTTCAGAGTGGTTAATACATTTGGAAACTTTAAAACAAGAACTGTCCCAGTCTGCATCAGTAAAGGATCTATTCAAATCTCGTTCCCATAAAATCTGAGCTTTGAATTTAGACTGTGTGCTGTTAGTCAATTGAAATTGATACCACCACGTAATCCCACCTTTATGTGAGGATGTCTCCAGTCGGCTTTTAATGTAAGGCGGAAAAGAAGGTTTGTGAAGATGTGGAGCCCGTGAGTGTAACCAACTTCTCACCTGCAAATATTTTAAAAAGTCTCGAGTCCGAATCCCAAATCTCTCTTGTATTTGAGAAAAGGACATCAAGATGTCACCTGTAAAAAAATCGCCCACCGTGGAGAGGCCCCTCCGAATCCAGTCTTCCAGGGTAATATTAGGAATCAAGGACATAAGAGCGGATAACGACAGACAGGGGGACGGTAATTTAATCTCTTCCGAAGAGGACACTAGTTTATGCCATGAATCTAGGGTTGTTTTAATAGACTTGCAAGATCCGGACCTACTTTGGGCAGCAGAGGGTGGCAACCAAAACAAATCAGAAAGAGTAACAGTATTCAAATAAGAAGCTTCCAGAATAACCCACGGTTTCATGCTCGAGGTGTCAAACCAGTCCCTAGACTGACTTAACAGACAAGCAGCATGGTACTTTTCTATGTCCGGGAAAGATACCCCATCGGATTGCTTGGGCAGAATAAGAATCTCTTTAGCAATTTTCGGCCTAGAGCCTCCCCACACGTATCTAATCAGGACCTGGTTAAATTTATTATAGTAGAGTTTGGGAAGGGGTCTTGGTATGGCGCGAAACAGATACATTAATTTTGGCAATAAGACCATCTTGGCAGCAGAAATCCTACCCAGCCAAGACACCTCCTGCAGCATCCACTCCTCAGTCAGCTCCGTAAAGGCTTTTAATAACGGGGCATAATTACATTCAATTAAATTATCTTCACTGGATAAATTAATCCCTAGATATCTCAAGAAGCAGGATTTCCAGGCATATTTGTACGATTCCTTCAACCGAGAAACCACAGTCGGAGATATATTGAGTGGGAGGGCCTCAGTTTTATTAGTATTTAATTTGTAAAAGGAAACATCCGAATAGTCTTGAAGAACGGCATGTAGAACTGGCAAGGAAGTCTCAGGATCAGAAAGACATAATAAAATATTGTCCGCAAATAAGCTGATTTTGTGGGAAATACCCCATATAACAGGGCCACTAATCGAGTCCCAGGATCTAATGCAAGCAGCCAGGGGTTCTATCGCCAATGCAAAAATAATAGGAGATAACGGGCAGCCCTGACGAGTGCCATTAGAGATATTAAAGGGTGAAGAAAGGTATCCATTAACAAAGACCCTCGCACAGGGCGTGGAATAGAGAGCCAGGATAGAGTCTAAGATCCTACCAGAGAAGCCAAATTTGGCCAGAGTTAATCTCAGAAAGTCCCAGTTCAACCTATCGAACGCCTTTTCGGCATCCAGAGACAAAACTAGGAGGGGTTCTTTTCTACAGGCAGAATGTTCAATGACATTAATCACCCTTCGCGTATTATCTGGGGCCTGTCTGTTTAAGATGAAGCCCACTTGATCAGGGTTGATCAGAGAGGGGAGGAGGGGACTGATACGGTTGGCAATTAATTTGGCATAGAGTTTGAAATCCGTATTTAATAGAGCAATTGGTCTAAAATTTTGGACTGAGGTGGGAGTTTTCCCCGGTTTGGGGATGGTGATGATCTGAGCTTCCAGCATTTCTTTGGGGAAGCGCCCAACTTCTGAGGCTTCATTAAACACCAATAGGAGCACCGGAGCCAAACTCTCCTTAAAAGATTTATAGAAACCAGAAGGATAACCATCGGGTCCCGGGGCCTTATCTGCTGGGAGGGAGTCAATAGCTTTTTAGACTTCTGCTAGAGTCCAAGGCGCACTAAGAGAGCTACAAGACTCCGGTGACAGTGAAGGGAGAGGAAATTTGCCCAGAAAATTCTGAACATCCGTGCCTGTAGGTTGAAAAGTGGAGGAATCCTCCTTTAAGTTATATAGTTTGGCGTAATAAGATGCAAAAACTTTTGCAATTTCGTCAGGATCATAGACTCTCTTACCCCTATCCGAGTGGATAATGTGAATTTTTTCTTTAGCTTTCCTGCCTCTCAGCTTCCTTGCCAGCAGTCTACCAGCCCGGTTACCATAAACATAGAATTTTTGGTTCAGTCTATGTAGGTTGCGTTGGACTTCCGCTAAATAGAAAACGTTTACCGCCTCTCTGGCTTCCTGCAATGATCTAAGGAGGGTTTTATCATGTGGGTGTGTCTTGTGAGCACTCTCCAGGGAAGCGACTGCAAGCTCAGCTTGTTCACATTTTTTACGATATTCCCTTTTAAGTTTAGCTGCTGTTTGAATCGCTGTCCCTCGTGTTACTGCTTTGAGGGCACACCAGAATGTAAAGATGGATGTCTCCCGAGGAGAGTTCTCAGAGAGGTAATAATCCATAGTGGTTTGGATAGCCTGCTTGGTCTCCGGCTGAAGGAGACTTTGTTTACCTAAGCGCCAGGGGGCCGGGGTAGTCTTTCTACTACCAATATCCCATTCGATAAATAGTGGGGAGTGATCCGACCATGACATGGGGAGAATGGAAATTTTACGGATGGACTGTAGAGTCCACTTATCCGCTAAAGCTAGGTCTATTCTGGAATAAGAGGCATGTACTGGAGAATAAAATGTGTAGTCCCTGTCCATTGGGTGTTTAACGCGCCATAGGTCTAAAAGATCATTTTCCGCCAATAACTGGCGGAAGCCCTTCGCATTCCTATGGAGCTGACTGGAGAGTGAGGTCCGCTTGCCAGAGTTATCAACCAAAGGGTCAAGGGTCAAATTAAAGTCCCCCATGAGAAGTAAAGCGCCCTTGGCCAATTGTTGTACCTTAGCACAGAGTTTCCTACAAAATGCTAGTTGCTTGGTGTTCTGGGCATAGCAGGAAACTATCGTCACCTCTTTATTTTCAAGAGTACCCACTAAAATTAGAATTCTCCCCTCAGGGTCCCAGTATTGTGACGTGAGGGAAAAAGCGCAATGTTGAGACATTAAGATTGCCACCCCCGCCTTCTTCGCTGGTCCATTGGCCAAATAGCAATGGGGAAATCTCACATTAGTAAACCGTGGAGGGGCTGATTTAATAAAATGTGTCTCTTGGACGGCTATGATTTGAGCTTTAATTTTATGAAAATAATTTAATGCTAACTTCCTCTTATGTGGGGAGTTAAGACCCTTCGCATTTATACAAACAATGTTAACCATAATGCAAAGGAATCGAAGATTGCATAGTTACCATCAACCAGCTGGCATGTAGAAAGTATGAGCAACAATTTCCGGACAGAAGGAGAGGAAAAGGGAAAGAAAGAATAAGAAAAAGGAGAATAACAGTTAAAGGAAACATAACATTAACCCCTCTTGGGGGCATGGTTGGACGCCTAACCATGGTGACTCAGAATTAGTCTGTGGGGGGTAGTGGTCAATCTTCCCACACCCGAACTAAAATTCAACAAGATGCAGTTCCTCAGACCTCTATCTCTGGTCCCCCGTACCGCCAGCCTCCGGGACAAAAAAAAAAGAAAATAAGTATTCTAGGGTGAAATACCCAGCTACCAAAGAGACGTGGGCGGTAGATGGAGCAACAGAGGCAGACAACAAACAGTAAACCAGCGGTGTCGAGGCATCCCCTGAAGAACAGTCTAACAGCATTCAAATCGGCCTTACATAGACACCCGTAATAACTAAGCAACTGCCAAGGAACTGGTGTAAAATATGAAACATGACATAACAAAATGATAAGAAAGATACAAAAACAATTCAAGTGTAGGGGAACAGACGATACTCAGAGCTCAGCAGCCGACGAGGCCCAGTCCCGCTGAAGGCCCCGTTCAGGAGAGGTGTGTGTAGATGAGCTTGCAGAGTTCCATGACGCGAGGATCTTTTTCCCCTCCTCGACATTTGTTATAACGACAGTAGAACCTTCTCGAGAAATAAGCAACTTTGTAGGAAATCCCCATCTGTATAGAATGTTCTCTCTGTGTAGCACTGACGTGATGGGGTAAAGAGAGCGCCTTTTCGCTAGAGTAGCAGGGGACAGGTCTCCGAATATCTGAAGTGAGCCCAAAGCCTCCGAAGCAGTATCCGAGGGTCTAGCAGCTTTCAAAATTGCCTCCTTCACGTGGAAATAATGTACCCTCATAAGAACGTCTTGTGGGACCCCATCAGGAGCGTTCCTGGCTTTAGGGAGCCTATGGATGCGATCAATCATAAAGTCCGCCGAGCGGTATGAGGGAAGGAGTTTGCTAAAGAGGTCAACTGCAAAATCGTTTAAAGCGCTATTGGCGACAGCCTCCGGAACACCTCGCAACTTTATATTGTTACGTCTCGATCTGTCCTCTAGTTCAGAAAGCTTGTCCTTGAGTGCCGTTACCTCAGTTTGAAGCAGTTCATGGGAAGAGATCAGGTCATTATGCGACGACACTACTTCACCCATTTTTGTTTCTAGGTGATCGGTGCGGCCACCAATCTCATCAATAGATCTCTGGCATTCCTTCATAGTCACTCTGAATTCAGCCGCAACTTCATCCTTAAATTGCGTTAGGAGATGCTTCATAGCGCCCACCGTAAGTGAGTCACTGTCCTCGATAGAGCTGGTGTGTGTGGTAACAGTGATAGGGGCAGACGCATCTCGAAGCGGCGAGGACACAGGTACAACAGACTTAGAGGAGCCACTCCGTACATCTTTTGATTTAGCGGTTTGAGGAGAAGGTTTAAAGAACGCCACTTGGGAAACAGATTTAGCGGCCTTCTATTTCTTGGGAGGCATAATAAAGCTGACCAACACAAATAACGGGACTGGAGATAGGAGACGTCAGTAATATCAATCAGAGAAGGATCCACAGGAAGGTTGAATTGTCATGTCATGTCAAAGGAGCAGTCGGGTGGAGGCAGAATTGTCTCAGAGCAGTCACATCATAATCATAATAGCGTGGTCAATCCACCATGGGGACATCGCATCCGATAGTCACGGCAGGTGCTGGGATAGCTGCTTTCCTATGAAGACTGCAGAATAATATGTATTATGTATCGAGTACACTGTGGGAGAAGTGAATGTAGTTACACCCAGTGGCCACAAGATGGGGCAGTTGTAGTAGAAGAAGATACCGCAGAGTGAAATTCTAAAGCTCCACAGGAAAGGGTATTGCCCAGATCTCTCAACAGAGGCCCCAGAGTGGGAACACAGTCAAGATTGTGCCAGAGGGCCACCAGACTCAATGCAGCCCCAGGTCAGAGTCCCCCACAGCACACAGGCACACTACCTCTGATTATCCAGCTCCTCCAGAGAATCCAAGATGGCCGCCGCATCTCCTGGGCACCTGTCTCCCTGCTGTCCCCCACTACCAGATGCCTCCTCTGCCTGCTGTACACGGTAGGTGACCTCTCTGGGGGTCTGGGGAAGCCAGCCGTTGGTGCCTGCGCCCCGGGGGGGTGGTCCGCGCCGCTACCCGGCGCCACGTCCCCGCTATGGAGCTCCAAACGCGGGTGTAAAATGTACGCGAGACCCCGACTTCCGGAGGTGCGTAGGCCACAACCTGCAGGAACAGAGAAAACTGCTCCCCGGCTCCGTGGCGAACTATACTGGGCACAGGTGTGTTACAGGGGGGGAAGGGGAGCCCCCGGAGGGTGTCCACAGAGGGTGTTGACCCTGAAAAACAACTTTAATGAAGGTGGGTAGAGGAGCCAGGCAGAAGCACGTCTGCACTCCTCACCATCCAGACCACGCCCCCGCTGAACTACTATTACATTTCCTACACCTACCCGAATCACTAGATATATACTGTATATATAATGTCTTAGCTGGGACTGTGATATATATGCTATATGAATCACCTTAATATGTACTTGTTGCAACATAGAAAGATCAAAGTATGCTCATCATCAGGGCCGGTTTTCCCGTTACGCTGACAGTGCCTCCAACAGTTCTGGTGGACACTGGTACAAGGAGGGGGGCGCCAATGTCCAGGCTGGCGGGGTGTGGAATGAGATTGCTCGCTCCTACACCCACGCAGGGGAGATAGAGGTTGCCGCTGCCTCTCTCCCAAGCTCAGCACACAGCACTGAGGAGCCAGTCAGATCTCCCTCTCCTTGCCTGCTCTCTGCATCATGGTAGGGGGGGCAGCGGGACCCCTCGGGGCTGATCTAACAGGCCCGGGTAAAGAGTAACCACTCCCCCTCTCTGCACCACTGACACCAACTACATAGGCATCTAGAGCGCCAGCCAATAGAAGGTGCCATGAGTAACTGTGGCTACCAGGTTGCACCTCCTTCTGCATACCGCAGATCCTACCTTACCTCCAGTGGCAGGGTTCTACCCCTCAGCATTCTGCAATGTGGCTGTTACTATGGAAGCGGCGAGAAGGGCTGTCACCAGTGGAGCCTGGCTGGTCACATCAGTGCTGGAGTGGAGACAGGACCCCAGGGCTGCCCCTCCACTGTACCTGATGTGCCACAGTCTGCTACTGACATGCAGACACACAGCCTCCCCCTTCACTTGACTGTCGGAGCCCATTAAGGAGTAAGTGAAGAGATGGGAGGAATGTGGAGGGGGAGGTGGGGTCATTACTCTGTGCTGCTGCTTACTATCTGTAATGGGCTCGGTCCACCGATGCTCATCATCTTATAATGTTCAAAGACTTTCCTATTTTGCCAATAGATGGCAAATCTTTCTCCAATGCCGCTATTGTACTATCCCAGAGTTTGTCTTTAGGGACGCTTATGAATTCTGCATATAAATAGCCTGTCTTACAATTGTTATTCACCCAAATTTTAAGTAATTTCAAAATTGGGTCAGGACATACAGTAGCTTTGGGCAGTTCATTAATATAGTGCCGAAGTTGCAAATATGCATAAAAATACTGTCATGTTAGGTTGTACCACAGTATACTGTAACATAATAAAGGAACACAAGACTCCTCCTGGGTCAAATACATCGGCTGTGGATCTAATTAATTCCCTTATTTCTCAACTGAACAAAAACTTGGTGTTCCATCCCGGGCATGAATGTGATGTGATTGGAATATCCAAAGTGTGTTTTGATCTTTTTATTTACGGCATGCCAGGTTAGATAAGTGTCTCGAAACGGGTGTGGTTCATAGGTCGACAGTGTCTAGGTCGACCACTATTGGTCGACACTGACTAAGTCAACACCAAAATAGGTCACAAGCATTAGGTCGACATGAGCAAGGTCGACATGACAAAAGGTTGACGTGAATAAATAAAAATTGGTGTAGTTTTCTCCATAAAGTAACCGGGAACCCCAATTAGTGCACCGTGTCCCCTCGCATGGCTCACTTCGCTTGCCATGCTTCAGGCAAGGTTACCGCTCCCAATCATAGTCCACATGGACCGTAAAGTATGAAAAAGTTCAAAAAATGTTAAAAAAATATGTGAAAAACTCATGTCGACCTTTTGTCATGTTGACCTAGTACATGTCAACCTAGTGACCATGTCAACCTAGAAACCATGTCAACCTAATGCATGTCGACCAATAGTGCTCGACCTAATGACTGTCGACCTAAGTGTGGTTGACCTAGAGACCAGATACCCTCGAAATAATGGGTTTTGAAAAATGAAGAAGCACATTTGGAGAGTTAGGGTCTATCAGAGAACAATCTAAAGCATAAACTGTAAATGTGTCTCTCTCAGCCAATCTGTAATACAGTGAAAAAACACAGCACAAGAAAAATGTAAAAGGTGAGGAAGGAAAAAACCTCCATCACAATGTGTGGCCTGGAGTTTTAAACGTGCTATTCTGGATTTCCCCTGTCTCCAAATAAACCTCTGGAACATATTATAGATGCACTTAAGATCTAGATTTGTCAGCCGTAGGGGAATCATCTGCATTGTATAAAATAATTTAGGGAAAATTATAGCTTTTATAACTGTAATTCGTCCTAGTAAGGACAATGGCAGAAGCAGCCAATTATCTAGTAATTTACTTAGTGCCGTAATCAATGGTGTAAAGTTCATGGAATACAGTTTAGATACCTGTGATGGTATATGAATGCCTAAATATTTAAAGTATGACTGGACTACTCTAATAGCTCTTAATTAAGTATTTCATGTAAGGAAGTCTTGATTTCCTGATAGGGACACAATCTCAAATTTATCTATGTTTACTGTATATTCCTAAACCTACTAATGTCAGATATAATGTTTAAAACAATGTTTAATGAATGGGCAGGGTTTTACAAAAATAACAGCATGTCACCTGCAAATAATGCCAGCTTGGCGTTCTACGGCAAGAGCAAAAAGTAATGGCGATGATGGGCAACCGTGTTGGGTTCCTCCAGTGGTGCAAGTAGAAATATTTTCTTAGTGGTACTGAGTGCTGAAAAATGGGCGTGGTCATGTGTTGTGAGGGGGCGTGAGCACATGCTGCTAGTGGGAGTGGCTACATGACACTAGTTGCGTGGCCACACGACAGCCCCTTTTTGGTGGGAATCTGGAGGCAAGGCTAAAAATATATAGTAATGCCTCCAATATAATAGAAATATATAGTGATACCTCCAGTATAATAGAAATATATAGTAATGCCCCTAATTTAATAACAGTATATAGTTTGTAATGCCTCCATTATAACAGGAAAATACAGCGACTGGCGCACTCCCAGTAATCTTGATAAAGTGTGAGGAGCTGTCATGCTGCCAAGCACTATGGTCTTTTTGCTTTGTGGCACATTATAATTTTGGTAATGGCAAAGTGTGTGGCAGGTGGTACTGCGTACCCGCTGCCAAATTCTTAAGGGTACTCTGTACCCGAGCGTACCCGCATACTTGCACCGCTGGGTTCCTCTTTGTATTACAAATGGCTCTGACAAATACTAGTATATAGAGGATCCCAAAAAACCATGTTGATATCTTTTTCTGTGCCCAACGACAATATCGCCCTAGGTACAGTATTGGGCCAATCTAGGGGGTAGAGGACACCAGTAGCCATTAGCAGCTGGCCGGAGGGGTCTGGGCATTTGCCTCTTTCTAAGTTGCATCATCTGCAGCCCCAGCACCGACCCCTCTCCTCCCGGTCCACGCACTGCTCACCCGACATAGGGTTTCACCTCTTCCTGCCAGACTGATTCATCTTCTCCCCCTGCCGGTAAGTGTCCCCGATGCCTCCGCTCTATGCGTTGTGGGACCATCTGGTGGTTCCTGCATCCGTTTCCTGGTTACTTCTGCTACTTGGTGCAGAGTCCCGTGATGGCAAGTAACCCGGGGTTGCAACATAGTATATGGAGGAGGGGGTGCAGAGTCTGCGATATATGGTTCGAATAGTATATGGAGGACACTATATGCAGGGGTATGGGGGTGTAGTGCTTATATAGGGGCAGTATATGGCATGAGGTGCAGAATATGGTAGAGGATGGGGGTGCAGTGTTTATAAGGGCAGTACAGTATATGGTGTGGGGTGCAGTGTAAATAGGGAGTGTGTGCAGGGGTGTAGCGAGGGTGGCTCCGGTGGAGCGCGAGCTCCGGGTGCTGGAAAAAAATAAAGGGCGCGCTACTGCCTGACCAACCCCCTCTCTCCGTCTGCTATACCATGGGCCGCTGTACAGGCAGCCACAGAGCAGGAAGAGGAGAAGCAGAGGGGCGGACACTGATTCTGACTCAGAGACTAGGTAGGGTATAATGCAGACCAGAGGCGATAGCAGGAGACACTGACAGCCAGCACATGCAGGAGCTCTGCCGCCCTCATTATATGTCTCACTGTCTGCTTGTAGCTGTGTAGCAGGGTTATTTCTGTCCTGCAATACCTCTTTCTGCCCCATCTGCTGCAGCACCTCTTTCTGCCCCAACTGCTGCAGCACCTCTCTCTGTCTCAGCTGCTGCTGCAGCACTTCTCTCTATTGGCATAATGTGTATTTACGTTTCTATTGTGGTGTAACGTGTATAAGTGGCTCTACTGTAGTGTTACGTGTATAAGCGGCTCTACAGTAGTGTAACATGTATAAGGGACCCTACTGTGTGTCGTAAAGTGTATAAGGGGTATTACTGTGCAGTGTAATGTAATGGACACTACTAAGTGGTGTAATGTAAATAACGGACTATACTGTGTGGTGTAATAGGTACTATTATGTGGCCAAGCCCCTTCCCCATGAAGCCACGCCCCCATATTTTGGTGCGCGACTTCGATGCGCACTGTCCCTACATTAAACATAGGGGAACCCAAAGGAAACTTCCCCCCTTACCTCCACAACGTCAATTTAGGATTTTTAAATATTTTTTCTTTTCAAATGTAACATGCCCCCACATGTTGGCCAGGCCCCCAATTCAGTACAGGGGAGGGGGTGCCAAAACATTGCTCCGGACACCACGGCACCTAGCTACACCTCTGAGTGTGTGTGTGTGTGTGTCCGTGTCACACAGAGGTGACTATATTGAGAAAATCTGCATCTCTCTCTCTCAAATGTTCCTATCTGCCCCTACCACTCCACTTTCTTCCCAGTCCCTATCCAAACAAACCCCTCCCCCCTCTCTATCCCCCCAGTCCCCATCTGGCCCTATCCCACTCTCCACCACCTACCCGCACTCTCTCTCCCCAGCCCTCTCTCTCCGTATGCAGCAAGTGTGAAGCAGCAGGGTAGGAGGCTGTAACATCTCCCTGCAGTGTTAGTTTCCCTTTGAGCTATGGGGGTAATTCCAAGTTGATCGTAGCAGGATTTTTTTTTAGCAGTTGGGCAAAACCATGTGCACTGCAGGAGAGGCAGATTTAACATGTGCAGAGAGAGTTAGATTTGGGTGGGGTGTGTTCAATCTGCAATCTAATTTGCAGTGTAAAAATAAAGCAGCCAGTATTTACCCTGCACAGAAACAAAATAACCCACCCAAATCTATCTCTATCTGCACATGTTACATCTGCCTCTCCTGCAGTGCACATGGTTTTGCCCAACTGCTAAAAAAAATCCTGCTGCGATCAACTTGGAATTACCACCTATATCAGCTTTCCAGAACACAAAGGAATAATTTGGTCCATGTGGCGACCTCTAGTGGCCGGCAACGCAAATAACAGGTGAGAAGCAGACTTGGCTTTTATAACGTAGGATTAAGTAGGGACATAGGGGAATAATTCAGCTTCAGTTGTAGTTTTACGAAAAAATCACAAAACTACAACTCTTTTGTTTAACATGCGGGGGTCCGCCTAGCACAGGGCAAGGCCGCCCTGCATGCTGGGTCCTGCGCCTGAACCTGCTAACATGTGAGCACATCGCTAAACAGCTGCCATTGTTTGGGTCACTGCAGCTGCGTGTGGCGTCATGCAGTCGACGCAGCCCACCCCTCCAACAGTCTGGACACACCTCCGTTGTCCGGACCACACCCCTAAAACAGAGCATCGACACCCACAAAATACGGCTTTGTCGCCCCGTTCCAGTGTCCCTTCAGGACTTAGACTGCAATTGCAGTTTAGGACCTTGCACACGCACGCACTGGCATGTGCAGAAGTGCTGAAATCACTTTTGCTTCTGAATCAGGCCCCTAGGCCTGTATGAGCCGGGGTTACTCAGGTTTCTACCTGGTTTTGGAATAAGTTTGATGACAGTGGAAATAAAATGCGTTGTTATAAGATTGTTAGTCAATATATAGTTAAATAGGGAAGTTAATGTATGGGAAATCTGTGGTGAAAATCAGCCATCAGGCCATCAGGTCTTGGGGGTTTACCATTTTTAATTTAGAAATTACAGACTTGACCTCCAATTCAGTAATTGGGCTGGAATAAAGGTCAATATAAAACTTCTTCATAACTCCTGCTATTTGGGCACTAATAGACGTAACTGTGCCATCTGCTTGTTTCAGTGGATGAACCACCATAGGGGAGGTTTGTCCCTTCATTAAATAAGTGAGGAGTTTATCGGCTTTGTTATCACATTTTGCTAGCTCTTTCTTACGCTATTCCCAAATCAGAGTCAGGCCCTCACTCAATTGGCTGCTGACTAAAATGTTCCTTAGTGGGTGTATGTACAGTATGTGTACTTGTGTGTCAGGGAATCTAGACTGTAAGCTCCAATGGAGCAGCGATGTATTTAAAACACAAATATTCTCTGTACAACACTGTACATTGTAATTGGTGGTGCTATATAAATAATAATAATAATTTGCAGCTGTGTGGATAGAAATGACAACAGGCTGAACTCACAGGATACATAGTATTATTGTTTTGTTGATGATGAATCATGAATAAGAGAAAATCCTTACTCAGGTTCTACTGTTTGTGCCACATTGGGTATACCGTCCGTAGCATTGGTAAGATTATTGGCCCTCATTCCGAGTTGATCGCTAGCTGCTTTCGGTCGCAGCGCAGCGATTAGGTTAAAAAATGCAATTCTGCGCATGCGTATGGTGCGCACTGCGCACGCGCGTCGTACTTTCACAAAAGACGAAGCAGTTTCACACAAGGTCTAGCGACGCTTTTCAGTCGCACTGCTGATCGTTGAGTGATTGACAGGAAGTGGGTGTTTCTGGGCGGAAACTGACCGTTTTCGGGGAGTGTGTGTAAAAATGCAGGCGTGCCAGTTAAAAACGCAGGAGTGGCTGGGGTAACGGGGGAGTGGCTGGCAGAACGCAGGCCGTGTTTGTGACATCAAAACATGAACTAAATAGTCTGAAGTGATCGCACGGTAGGAGTAGGTCTGCAGCTACTCTGAAACTGCACACATTTTTTTTGTGGCAATGCTGCGAACCTTTTGTTCGCACTTCTGCTAAGCTAAGATACACTCCCAGAGGGCGGCGGCTTAGCGTTTGCACGGCTGCTAAAAGCAGCTAGCGAGCGAACAACTCGGAAATGAGGGCCATTATGCTTACCACTGCAAAAAGTATATGGTACACTCACTGATCTGTACTGTATACAGTGTGTTGCTCTTTTACTATAGTAGGTGTAATATCCAATTAATATGTTTATTGTGATATTCGATTAGCTAGAAATGTTATATTGATCAATGCTGAGTATAATGGGTGGGTCATTTGAAGTTGTTGATATTTTGCAATGTTTAATATCCCAGTCATTTATGGACTGATAGTTGGTTATTTTCTGGCAAATAAACAAATGATTTGCTGGGAATTATATATTGATCAATTCTAAGTATAATAGGCTGGTCATGTGTTTTGGGTTAATAGCCCCGTCATTTGTGCAATGTGATTGTCAGGTATTTGCTGGGTGATAGACTGTTCATTTGCTACAAATGATCTATTGCTCAATGCAAAGTATAATCGTTTGGTTGTCTGCTATCCATCAATTGGTGTAGTCTTTTTTTATTTGCCATCCAGAGCCGGCCCTAACTAATATGATGCCCTAGGCAAGATTTTGGCTGATGCCCCCTAGCACCACCACTGGCTCCACCTCTGACCTTGCACCTCTTTCCCAGCACCATCACCCCTCACCCATAGCAGTCCTTATTTTGGTGTTTGTACCCCCTATATTTTAAATAGGAACAGTTCGCACATTTGGCGCACAGCCCAAAATGGGGTGTGTTTTTGCTGGCAAGGGGCATGGCCACACAATAGTAACCCCAATTCCAATTACGCCACACAGTACTGCAACTTTATTCACATTTGATCATGTGATAGTGTCCATAATTCATATTACATCCCACAGTAGTATCACTTTACCTTATAAACGTTACTCCTCACAGTAGAGCTCCTTATTCACATTACATCACACTGAATTGCTCCTTATTCACATTACACCACAACCTATTGCTCTTTATTCACATTAGATGACACGGTAGTGCCCTTTCTATACGCAACGCCACATAGTAGAGCACCTTATACACATAATGCCACACATTAGTAATGCATTTATACACATAATTCCACACAGTCATGCCCCTTACACATATGAGACACATTATTAATGTCCTTATAAACATAATGCGCCTTACACATTATGACAACCTTTATTAATGCCCTTTTACACATAATGTCCCTTATACACATGTCGCACATTATTAATCCCCTTATACACATAATGACACACAGTGACCCCTACACATTTGCTACACATTAGTGCCCCTATACACATAATAACACATACAGTAGTACCCTGTTGCACATATGCCGCACATTATTAATGCCCTTATACACATAATGACACACATAGTGCCCCTTACACATATGTTGCACATTATTAATGCATTTTTACATGACACACATAATGCTCCTTACACATATTCTGAACACTACTGCACAACCAACCCACTCACACACAGCACTCACACTGCCACTAACACTGTGACCTCTGCCTCTGCTTGGATACAGATGTGTCCTCATAAATCTTGCCTCAATGCTAACGTCGGGCACCTTTTTTTTATGAAAATGCATCTTATTTGCATTGCTATGTGGCTAGGATGCACAAGCAGCTTCTGCTGATTAAACTGACATGCAGGATATACTGTGTGAGACGACTGTGGCTGTATCTGCATATGAAATGCTACACACAGAATATAGGCATGCCGCATATCATTTTAATCAGCAGAAGCTGCTGATGCCCCTAGGCATATCAAATGCCCTAGGCAATTGCCTAGTTTGCCTATGCCTATGGCCGGCTCTGTTGCCATCCATATATGTTTTTGAGACATGAGTACTGTTATGTATTGTACTACTGGACTCAAGTCCCTGCAGACACAGATGGGCTGATGCAGCGGTGAACATATCTATGCCCACTTGCAAAGAATTTTGTTTATTTTCACACTGTGCATGCTCGGAAAATTAACATAGAGTGAAATGCATCATGAACATATTTAGGGGGTAATTTAGACCTGATCGCTCGCTAGCAGTTTTTTGCAGCGCTGCGATCAGATAGTCACTACCTACAGGGGAGTGTATTTTAGCTGTGCAAGTGTGCGAACGCATGTGCAGCCGGGGCAGTACAAAAAGATCTTTTGCAGTTTCTGAGTAGCCCAGGACTTACTCAGCCGCTGCGATCACTTCAGCATGTCCGGGACAGTAATTGACGTCAGACACCTGCCCTGCAAACGCTTGGACATGCCTGCATTTTTCCAACCACTCCCAGAAAACGGTCAGTTGACACCCACAAACGCCTTCTTCCTGTCAATCTCCTTGTGATCGGCTGTGCGAATGGATTCTTCATAAAACCCATCGCACAGCAATGATCCGCTTTGTACCCGAGCGTCGCGCCTGCGCATTGAGGTGCATACGCATGCGCAGTTCTGACCTGATCGCAGCACTGCAAAAAACACTAGCGAGCGATCAGGTCTGAATTACCTCTTTAGTCGTATAGAGAGTGGTAACATTGGTGGGTAAGAGTATTCTCAAATAGGCAATGTACTGTACAGCCAATAAGAGCATATAAATGTAAATGAGTTCCCACACAGATCTGCAGAAACCTGTAGCTTATTTGTAGCATATCCCAGTGAGGAATGCTTATGTCATCTGAATCTTGTTTGATCTGTCTTGAAAAAAGGGAGACCAAAACATTGACATACTGTAAGCCATCATTAAAATGATTTTATCTGCAAGACTGGCAACTGCCTTTCAATACATTTTGGATATGTAAAGTAGCCTGAAGATTAACTAGTGTCTACTTGATGAGTACCTCAGCTATAGCTACAGTATCTACAGTTAGGTTCATATACTGTATATTTGAACACAGACAAATTTTTTGTCATTTTAGCTGTTTATGAAAACGGTATCCGAACTATAGATCTACACTAAAAAGGTCGACAGTCAATAGTTCTACCACATGCATTATGTCGACAGGGTCAATAGGCAGTGCCAGATTAAGGTCCACATGGGCCTGGAGCTGAAATTTGCGAAGGGCCTATGGTGTGCCTTGATAGGAGGTGTGACAAGTGCTGCGGTGGGGGTGGTCAAAATAGGGGGTGTGGCCTGTGCTATGGGTGTGGCATGGAGGTCATCCCTTCATGGGCTTGTCGCGCTTCAGGCCTGGTGGCGAGTATCCTGACCGCCACGTTCCCGTCAGCCGGGAAACTAACTGCTTCCCATGTGTATGTGTGTGTGTGTGTGTGTGTGTGTTTGTGTAAAAAAAGATGCACTCGTCATTCATTTACAGCCTTCAAAATGCTCACTCAAAAACGCCAACACAGTCCAAGTGCAGCCGCAGAACAGATTCAATCAAGAGGGCACTCTCCAACAGTTGCTTTACACAAAATTACATATTTAATGAATTAGCTTGCCTTCATCACCACCCAGTAAAAGAAATTGCAAGCTTCTGAGATCCAATAATTATCATGGCAACCATAAAACCAATATGCAAGTCAATGCCATCTCATCCTTATACTTAGTTTGTCAACCTCGGTCCCCTCCTGGGCTGCTAGAGACATGCAACAGAGTGTTAATGAGCCATGCATCAGACGTCTGTAAAACAGTGACTTGCGCGCAGAACACCACTTAAGCCATCTCAATCTAATCAGATCA
This sequence comes from Pseudophryne corroboree, assembly GCF_028390025.1. Taxonomy (NCBI): domain Eukaryota; kingdom Metazoa; phylum Chordata; class Amphibia; order Anura; family Myobatrachidae; genus Pseudophryne; species Pseudophryne corroboree. Next base: position 840,776,646 of record NC_086444.1, read on the forward strand.
TACACCTGGCAGCCGGGGGTCCATGCGTGCATTCCATCTCACTGCACATGCTCACCGGAACGTCATGCGTTCCACCGTAATGCGCATGCTCACCCGCACTTCCGGTGCGGGTGAGCGTACCAGCACCATTGCTACTCCTCACTACACACATCTAATAATAACTGTTAAACTCACATCCAGCTGCTCAGAGAGTAAGTAACACTGTGAAGTGCAGTGTGCACAATACAATAAGTGTAAACATATACAGTCTGCAGGATGTAGTTAAAATGGTGCCGCATGGAATCTCGGTGGCTAAAATACAGAGGCCGGAATCCTGAACGGCATCATAATGCCGGTTTCAAAATCCCGAAGGAGCTCGGGATCATGGCATCAAAATCTCAAACGTACTTTTAGTGGGGCTCGATCATGTTCTGCCGCGGAGGAGGGGGGGGGGGGGGTTGGTTTAGGCATTAGCAGGGGGTTAGGGTTATGGTGCAGGTACGGTAAGGTTACGGTTAGGTACCGGTGACAATGCTAAATTCCTTGTCGTATAAACAACCCTTTATGAAGCTAAGAACACTGTACGCTGTTTGCTCAAGAAGTACCGTAATGGTACGCTATTGGCGTAGCGATCGCTCAGCCGTAGGCGAGACGCTCAAGCGTCACGTTCGCTCACGGCCCAGTGATCACAGGACACGTTATTGGCTATGTCTAGGGGAAAGATTCGCTGTAGCGTAGCTTACGCTCGAGACCACGAGGAGGTCACCAGCGATGCAGACGCTTACAACGCTATACCTTTATGTTAAAACCTTATACCAATGAAATACACAGAATACCTTAATGTGAATACAGGGTGTAAGTGCAACCTTGTGTAACCTGACTATCTACAAAGCTGCTTGTGCGTCACCGACGCTCAAGTGAACACTTAACACTATAGTAAATACACAGATACTGGTTTAGGTTCCAAGGCCTATTAACTGTATTATATCTAATATACTTGTAAAAGGGGATAACAGTACATATGATACACTACAGTATAACAAAGACTTCCTAACCACAGAACTAAACAATAAATACAAAAAGACAATACTACACTGACCTAAATGCAATACAATACAATGCTATAATACTATGAGATATATAAGAGAAAAGAGGAGAGAGAGATAGAGAGAGAGAGAGAGAGAGAGAGAGATTGGCTCACAGAAAGACAATGATTACATTAAATAAGAGACAACATGGTTGCAGATAAAACTACACATGTGAGAGACAATCGCTGCGCAGTTAGTCAATGCTGAATACAGCATGGGATGGAAGCTAGACTCCATTTTGAGAAACCTCCACTTGATTCCAAAGACCACACCACATGGCTGAAAGGGGGGAGGGGAAGACATCCAGCAGCAGCCATTTTATATTTGCAGGTCCAAACACATGGCACTCTATACTAAACCACAATCACATAGCAGAAAACACAAGACTCCATTTTCTTCCAAAATGTCCAAGCCTCAAAACAATGCATATGTTCTGATTTTACAATTCCAAACCATCTAAAACACCTTTCACAATGTAATCCAACTTCCTAGAACCATCTCATAATTTCACATCCCAAACAACTTCAGTATCTCTATAACCAGAGCATATGAGTTATCACAAGACCAGACCACCAGGTACTCACAAGTATCAGCCTGCCATTGCTACCAGCACATATTCAAAAGTACTGCATGGTGGTATTTATGATTAACAAGATCCCAGCTACCATCACAGATTCCACAGGGCACCAACACAAACACCCAACAATCATCCCAGCCAAGTTACAATATCCTATTTAAACCAGAAAGCAATATGTCTATATTTCCTTCTATAGCCATGTGATTCTATACTTAGCCTTTGGGAAGGAATTCTGTCCTGGGGATGTAGCCGCCATGCTGCTTGATGCTAGCTTAGTTCTGAGTGAGAGAGTCAGCCCTGTGATCTCCAGTGGGTATATCATACCTGCATTCCAGCTGTGGGGGTGTGTCAACCACAAGAAGTGTGTGTCCCTCCCAGCATGTGAGCCAGCTGCATCAGTGGCCTTGGTTATGTAACACAATGGGTGATGACCAACACATTCCTGTCTGACCAGTACCTGGGGGAGGGGTCTTTCTTTCTCCTTTGTATTGAGTCACCATTCTCTTTGTATATGCTAATCAGGTTCAGCCCTGAAAACTTAGTTGATCATCCATTGTTCCCAACAAAGCTGATCTTAACTTTTATACATATAATCATATCTATCCGCTGCAATGTCCCACGACAACACAATAGGTCTCAAACTAAACCACACCTTATTCTGCTTGCTTCAATACCAAACATGATGTGTTTATCTGGTTCGGTTCGAATGATACACATCCATGACATTAATTCATTAGCCAATTCTAAATCTCCATGATGTCTGGTGCTGTTCATTATTATAACCATGTACTGTATGAAACAAGTGCCGAATCCATCTCTGTGCCATGTCCGAGCAAATGCGTGTGTTTCCATATATTGCTGTGCTCGCTGCGCATATTTGCAAGTATAGCGACTTATATGTGTGCAGTTTATATGGTCTCTCTATGTAATATTTTTGACTTTGACAGTCCACCCTTTGGCAGTCACCAATAACTGCCACTTCCTAAAACATTTCAAAAAGAGAAAAATATATGTCAGGGGTTAATACATTTCCATGGTTGGGTAAGGGAGGAGAGAGGAGAAGGTGTGAAGAGGGTATGACCTAGTGAGAAAGTAGAAGCATGTGTGTATGAGTCCATGTTTGGAGGGTCATGTATCATCGTGCCGTACGTGTGGTAAATCAAGCTTCGAGGTATTGCGAAGTATACATTTGAATTCCTTCTTATCCTGTGGTACAGGTCTGTGGATGGGCTGTCAAACTTTACCGAGCTCATTTCGGCTTTCAGTTGTAACAAAATGGGGATGCACATTTTAGTTGATGATACATGAATGGGGGAGGTATGTGGTTGCTGATATCTGTGCCTGTATTCCCTATCGTCTATGTGTGTCGTTACCTGAGGGTTGTAGAGATGAAGATAAAGAACACTTACGAAAAATGCAATAATATTCTATGTCAGGGAAATGTACATCTGTCGTCGAAGTCGTTTTCGGTATCTGTTGAGAGTCGTCTTCTTTGCGCTGTTTTGCTCCTTAAGCATGAGCAAATAGCTTTGTCTAAGCCATCAGATTTACAAAAAATGTTGGGCTAGCGTGAATTTAAAAGTACTAGGGAAACTGGGGATCCATGGCAAAGTTCATCAAGTGTCCATATTTAAAGTTGTCAAATCTTCTTCATCTTTGGTCTTGTCTGTGGTCTTTGTCTGTATACCGTCTCGTCAACTTCCTCGTCCAAGGGGGTCTTTGTATCTTGGAGAAAAGCAGAAAAACAGGTGAAAGAAACGGACCGTATAATCGCATTTTCATCACATTCTGGTTTCTATCATTGGGTCATAAATCAAATCCAGGTTAATTACAGTTTCCTCACTCCTTAAGCTCATCACTTTCGTACTTTGTTTACACCTCATTAAAGCCTGCCCGCATCTAAATATCAATCCAATCGATATAACGACACCCAAAATACACAGTAGAAACTTTCCAACATCCATTATGACTCCTTGAGCCCACTCTCCCAAACCGGAGAACCAATTTCGCGGGTTCAACCATGACACCCAACCAGTCAGCTCATTACCTACAGCAGCAAGGGTGAGATTGTGTTTTCGACGAAATTCCCACTTCAATTGGAGAATATCGTCCATCTTTTGGTCTATGACCTCTACCGGATCCTCGGTGCTATTTGTGATATACGTGCAACACTTTATGCCGTACTGTGTTGCCAATGTAACACAATATCCGCCTGTTACTGCTGTAAGATAATTAAGAACCATTCTATGCTGAACTAGTTCTGTTTTGTAAGCTTAAAGTTCTCTTCCAGTGTATCTAAACGTGTCATCATACATTTCAGTGATATTATCTAACAAATTGGCGAGTGCGGAAATGTATTTATAATTCATCACTCCTCGAGCGGTACGAGTGAAATCTAACGCGACTAGAACCTGAATCCCGGTGGATTCATGGATAAGATCAGAGGCCGGATGCTCTAACCTTTCTGACAGTTGTCTTTTAACTCGGTGCTCGTAATGAGTGTGAGTATAAGGAGCTTGGGCACCACGGTGTATGTCCTTCATTTTGTCATGTGTAACAGTCATCACTTCAGGCAATACTTTTCCAATATAACACAATCCTTCAGAGTTTGGGGCAAGCCACTTGTACGCCTTTCTCCCACATATGAAATATGCATCATCGGGGAGAACATAGGGGAGAACATAGGGGACGGAGAAGGACATGACCATGTTACAAACCTTCCAGGTGAAATCTCCTGACCCTAATTCTTCCATCTGCCTAATGCACGTATCGGTTTGTACGATATGTGCACAGTATCCTGGTGATACCTCTCCAACTCTAGTAATCCTATTTCCTAAGGTATATCGATACCGGAAAGATTTTCCTCTACTGACTATGTGGCGTACGAGCTCTGTATCTGTAGGCATTCTATCTGCTCTGTGTGAAAAGGTCATGGTAAGGTTGCTCCATGACACTTCCCAATTTCCCGGTTTTCTGGGATTGGAGATGTTAAAACATAAGAGGGACCTATCCACATGGTATTGGTGGAGCTTCAAACTAGGAGGGCTGGAGATGTTAAACCTCCGGTCCACCGGTCTCCCACCACTTAGCTCAAGTACCTCCCCTAACGTTAAAGGAAATGGTACTAGCCCTGATTTGCTGTGTCCCTGAGGTACTTGAGAGCATACCCAACAATCGGTCTTATTTAACACATTACCCACTAAGGAGTGATAGTCACTCAATGGATGCCGGTCCATATGGATATTAAAACTGGATTGGCATTACTTTGTTACAGAGCCTACAGATACAACTTTCTTTTTGAACTAACATTCCTTCACAGTTGTTTACAAATAACATGGTTGTTAGATCGTGCCCGGTACTCGCCTTTGCTTGGTGATTGGGTTGCTATTGGAAATTTACACCTCCGTCTCAGTCATCAGGACCTTTCTGGATCCTTTCTCGACCTCACTGGTACTCTCACCGAAACAGACTGCTCTGGTCAACATCATGGTTAGCGGGAAAATCCATGTCACAGTCTCTTGGGGCAAGTCCATCTTACAGGAGGAGAAAAGAAGAAATTTGTAAAGGGGGTATAAGAAAATCAGTTTGAGGGGGAGAGAACTCGTTACGATAATAAGTTCTCTCGTTTTGTTGTTCTTTTTGTTCTGCTGTCCTCTCAAAAGGTGCTGTCTCTTCAGTCTTCCGAATGAACCTTCTGGTGATGTAATCTTTCTTCCTAACTAGCGATCTTTCTGTGTGGAGCAAAATCTGGCATTACCATTGGTTAACACTTAGGGGTGGCATACCATCTTTAAATCATGGAAACATGAGTGAGGAGAGAGAGAAAATAAAAAACAAAAGAGATAGAGAACAATTCATGTGCATATATACATTACATAACCCGACAATAACCACCAATAAGAGAAGAGAAACAAAGCATTTTTAAACATTGTCAACATTAAGAAAACATTGTCAGACTATTTGGCTGTCGTATCTACGTGTCTAATGGTTTCCTTGAGCAGTCCCTCCCCACCAGCACTTGCATTATTCCACTGTCTGTATCTGGCCAGAATACATTGTGGTGGATAGGTCATGCTGGGGTTTGGTAGACTTCTGCAAGGACCAAGCGAATATGCAATGTTTGAATTCTTACCAATAATCGTCAGAGATGGGGATAGAGAGAGAAAGAAAAAACATTTTTCACAAATACATTTACAACGTTTAACCTGGTCATTCCTGTGTCTTCAGTGAATGACCTCCCAATTTATTAACCGTTACCTCAGGCTTGCCTCCATTCCTAATAATCACCTTTCCTGACTATATATTATAGGTGTGGCCCAAAATTCTTCCTATATGATCCCTGCTTGTAATTTGGTGTGTCATATTCATGCTCATTTTCATGTCTAGGGGGTCTAACTTTATGTGGGTTATTACAGTTACTGGCATAATGCCCTTCTCTTCTACAATGATAACAAACCCTGGGCTTCCTCCAAGTGTCAGTGAAATGGGGTCTTGGCTGATTTGATGCCTCCTCAAACGTTTGGATGCTCATCACCATCAACCGCTTTCCCTGTACCTACCTGATTCCTTGGATACCATGATTATGTCGTTGTCTAGGGAGTTGATATACCTTCTGTGAATCTTTGATCATACAGTTAGATCTTTCCTAGGATCTGGGTAATCAGACATGATTGATCTCAATTCTGTCCGGGACCAGGGATGGCGCATTGCACTGTCCTTGACGGGAATGGTTCCCTGATCGTCAGTCTTCCCATTGGGGACTGTGATCACCCTGACAGGACTAAACTCAATTACATCACCTTGTTTTGGTCTTACAATATGGGGTACATTTGTTTGTGCGTGATATAAAACATTGTACGTACCTGTGGACACGACCTCACCTGACCCTCCGTTAGGGGGTTTGATTATTGCCTTTACCAATTTGGTCGTGTCCACCTGGATGTCTTGTAGGATGGCTTCTGGAAGAGGTGCCGACATCGTTCTGGGCTCACTTTCTTGTTTGTATTCCTGAGGAAAGTTTAACATGGGGTGCGACTTGCATGGGTTAATAGTTGTACATTCAACAGTATTACAATAATCATTGTTACATTCATTACACTTATTCTTATTATCTATACTACAGTTGCTAAGAGCATTTTTATTGTTCCACTTTTGTGCTTTTCTCTCCGCAATCAACTCCTCTCCTGCAATGTATGGTGGGGGAGGAGCTGTGGCAATCAACTTCCTGACTGCCCCAGATCCTGCCGCCAGAGCCAAACCTCTCTGTATCTCACCTTCCTGGTGCCATAACTGTAAGTAATCATGATGTTGAATTCGTCTCTTTGATGATTTTACGAGACATATCCTCCTCCTTAAATTTTGTAACACCTCTGGACTGAAGCTACCTATTCTTGGGAACTTGTCCCTGTCTTGTACAGTCATTCTCTCCCATTCATCACATAAAGATTCGGTGTGAATTCCATATTTTTCACACATTACATATCGTGCCGACCCAACTGGTCGGTTCACAGAATCAACCTGAACCAGGGTTGATCGCCCCCTACCTGAGCAACTGGCCCCCATAGTCTGCAGGTGTTGCTTAGTCCTCCTTGGATCTCTGTATCAAGGTTTTCAGCAAGCCTTTTCAGACAACCAAATTACTCCACAGTAGGCCGGCGGTGGCGGTTTACCGAGTACCCCACTCACTCGCCCACCTCGACCAATACGACCTGATCACACCGACGTGGTGCTGGCGTACTCGATACAGGGCCCCTATGGAACCTTCAGTTTACTGGAACATATGAGGGTTACCCGCAGGACACTTACTCTTTCCAGTAAAGGTGGGGTTGTTAGATAGTTCCTGAGTGACCAGCGAACTTCCCTTCCAAAAATAAAAAATTACACAAATCACGTCAGAATGTACAAATAGCGTTTGTGACCACTTTACTCTAATGGTATTAGGTCAGATTACTAACTACTGCACACAATTACGTGCGGTCCAATCGTTCAGTACACGAGCACTACTTGTCATGTACTGAAAGACCAATGGAATCGATGTTTCCGGCCGCGATTCCTTCAGCAAGAGCTTATGGCCTATATGGGTTCTGCACCAACACCCCAGGCGTTGTGCCACTGGACTTTTATAGCGGACCTTTTACCTTACGACCTCCTGGTCTTGTTCCTTATGACCTCCTGGTCTTGTTCCTTATGACCTCCTGGTCTTGTTACCTTATGGTCCGCTATACTCTAATGCTCAAATATTATTTAACCAGGGATGCCTCCCTGGCCACCGTATATGTCACTTACACGTATGTCCCTTGACGAGTACCCGGCTTTCTTTTTGGTTCCACCTTAAAGTTATATAAACTTTTGTATACAAAACACACTCACTCAACACATGTACACTTTGTTTCTATATCTATTTCTGCGCAGAAATTGTCTTCAGGCCAAGAGTGTTACCAATTAGGAGCAGGATATGTTAAACTAAATTTCAGATTTTCCAAAAATAGATTTGCGTTATTTACCGCTTCGCGTTATCTATCGCTTTTGCGCTAATTATCGCTTTGCGCTAATTCAACTTTTCGTGACTTGGGCTACATGGGCGTAACCAGACGCTACGTTGCGTAATGTACGCTGCGTGCGTCCTGCCTTTCGGATTGCGTACGCTAGTCTTTGTTAGTGACACGTGTACGCAATGCAAAGGATCCACCGTAACACAATATATATTTTATCAATGTAGATGATCCCTGATCATCTACCGCAATCCACACTGACTGCCTTATCTCCTAGACAAATCGTGTGTTGTTCTATACTTTAACTATTACCTCTACTATTAAATAACAGCAAATCTCTTTTTAGCACTTTCTATCAACTATAAAATTTGGCAAACAGGAATGTGAGATGTGAAACTTACACAGATGAAAATGCAATTCTAAATTTAATCTAATAACATACATTGATGTAAGCACACGCATATGAAATTACATATAAGTACCAATCACTATTACTTATGATTGACTATGATATAGATTAAATAAATGCATAAAAAAAAAAAACCTCATTAAATGATGATTTCTTTTTGACAGTGGATGGCTGATTGTTTCCTGAGTCAACTGAAAACCAGCCGCTCAGAAAAAAAAAAATTTTTTTTTTTTTGACCTTCCCAAAATGGCCGCTGCTCCTCCCCCTTCCACCTCCATGAGGGTCACACAAAATGGTGGACAGACCATGCGGCCTCTTGTCACAAAGAAAGTCATCATTCAAAACTCCTAAAGTTATTCTAGGCCTGAGTGTGTAGTTGGCACCAAATTGAAATAAAAACCAGATTTTCAAAGACAATAGCGTACTGTTCTTACCTCCGGTTACCGGGTTCCTTCAGCACTCTTTATCTAAGCGAAGCAGACGCTTATCCCGTCAGCACTGTGAGACAACCTCCCACCCTTTGCTGGAGGGATAATGTCTGCTGATCTACCTAGTGCAGATATGAGAAGTATAGGACGAGCCCGCAATTGACAATGCTAAATTCCTTGTCGTATAAACAACCCTTTATGAAGCTAAGAACACTGTACGCTGTTTGCTCAAGAAGTACCGTAATGGTACGCTATTGGCGTAGCGATCGCTCAGCCGTAGGCGAGACGCTCAAGCGTCACGTTCGCTCACGGCCCAGTGATCACAGGACACGTTATTGGCTATGTCTAGGGGAAAGATTCGCTGTAGCGTAGCTTACGCTCGAGACCACGAGGAGGTCACCAGCGATGCAGACGCTTACAACGCTATACCTTTATGTTAAAACCTTATACCAATGAAATACACAGAATACCTTAATGTGAATACAGGGTGTAAGTGCAACCTTGTGTAACCTGACTATCTACAAAGCTGCTTGTGCGTCACCGACGCTCAAGTGAACACTTAACACTATAGTAAATACACAGATACTGGTTTAGGTTCCAAGGCCTATTAACTGTATTATATCTAATATACTTGTAAAAGGGGATAACAGTACATATGATACACTACAGTATAACAAAGACTTCCTAACCACAGAACTAAACAATAAATACAAAAAGACAATACTACACTGACCTAAATGCAATACAATACAATGCTATAATACTATGAGATATATAAGAGAAAAGAGGAGAGAGAGATAGAGAGAGAGAGAGAGAGAGAGAGATTGGCTCACAGAAAGACAATGATTACATTAAATAAGAGACAACATGGTTGCAGATAAAACTACACATGTGAGAGACAATCGCTGCGCAGTTAGTCAATGCTGAATACAGCATGGGATGGAAGCTAGACTCCATTTTGAGAAACCTCCACTTGATTCCAAAGACCACACCACATGGCTGAAAGGGGGGAGGGGAAGACATCCAGCAGCAGCCATTTTATATTTGCAGGTCCAAACACATGGCACTCTATACTAAACCACAATCACATAGCAGAAAACACAAGACTCCATTTTCTTCCAAAATGTCCAAGCCTCAAAACAATGCATATGTTCTGATTTTACAATTCCAAACCATCTAAAACACCTTTCACAATGTAATCCAACTTCCTAGAACCATCTCATAATTTCACATCCCAAACAACTTCAGTATCTCTATAACCAGAGCATATGAGTTATCACAAGACCAGACCACCAGGTACTCACAAGTATCAGCCTGCCATTGCTACCAGCACATATTCAAAAGTACTGCATGGTGGTATTTATGATTAACAAGATCCCAGCTACCATCACAGATTCCACAGGGCACCAACACAAACACCCAACAATCATCCCAGCCAAGTTACAATATCCTATTTAAACCAGAAAGCAATATGTCTATATTTCCTTCTATAGCCATGTGATTCTATACTTAGCCTTTGGGAAGGAATTCTGTCCTGGGGATGTAGCCGCCATGCTGCTTGATGCTAGCTTAGTTCTGAGTGAGAGAGTCAGCCCTGTGATCTCCAGTGGGTATATCATACCTGCATTCCAGCTGTGGGGGTGTGTCAACCACAAGAAGTGTGTGTCCCTCCCAGCATGTGAGCCAGCTGCATCAGTGGCCTTGGTTATGTAACACAATGGGTGATGACCAACACATTCCTGTCTGACCAGTACCTGGGGGAGGGGTCTTTCTTTCTCCTTTGTATTGAGTCACCATTCTCTTTGTATATGCTAATCAGGTTCAGCCCTGAAAACTTAGTTGATCATCCATTGTTCCCAACAAAGCTGATCTTAACTTTTATACATATAATCATATCTATCCGCTGCAATGTCCCACGACAACACAATAGGTCTCAAACTAAACCACACCTTATTCTGCTTGCTTCAATACCAAACATGATGTGTTTATCTGGTTCGGTTCGAATGATACACATCCATGACATTAATTCATTAGCCAATTCTAAATCTCCATGATGTCTGGTGCTGTTCATTATTATAACCATGTACTGTATGAAACAAGTGCCGAATCCATCTCTGTGCCATGTCCGAGCAAATGCGTGTGTTTCCATATATTGCTGTGCTCGCTGCGCATATTTGCAAGTATAGCGACTTATATGTGTGCAGTTTATATGGTCTCTCTATGTAATATTTTTGACTTTGACACCGGGGAGGGGGGGTTTGGTTTAGGCACTTGGAAGAGGAGGTTAGGGTTAGGCACCAAGCGGGGAGGGATAGGTTAGGCAGTGGGGATGGTAGGGTTAGGCACAAGCAGGGAGGGTTAGGGTTAGGCTCCCACAAGGGAGGGCTAGGATAGGGGCAGGGGAGGGTTGAAGTACTTTCTGGGGGCTGAAGGCATTCTGATGTTTGGGATGCCGCTGTCAGTATTCTGACCAATGGCATCCCATCCAATGATATAACATAACGAATCCCAATCTGCTGCACTACTATGTCACTAACGCAAAATGACACAATCTAAAAAATAAAATAAAAACTATAAATGTTACATAAATAACAAGCTACTTGGTCAGGATTCCCTTATAAATCTCATCACAGAAAGCATTTAGAATTAATGTTCTCGTTTAACCCCCTTGGAGCGATAGTATCTAATGTGGAGGGGTTGGGTTTGAAATTCCAGGGGTCAGAATACCGACCGCGCCATTCCCTTTGATGGGGATCCCGACAGGGGAAGGTAAGTATGGGATCCGGTCTCTAGGTCGTCAGTAACTAGGTCGACACTATCTAGGTCGACCACTATTGGTCGACAGTAACTAGGTCGACAGGGTCTCTAGGTCGACATGTTCTAGGTCGACCTTTCCCCAATGCTCCCCTATCTCTAACCCTCTGTTCCCACAGTCTAAACCTAACCCTCCCCAGCCTGGAGCCTAACCCTACCCCTCCCTGGTGATGCCTATACTTAACCCCCCTCCCCGCAGCCTAAACCTAACCCTCCCCAACAACCCCCCCCTTACCCCACCCCACCCCAAATGCTCCCCGCTGGCTTACCTTTCTGGCTGTCTGGCAGTCAGTCATTGGGGATCCTGGCTGTCTGGATGTTGGTGCCGGAATTGTGATCCCAGTTGGGATGCCGGCCCCAGCGTTCTAAGCAGTGTCAGGATTCCGGCGTCGGTGTTTCAACTGACGGTGTACTGACCATTCCCGGGCGGTTGAACAACAAAGTGTGTATGGGATGGAGTGGGAGAGGAAGGGATTTTATATTTCTGTATATACATATATAAAAATAATAAACTCAGTCAACAGCAGTGGCGTAACTACTGCCCTCGCGGTGGCTTGGGGGCGAGGGGCTGCGGGGGCGCCACTGATTTACAGCAGACTGACATGCGGACGAGCGTCCGCATGTCAGTCTGCAGTCTCCTTCCCTCCGCCGCTTTTTGGAGGGACACAGAGGGCACAGCGCGCCTCCCTGTGTCCCTCCTGCTGCATAATCTCCGGCGGCCGCGGGTCTAATAGGGGAAAGTGCCGTCCGTGAGCTCTAATTGGCTCACGAACCGGCACTTCCCCCTATTAGACCCGCGGCCGCCGGAGATGATGCAGCAGGAGGGACACAGGAGAGGTGAGCTGTGCCCTCCGTGTCCCTCCAAAAAGCGGGGGTGGGGGGGGGGGGGCATATATGGCACTGGGGGGGGGGAATATCTGGCACTGGGGGGAATATCTGGCACTGGGGCATATATGGCACTGGGGGGAATATCTGGCACTGGGGCATATATGGCACTGGGGGGGAATATCTGGCACTGGGGGCATATATGGCACTGGGGTGGAATAGCTGGCACTGGGGGCATATATGGCACTGGGGGGGGGAATATCTGGCACTGGGGGGAATATCTGGCACTGGGGCATATATGGCACTGGGGGGAATATCTGGCACTGGGGCATATATGGCACTGGGGGGGAATATCTGGCACTGGGGGCATATATGGCACTGGGGGGGAATATCTGGCACTGGGGGCATATATGGCACGGGGGGAATATCTGGCACTGGGGGCATATATGGCACTGGGGGGGAATATCTGGCACTGGGGGCATATGTGGCACTGGGGGCATATTTGGAACTGGGGGGGAATATATGGCACTGTGGGCATATGTGGCACTGGGGGGAATATGTGGCACTGGGGGGGAATATCTGGCACTGGGGGCATATATGGCACTGGGGGGGAATATCTGGCACTGGGGGCATATCTGGCACGGGGGGAATATCTGGCACTGGGGGCATATATGGCACTGGGGGCATATATGGCACTGGGGGGGAATATCTGGCACTGGGGGCATATATGGCACTGGGGGGGAATATATGGCACTGGGGGCATATGTGGCACTGGGGGGGAATATCTGGCACTGGGGGCATATGTGGCACTGGGGGGGGATTTGTGTACCTGGCACATGGGGGGGGGGCTATATTTGGCACTGGGGCATGTGAGTACCTGGCACCGTGGGGGAATATCTGGTACTGGTGACATATGTGGCACTGGGAGCACAGCCCTAGCAAAAAGGACTACCTCCTAGCAACGAGCATGACACCCAGTGCATGAAACACCTGGCAACGAGCATGACACCCAGTGCATGAAACACCTGGCAACGAGCATGACACCCAGTGCATGAAACCCCTGGCAACGAGCATGACACCCTGAGCATGAAAACCCCTGGCACCGTGCATGGAACCAAGAGCATGAAACCCCTGACAACGAGCAGGTAATTGAAAAGTAATTAGAAGCCTTACTGTAGGACTTAATGTGTAATGGGCATTACGGTGTGTGGCATAACGTATCACGGACATTGCGGTGTGTGTCATAATGTGTCACAGGCATTACGGTGTATGGTATACTATATCGCGGGCATTGTGATATGTGGTATAATGTCTCAGGGTCATTGCAGTGTGTGGCATAATGTATCACGGACATTGCGGTGTGTGTCATAATGTGTCACAGACATTGTATGTGCTATAATGTATCAGGGGCATTGCAGTGTGTAGCATAATGTATAACGGGCATTGCGATTCCTGTCATAATGTGTCACAGGCATTACGGTGTGTGGCATAATGTGTCACAGGCATTACGTTGTGTGGCATAATGTGTCAGGGGCATTACAGTGTGTGCATATTGTGTCATGTGCATTATTGTGTGCGGCATAATGTCTAAGGGCCATTGCAGTATGTGGCATAATGTATACTGGACAATACTATAAGGAGGAAAAATGACAAATAATGTAAGGGGCATGAATCAGGATTATTTTTCTTTCCTGTGGTAGCCAACGTATGGGCGTGCAGGTTGCAAAACTGGGGTATAAGGTAGTCTTTTCCTGCAATGCCACGCCCCTTTATGCGAAACCACGCCCATTCCATCAAAAATACGCCCCTTTTTTGGCGCGCGCGCCCTCGGCGCGCGCATATTTATCCCTTTCTTGCTCCCAATTATGGAGCATGAAGGGGGGGGGGGCGCCGAAGAATTTTTTGGCTTGGGGGAGAAAAATTTCTAGTTACGCCACTGGTCAACAGCACTCCACTCCAATGGATACATATCACTATTACCGGTGCCCTCCAGGTGTGGACCTTAACCAATACAAATGTAGCAGTCGGCGGCCACTCACGGTAGTGGAAATAAAGACAGCAGTCTGGTCTGCGGCGTCGACACTGCAGACCAGACTGCTGTATTTATTTCCACTACCGCTGACTGCTACATTAATAATAATAAACTATTTTTTTCCTTGTAACCTTCATGTCCCCGCCAGAATACACTTGCCTGGTTTCTGCACTTTATAGAAGCAGTGGAGGGAAAAGAAGTCATGACTCAGGAGGCACTGGGATGACACAGAATAGGGAGGAGACTGGAGGATGGAAAACAGAATAGGGGAGGGACTAGCCTGAAAAGGAGCTCGGAGCATTGGTGGCTGGTCCCAGGGGAGTGGTTAGCTACAGAATTAGCTGTCCAGCTAATCCTGGAGAACAGCAGCTGCAGCACAGTGACAGCAGTGAGAGGCTACAGCATGCTATAATCACCACACACTCACAGTCTACACCATCCAGCCACAGCTGCAGCCTCTGTACAGCCTTAATGCCAGCAGCAGCTGGCATTGGTTGCGATGCTCATGCGGTGCCTGCTCCTTGAGCCCTAGTGGAAAAGGGGAGGAGCTGAGAGAGGCCCCTCCTCCTCATCCGGCCGGGCCGTCCTCTTCAGCTGCAATAAATCTGGGGGAAAGGAGTTGTGAGTAGATTGGCTCCTCCTCCACCCTGGCTGGGCAGACTCGCGTCACTGGGTAGTGAGCACAGAGACAGCAGCACCGCTACTCCTAGTCTAGGGGGAGAGCAGCCCCTCCTCCCACTTGAGCTGGGATTTCTATGTATACACAGACTAGGGCACTGTCTCTGGCGTCGGACAAGGTGCTGGCAGCAACTGCGGCATACAATGAGTCACTGTGACTCATTGCAATGCCGGCGGATATGGGGTTTCACTGCTGCGGGCTCTGGGCCTATTTTCAATGGGTGGCCTGGAGCTGCAGCTCCATCTGCCCCATTGTTAATCCGGCCCTGTCAATAGGTTGACATGGTCAAAAGGTCAACATGTAAAAGACAGACAGTTCAAAAGATCGTCAGGGTCGAAAGGTCGACATGACAGGTAGACACAAGTTTTAATATTTTTGATTTTCCCCCCAACTTTTTTATACTTTACTATCCACGTGGACTATGATTGGTAATAGTAACCTTGCCCATGCAAGGGAATGTGGTACACTAAAGGGGCTTGTTTATGGCAGAAAGGTGAAAAACACCCCCAAAAAACTAAACAATTGTGTCTACTTTTTTTGTGTCAACCATTTACATGTCGACCTTTTGCCCCTGTTGACCCTGTCAATCTTTCTTACTGTCTACCTATTCTATGTTGACCTTTTGACCTTGTCGACCTCTTGACCCTGTCGACCTAATGTATGTCTACCATTGGTGGTTGTAGACCTTTTTAGTTTAGATCTAATAATCCACACCCTACCAAAACATATTTAAAACTATATTCATAATATAACTAACTTAAAGTATAGACTATCAGCTTTCATTTGAGTGTGTTCAAATCCAAATTGGAGGAAGGTTTAGGAATTACAGCTGTTTAATATGTAGCCCCCTCTTTTTCAAGGGACTGAAAGTAATTGCACAGTTGACTTAAAAGCTGTCATAGACAGATCTGGGCTATTCCTTTATTATTTCTTCATTAATTAAGCAGGCATAAGGTCTGGAGCTGATTCCAAGTTTGGCAATTGCATCTGAAGCTGTTGCTGTGAACCCACACAATGAAGCTGCCAGTACAAGTGAAACAGGTCATCCTTAAGCTGCAATAAAAATAAAAAAACAATCAGAGAGATAGCAGGAACCTTAGGAGTGGCCAAATCCACAGTTTGGTACATTGTAAGGAAAAAATAAGAGCGTACTGGTGAGCTCGGGAACACAAAAAGGCCTGGACACCCACGGAAGGCAACAGTGGTGGATGATTGTAGGATCTTTTTCATGGCATAGAAAACCTCTAAACAACATCCAGCCAAGTTAAGAACACTCTACAGGAAGTAAAGATATTATTATCCAAGTCTACCATACAGTAAAGACTTCACAAAAGCAAATACAGAGGGTTCACCACAAGGTGCAAACCATTCATGATCCTCAGAAATACAAAGGCCAGATTAGACTTTGCCAAAAAAATCTAACAGCTCAGTTCTCGAACAGCATTCCTTAGACAATTCGCACTAAAATCAACTTTTACCAGAATGATTGGGAGGAAAAAGTCTGGAGATGGCTTGGAATGGCTCATGATCCGAAGCATACCACATCTTCTGTAAAACACATTGAGGCAGCGTGGTAGATGGCTTCCAGTGGCTCTGGATCACTATTGTTTTTGATAATGTGACAGAAGATAGAAACAGCTGGATAAATTCTGAAGTAACTAGAGATACAGTATACTGTCTGCTTAGATTCAGTTGAATTCTGCAAAATTGATTGGACGGTGCGCAGAGGCGTAACTAGGGTAGGGCGAGTGGGGCACGTGCCCTGGGCACCTTGACAGGCCCAGGAGAGGAGGGCGCCGGCGCCGGCCAGGGCATCATGCCCCACTCGCCCCCATCACGCTGAAATGAGAGGGGAGGAGAGCACAGCGTCTTTCCCTCCCCTCACCACCGCTGCCAGCACTAGCAGTGCTGCGTGTGTCCGGTCTCCGGCGGCGTTAGCCAATCAGAGCTTGCGGACCGGCTCCTGATTGGCTGCCGGTCCGTGAGCTCTGATTGGCTAGTGAACCGGTGCCACATAGCCGCCGCCGGAGACCTGGAGCGGTGAGGGGCAGGAGAGGCGCTGCGCTCTCCTCCTCTCACATAGCAGAGGGAAGCGCCGCAGCGGCGAATGACTGACGGGGTGGGGGGGAGGAGAGTCTTGTAACTGGCACTGTGGGGCCTGTATCTGGTACTGTGGGGCATGTAACTGGCACTGTGGGGCATGTATCTGGCACTGTGGGGCATGTAACTGGCACTGTGGGGCAATGTAACTGGCACTGTGGGGCATGTATCTGGCACTGTGGGGCATGTAACTCACACTGTGGGGCATGTATCTGGCACTGTGGGGCATGTAACTGGCACTATGGGGCATGTAACTGGCACTGTGGGGCAATGTTACTGGCACTGTGGGACATTTTCAGTGGCCACACCCCTTCTTGTGTGTGGCCACGCCTATTTTTTTTCAACGCACGCGCCTTCGGCGCACGCACATGCTTCTTTTGCTGTTTTTTTTGTTTGGGGGGGAGGGCACCATTTTCCATCTTGCCCTCTACTCCGAAAACCCTAGTTACGCCTCTGACGGTGCTTAAAAGTACAGATGGACACGCAGTGACTGCCTTGTATCCTGCAGGCTGTACAGGATAGGAATGATCGGTGCAGTGCAGTAGTGAACCAGTGATGGCTGCCTTGCCCACCCACCCCAAAAGGTGCAGCTTTATGATGGGGAGGTGGGAAGTAGCTGCACAGAGCGTGCTGTCACCCAGTTACAGGGCTGAACAACTGTATGTTATATAACTGTAAGATTAATAATCAGCTTCTTCTCTACATTTTTCTACCAACTCCTCCACCTGCGCCCAAATATAATCTGTACTTTGATAAAAATTTACCAAGTTATAAAACAAAACTTTACTGAGTGGAATTTAAAATGTGTGGTCATTGGTAGAACTAGCATAAAGCACGAATGAGAGGCCATTAACATGACTGTGTTATACTGTACGTAAACCAGGATAGCCCCTTTGATTATACTGTAAGTATAGTTATACTATAAAGGTTTCTAGAACTGTTTTAGTGTTAAAGAGTACAGTATATATGGGTTAGATGTATGTCTGATCAACCTTCAAGTTTCGTGTGTGTTACGTACAAATGAATGACATTTTCAAGACTGCTCTTTGAGTGCACAGTTATGCATGTATGTGCAAGAGAGTATGGCATTAACTCCTTTCAGGAGGCTCCTTCCAAAGTATTTCCATTGAGACCAGTAATTTCTTTTTTAGCCACTAGCATAGGGTAATAGGGACTTGATTTGATAAATGATAATTGAGAAAGCTGTCAGATAACACATCAGTGGGGCAATTGTATTAAGCCTGGAGAAGGCATAAAGAAGTGATAAAGCGGTGATAAGTGCAAGGTGATAATGCATCAGCCAATCATCTCATAACTGTCAATGTACATATTAGAGCTGATTGGCTGGTGCGTTATCACCTTGCACTTATCATAGCTTTATCACTACTTTATACCTTCTCCAGGCTTAATACATCTGCTCCACTGTAACTGTTCAGGAAATCACTACTTTCAATTTCAACACTCAACTCTAGTATGTTAGATCATGTCTGCATGTTTCACTACATGTATTAGTTACAAATAGACATGCTTTAATTATGAAAAGTGATTCTTTAATCAGGCTCTAATATTTTCATATCTGAGATCATTTTTTTTTGACAGACTAAAATAATTTAAAGCTTATAACAGGTTCTCCCATTTTTCAAGCTGGTTTTGAAAATGTTCAATTTAACAGCAAAATAAACTTAAAATTTGAGCAGTTACAGTATGTTTAATGTTCAAATTTGAAAAAATATTGTATCATAAAAGTAGTTATATAATCCTAAATAAGCAACATTTTGAAATTTAATATGTTTTGTTTTACCTGCACTCTTCAAACTGTAAATCCGTCCATGGCAGTCATACTCAAATGGAAACTCCAAGAAAATCAACTCCTCAAGCAAGTTTGAGTCCCTCGACTGGGCAAATTCTGTTGACTTTCAAGCTTGTTTAAATAATTCTAGCAGCTTTATTATGAAAATGTTTTCCTACAGTTGTATTTGCAAATGATTTCTGATAGCAAGCAACCAAAAGACTTGACCATGCATTCTTCTTTCTTAATCAAAATGCCTTTTACCTGTAACTTTTGAATAGTACAGGTTGAGTATCCCATATCCAAATATTCCGAAATACGGAATATTCCGAAATACAGACTTTTTTGAGTGAGACTCAGATAGTGAAACCTTTGTTTTTTGATGGCTCAGTGTACATAAACTTTGTTTAATACTCAAAGTTATTAAAAATATTGTATTAAATGACCTTCAGGCTGTGTGCATAAGGTGTATATGAAACATAAATGAATTGTGTGACTGTACACACACTTTGTTTAATGCAAAAAGTTATTAAAAATATTGGCTAAAATTACCTTCAGGCTGGGTGTATAAGGTGTATATGTAACATAAAAGCATTCTGTGCTTAGATTTAGGTCCCATCACCATAATATCTCATTATGGTATGCAATTATTCCATAATACGGAAAAATCCGATATCCAAAATTCCTCTGGTCACAAGCATTTTGGATAAGGGATACTCAACCTGTATAACATGAATATTGATGTAAATATATTTAGTTCTTTCTAGGCAGGTGTGGAAAAAGTGCTGCAAAGTAAGAGTGTTTTCAAAAATACAGGTGAATAGTTTATTTTTATCAATTAACAAAATGCAAAGTGAATTAACAGAAAAGAAACCTAAATCAAATCAATATCTGGTGTGAACACCTTTTGTCTACAAAACAGCATCAATTCTTCTAGGTACATTTGTACACAGATTTTTAAGGAATTCGGCGTGGAGATTGTTCCAAACATCTTGGAGAACTAACCACAGATCTTCTGTGGATGTAGGCTTGCTCAAATCATTCTATCTCTTCATGTAATCCCAAACAGACCTGATTATGTTGAGATCAGGGCTCTCTGGGGGTCATATCATTACTTCTTCTTTACGCTGAAGATGGCATTGGGGTCGCTGTCCTGCTGCGGTCAGCGTCCTGGTGTTCGGGATCCTGACGGTTAAAATCCCAACACTGGAATCCAGACACTAAGGGGGATATTCAATTGTTTGAAAAGTCAGCTGGGTGTCTGTTTTTTCAGGAAAAAACAGACATTCAATTGTTTGAAAAGTCAGTTGGGTGTCTGTTTTTTTCAGGAAAAAACAGACACCCAACTGACTTTTCAAACAATTGAATTCCACACTAAGAATGCAGATGGATCAACTGAGGTTAGTATGAGGATTTGGGTTAGGCACTATGGGGAGGGCTAGGGTTAGGCTGGAGTATTAGGATTAGGCTGAGGGGGTTAGGGATACGCTGCTGGAGTGGACATTAACAGATAGGCTTCAGGAGGGGTGTTAGAGTTAGGGATAGGGGTAAAATACTTATTCAGAAGCTGTTGACATTCTCAGCGTTGGGACTCCCATGTCGGGATTCCAACCGTAGGGATCCCAACCGCCAGGATTTCATACTCAACCGTCTTCTACAGTAGTTATATTTTGCTTGCTGGTTAAGGCATTACAAAGGAGGAACAGCTCTTCAATCAGTGCTCAAAGTATTGGTTTTCTGTTGTGGACATTGATGATGATCTCCCAGTATTGAATTTTGTGTTTTGTTTGAATGCAAATAATCATGTTTCAAATAAAATAAAATAATAATTTATTTTTAATAACAGCGTATGTTATTTAGATTTTCCATCTAATAACTTCATTTAGCCATTTATCAAAATGTTCCAAGAATTTTAGAAAAATTCACATTTGGCCCTGAGAAATTGAATGAATCTGTAAGATTCTTGAGTGACACATAATCAATCAGCGTCTAATGTGCAGCAATATGTAGGCACTTCATCTCTCAGGTGACATTATAAATATCACTTTAGGACAGCTATTAGAAATTGAAGTGAGAAATGAATATAATTTAAAATAAAAAAATAAAAAAATCAATTCTATTTTCAGCAGTGGTGTATGTCATATTACCATTTAATTTTTCCCTGCATACTGTGAATAAGAAAATAAATAGGAAAGCTTACATAGCTGTTGGGAAGTGGCCTCTATTAACCGATGATCCCTGAGGCATTTCTCACTATTAAAATAATGGAACCTAAGCAACATTTTCCTGCTGCACAATTAGAGACTGTCTGGCCCCAGATGCCTGCTTGAAACCAATATGGCACAAGCATGATTCACAAAATAATATCCTTCTTTTCATTTGGGATATAGGATTGAAATGCAAATAGATTTCTTTTCCCCTGACCTAGGAGACAGATAATTTCTCCATGATTGTGCCAACACAATAATAGGACTCAAAACCATCTTACTTCTTCAATTGCATTTTTTAATTGCTTAATACTATTACAAAACAACTATACTTAGTCTGTATATATTTAAAAGTGTTAGAGTAGATGATAAAAGAGAGTACTTTTATTTCATAAAGAGAGCAAAAAATCCCAAAAGCTCCTATTATTTTTTCTTCTTTCATCTAGTCACTTATTAACTGCAAAAAAAGATCACTGTATGAAGACCTGTGGCTTCTAAGTACTCCGTTCCGCAAGTCAGAAGTTAAATGTCATTAATTTCAATCTTGTCTCATATATATGCATGTCATATTACACATTGCTTGTGCTCACATTAATCTTCACATCATCACTCTTTAAAAAAAAAGATTTAATAGGGGTTATGTGCACAGTGACAGACATTTGTTATGCTAATCTTTGTAATTTATTCAGCATGTGCGTGGCTATAAGACAGGATACAATTCACAACTGCAAAGAAGTCTGGAATATGCTGGCGTACACAGTAAGTGTGTTTGATAGACATGATATGCCTGTATAGCTGTCTGCTGCTATTCATAGAGCCTGCATTAGGGGGCACTATAACCATTAGATGCTACCTGCTTTTGCTTGCAGAAGACAATCATTGTATAGTAAATGTGTCACAGCGCATTTGGGCATGTATGTATTAAAGACAGAGGGGGACCACATGCACTGTGCCTCCTCTTCTGAGGGGCAACACCCCCAGCCCCATATCTTACCTTGAGCCTGCAAGCAGGTTCCCCCAGCTAAACGCCTCCATCTTTCCAGCGCATGAACACAAGAGAGCAAAGGCTCTGCCACCGTGCCAAAAATGTCACTGGAAAGATACTGCTGTGGAGGAGGACCCACTTGCTGACACAGTGTATTCTGGGTACAGAGTGTGTGGTGCGGTGCCACCCTGATCCCAGGGGCCATGCACACCGTGCACCCATTATAAATATGCTTATGTTTTTGGAGAAGATTTAGCAAAAATTCCTCTTCATGCTATAAAATTTCCATTTATTTAGGATACTTATTGCATTTTCCATATCTCTCTGATCGCATTTCCTATACCATATGGGAAATGCGGTAAGCCCAGATGCATCATGCTGTAATTGTAAAATATTTTTGGACACAACCTTGCTAAACTTCAGACTTCAGATGGTGTTCTGCCTTCACTATGGTGTTACGTTTAACCAAATTCAGACAGACAGCATAACCACCTCTACTAATCCCAATCAGTGTAATGATCTGAAGAATGGTGTTTATTATGCAATAAAGGAAACTGGTTAAACTGTGAAAAACACAAATAAAGAAAGGATGCAATGCAAATATAACATGCAAGATGCAGAAACATTCACTACTTTATGCAGACAACATGAAATTATGGCCCAAATTTATCAAGCCTTGGAGAGTGATAAACTGCATGGTGATAAAGTACCAACCGGCTCCTGTCATTTTTCAAATACAACCTGTAATATGACAGTTAGTAGCTGGTTGGTTGGTACTCTATCACCGTGCAATTTATCACTCTCCAAGGCTTGATAAATCTGGGACATATGCAAAGTATTGCCTGCAGTGTAAATCAATACAGCTAGCATACATAACTGTCAGCGGATGGCAGATGTAGGGGTGAGAAACTCACTATCGGATTCTACACTGAGGGTGAGCACATGTGTGATGTCAGGCTGGGACCATGAGGGAAGTAAGAAAATGGATGCCTTCAGTAAATTACTCAAATACCCAAGAACATGCTATGGGGGACTGTGAGATTCACAAATGAGCTACAGTACTTCTGTGCTGACCACTAGATGGGGCTAATAATAAAAATGACTGTAAACAGAAGATGTATATACTGAAGGCATGAAATACAGAAATAAGATATATGTATAACAGACATATGCTAAAGGCATGACAGATGGAATTAGCAAAGGCTTTCTTCCAGATATACAGGCATAGAGGGTCTGGGATCTGTGCAGATCCCTGTCCTTTCTATTGGCTGCTCCTCCCCTGCCAAAATAACACAAATCAATACAAGAAATAAAATAGAACAATCAAAACAAAACAACATACTTTCACTGAATCAAATCAAGGGACCAGATGACAAACCTGTAGGTAGCCCAAGCCCCTTCATTCGTGAGCGTTAATGAGGGCAGCTGTTTGTCGGATAGTGATGCACATTATGATTGCAGGAACGTACCGTATACAGTCTTTCAGGTTTCATGAAGGTTTTTCGACAAATGGTAAGTATTCGCCACAACTGCAGTTTTGGCACTCCTTTAATACACTTCAATGTAATGTTCGTATCTTTGAATGCAAATTGTGGCAGTACTATTATTTATCTATTAACAGTTTCTTATATAGCGCAGCAAATTCTGTTGTGCTTTACAATTGGACACAATGATAAAACAGAACTGGGTAATAACAAACAATCATAGAGGTAGGAAGGCCCTGCTAGCAAGCTTACAATCTATAGAGATATAGGCATTGATACACAAGGATAGGTGCTATCTATTGCATATTTGTCCACCGGATTGCAAAGGTTCTAGATGGTCTGCATGATACCACATCACAGCAATGATGAACCATGGTCAGAAGAAAAGGAAAATGAAGAAAGAGAAAATATGTGGAGGATAGGTGTGGACTGTACAGTGGGTATATAATCAGATAGGAAAACTTATGAAGGTTGAGTAAGCAGTTCTGGAATGTGAGAAGCTAGCCTGAAAAGAGGAGTTTTCAGGGCACGCTTGAAGGTTTGGAGACTAGAGGAGAGTATTATTTTACGATGTAGGGCATTCCACAGAGTTGGTGCAGCCCGAAGAAAGTCCCGCAATCGTGCATGGGAGCAAGTAATGAGTGTGGATGAGAGACGTAGATCTTATAAAGAGCAGAGAGGTCGGGTTGGGAGATATTTTGAGATAAGCGAAGAGATGTACATTGGTGTAGTTTGGTTAATGGCCTTGTGTATGAGTAAAAGTATTTTATATTGAATACGGTAGAATACAGGTAACCAATGGAGGGACTGACAGAGTGGATCTGCAGCTGATGAACGTCTAGCAAGGAAGATTAGCCTCGCAGCTGCATTCAGAATGGATTGTAGTGGTGAGAGTCTCTTTTTGGTAAGACCAGTAAGAAGACTATCGCAATAATCAATGCGTGAGATAATGAGAGCATGTATTAGAGTTTTTGCTGTGTCTTCTGTAATGTATGGTTATATTTTGGATATGTTTTTTAGATGCATGTAACATGATTTTGAGACAGATTGAATGTGGGGAGCAAAGGACAGTTCTGACTCAAGTATGACACCTCGGCAGCGAGCTTGTGGGGTAGGATTGATTGTTGAGTTCTCAACAGTGATAGAGATATCAGATTGGTAACTACTATTGGCCAGTGGAAATATTGGGGGTCATTCCGAGTTGTTCGCTCGCTAGCAGATTTTAGCGGCCTTGCACACGCTAGGCCGCCGCCCTCTGGGAGTGTATCTTAGCTTAGCAGAATAGCGAACGAAAGATTAGCAGAATTGCGAATAGGAAATTCTTAGCAGTTTCTGAGTAGCTCCAGACCTACTCACAGATTGCGATCAGCTCAGGCTGTTTCGTTCCTGGTTTGACGTCACAAACACGCCCTGCGTTCGGCCAGCCACTCCCCCGTTTCTCCAGACACTCCCGCGTTTTTCCCTGACACGCCTGCGTTTTTCCGCACACTCCCAGAAAACGGACAGTTTCCGCCCTGAAACACCCACTTCCTGTCACTCACACTCCGATCACTACAGCGATGCAAATTCTTAGTTCGGAAGTGAGTAAATCTACTAAATTTTGTGCTAAAATACTTACCGCATGCGCACTGCGTACCATGTGCATGTGCATTTTTGCCTTAATCGCTACGTTGCGAAAATCGGCAACGAGTGAACAACTCGGAATGACCCCCATAATTAACTGTTTTGGAAATATTAAGTTTGAGGTGGTGAGATGACATCTAAGATGAAACAGCAGAAAGGCGTTCAGTGACACGGCCCAGTACAGATGGTGACAAATCTGAGGAGGAGAGATAGATTTGAGTATCATCGGTGTACAGATGATACTGAAATCCAAAAGAGCTGATTAGTTTACTATCTCCTGCAAATCGCATTAAATGAATTATTATGATAAATTTATTGTACTGTGCAGATAAACTGAATTACCATGAGACAACAGACATGTAATTTCCCTACATGTGCTTGATATAGCGATCAAATGAAATATCTTGCACTGTTTTATTAAAGAAATGGTTTTATGCTTTAAAGACCTGTCCCATTTGATCATTTCCCTCTTGTTTTTATTGTATTTTTGGAATAGATAGGCCTTTTTGTTGCACAATATTGGATATATACAGATGTGTCCTTATACATCTTTCCTGCATTTGTGCCAAACAGCCCCTCTTGGCACGCCAGTTCCTGCCAGCATCAGGCATCTTGTTTGCGTGTTTTTTTTCCCCCATTGGAAACGTGATGTGACTAGGATGCACCAGGAGACTGTGCTGCAGATCCCAGAACTTAACGCATGGACAGCAGCCCAGAACCATTCTACGTGTTACTTGACAATACCCCTGGTTCTGTGCTGCTATGTGAGTGTCATTACCCTGGAGATCTACAGTACATCGTATGGGAACTCCTATTGTGGATGTGGTTGTATTCCATCCTCCAAGAGTTTGGTGAACTGTGAACATATGAAATTGAAAACAAAAAGTAAATTTTATCCTGAGTCCCAGCAAAGTAGATGTGGAGAAATGTCTTCTGTATGCAGGGTTGTACTGGCCCACAGGGGAACAGGGTAAACCCCGGGTGGGCCCCACTGCCTAGGGGCCCACCTTCTATTCTAGGGATCAGGTTCCAGACTGTACACTTTAATTATACATTATGCATATGTTGGTTTATAGTGCACAGGACTGTGCTGTATTTTCTACAGTGCTTTACTGTTATTAATCTGGTACATTATCAAGCATGCACTAGCAGTTTTTACTATGAATATTTGTCAAGGGATCCAGACCAAGCACTAAGTAATGATTAGACAAGCCTCAGTGGCAGCTGGACACACCCCCTCTGGAGACTGGCCAGATCCCTAAATATGGGCCCCTACCACTTCATTCCGCCGGTGGGCCCTTCATGCCCCAGTATGACACTGTCTGTGTGAGGCAAAATATATCAGATACAATTTATTATTATAATATATTATTGAGATTCAAGTGGTTTTTAAATACTAAAAATACTACTACATCGTGTGCACGTTACTGATTTGTCTTTTTATGTCTGTTATGTAAAAACATTGCTACACTCAAATTAGGACATCTGTCTTATGGTTTGACAGGTATATACAGTATGTAACTATAGGAGTCTGTGTACTCAGCTTTGGAGAGAGATAAAGTGGACAGCCATGTTAGAGGCTGTGTTTGAAAAATAATTTATATCATTTATATCTCCTGTGCAAAGGACAGTGCTAAATGGGGACCTACATCCATCAACCATTGATTACAGGAACTGACACCATCTTCAGAGACTTTAAGTTCCAGGAGCCCCCGGTTATGAAGAGCAGAGTTGGACTGTCTAACAGGGGTACAGAGGAAATCCCTGGTGGGCCCAACTGCCTGAGCAGCCACCTCCTCTAGGTATCAGGTTAAAGACATACAGATGTGTCCACATTAACTTTCTGAAAATTGTGCCATGGCACTCAATTTGGCATGACATCAGTTCTATTATGTTGTTGTGTCATTATGTTGTGCCATGCAAGCAAAGTTGTGCCTTGAAGCAAAGTTGCAATTCATAGTTTCACCACTGGGTGGCCAGTGCATCATGTAATGAAGCATTCCATCTACAGTACTGTATGTACTGTATCAATGAACTTTCCATTTTTTTCAAGTACAGTACAGCAGTATGAGCACACAGGAATTTTGAAACCGCACAGGACCTGTGTCTTTTTAAGATCGCAAGATATATGGTTATGGACCAATGTTTGGGCTATCCAAGTAAAGTACAATTAGCACTTGGTTGGTGGTGCTCCCAGAAAAATAGTTCTGCAAACTACAGTACAGTATACTTATGTTACACTTTCCAGCACATGACTATAGTGTATTATCTAATGTGCATTCCTGTTATTAATCTGGTATATTGTCATGCATGCACTAGCAGTGTTTACTAAATATATTTATCATGGAGCAACAGATCATGCACTCTCTACTGGTTAGCCAAACCTCTATAGTGACTGCCCACACCCCTTCTGGAGAGTGGACACATTACCCTGGTTGGCCCTTCATGCCAACACTGATGAAGAGGGATCTAAACGGTCATGCGTCCACTCTATCAGTGTGCATAAATGAATTCAAATTATGGTGCTTATTTATCACTGAGTGATAAAACTTGTTGTGAGTGATAAAACTCATTGAGTATGATAAATGATTCTCCAGCCAATCAGCTCATGTCATATGTTTGAAAAATGACAGTTGGGATCTGATTGTCTGGAGTGCCATTTATCATACGCAACAAGTTTTATCATTCGTTGATAAATGGGTCCTTATGTTTGCAGAGTAATGCTGCTGGTCAAACCCAGATTTGTAAACTTTTGCTAATTTTTGCCGAAAGTAGTAAAAAAGGTCTCATGGAGAGAGCTGCTTTTCATAGCAGCTATTTTCACACCAGAAGAATTCAATATTGTTTGGTATCTGCTTCCGCAACTCACAAAGCCCTGATCTCAACATCCTTGAGTTTGTCTGGGATAGCATAAAGAGACAGAAGGATTTGAGCAAGCCTACATCCACAGAAGATCTGTGGTTAGTTCTCCAAGATATTTGGAACAACCTCCTTGCAAAGTTCCTTCAAAAACTGTGTGCAAGTGTACCTAGAAGAATTGATGCTGTTTTGAAGGCAAAGGGTGGTCACACCAAATATTGATTTGATTTAGAGTTTTCTTCTGTTCATTCCCTTTGCATTTTGCTCATTGATAAAAATAAACTACTATATTAACGCTTCTAGGTTTGAAAGCATTCTTACTTTGCAGCTTTTTTCTACACTTGCCGAAATCTTTTGCACAGTACTATTTGTATTTTCTTTAGTGCATGCAGTGCTGGAGCACATACACCGATATCCATCCAATTCTGCTCTTAGTATTTACCACTTATGCATCTACCACTTCTCGGTGAACTAATGCAGGACTTGAATTCTTTCTTCAATGCTTAACGAATATTGAGGTTTTCTACTAACCAAAGTCACACTTTTTTCTGTTGTTTTGCTCTGCTGAACAACCTAAATGTGCAGCATTTGACACTATGGGGGTAATTCTGAGTTGATCGCAGCAGCAAGTTTGTTAGCAGTTGGGCAAAACCATGTGCACTGCAGCGGCGGCAGATATAACATTTGCAGAGAGAGTTAGATTTGGGTGGGTTATTTTATTTCTGTGCAGGGTAAATACTGTCTGCTTTATTTTTACACTGCAAATTAGATTGCAGATTGAACACACCCCACCCAAATCTAACTCTCTCTGCAAATGTTATATCTGTCCCCCCTGCAGTGCACATGGTTTTGCCCAACTGCTAACAAATTTGCTGCTGCGATCAACTCAGAATTAGGCCCTAGAAACAATGTGAGAGAAAATAGCATTGCATCAAATAGAGGTAACAACCAATGTTTTTATTTAAATCATATTTTCTGCTACAACAATAAAACATTATTTAAAATCAAAGCAGCATTGTAAGTCTCCTATTAAATTATATTAATGTCCTTAACACAGAAATGAAGGGCATGTCATTAACACAGCTTGAACAAGTGCTTAAGTCAAAAGCCCTCAGGCCTCAGTGCACAAGCAGCATCGCTAATCTCCATGTTCCTGGCTGACACATCTCAGTGTGCAGTCTCTGGGAAGACTGGATGTACTGTATAACTTGGTTGTAGGCTACATATCTGCTCCCGGCAGTCTACGATCTTGGGCAGATACTGTAAAATGTGCCTACTTAATGGACATCAGTTATACACTAAAAGTATAAAATGAATTTGTATATCCCATTGAAATGTCTTTTCTGGGTGGCACAATTATTCAAATCGTAGACATAACAATCAGATCAAAATGGAAGTACTGTATAAGGTTAATACATAATAGCTAACAAGATGGGTTTCTTGTCTATGGAATCATTAATTTTCTGAGTCATGTTGGCTGTGTTAAACTACACGACCAGAGCTTACTTTCTCTGACAGTCCTCTGATTTAGTATTGTATCTACTTTATGCATTTTATTCTTATTAAAACACAATAATACAGTACTAGATGGCATGTAAGCTTCACATCCATTAAGCAAAAATGTTTCGTATCATCCTATACATATAACATTTCCATTCATAAAACTTAAGCCTACTTTATTACTCATTTTTTGTTGGTGTAACTTTTAAAATGCCAATAGGACTTCTAAGAAACAACAGGATTATTGGGTATATGTCTTAAATCTTTTTCTCAGAGCTACAGCACATTTTTTGACACTGCTTTTCACAGAATGTGTTATTGCAGCTATTTAACCAACCTACCTCTCTGGCAATACAGTTTTAGACACCCTGGCATCAGTTTACCCTTAATTTGAAGTGATGGATTCCTTTTGTACAAAATGTACAAATCAATATAACAATGTGCATTGGTACAATAATGATGCACTGCGCATCTTCACAACAAGAATTGAATGTATCTTGCACTTGTGGCCTATGGCGAGTTGGACTGAGGGCTTTAATATGCAAGTATAGTATGGTAATGGTTTGGAACTGGGGAAACTGTAGACCCATAGTGAAACAAAGCTGTGCCCCTGGATTAAGTTTTTGTGCCTTTTCCCAGAACCTTCATCTTGTTTTCTACCCAAAGTGTGTTACTCACAATGCTTAATTTCTCATTCAGGCTACTATGCTCTCAATTTCATAGATTATAATAATGGATAAATACTGCATAAACATGGGAGATAAATACTACATAATAATTATAATGGCATACATACTATATAATAATGGGATAAATACAATAATGGATAAATACTACTTAATAATGGTAACACATATTGTTAGAATTAGTGCGGCGGGCACTTTTCATGTTTTGTGTTTTTGTTCTGGTTCCATGCTCGTGTTTTGGATCTGGATTGATTTTGCCAAAACCACCCTTTCGGGTTTTGGTTTTGGAACTGGATGATTTTTGAACAAAACATAAAAACAACTAAAATCACAGAATTTGGGTGTAATTTTGATCCTATAGTATTAACCTCAATAACATTAATTTCAACTCATTTCCAGTCTATTCTGAACACCTCACACCTCACAAAATAATTTTTAGGCCAAAAGGTTGCACCAAGGTGGCTGGATGACTAAGCTAAGCGACACAAGTGGGCGGCACAAACACCTGGCCCATCTACAAGTGGCACTGCAGTGTCAGACAGGATGGCACTTTTAAAAAATAGGTCCCAAACAGCACATGATGCAAAGAAAAAAAAGAGGTGCAATGAGGTAGCTGTATGACTAAGGTAAGCGACACAAGTGGGACGTGCTGGAATTTGCCCAGATGTAGTACACGCACAATATTGGTGGCACAGGAGAGCGTACCCGTAAACCACACACACACACACACACACAGACACACACACAAACACGGCAAAGCCTGTAAAATTAATTTTGATAATAATAACCCTTTTATTTGGAGCTATTATAATAATATGCAGCTCAGGCGAGCGTACCCCTACGCCACACAGAGCAAACCCTGTAAAAATTATTTGGATAATAATATAAGTAATGTATATAACTCTTTTATTTGGAGTAAATAATATACAGCACAGGACACCACCACTGGACTTATGGCAACACAAGACACCACCACTAGACTGATGCAGCACAAGACAGCACCACTGGACTTATACGGTAGTACCCCAGAACTTATACGGCAGTACCCCTGGAGTTGTACGGCAGTGTCAGACAGGATGGCACTTTAAAAAACTAGTCCCCAAGCAGCACATGATGCAAAGAAGAAAAAGAGGTGCAAGATGGAATTGTCCTTGGGCCCTCCCACCACCCTTATTTTGTATAAACAGAACATGCACCACTGTGACTGGACTGATGCAGCATAAGACACTGACTACACTGGAGTGAGCAGCACAAGACAGCACTAGAATCGCCACCCCACTTTCCCTCCCGCACAGACACTGAGGATAGAGACACGTCCTCTCGCTACACTCTCCAATGCCGGAGTGAAAATGGCGGTGACGCGCAGCTACTACTATGGAATCCAAAACCCGTGAGAATCTGAGAGCGGGATGATGACGTTTTGCCTCGTTCTGGTTTCCGAGTCAGGCGGGAAAACCTGAGCCGGGCTCGGGTAGTGAAGTCCGGTAGGGTTCGGTTCTCAGGGAACCGAACCCGCTCATCTCTAGTTATAATGCGATAAATACCATAATGGAAAAATACTATATAATAATGGTATACATGCTACCTAATGGTATACATACTACATATACAATATATACAGTATGCAGTATATATACCACTATTTTGAAGTATCTACTCCAGGGGTGAAGGTGTGGGCCCAAGGCATATAGTTGCACCCAGGGCTACCATCAGAAATTGTGGGGCCCGGGACTGACAAACTAGGCAGGCCCCCCAATTTTTATTTTATGTTTATATAACACAATGTCAAGAATGAGGCGTCACACGGAGACTTGTAGTACACTAAACAAAGTGTATTAGATGATAATGTTTCGGAGACGTGCTCCCCTTCTTCAGACCACATAAACAATAAATCATAAGTGTAATAAATAGCTGAAAAACTCACCCTCACAGACCTCCCCCTTCAGCGTTGTCCTCAGCCACGCTGCCCATAGCTCTGGCCCCGCACTTCCGACCTCTCACAGTTGACGAAAGTGACGTCCCGGCACTTGGCTGCATGACCTTGGAAACACTGTAAACAAACGATACAGGTTAAAATAGACCCTCCGCGAAACACATACAGTGCCATACAGCAAAAGTGTCAACTGACTGTGTCATAATAAGAATGTAACTTATTCCTAAGATACATAATTAAAAAGACTGGCTTTCAAACTTGTTTTCTAGACAAACTCTGCACAGTCTATACGAATACTTTCTAGTGTTCAACAAAATATATTAAAGCATCCTCATTAATGGTGTGAATAAAAACAATATGTTGCAAAACACATAATAACATACATAATAGAAAATGTGATGGTAAAAACGGATGGCTATCACTAGTACAACTAGTACCCATACTATGTATAAACTGTCAACATGTAGCACCTCAGTACTATGTGCCATTTTCTTCACAATGAACTCAAAAGTGTTGCCAACACTCCTCCTCCTCGATATGTCAGCATTCAAACTTATATGGCCTTATCACAATGTATATATAAGGAAACCGAGTCTACCGCTTGCGAAAAAACATTTTAACTTATAGGAAATGGATCAAACCCAGTGTGTCATTAAGGCCTTTAGGTCGCAAGGTTTGTAGCCTATGAATCCACCGCGACTCCAATTGCAGCAGTTTTTTCCCCCGGTTGCCACCCCTAGTCCCCTCGGGGACATGATCTAAAATTCTATATCGCAGTGTGGCCATACCATGTTTATGTTCTAAAAAATGCCGGGCCACCGGTTGTTCCGCTGTGCCCGTGTTGAGTGAGTTCCTTATAGCCTGTCTGAGTTTATTGTGAAGAAAATAGGATTTTAATTACCTACCGGTAAATCCATTTCTCGTAGTCCGTAGAGGACGCTGTGGTCCACATTAGTACCATGGGGTATAGACGGGCCCACTAGGAGCCACTGGCACTGTAATAGTGTGGGCTGGCTCCTCCCTCTATGCCCCTCCTACCAGACTCAGTCTAGAAACTGTGCCCGAGGAGATGGACAACTTCGAGAGAAGGATTTTACACCGATAGTGGCGAGATTCACACCAGCTCACACAAACAAGCCAACCAAGCTAACTAGCTTGAAAACTCAGCAACAGTTGAATAACATTACTGAACCAAGTAATAACGCAGTACATAACTAAGAACAAAGCAGTACTGAACCAAGTAACCACTGCAGGATAACGAAACACTCTACGGACTATGAGAAAAGGATTTACCGGTAGGTAATTAAAATCCTATTTTCTCTAACGTCCTAGAGGATGCTGGGGTCGACATTAGTACCATGGGGATGTACCAAAGCTCCCAGAATGGGAGGGAGAGCGCGGAGGCTCCTGCAGAACTGAACAACCAAACTATAGGTCCTCAGAGGCCAAAGTATCGAACTTGTAGAACTTAGCAAACGTGTTCGACCCAGACCAAGTAGCCGCTCGGCAAAGCTGTAAAGCCGAGACACCACGAGCAGCCGCCCAGGAAGAACTCACCTTACGAGTAGAGTGGGCCTTGACAGATTTTGGACACAGCAATCCTGCTGTAGAATACACATGCTGGATAGTGAACCTGATCCAGCAAGATATTGTCTGCTTAGAAGCAGGATACCCAATTTTCTTGGGATCATACAGGACAGAGTCCGATTTTCTGTGACGAGCATTCCTCTGCACATAGATTTCCAGAGCCCTTACAACATCCAAGGACTTTGATGACATTGCGTCAGTAGCAACTGGCACCACAATAGGTTGGTTGATATGAAATGCCGACACAACCTTCGGAAGGAACTGCTGACAAAGCCCCCAACTCTGACACACGTCTAGCAGTAGCTAAGGCCAACAAAGTGACAGCCTTCCACGTGAGAAACTTGACCTTAACCTCCTGTAGAGACTCGAACCAATCCGATTGGAGGAACTGTAACACCACGTTAAGATCCCAGGGTGCCGTAGGCGGCACAAAGGGAAGCTGGATATGCAGAACCCCTTTCATGAAAGTCTGAACCTCAGGGAGGGAAGCCAGCTGTTTCTGAAAGAAGATGATTAAGGCCGAAATCTGGACCTTCACAGATCCCAACCTCAGGCCCATATCCACACCTGCTTGCAGGAAGAGGAGAAACCGTCCCATTTGAAACTCCATCGTAGGAAACTTCTTTGATTCCCACCAAGATACATACTTTTTCCAAATGTGATGGTAATGTGTAGATGTTACTCTTTTCCTAGCCTGTATCAGGGTAGGAATAACCTTGTTCGGAATGCCTTTTCCAAGCTAATATCTGGCGTTCAACCTCCATGCCATCAAACGTAGCTGCGGTAAGTCTTGATAAGCGAACTGCCCCTGCTGCAGCAGGTCCTACCGAAGAGGAAGAGGCCTCGGATCTTCCAACAGTAGATCCAGAAGATCCGCGTACCAAGCCCTTCTTGGCCAGTCCGGAGCAATGAGGATTGCCTGAACTCTTGTTCTCCTTATGAGCTTTAGAATCCTTGGAATGAGTGGAAGTGGAGGAAACACGTACCCCGACTGGAACACCCATGGAGTTACCTAACACTGCTTGCGGGTCTCTTGACCTGGAACAATACCTCCGAAGCTTCTTGTTGAAATGTGAGGCCATCATGTCTATTTGAGGTACACCCCAAAGATCTGTCACCTCCGTGAACACCTCCAGATGGAGGCCCCACTCTCCTGGATGGAGATCGTGTCTGCTGAGGAAGTCCGCTTCCTAGTTGTCCACTCCCAGAATGAAAATTGCTGACAGTGCCACCACGTGCTTTTCTGCCCAGAAGATAATTCTTGTTACCTCTGACATTGCAGCTCTGCTCTTCGTTCCGCCCTATCGGTTTATGTAGGCTACCGTCGTCACATTGTCAGACTGTACTTGAATGGCCCGATCTCGCAGAAGGTATACCGCTTGAAGAAGGCTGTTGTACATGGCTCTTAGTTCCAGAATGTTTATTGGAAGACTGGATTCCAGATTTGACCACCTTGAGTGACTGCGCCCCATCCCTGGAGACTTGCAAATGTGTTAGAAGGATCCAGTCCTGAATCCCGAACCTGTGGCTCTCCAGAAGGTGAGGCATTTGTAGCCACCAGAGGA
The DNA here is from genome assembly GCF_028390025.1 of Pseudophryne corroboree. NCBI lineage: Eukaryota > Metazoa > Chordata > Amphibia > Anura > Myobatrachidae > Pseudophryne > Pseudophryne corroboree. The sequence goes on from NC_086444.1 coordinate 840,812,286, forward strand.
GTGAAATCCTTGCTTTCGGTGACAGACGTATCCTCAGGTGCCTATGTAGATGAGAACCCGACCACTTGTCTAGGAGATACCGTTGGAAGGATCGAGCATGAAATCTTCTGAACTGTGGAGTCTCATAAGAGGCAACCATCTTCCCCAGAAGGCGAATGCACTGATGAATCGATACCCGGGCTGGCTTCAGGACATCCCAGACCATTGCTTGTATCACCAACGCTTTCTCCACCGGTAGAAACACCCTCTGCACTTCCGTGTCGAGGATCATCCCCAGGAAAGACAATATCCTTGTCGGCTCCAAATGTGACTTTGGAAGGCTCAGGATCCAACCATGGTCCCTGAGCAGACGAGTCGTGAGAGCAATGGGATGCAACAGCTTATCCCTGGATGATGCCTTGGTCAGCAGATCGTCCAGATATGGAATTATGTTCACTGCCCGTCTGCGGGGAGAACCATCATCTCTGCCATCACCTTGGTGAACACCCTCAGTGCTGTGGAGAGACCGAATGGCAGTGCCTGAAACTGAAAGTGACTGTCTAACAGTGCAAATCTGAGATAAGCATGGTGCGGCGGCCAATCGGACTGTGGAGGTATGCATCCTTGATATCCAGGGATACCAGAAACTCCCCCTCCTCCAGACCTGAGATCACCACTCTCAGAGACTCCATTTTGAACTTGAACTCCCTTAGATAAGGGTTTAGTGATTTCAAGTTCAAAATCGGTCTGACCGAACCATCCGGTTTTGGTACCACGAAAAGGTTTGAATAGTAACCCATGTTTTGTATATGAGGTGGAACTGGAATAATGACCTCCGACTTTTCCAATTTTTGAATGGCTTCCTGAAGGTTAGCCCTGTCTGTCAGCAAAGCTGGCAAACCTGATTTGAAGAATTGGTGAGGCGGGGTTTGTGAAATTCCAGTCTGTACCCCTGTGACACAATATCCTGTACCCAGGGATACAGGGTGGACAACACCCAGACGTGGCTGAAACATCTGAGTCTCGCCTCCACCAGCCCATTCTCTAGGCTGTGTGGTCCACCATCATGCTGAGGATTTTGAGGTACCAGAAGCAGGCTTCTGGTCCTTGTCTTAGCGGTCTGAAAGGACTGCGATGCAGAGGAAGAAAAGGATTTCTTCACAGAAGGCGTAGCTGAGGGAAGAAAAGGTGACTTACCCGCAGTTGCCATGGAAATCCATGCATCCAACGCTTCCCCAGTGAGAGACTGACCTGTGTAGGGTAGGTTCTCCACACTTCTCCTGGATTCCGCATCTGCAGACCATTGGCATAGCCAGAGTCCCCTGCGAGTTGAGACCGACTGCGAGTTGAGACCGACATAGAAGATATCCTTGCATTCAGTGTTCCCAGGTCCTTCATGGACTCCACCATGAACCCCGCAGAATCCTGTATGTTACGTAAAAACAGTTCAATGTCAGTTCTATCCATTGTATTTAAATCCTCTAGTAACGAGCCTGACCACTTTACTATAGCTTTAGAAATCCATGCACAGGCAATAGTAGGCCTCAAGGCCACCCCTGAAGCAGCGTATATGGATTTGAGTGTAGTGTCAATCTTACGATCGGCCGGTTCTTTTAACGCGGTAGAACCAGGAACAGGTAAAACCACCTTTTTTGACAGTCTGGAGACAGATGCGTCAACAATGGGTGGGTTTTCCCATCTTTTTCTATCCTCCTCAGGGAAAGGAAAAGCAACCACAACCCTCTTGGGAATCTGGAATTTTTTCTTCGGGGTTTGCCAGGATTTTTTAAATAAAGAGTTTCATTCTTTAGATGCAGGGAAGGTTAGCAAGGCTTTCTTATTGTCTGTGAAGTAAGCCTCCTCAACCTGCCCAGGCGTTGTGTCAGTAATGTTTAACACATCTCTAATGGCCTCAATAATAAGCTGCACCCCCTTTGCCAGGGATGCCGCCCCCCTCAGCACATCCCCAACACCGTCTGCCATGTCAGAGTTGGTATCCGTGTCATCTTGCATAATCTGGGCGAGTGCACGTTTCTGTGGGTAAATGCTAGGGGTTTTTGAAGGAATAGGAACAGAACCTGACCAATCTGCATAGAATTCTTTAAAACCTGAGTTTCAGGCTCAGTGTGAGCTACCCTAGTAGAGATCTGAGAGATCATTCCCTTAATAGAGGTCAGCCATTCTGGCTCAGCAATAGGGATTTGAGACAAGACATTACATTCCTGTGTACATGGAATGGATTCCTCTGGAGAAGAAATGTCCTCTGCGGCATAAGACACAGAGTCCCTGGACATGGCTATGTGAAAAAGTATACACCCGCACACACAGAAAAGTGTCAGACACAGTTTCCCCACCAAGTACCTTCAGAGAAACACAGAGTTTGGAGCCAGCACACACACACAGCGCTTCACTAGGTAGTTATAACAAAAATTCCTGACACTGACTGTGTACCTCAATACACTGCACAGTAAATACACAACCTCCCCCCCTTCTACAACCCCCTGGTACCGCACAGGATAGCTGGAGTCGTGTGGAGGAACAGCACTCCCTGCCAGCGTCTCTGTAGCTTGATCTGCAGGGAGGAAAATGGCGCTGAACGCTGCGGGATCCACTCTGAGGAGAAGCTCCGCCCCCTGATGATGGCGCGTCTTCTTGCACTTTAAAATGTTATACTGGCCGGAGGATTTTAGCAATCAGCGTTACCGAGGTCCCTGAAAGCCCTTTTAGTGACCACTGTTGGGTATCAACGTTGCTGGCTCAGGGCGCCCCTCCTGGCGTCGCACTGTGTACCGCTGAGCACTCCGGAGCACAGTTAGTACTGCACTCCTACCCTGTTACCGCCATTCACACCGGCTCCCCGCTTGTCGGGTCGCCGGTGACTCACTCGCCACTGGAATCTTCTGGCTCCTTTAGGCTGTGGCGGCGTGCTGCGGGAGTGAGCGGTCACCTGGGGTGGCTAACGATCATCACCCTCAGGAGCTCAGTGTCCTGTCAGCGGAGATAGTGGCCATTTACCTCTCAGGGTTGGACACTACTCCCCCCTAAGTCCCACGAAGCAGGGAGGCTGTTGCCAGCAGCCTCCCTGTGCCTAACTCTAATAAAAAATAAGAAAACCAGGAAAACTCCTATGGAGCTCCCCTAGCTGTGACCGACTCAGTCGGGCACATTTTCTAAACTGAGTCTGGTAGGAGGAGCATAGAGGGAGGAGCCAGCCCACACTATTAAACTCTTAAAGTGCCAGTGGCTCCTAGTGGACCCGTCTATACCCCATGTGGACCACAGCATCCTCTAGGAAGTTAGAGAAAATGGCACATAGTACTGAGGTGCTACAAGTTGACAGTTTATACATAGTATGGGTACTAGTTGTAGTAGTGATAGCCATCTGTTTTTACCATCACGTTTTCTATTATGTATGTTATTATGTGTTTTGCAACATATTGTTTTTATTCACACCATTAATGAGGATGCTTAAATATATTTTGTTGAACACTAGAAAGTATTCGTATAGACTGTGCAGAGTTTGTCTAGAAAACAAGTTTGAAAGCCAGTCTTCTTAATTATTTTAGGAATAAGTTACATTCTTATTATGACACAGTCAGTTGACACTTTTGTTGTATGGTACTGTATGTGTTTTGCGGAGGGTCTATTTTAACCTGTATTGTTTGTTTACAGTATTTCCAAGGTCACCCAGCCAGGGGCCGGGACGTCACTTCCATCAGCTGTGAGAGGTCGGAAGTGCGGGGCCGGAGCTATGGGCGGCATGGTTGAGAACAACGCTGAAGGGGGAGGTCTAAGGGTGAGTTTTTCAGCTATTTATTACACTTGTGATTTATTGTTTGTGTGGTCTGAAGAAGGGGAGCACGTCCCCGAAACGTTGGTGTACTACAAGTCTCCAAGTGCCGCCGCATTCTTGACGTCGTTGCATACAGGGGTCATACCCAGAGGAGGGCACAGGAGCAAGACAGCCCTGCGGGGCAATAGGTGTGCTGGGATCTACAAGGATATATATATATATATATATATACACATATACAGGTTGAGTATCCCTTATCCAAAATTCCAAATCACGCATTCTTTGGTCCACTACTGAGATAATGACATATATATTATATATTATGTGTATACATAGATATATTACATAGATATATAATATACATATATAAGTGTCATTATCTCAGTAGGGAAAACCAAAAATGTGTGATTTAGAATTTTGGATAAGGGATACTCAACATGTGTATGTATGTATATATATATATATATATATATATATATATATATATATATATATATATATATAATATATATATAAATACAAATCCTACCCACATACAGAGTAACACCATATTATACCCCTTGCACCATATTCAGTCCCCACAGTAATGCCCCTGACACCGTATCATGCCCTTACCGTAATGCCTCTGTCACAATGTTATACCCCACACAGTAATGCCACTGACACCATGTTATGCCCCTGTCACCATATTATGCCTCCCATAGTAATGCCTCTGACACTATATAATGCCCCCACATTAATGACCTAGCCATCATAGTATGCCCCACAGAGTAATTATGCCATTGCCAGCACCTGCTCGTTACCAGGGGTTTTGCTCATTGTCAAGGGTTCTGCGTGTTGTCAGGGGACTCCCCTCCCTCCCCAGCAACTGCAGCTGCTGTCAAAATCCCAACGATTGAAAATGTCATACCCATCTCAGTGGATACAGATATTAAAGATACTAGAGGTGCCTCATCTTTAAAAACTGTCTCCTCTATGGTGGCTGCCATCTTGGAAGGTACATTTTCAATAGAGCGATGTGGATGTATGGGGACGGGTGGCGGGTGGCGGCATGAGCAGCCCATACCCTCTCTTCTCTGTCAGAGAGGCTGGGCCTGGGACAGCTGTGCCCCCAGCACTCTCACCTGGGCCCAGCACTCTCTAGTTCCGCCACTAGACCTGAATATATATAATGCACTTGTGCTTCTATCATGAAACAAGCATTACATGGGATAATGTGCTGTATTTTTTTTCACCCAATACAAATTTCCAACATTGGGGTTTATTTACTAAGATTCGTAATTTTCAGAATCATGTTCAAGTTCAATCACGACTGACATCGACAGTGTAAAACTGCAACTTTTTGAATTGATTACGATGGATTTACTAAGCTGTCGTATTCGGGTTTTTCTTTTCTTCCGATGTCGATGTCATTCGTGGTTTTTTACCTATTTTTACGGCAGTGATTAGCAAAACACTGCCGACTTTTTTTACAATCAATCTCGGCCGGATCTGTGTGATCCGTGCTGGGGTTTTTTTTTTTTTTTAATTAAACACTGTAAAATAATAAAAAAAAATGCGTGGGGTCCCCCCTCCTAAGCATAACCAGCCTCGGGCTCTTTGAGCCGATCCTGGTTGCAAAAATATGGGGAAAAAAATGACAGGGGTTCCCCCATATTTAAGCAACCAGCATCGGGCTCTGCGCCTGGTCCTGGTCCCAAAAATACGGGGGACAAAAAGAGTAGGGGTCCCCCGTATTTTTAAAACCAGCACCGGGCTCCACTAGCTGGACAGATAATGCCACAGCCGGGGGTCACTTTTATATAGTGCCCTGCGGCCGTGGCATCAAAAATCCAACTAGTCACCCCTGGCCGGGGTACCCTGGGGGAGTGGGGACCCCTTCAATCAAGGGGTCCCCCCCCCCAGCCACCCAAGGGCAAGGGGTGAAGCCCGAGGCTGTCCCCCCCCATCCAATGGGCTGCGGATGGGGAGGCTGATATCCTTTGTTGTAAAAGAAAAGATATTGTTTTTAGTAGCAGTACTACAAGGCCCAGCAAGCCTCCCCCGCATGCTGGTACTTGGAGAACCACAAGTACCAGCATGCGACGGAAAAACGGGCCCGCTGGTACCTGTAGTACTACTACTAAAAAAATACCCAAAAAAAGACAAGACACACACACCGTGAAAGTAAAGATTTATTACATACATCCACACAAACATACATACATACTTACCTTATGTTCACACGCAGGTCGGTCCTCTTCTACAGTAGAATCCAAGGGGTACCTGTTGAAGAAATTATACTCACGAGATCCAGGGGTCCAGGCTCCTCGGGAAATCCAGGGGTAATCCACGTACTTGCATAAAATAAGAAAACGGAAAGCCGAGCCACGAACTGAAAGGGGCCCCATGTTTTCACATGGGACTCCTTTCCACGAAAGCCAGAAAGCCACTCTGACTTCTGTCTAAGTGGGTTTCTTCAGCCAATCAGGGAGTGCCACGTTGTAGCACTCTCCTGATCGGCTGTGTGCTCTTGTCCTCACTGACAGGCAGCACACGGCAGTGTTACAATGTAGCGCCTATGCGCTACATTGTAACCAATGATGGGAACTTTCTGCCCTGCGGTTGACCTAAAGTGACGTCACCGCTGAGCAGAAAGTTCCCATCATTGGTTACAATGTAGCGCATAGGCGCTACATTGTAACACTGCCGTGTGCTGCCTGTCAGTGAGGACAGGAGCACACAGCTGATCAGGAGAGTGCTACAACGTGGCGCTCCCTGATTGGCTGATGAAACCCACTTAGACAGAAGTCAGAGTGGCTTTCTGGCATTCGTGGAAAGGTGACCCATGTGCAAACATGGGTCCCCTTTCAGTTCGTGGTCGGGACACCGTTTTTTTTTTTTTTGTCAAGTACGTGGATTACCCCTGGATTTCCCGAGGAGCCTGGACCCCTGGATCTCGTGAGTATAATTTCTTCAACAGGTACCCCTTGGATTCTACTGGAGAAGAGGACCGACCTGCGTGGGAACTTAAGGTAAGTATGTATGTATGTGTGTATGTATGTAATAAAATTATACTTTCACGGTGTGTGTGTCTTGTCTTTTTTGGGGTATTTTTTTAGTAGTAGTACTACAGGTACCAGCGGGCCCGTTTTTCCATCGCATGCTGGTACTTGTGGTTCTCCAAGTACCAGCATGCGGGGGAGGCTTGCTGGGCCTTGTAGTACTGCTACTAAAAACAATATCTTTTCTTTTACAACAAAGGCTATCAGCCTCCCCATCCGCAGCCCATTGGATGGGGGGGGGACAGCCTCGGGCTTCACCCCTGGCCCTTGGGTGGCTGGGGGGGGGGGGACCCCTTGATTGAAGGGGTCCCCACTCCCCCAGGGTACCCCGGCCAGGGGTGACTAGTTGGATTTTTGATGCCACGGCCGCAGGGCACTATATCAAAGTGACCCCCGGCTGTGGCATTATCTGTCCAGCTAGTGGAGCCCGGTGCTGGTTTTAAAAATACGGGGGACCCCTACTCTTTTTGTCCCCCGTATTTATGGGACCAGGACCAGGCGCAGAGCCCGATGCTGGTTGCTTAAATATGGGGGAACCCCTGTCATTTTTTCCCCCATATTTCTGCAACCAGGATCGGCTCAAAGAGCCCGAGGCTGGTTATGCTTAGGAGGGGGGACCCCACGCATTTTTTTTTGAAAAAATAAGCACTTTCCCACCCCTTCCCACTGATATACATGCACGGATCTCATGGATCCGTGCATGCCTATCCAATCACGAATAAAAAAAGCAGGTCTGTTTTTTTTTAGCACTTTTTTACGAGTTGTAATTTTTCACGGCAGTGTTTGTTCTTTTTTTGCTTTGCACTTCTTAGTAAATGACCGAGATTCATACTTAAACAGCCGCGTTTTGACCGATGGTGTATTCATTCGTAATTTTTTACCTGAACTTGCAAAAAATTACGAATGCCCTCATCACTGCCGTGATTAGTGCTTAGTAAATTACCGAGATGACACTTTGATGAAAAAACGGCATCTCGGTCAAAATCGGGAGCTTAGTAAATATACCCCACTGTGTCCTGTAAATTTGAATGTCATCCATCAATCTTCTAAACTGTAAAGTAAATACTAGGCAGTATTTGAGTAGCCCACCTGGTAATGTTATAATCTTGGAGACATAATAAATCTTAAAATGTAAACATCAATATTGCACAGATTATGCCTTCAAAATAACACTTATTTTAGCTTATTAATGAAAACTATAAGCCTTGGGCTATTCTTGTTCTAGGGCAGCACAATAAATGATGAGCATGGCTAGTGCCTGTGGGATGCTGTCAAAAGATTGGAATTAATTCTTGTCATCCTGTGGGTTTCACTGGGGAAGGTAACTGATCTCCGTTAGCCTATGAAAAGGACATTCCTTGAACTTGAATGCACCCACACCGTTACTTGAAAGTAGATGTGTATAGTACATAGACACAGATGAGAGAGCTAGAACATAACATACTTTTTGTATTGTGGTGTGTAAAGTTTATTATGAGCTTCTTGACAAATACATGTGTTTGCTGTTTATGTCAGAATGTTCATCCATTCTCTATTAATAGAAGCACAATATGTCCTTCCCATGAGACACATGCCCTAGTTCATGTCCAATATTTTCATTTCATGAGGTCTGGCTGTTAATTTTGACTCTACATTTATTGTAAATCTAAAATTCAGAACAATAGAGCAACTTTTCAAATAAATTAATAAAGAACTCCCAAAATGTAATATGTAATTTTACTGGCCCACTACAAACCTTTTTAATTCTAACTCAAAAACAAATGAATTGAGCAAGATCATAAGATCTTCATAAGATCATCTACTTCGCCAACCATAGCTTATGTGATAATATCCCGTGGAAGGATCATCCGAGGTTTCCTGTAGGCAGAGGTCCTCTCAGTATACCACCAAGTGACCACCCAGTCTGAACAGACTCCTTGCTAGGGACTTACAGTAGCATAATGATGATGATGATGATGATGACAGATGGCAACATGAGCTTATGGTTTCTCATCGGATGATTTCTTAATCACCTGCACACCTGAAAACACTGCTGCCATTAAGCATATTGTACCTACACAGTACTGTATATCAGATAGAGTACTTGGCCAGGTATGGCAGTATGTGTGTCACAGTAGCTACTGTAAGTGATTATTCTAAAACAGGAATAGTTAAGCTCAGTCATTCTCATGTTATCTTGCTGCTATTGTTTTGATGGATATTATTGTTAAATTTTTTTATAATATTTAATAAACCAACTCACCCCCCCCCCCCAGACATGCACAGAAATATATTCAGACTTGTCATATGTTTATCACAATAAATACCTTTTTCCCATTTAAAATAACATTCCTTTAAGATATTTTAAAGTGCTAATTTTAGGACTTTGCAGTTGCTTCCAATGCCAGCAGCAACTACAACATCACCAGTGCAGGGAGTGTGTTTACATGTTACAAGGGGGCAGATGTATTAAGCCTGGAGAAGTGATAAAGCAGTGATAAGTGCAAGGTGATAACACACCAGCTAATCAGCTCCAATATGTAAATCGACAGTTAGGAGCTGACTGGCTGGTGCGTTATCACCTTGCACTTATCACTGCTTTATCACTTCTCCAGGCTTAATACATCTGCCCCATGTTTAGGTACAGTATGCTAGATGTAGGGACAAGACAGCATTTTCGCACAAGTGATCAATACTGAATGAGGCCCACTGCCCATTGTGCAAAATGACCTAGTGCACTGCGACAACATCACTGACTAAATTGTTTTCTGTGTCACATATCTGGCTGTTGTGGCAGGAACTTTTCAAACTCATTTCATGTGAGTACTCAAGCAGGTACTGTAAGCATTCCTGTCACGTCTCAACCAGTTTATCCATCTGTCATTGGATGAGTAGTAGTTTTTCCCACTAAGCAGCAATTTGAACAAATTGCTGTTTTTTTCCACACGCCATATAGGTCTTGGATGGCAGACACTTATGTTGTCTTGTAATAATTAAGAAATGTATATACTGTAGTTTGAGGAACAGAACACATACAAAGCTGTCCCTTTACAACTGAAAACAGAAAGACTTTGGTTATCAGCGCTAACAATACTATAGTCAGGGGCGGTTCTTGCCCTTGTGGCGCCCCGGGCAAAATATAAGGGCGTGGCTTAATACGGGGCGTGGTCAGTCACGCCCCCATTTGTAGCACCGCTGAAAGGAAATAAAAACAAAAAAAAAACAAAGTATACTTACTATACCCCGATCCTGATTCCAGACCTGCAGACCTCCGCCGGCGCCTCTTTTCTCCTCGGATCTATAGGAGAGAGGTCAGTCATGACGTCTCTCCCATAGCACAGCATAGGCACTAGAGGTCAATTATGACCCCTAGCGTCTGTGCCACAATGCTGTGCGGTGCGCGATGACGTCATCGCGCACCGCACAGCAAAGGTCCTCTCCATGAAGGGAAATTAGATGCGTAGCGTCTGATTCCCTTCACAGCGGGGGGGGGGGGGGGACCAGCGCCACGAAGGGAAACTAGATGCGTAGCGTCTGGTTCCCTTCTCACAGCTGGGGGGGGGCACAGCGGGGGGCCACTGCTGGGGGGCACACTGCACAGTGGCGGATCTTGCCATGGTGCGCCGCCCTCCAGATGGCGCCGGCGCCCTCCGGAAGGCGGCGCCCCGGGCAAAGGTCCTGCTTGCCCGTGGCAAGATCCACCACTGACTATAGTACAAATCTGTGTGTATCTAGCAAATAAAAGCATGGGGACTCTGTTCATATTATGATCAAAACATTTAAGCTTGCAGCCTGTCGTCAAGGATCCCCAATTCGCTAAAAGTTTCTGTACAAGCATATACACCCAACACACAGAGGCCGATTTAGACCTTATAGAGTCCTAAGCAAGACATAGGGCCACTTCCTCAAACAATACCCCCTCCCAATTCTAACAGGCAGTCAGTGTACAGTTTGCCAAACCTGACTGTAGCATGTGGATAGTAATGGTACTAGTAAACTTAAAATCACACTGCAGGCACTGGGCGCATATGGGCGCAAGCAACCGCTGTGCCGGAACCAGTGGTGCAAGTGGAAAAAATGTCTTAGTGGTACTGTGTGCGTGCGCCGAAGGTGAGCGTGCCAAAAAATGGGTGTGGCCACATGCCATACGGGCCATGGCCAATGAAAATGAGGGTGTGATACACATATGGGGGGCCACATACACATGTGACCCCAATAGTGCAGTGCCAGATACACATATGCCCCCAATTGTGCCAGATATACATATACCCCCAACAGTGGCAGATAAGCATATGTCCCCAATAGTGCCAGATACAAATATGCCCCCAATAGTGCCAGATACACATATGCCCCCAATCGTGCCAGATACACATATGCCCTCAGTAGTGCAGTGCTAGATACACATACAGTATGCCCCCACAGTGCCAGATACACATGCTCCCACAGTGTCAGATACACATATGCCCCCACCGTGCCAGATACAAATATGCCCCCACAGAGCCAGATATATGCCCCCATAGTGCTAGATACACATATACCCCCACAGTGGCAGATATGCCCCCACAGTGCCAGATACACATATGCCCTCATGGTGCCATATATGCTCCCACAGTGCCAGGTGGGGACATGCCCCCACATTGACAAGTACTCACATGCCCCCACAGTGCCAGGTCCACACATGCACCCACAGTGCCAGGTACACACATGCCCCCACAGTGCTGCTCACCGCTGCTGCTGTGTGTACCCGAGGGCAGGAGAGCGCAACGTCTGCCTCTCCTGTCCCTCAGTCCGGCCTGCGGCAGTGTGTATCTCAAATCAGGTGCTGGTTCGTGAGCCTATCTAAGCTCACGGTCCAGCAGCTAAACAGGAGCCACCACTGCTGGTCTGCGATTTCTAATTGGCTGACAAACCAGTGCCTTGCAAGCAAGGTGGTTAGGCCAGTGGCCAATTTCTTACCGGTACTCAGTACCACCCCATACTGCCATACATGCAGTACTAAATATCTATATCTATATATCTATTGACAATGCTGATTATCTTACAGGAATGAAAGCTATACCTTAAACACACCTTAAATACACTTTACCATGGAGCCGCTGCGGCCGCTGTACTTAATACACACTCTGCGTACTTTGTACGCTATTAGCGTACAAAGTCCCGTACTGTGTCCCGTACCATTGGACACAGGGATGCACATTTACAGTATAGGAGAGGTCATAGGTCGGTTTGAATAGGTAGGCGATGTCTTTCCCAACTGCTCTTGTGGGTGGTCTCCTCTGGATTCCTGCCGCATACATAATGTACAGTAAATACAGTTTATATCTATATTCTGCTCCTGCACATAACTATCCGCAGGAACATGCAATCTTTCTCAAACCAACACCGGAATGTTACCCTTAAAATACCCTTCAGCTGGATACCAAACACCACCTTATAACCTTGTTCTGTCCCCTCCTATCCTGTAAAGGTGAATCCCTTTGTTCTGATACCATTTAAACTGCTGTTACTTTCTGATGTGGTGCAGGGATACTATGTGTACATTGTGCACTATTTGGATTAAATATGTAATGTGTTTCGATAGCCTTCCATGCGTTCACAAACTCTACCGTAAATACCCATACCACTCGCTAATGCGCAGGACCGCGGAAGCGACCATAGGCAAATTGCGAATATGTGCACGCACAGCAGAGCAAGTACGCGCACGGAGGCCATCTGTGCGTAGTTTGTACGTGATGTGTGTACTGCAATATTTTTCGACTTTGACAGTCCACCCTTTGGCAGTCACCAATAACTGCCACTATCTAATCACTAAACAGAAAAATATCAATACAATATCTACAGATGATCGGGGAGAGTTGTAGGTGGGAAATGTATGACCTAGTGGGATGGTAAAAAGCATGTATGTATGAATCCATGTCTGAGGGGCATGTATCATCGTGCCGTATATGTTCTAAATAAGCTTCGAGGTATTGCGAAGTATACATTAAATCTTTCTTATCCCGTATTAAGGGTCTGTAAGTGGGCCAACAAGCACTACCGAGCTCTTTTCGGCTTCTTATTCCAACAAATGGGGTGCACATTTAATTGATGATACATGGAGGGGGAAACATATGTGAGTGCTAGTATATGTGGATATCACCTCTCGACTATGTGTGCCATTAACTGAAGGTTGCAGAGATGAAGATAAGACATATAAATAAAATACATTCACATAACATTTTGTGTAGGGCTGATGTCTTTTTCCGGATGGATGTATCTGGACAGAGGGGGAGACAAAAGAAAAACGGGTGAACAAAACAGGCCATGAAATTCATTTGCAATCCTTATCATATCACAGTCTCTATGGATGGGTCGTAAACTAAATTTGCTGCTGTAACAGTACCCTTGCTCCTTAGACTCATCAATTTTGTGCTGTGCTTGCGACGCGTCAGAATTCGAACACACCTAAATATCAAACCAATAATTATGACGCCTCCCAGGATACAAAGGAGAAACTTCCCTACACTCATGATGACATTTTGAGCCCACTCTCCTAAACCTGAGAACCAATTGCGTGGAATCAGTTCCTGTTTGTAAGCTTGTAACTCCCTTCCCTTATACCTGAAGGTGTCGTCATACATCTCAGTGATATTATCTACAAGTTCGCTAGCGCATGGATATACCTATAATTTATAATTCCTCTGGCAGTACGGGTGATGTCTAATGCGAGAAGGAATTAAATCCCGGTGGATTTGTGGATTAAATCAGAGGCTGCATGCTCTGTCCTATCTATGAGGTGTCTCTTGATGATGTGTTCATAGTGAGTATGAGTATAAGGAGCCTGAGCACTGCGGTGAACGTCTTTCATCTTATCATGGGTTATGGTCATGACCTCTGGCAGTACTCTCCCAATATAACACAATCCCTCTGAGCTCGGGGCAAGCCACTTGTACGCCTTCCTCCCACATATGAAATAGGCATCATCTGGGAGAACATATGGGACAAAATATGACATCACCATATTACAAACTTTCCAAGTGAAGAAACCAATCCCTAGTTCTCCCATCTGCTCAGTACAAGTATCGGGCTGGATGATATGGGCACAATACCCTGGCGATACTTTTCCAACCCACATGGTCTTGCTTCCACGAGTATACCTATACCGAAAATACCTCCCACTGTTGGCTATTTGGCGTACAAGTTCAGAGTCTATGGGTATCCTATCAGCTCTGTGTGAAAAGGTCATTGTCTGGTTATTCCACGTCACTTCCCAATTTCCCGGTTTCGGTAATTGGAAATATTAAAACACAATAAGGACCCGTCTACATGATACTGGTGGCGTTTCAAACTAGAGGGCTTAGAAATATTGAATTTCTTGTCCACCGGTCTCCCACCCCGCAATTCGAGTACCTCATCTATTGCTAAAGGGTAAGGTACTAATCCTGACTTGCTCTGACCTTGAGGTACCTGTGAGCACACCCAGCATTTTGTCTGGTTTAAGACCTTACCCACTAGTGAGTGGTAATCACTCAACGGATGACGGTCCATGTCGATATTAAGGTTGGACTGACATCCTCAACTATATTCTCACAATTCCTACAAATACAATATTCATCAGACAATAACCCCTCACAGTGCCTCCGAGCTCCCTGACTACCAGAGCGCTTACTGATGCCAGCCTTTACTAAAGTGATGCGCTGATCCTGAGATCCTACAAATTCATACTTGCCATCAGAACCCATTCCAAATCCCTGCTCAACCTCTCTGGGACCCTCACCAAAACAAACTGTCCTTGATCAAAACCAGAATTACTAATAGAACCCTAAACGCAGTCTCTTGTGATCGACCCATTTCGTTTAGGGAAAGGAGGAAAATAAGGAGGGGAAAAGACAGGAAAATGCAGGGGGAGGTGAAAAAAAAAGATTGATACTACAACCGTTCTAGATCTGTGCTCGGATGCCCTTCAACAGTCCTGCCTCTCAACCTTCCCGAAACAGACACTCCAGTGATACGAGGTTCTCTACACTCTGCTCTTTGTCACAAGTTCTCTCCGGGTCAGCGGCCTTTCTGTAGGGAACATAAATCTTGCATTTTAATGTGTTTAACTGTTGTGTATTATCAGTTGTGTGAAGTAAACCATCTGTGGAAAGTGAAAAGAGAAAGGAAATAATAAAGAGAACATTTTTCAGATTTGCGTTCACCATCAGGCTGTCACGCCATCATGCATATCGGTGTCTATATACAGTCTCCCTTCACCCGTATTCCCATTCTCCACCCTTTGTGCATGACCAGGCACACTGATACTGGTGTCCCTATGCTGGTGAGATATACTGGATTTGGGCAGAACTCTGAAAGACCGAGTAGGCCTGTGGCGTCTGAACTGTAACCCTGTCGGTGAACGTAAGAGATGAAGAGGAAGCTTTGAAGACAAATCACATAGAGTTTAGTAACAGATAAGTTGGTAGAGGCAAAGAAGATTTTACAAAGTTTGACATCTGGATTGGGCAATGATCTCTCTCGGTCTACTCCCCCCCAAAAAACCTATGTGTGTTATATCTCTACTGGGACCATCCCAGCCATCAATCCAGTGTCCTGTCCATTTTAAATTCATAGGGAACCCGGTATCTTTGAGATAATTTCCTCTACCTGTGATGGACATGTATCTAGAACAGTGAAATGCAACCTTAGTCTTCGTGGGTATCCAACATAATTCGTACTTCCAGGGCGGGAGCACGCTATATGTATACCATCTCTAACAAAACTTCTGTTAAATTAATTAGAGGTCACTTCTGCTAGAGAAAGAAGCAGAAGTTTAGAGACCTCCTCCTAACCCCAGTAAGTTCTGTCAAAAGGGTAAAGTTGCATTTATTCCATTCTTCCCATTAACCGAATCTGTGTTTTCTATATGGCTCGTGACTCCTTACTATATGTCCCTTGATCCCGTCTATGTGTTTAGTAATGTGGCTTGTTTTCTCTGTCTAGGGGTCTATATTGGCTATGTGCTCTACTACTCTTGCAATCTCTAGCAAAATGTCCTTTATTTTTTTACAAATGTAACAATTTCTTGGTCTTATCTTACCACCAGGGTTTTTGGGGTTTAGGCTGATGAGACTCTGGTGTAAGAGCCTGTATACTTTCAATCCCCAGCCTCTCCTCCTGCAGTTCTCTACACCTAGCAATATTCTTATGGTGTTCAATCGCGCACTCTCAACGACAAGCTACTGTGGCCCCTCTCTAATCAGGCAAAAAATGTTTGTACCCTGTCCCTTACTGTCTGATTGAGTCCGTCCATTAAAACAGAAACAGCTACCTCCCTGTAATACGCATCGTTCCCTGTATCTGATACCCTCATGTATCTATCTATTATTTGCAGGTCCTGATGGAAGTATTCAGATGTCATTTCATTTTCCCTCTGTTTTATGGAGACATTTTTCTCCACTTAACAGTTGTGGGGAAATACAACTCTAGTTGCATGTTAATTTGCTCTAAGTTCTCCTCATTGTGTTTTGTCAGTCATAAGACTATCCGACTCTAATCTACAATCAGTGATACATTTTTTGGGTGTCAATATTAGGAGGTAGGCACGCTTTCAAAAATATCCGCCAGTGTTTGTTTGTCGGTTCATGCGCATTACCCAGATCTCTGAAAAATTTCTGACATCTGGCTAAATGCTTCCGAGGGTCGGGGAATTCTGAAATGATTGATCGCAGCTCATCTCTGGGCCACGGGTAATACATTGCATTATTCCTGGTGAGGATTATTCCCTGACTATCGGTTCCCCTATTGGGGGTTACTATTTCCAAGACAGGGTGTAATCCTACCATTCTGTTCCTAATATGTTTACTGTGAGGTGTTGTTGTCTCTGTGCAATGAACTGTCTCACACTTACCGGTAGCTGTGACCTCACCAGTTCTTTCATTGGGGAATATTGTTACTGCTCTACCTGGATGGACAGGCCCCACCTGAGTTTCCTGCAGCGAGGTGACTGCTTGGAGGAGAGCTGCGATTTGGCTTGATATATTTGTTATTAAAAAAGAGATATAGATTCAATATTTATATTACAAAGTACAGTATACCTATAGTTACAACTCTTACAGTAAGCAGTTAAAACATACAGTTGCATACAATTACAGTTACAGGCCAGCGATACAATTACCATTCCCTCCAATGCATCTTATGTCTCTCTCTCTCTGTAAATAAATACAGGAACTGATCTGCCAGCAAGTCCATCATCCTCTTGTGACCTATAACCTTGAAAAGACTTCAAAAACAGGATACATCTTGCAAAAAAAATAATTAGGGTTAATACATTGTTTTTACATACTACTATATTTTACGGATATACCATTGACTGTAGCCATCTTCTCCCCCGCAATACACGGTAGTGGTGGTGGTGCGGTCACCATTGCTTTCCTGCTAGGTTTGGAACCTGCTGCGCGAGCTAATTCTCTTTGTATATCCCCCTCCTGTTGCCATAAATTTAAACAATCTGTATGTCTAATCCTTTGTTTTCTTGGATTTTATCAGACATATCCTTAACCTTAATTTCTGTAATACCTCTGGTTCAAAGCTGCTCACCTTAGGGAATGGTACCCTATCATTGTTAGTCATACATACCCACTCATTGCATAAAACTTCTCATTGCATAAAAAACATATTTTTCACACATGATAAACCTTGCTGAGCCTTTTGGCCACAATTCTGCCTGAACCCTGTCTAAACATCTCTTACTTGAGCAACTGGCTCCCATATTTGTGGGTCTTTTCCAATAACTTTAAAAAATTCCCACAAACACCAAAATACTCAATATAAGTAGACGGTGGAATTATACCCGAGCGCCTTCCACTCACTCTCGCCCACGCTGGCCAGTACAACGATACACTGTTGGTAGCGGATCGCAATGTACCCAACTTAGGGCTCCTATCAGACCTTACACCGTAATTACTTTCGGTGGAAGTTCTGTTTGGAATATTTTTCTGAGAGAGGCAGTGAAAAATTCCTTTTCGGTATCTTTCAACTGGAATTGTTTGTAGGGTGAAAAACAGAGAAATTAGATAACTATCCTTCACCCTTTCCGGTGAAGCCCACCAGGGAGATTTCCTGACGTTGTCAAAGAAAAACCCCTTTTTGTCTATTCAATCACGTCTGCGTATGCTCTTCCACAGCGCATATGAAACAATGGTATCACGTTGTGCTGTGCAGAACACACGGACATGCGATGCAATAGCACAGCCTATAGATACTAGTTATCTATATGCCCTACAATTGCTATAGACCACTTTAGCCTAGACCACTCCAGACCACTTTAGACCACTTCAGTTGTATGGGATACCACTTCAGACCACTTCAGTTCCTAATAATGCAGGGTAGTGAACCCTACACCACCGGGCCTCTACTAACCCAGTGTTACCACTTCAGACCACTTCAGACCACTTCAGTTCTTGGGTTCAGTATCCACTCACTCCTGCATTCGCTCACTCAAATACACTTTAATTTTCTGTACAGAAAATTTGGATTCATTCAAGATGGCAGCTTTACCCCCAGAGGCAATTAAAAAAAATTATTTATACTAAATTTTGTTTTTTATATTAAATTTTTTTAGAAACCGGGTAGTTTGGTGCTATTGTAGCGTGACTACTGTCCCGCCTTTAAACTAAACGAACTATTGTGTAATTTTTACTTAGCGACCGTACTTCTTACGCAATTTGCGTAAACACGCTACCGTGCGTGTCGCTTACGCCACGCATGCAGTTCCGTACTGTGTCCGAGACACGTGTACAAAACCGTACGTCCGCAATTAAACAAATCCCACAACTTCTATAAATGTGAGCAATACCAACTATAATTGCTCACTTAACACAACACACATTCTTTCTGTATAAACCCTATTACGACTAGGCCAGACCTGCGTTTTGTGTCTTTTACATTTACTTCCTTAAACATTTATTTTAGTTTTAACTATATAGCAACAAATATCTCCGGTTTCACACAGGTCTAAATGAATCTAGCAATGATCAATAATTTAAATGATATGATTCAGATTGGATAGCCATCTTGCAGAACATACATTGATATAAACACACACATAATTATAATATTATATATATGTACCATTCACTGGTCTTCTATGGGACTCATTTACCCATTCAGTGCTTCTAATTTGCATATCAATGCTATGTGCTTTTGGGTGCCTGTAAATGTGGTTTTTCACTGCTAGGAAAAAGCAGTTACACAGGTTAATTTGCAATTCAATGGCTATCTTATAGCAAGCAGAGTTAACTAAATCGTAAAGGTAAAAGAAAAAAAAACTTTGTCTATATCTGTGTGTAATTCTTTAATCAAGTATTCATCTCACTATTAACTTTCACTAGGCCCCATTGAAACTATTTGTAATTGACTATGGCATGGGTTAAATAAATGCATTGGTAACTCATAAATCGTGTTTCATGTGACCAAGGAAAGCTGATTATTCTAAGCAGACTGAAAATCAGCCATTTAGAATAATTACCTTCCCAAAATGTCCACTGCTCCTCCCCCTTCCACATCCATGAGGGTTACACAAAATGGTGGACAGGCCATGTGGTTAGTCCAAAATGGAGGACAGATCATGCGGCTTCCTTTGTCACAAAGAAATCACACATCATACAAGCACCAGAAGATATTTTAGGCCTGAATTAAAAATAAAAACTATATCAAGGCTATGCAGCAACTTTTAAATGTACTTTTAAACCTACTTAACAGATAAACAATCCAATCTGAATCAAACACAATATGACTTATTTGAACCTTGTTTTGCAACAATAAAAATACATTTAGCATCTTAAATATTATGAGAAACGCATTGTCCCTTGAATTTCATATCAGCGGCTTACTGATACCACAACAATACATTAACGTGGATGTCATTTTCATCAGCTTCTCAATGCGTCCATTGGAGCCGGTCAATTACAGCCGCGTTTGTAATGTACAGTGCATCATTAAGAACGTGATATCCCATGAGAGCTCCCAATTGACAATGCTGATTATCTTACAGGAATGAAAGCTATACCTTAAACACACCTTAAATACACTTTACCATGGAGCCGCTGTGGCCGCTGTACTTAATACACACTCTACGTACTTTGTACGTTATTAGCATACAAAGTCCCGTACTGTGTACGGACTTAGCGTACAAACGCCGCGCTGACGGTGCAAAGTACTCACAGCGCGTACACACCCAGAGATACACTTTAAACCTTATACAGCAATGCAATGCAATGATAATACACTATAAACCTAAGCAGGGCAATGAAGACATGACACCAGATTGTAATTAAACCGCTGGGTTCCGAAACCACAGCGTATTATTGCTGAAAGGGGGTTATAATACAAATAATACAATACAATATAACAGAGTAAATGGCTACATTCAATGGTACATACGTGAGTGGATTTGCTTGCGCTACCCGGTCCGGTCCTCCGTCATCTGATAGATAACGTTGTGAGTCTTGTGTCTGACCAGGCCTGCTGCAGGCTCTCTTTATACAATTCATCCAAAACTTAACACAATGGATACTGTAATCTCTTTGTCCATTTGAGACAGGGATGCACATTTACAGTACAGGAGAGGTCATAGGTCGGTTTGAATAGGTAGGCGATGTCTTTCCCAACTGCTCTTGTGGGTGGTCTCCTCTGGATTCCCGCCGCATACATAATGTACAGTAAATACAGTTTATATCTATATTCTGCTCCTGCACATAACTATCCGCAGGAACATGCGATCTTTCTCAAACCAACACCGGAATGTTACCCTTAAAATACCCTTCAGCTGGATACCAAACACCACCTTGTAACCTTGTTCTGTCCCCTCCTATCCTGTAAAGGTGAATCCCTTTGTTCTGATACCATTTAAACTGCTGTTACTTTCTGATGTGGTGCAGGGATACTATGTGTACATTGTGCACTATTTGGATTAAATATGTAATGTGTTTTGATAGCCTTCCATGCGTTCACAAACTTTACCGTAAATATTCATACCACGCGCTAATGAGCAGGACCGCGGGAGCGACCATACGCAAATTGCGAATATGTGCACGCACAGTAGAGCAAGTACGCGCACAGAGGCCATCTGTGCGTAGTTTGTACGTGATGTGTGTTCTGCAATATTTTTCGACTTTGACACTATCTATCTATCTATCTATCTATCTATCTATCTATCTATCTATCTATAGATAGGGGTATCAGCGACCAACAGTGTCCTAATAAATAATACTATACATGAAGAAGTGGCATAATAAAGAGATATGTAGCACTGGGATAAAGTAAAAATTGAATGGTAAATTTATTTCTACAAATATAATAATAAAAAAATATATACTTTTTTTATAAATATAAAACTATACACTGAGGAGATACAAAAACAAATTACAAAACAATAGGTATTAATGAGAAGCTAAAACCATACATTTAGGTAAAAAATTAGAGATTCCAGCTTATCTTAGTATAGAGAGTCACATGAGGTACATCCAGTGCGTTTCGTCCATCTGACTTCATCCTTGTTATATATAAACCTCATCCTGAATGATAACATTTTAAGTTATAACAAACAATAGCAAGTAATGTTTTTTTCCTGCTAGTTAGATTAACTAAATCACTGGTAACTTCAGATTGTTGCTGATATATTGTTTACATATTGTAATTGAACCAAGTCACAAAATGAAAAATAATAAAAAATCTGGATGACATTTAGGCCTCTAAATTGAATGAGTTGTCTAGGATGTGACTGTACAGTGCTGCTAGTGATTGGTGCTACCTGGAATTGGTGCTCTTTAGTATAGTGGTTACTAGGGTTTTCCAGAGAGAATCATGGCCTTTGCTGTGGGGGAACCCACTGGTTAAGGCACACCAAAATTATACAGAGTTGACCACACAGAGGAATAAGACAGGATTTATGGACAATCCAAAATGCATGACCTCCAAAGATTACATAACAGAGAGGGCATGTCAATTGGAGGTCTGTTAAGCCCTTATAAGGAGGATTGTACCTGTGGTGAAGCTGAATTTGGATCTGAGATAATCATTCAGAAATATCTGTGGAGGGTGTCAAAGTGGTTCTGAATGTAAATAAATGATAAAGTCAGCCACAGTTAATCAGCAATTGCAAAGTATAAAGCCAGGGACATATGATGGCATATGTAGCTGGGGGATAGATCACTACTTTTTGCTTGGACTAGTAACCCATCCTCATGTTCTGCAATTTACTACTTAACAAGCAGACATTTCTTCTACCCTCCCCTGACCTTTCGGTGTACCTGGAATTTCCGGGCAGGGATGATGAATGTGCTGAGGGGTGAGAGCTGAGGATAGGGATGGGGCGAAGGGGGAAATCAGAGCATAGGCTCCCACCAGACACCTCTAGTACAGTACATTCTTACTCGAGAAGCTCACACAGTCCATCACCACAATGAAAAGTGCACATATCAGTGTGCAAATGAGAGAATAATTGAATTTACCGGTATGTTAATGAGAGGATAGTGGGACTGAGTGCTCCAGTCCAGGGCAAATGCAGGATTTCCAGAGAGGGGTTTCCAAATGCTTGATTTTAGAGCGAGTGTGGAGCGTCCATGAAGAGGGTATAGTTAGCACTTTACATGATGCATATTATAACTGGTTAAGTGCAGTGTGATCACAATAAGACATTAGATGCGCCAGTAGGGCGATCCTGTCTGAGATGAATGTTTTTTTTTATATCAGATAGATCTCCCTGTGCCCTGAATAGTGTATGTTATTCAGCATTAATAATTAAAACTATAGTCTATAGCAGTGCATGTTTTCAACATCTCCTAATTAGTACACAGGTGTATACATTACTGGTTGATATATTTTAAAAGAGCCACAGGTGCTACTAATTATTTAATATGTAATATTGAGGAGTTTTCGAAACATGCAACTATACTAAAATTGTATTATATAGTATTGCTATTGTGGTTATGGTGTGGGCTGGGGAGGGGGGTTCCAGGCAACCCCCCTACATTTGCCTATGCAGTCCATTTAATGTAAAATTATACAAAACAGAGCAGGAGGTTGTAATCGGTACATTTGGAGGTTATAACATACTAGATGATTCATCTCGCCCTACGGGCGCTCTTCACACCGTCGTAAGGGGCTATGCCCCCTCAACCCCTGCACGCCCTTGCGGCGTGCAATATTTTTATTATATGGAGTATTACCTCCAAACATAAATCTGTGAGTGGTTAAATATTGCACGGACAAAGGGCGTGCAATGGATAAGGGGTCATAACCCCTTGCAATGGCGTGAACAGCGCACGCAGGGTCTGATGAATCACCTAGTAGGTGCTGTGGTTGGGGGAGTGGCGGGTGCGGGGGAGACGTGGATGGGAGAGGGGGTCTGGGGGTGCCATGGGAGGGGGAGGCACGGTTGTGGCGGTGCCACTGGTGGGGGAGGGGATGGTGCGGTGGAGCCGCGGGTGGGGGATGGGTGGGTGCGTGGGTGCAGAGGGTGGAGGAGGGGGTCCGGAGCCACTGCGGGTGGGGGAGGAGCGTTTGCGGGGTGCTGCGGGTGGGGGAGCGGCGGGTGCAGTGGTGCCACAGTTGGGCAGGCGGACTGGCAGCAGGACATAGGACGCTGCAGTAAAATAATTTTTTTCCCCCTATCTACAGCGCAGAGACTTGCTGCAGATGCAGTGGCATACCTTCCAGCTGTACCTTTTTGGCAGGTACAGTACCTTTTTTTTATGGTCTGTACCGATTTTTGGCTCTCCCAACTTCCATTGAAAGAATAGGAAAAGGGGCGTGACAATGCCAATTTACCCGTGGACACACCCCCTTTTCGGATTTGTACCGATTTTTATGTGTTAATTGTTGGAGGGTATGTTGCTGCAGATGCAGTGTGCCTATTTTGGGGTGTGGGCCTCCCATTGGATGTAACCTGTGTGGGAGGGCGTTTCTCGCTCAATCAGCTGTGGACTGGGTGTGATAGTCCAGCTGCTAACCCAATGAGAGCTCCTTGCCACGCCCAGCGTTAGCCACACAGTTACAGATCTGGGCTATTATATAGGAGATTGGTGTACAACTGTATAAAAAGCTGGAATCACAAGCAAACTAACAGTGTCAAGAGTAAGCAGAGTCAGTTTCAGCAGGCCAGACATAATTATGGCCAAACAGAGTAATTATAACACAACCTCTTGTTTGGACAACAGACTAAAATCTGAGTTGGTTTAAATAAAGTAATATCTGATGCAACAGGCATACATTACTGAAAGTGCCTATTTCAGTTTGACTCTATGAAAGCTCCTATGGGAAAGTATACTCACTCATGAAGGTGGACACATAGGGACACAGTACTTGAGTTCAGAGCAGGTTCATTATAAGACACTGTAAGTAGGGGATTATTAGCTGTACTTATATTTTATGGTTTTCATCTGTTTGATTTGTAATACAACATTTCCTGAACGTTGGGATGTACTTTCTTCCTTTACTTCCCTCTGTGTTTTTTTTTCTTACTAAAATGTAACGTAATAAATAAATGTTTATAGTGATTTCCACAGTCTTTTCTGGTAATTGCTTTTAAAATCTGCCCCTTAAGATGCGGTACAATTGTTATTTGTGGTAGGTACAAATCACTTGGTTTGATTTTCTAATTCAAGTGGAACACACTTGGTTCTTTTTGCAAAGGCGTTGAGAATACTCAGTACTGTTTTATTGCTTTTCATTAGATGGAATACAGTATTTGCCCAAACGACCTTATGTCCTCTTTTCATTAGATATGCCCATGTGGCTTCCTGAACCTTTGCTCAGACAAAAGGGAAATATAGTATATGAATATAAAATATTTAATGTAATATGAAAAGACTATTACCATTGCTGGGGAAATTTCTTACAGTTTTCTAATGAGGTTAATAAGCTCCCTTGGAACCTACTTCAAAGCTGTGTTTCAGTTCAGCCAAATAAGACTCCAGTCTCTCATTTTTCTTTTTAAATATTTAGAGAGGTTATACCATTACCTCACAGTTTTAAGTGGACTTGTCCACTAGTTGGTGTGGCACACAGTTCCTAATGCTTATAGCCAATCCGTTTCTAGGTGCGTAGACTAAAATATCATGGCACAGTAATTTCCTAATTTAATGCCATCAGCTTGTTAATAGTGGCTTTTATACAGCTCGTTAATAGTGGCTTTCATACAGCTCGTTAATAGTGGCTGTGTGGGGTAGAAGGTAAGGATGGACATTGAATATTGACATATTGAGAATAATCTATTTATGGTCTTGCATTGGTCACATTTCCAAATAATTTTAGCAGTCTACAGTAATATAACTTCTGAATGGATGATTGCGCTGTTAGAGAAGAAGGTTTCCAGAGCACATGAAGGAATTATGGACTTGACAAAATAAAGATCAATTTACCCAATTTTCCTTATTGATTCACAAGTAATGATCCTATAACCCCCCATCCTGTTGGTGCGATTTGTCTATTTCTCTGAATGTCTGGGGGTCAATGAGATTCTATACCATAAACTAAATATAACTATATAACTATTTTATATCTTTACAGATCCAAGTCTGGCCCCTGTGATGGATGAAAGACATCATGGTGACTATGCTGAAGCACTTGCATAGTAAAAACAAGATACAAACTCCCTCAGCATTCTGCTATGGTCCAGCAAAAGAGACAGACATCCTATCAAATAATAAAATACAGATGACTCAGTTACACACATTTATCATATATTCATTATTTCTAAACTGAGAAAAAAGTTACCTGGCAGCACCCCAAGATCCTCCAATATGGCAATACAAGGATCAGCGTTCCCTCCAGCTACTGACCCCATACATGCCTCTCAGAACAGTGATTCACGGAATGGAAGTTACTCAGACACAAATTATTGACCTATCAAGGGTGCATGTAAGGGAAGGGTCAACCTAGAGAAGAAAACACTCTGCAGTAAGCCAGCACAAGAGTCATGATCCATTTGCAATCATAGGACAAGCCACCAGCCATGTCAAGGCTCAGCTAGTCCTACACTACATAATAATACCCCCAGGTTGGGTCATATAGTAATATGTGAGGCACCCCAAGATGCATGCATGCCTTTGCAAATTTGTGTAACTGTGGGGTCTATTTACTAAGCCTTGGATGGAGATAAAGTGAACGGAGATAAAGTACCAGCCAATCTCCTAATTGTCATGTCACAGGCTGGGTTTGAAAAATGTCAGTTAGGAGGTGATTGGTTGGTACTTTATCTCTGTCGACTTTATCTCCATCCGAGGCTTAGTAAATAGACCCCTTTATCTCCATCGACTTTATCTCCATCCAAGGCTTAGTAAATAGACCCCTGAGTATTCTGCATTTCATTATTAGGTACAGGACAAAATAAAAATGGGACGTATTTAGCTACAGTTCAAGTCTTCCACATGATGATGGCCAGCTGCCTAAAGTCATATGAATTGAAATTGTATTTCTAGTTTTCTCTCTGACTTTTTATGTATTTAGAGAGACCTTGGAGCTGATAGAGTAGGAGGTACACGCACACATGGCACTGGCCACACCCACACAGCACTGGTCTCAGCTCCTCCCCTTCTCAGAGTGGGCCCTTGATCCTTTTTAATCCCAGGCCCATGTGACTCTTAATCAGGCTCTGATTAGGTAGGATGCATGTCTCTTTGCTGGCACATTGTAGAATACTGGGCGTATTTTGTATCTTGGTTTTTTTTCTTGCTAGATTAACTCCTCCATTAAATGAACCTGTGATGAGACAATAAATTGATTTTGAGAAACTTCCATCCTGAGTAGCACTTGCATAGTAACTAGAAGACGTCTCCACGGAATGTCACACATCAGTGAGATACTAGATTGTACAATACGGTGTAAATATACTGTATATATTTTTTAATAACATTCTAACACTATATTCCCTATTTACTGTACAAAAATCACTTATAAGCAATATATTTGTAAACAAAGTTAATTCACCCTGATCGATCATCCTCCACCTTAATATTTCTCATCCTGTATCAGAGAACAGAGGCAAAGTATACAGTAGATGTCTATTAAAAATGAGATTTGTTGAGTAGCTAAAAATTGTATTTTCCTTTTACATTACTCAAGACTAATGGGAGTCTGTGTATTGTGACAATGTGCCAGTCTCCAGAAACAATATGCTCACTTGTGACTTTCTCTTTAATGAGCAGTGACTGGCACATTCAGTAATGAGAATCTGCTGCTGCAAGTACAGTAGACTTACATGAATATCACATTACTGAAGATGAACCTATGTGGGTAGGAGTCCACATACACTCATGGAACATTCATTAAAACTCCTCTGTGTCCATAGCCTTTTGAAAAATGTCTGCTGTAATACAAAGGTAAATGTAGTTTAATAAGCCCAAGGAATGTTCCATGTTGCCTGTCCTGTAGGCTGGCTTACAGGGGTCAATTTGTTTAGGAGAGATGCACAGGTGATGAGAGCAACATTACATCATGTCTGAAATGAATGCCAACAACTGCCCCATCGCTACATCGCCCCAAATCACCCCTACAGACCCATAAGGGTGCAAATTAAAAGTCGTAAATTAAGTCTACCATACTGTATGTATGGGATTTGTGTGCTCTGCGCATTGTGTATTCACTATGCATTGCATATTACCAGTTTCATAAATCAACTGCCCAGTGTTTGTGCCTCCACATAAATGCAGACATGATTCTTATAAACTGTTTAAATTCTAGTTTATGAAAAATAACATTTTTATATTTTCATCTCTCTGAAATCGGCATTGCTGTTGGTTGGTTTAGATTTTTATTTTTATTTATTTATTTATTATTAGTGATGTAATTAGAAGTCAAACTAACCCATTTTTAACTAGTGTGTTGCCCTTTAGTGATTATCATGTTTATGTTTCCAACTGTAGATGCTTAATGAACCCTTCCAACTTATCTGAAAGCTACAAAATATTTGTGTAGAAAGAGCAACTCGCATGACGTATCTGGGTCTTGTGCTATTTGTAAAGAATAAAATAAATGGACACAGACAAAGAGACACACAATCAATTACGACAGGATGAAGGTCATCCAAAATAAAGTGGAGATGTGGGCTGGAAGATTTTTCCCTTATTATGAAGTTGATGAAGTAGCTGCAAAAGTGTCTGTCTAAGATATAGTTTATTTTTCACATTCCTAGTTCCTACCAAGAGAATTTTATTTTTCAACTACAGTTGTGCACATTCATTAATGCCTTGACGGCCAGACAATGGTCAACGCTTTCAGTTGGACTTCTGAACTATCGAGGCACATTTTGTGCAAGAAAATGCTTTCATATGCATAAAAAAATACAAATAATGAAGACACTTACATTTACAAATGTGACAGATGAAACAAAGGCGGCCCTGAAGCCCGTTCACACTCATACAGTAGTTGCTTTGTCAGAGAAAAATGTATCAATTAAATTGTGGGTGAAAAAAAAATATTCTGCAGTGTTTGAAGAGTAGTTTTTACTTTTTGCCACCTGAGACGGTATCCGGACTCCAGGTTGACACCAAAAAGGTCGACACACCTTAGGTCGACACCAACTGGTCGACACCTTAGGTCGACGTGGACAAGGTCGATATAGAAAAAGGTCCCAGACCCCCTGAGACATTCCTATAACAGACCACAATAACATAAACTGTCAGGTAATGCGTCTCTCTGGATGAACATTCAGATTTAGACTGGGTGTGTTTATATAAGAATGCTGATGGTGCGTGAAGGCATTGCACCATTTTTACATCTCTTGCTGCACAGTGATGTTTTCAAGGCAAAAAAAAAAAAAAAATTCTATACAGCTCTCTCCATCTTCTAAAAAAGATGTTAAGAAAAACACCAGTCAATACGCAAATAGGCATAGATAAAGAATGAAATATTGTAAGAGATACAGTAAAGATTCACAGTGCATGGCATTGGCAAACACTTTAAATAAGCAATTTAATACATATAAAAATGTCTAACAGTAATGCACTTTGGATCTCATTCAGAATCGGTAGCAGTTTTTGCTTAATCGCAAAATCTGCTACTGAAAAAAATCTCATGCACAGGGTAAGGCCGCCCAGCATGAGAAGGTCCGCCCCGCTTTGTGATTGCATTCAAAAATGCGATCACATCGCAGGCGCCAGGCATAGCGGTAGCACCTCTGCATACGCAGCATGGCTGTGAATGCAGGCACACGGGTGCCATGTTTCCCGCCGCAGTAACTTCATGTGACGTCACACAGCCACCCCTAAAATGGTCCAGACATGCCTATGTTGTCCGGACCACTCCCCCCTAATGCCGCTCCGCCACCCCCTCTCCCTAGTACCCACCGCTGTCAATCAAATTACGATCACATCCTTCCAGGATGCAATAGAAATCTGAAAGCCTGCGTGTGCGTGCTGCGGACCTTGCACATGCGCAGACAGACGAAAAGCAACCAGTACTGAATGAGGGCCTTTATCTATCTTGGTAGTGATTGTTAAACTTCAGGCAAACATGGATTGTGTGTGAAAGAGAGCGAAATGACAGGCATAGGAATGGAGAGAGTTAAACCTCCTGTGAGGGGTGGACCTAACTGTTATGAAAAGTACAGCCAATGGTAGAGAAGGGAGGGATCAGCATATATAGGGATGTATAGGCTAGCTAAGTCTCTCTTGCTGCTGGTTTGCCTTCCCGCCCTCCCACCCCATTTGGTAGAGGTTTTGGCATGGAGTGCCTTGGCTAAATTGTTAGTGTGGTTTATTGTTGGCTATTTGTTGGCGGAAAAGAACGTCAGGTTGTAGTTTGACTTGTTAGTTACAGTTGTTTACAGTATTGGTGTGGTTTAGGTGCACTCACCTCCATTGACTTTTAAGGCCGCTAGATCACCCATCAGGGGGCAGCGTCATCACCCATCAGGGTGGGCAGTCAGCGTGGAGGTCTGAGTCGGGCACCTATTACCTATGTATGGTTTGTGGTAAATTAGGATCGTTTGGGTTTTAATGTTTTTTGAGGTTATCGTCAGTGGAATATAGCCGTTCTTTTTTCTGCCACCATATGCCGGCTGAATTGGCATGTTAACTAAAATTTTACTTTACAGGTTTTTTCTAATGGTTAGGGTACAATAAATAGCTAACAATTTTCTGTCAAATTCAAGTCTCCGTGTCATTATTTCTTGGTATTAAAGGTATTGAATGCTTTACTTTTTGAATAAGGGTCCACACATTATCATTAGGAGGTTTAGAAGTCTTAAAACAACCAACAATTTTGTGTCTTATATTAGCAGTTTTTAGAAGTTTTGGGGTGTTCCGTCTTAGAGCCAGTCATCATAGTGGAAGAAATACAGCAAAACACTGTTAGGGGTATATTTACATCCACCTTACATCAATGAAAATTGATCTACTGTAAATCGTTATTGTGTTTCTGGGGCTATAGCACACGTGGACTAAAAGATGTTTTTTTTTGTTTAATTTTTAAATGTTAGTTCATACGTATGTGTCCTCATAGATCTAGACTCTCAGCATCAGTAACAGACGGGCCAATTATCAGATGATTGTGCATGTTCTGCGACTGCAGTGCACATCGGCCTTTCACAATGCGATCGCATCCCTGCATGATGCGATTGCATAGAGACTGACAGCCGTCAGGCGTTCGGATTGGAGTGGTGTGGGGTGGGCGAGTGATGTAACCTGCGATCCCTGCAGCAGGAAACATGGCGACGGTGTGTCTGCTTATGCAGTCTGGCAGAGTATACAGGGGGTCAACCGGTGTTCCCGATGTTTCTCAATTTCTGTGATGCAATCACAATTGAAATCCGATCGCATCACAGGGCGACACTTCACATGATGGACGGCCTTGCTCTGTGCTGGGCTGCTCTCTGTATGCGATTTTAAGCAGTAGCAGTTTGTGTTTCACCAAACTGCTACTGAAACTGAATAACACCCTAAATACGCAACACAACATAGATGCCTGGTGTGAGTGAGCTGACTGTGCTGATTAATATGATAAGCGACACTTGTATAATGTGCGTGACTGAGGCTGTATATGGAGAACAACGGAATGTGGTATG
Source organism: Pseudophryne corroboree (assembly GCF_028390025.1). NCBI lineage: Eukaryota > Metazoa > Chordata > Amphibia > Anura > Myobatrachidae > Pseudophryne > Pseudophryne corroboree. The sequence goes on from NC_086444.1 coordinate 840,843,103, forward strand.
GAAAAAAGATGCGGCTGTTGTCTCATAACACTTCATATGCAGATTTAGAGACTCAGGGGGTCATTCAGACCCTGCCGCTAATGCGGCATGCATACACAGCGGCACCATTGTGGCTGCGCAGATTTACACAGTGCGGTCACATTCCCGATGGATTCGACGGCAATGTAAATGACAGCGGCGTACATTTGCGGGGTCGCAAAGTGGTGTTGGGGGTGCAGGGTGGGGCAAATGGGGGGAACACGTTTTCAGGGCGGCTGCGTGACATCAAAAAAATGGCTGCCCACTGCTCAACAGTGCAGCCAGTCTGCGCTGCCAGGAGTCAACCTTAGTGCTGATGTGTCCGCAATTAGTTTGTGGATACATCGGAATGCGGCTTCGCACATGCTGGGTGGCCTTGCCCTATGCTGGCTGGCCCCCAGCATGTACAGAGAGGAACGCAGATCTGGATGTGTATGCAGCCATCTGCGTTCATCTCTGAATAACCCCCTCAGCCACACACACAGATATGCAAGTGTCGCAAATTATTTAGCAAATTAATATATATACTGTATATATATATATATATATATATATATATCAGTTCAATCGAAGGGGGTGCAGGTGCGCTGGTAATTCTTTTTCTCTCAGCAGTAGAGACAATTCCAAACCACAGAAACCTCTGGGTTGTAGCACAGGTAGTGAATTAAAACCGCAGCACTTTTCCAGTAATAACTCCGGACTCCTGGAGCAGGATTGATTTCTATAGAAAAAGCATGAGGGAAAAGGCGCTCATAGTGCAGACTGTTTATTTAGTTTAAAAAACAGTGACAAATCAATCGGACAAGTTTTAAATGACTCGTACTATATAGCCCACGCTGTGGGCTGGTTACCACATGGTTCAAACAGATTCCAACGGGCATCCTGACGAAGTGAGATACGAAACGCGTTGGAACGTGGCCTGACTGACGCGTTGTGTCCACCTGTGCAGCTGCTCCAACTGTCTGATCCGGAGAGGTTTCCCGACGAGTCATGGCTATACCATAGCCGGCGGCGCGGTGTGTGGTCCCAGGCGGCGGTCAGTGGGTATGCAGCTTGTGCCGGTGGAATCTGTTTGAACCATGTGGTAACTATATGATACGAGTCATTTAAAACTTGTCCATTTGATTTGTCACTGTTTTTTTAAACTAAATAAACAGTCTGCGCTATGAGCGCCTTTTCCCTCATGCTTTTTCTATCTATCTATCTATCTATCTATCTATCTATCTATCTATCTATCTATCTATCTATCTATCTATATAAATAATAAATAAATAAATATGGGGAGTCCCACACTCTCACCCAGCGCAGGTAACGGCTGGGGTGCCAAATCAAAGTCTGATCCAATCACTGGGTCAAACTCATAGTACAGTACAGTGTTTCTCCACATTAACCGTGGGGAAAGATAGCACTCTCCAGACTTGTTATAATATTATGCAAAAAAGTCATTTATTCACAAAAACTTGGTTCCATGGGTTTCTTCATGTCACAAGCAGGGTATATAACAAAAAGGCTCACCAACGTTTCGGTCCTGAATTGGACCTTTCTCAAGGTATTAGCCAGTCTCTTAAAGCAAGATCAGGAAAACAGCAGCATCAATGTCAACATCACAAGCAGGAACCAGGATCTGCATGTTGCCTCCCAGGTCCCCTGAATATATACCCAGGAGCTAAAAAATGAGAGGGTCACAAGCCCATCAGCCGTGACGTCACTTCCGGTCAAACCGGAAGTCCCGTTCCGCCGGCCGCTGTGTACAAATGTACCAAAGAGACACTATATGCAGGATAAACTGAGACAACCCTGTGTTAACAGGCTTGTCTGTAATGTCCCCCGCCCTGCGCATCCAGCCGTTGGTTGTCACGGCTGGATCGCGGGTATCCATGGTTACGCTACGTCACTTCCGGTTCCAAACCGGAAGTTGTGCGTTCCACACGGCGGGATGTGCGTTTCAGCTCACAAATGAGATCAGAGGCTGCACAGTGTATATTGCAAGTGCAACAAAGTGCACATATGTTAAGTGCACAAAAGATAGGGTTAATGGCTTGGCCCAATAGGACATATGAGATATTAGGAAATACATTAATATCGGTGAAGAGGGTATATTGGGGACCCGGAGGCTCACACATATTACATTATGGGAATAAAATTAATACAATCATATAAGTGTGCGCTACGCGCGTCACACCCGTGCAGAAAACTTTTTTCTTACTGAACTGTCATATGGAAATGACTATGTATTTATGAGAAATTGGATTTTAATCTACATATCATGGAAAAACATAGAGATAATAAATGATTGTTAGCCAGACTCGGAGGGTCAGGTATTCATAGATTTGCTACAGTTCACCTGAGTGTATTTCTATCACACCTGGATAGAGTAAAAAATTTTTTATTTTTTTTATTTTTTCGTATTCTTTCGGTTGTGGTCCACGTTCGTAGTCTATTATCCCAGAAATATAGAGAGGGGATTATTTTCATTCATCCCTCTAGGGGAGATAGTGTCTAGTCTATGAATCCAGAAGCTCTCTCTGCGTTTTAGACTCATGATGCGGTCTCCGCCACGGTCTCCGCCACGGGTTACAATATATATATATTGTAACAAGCCACCTTCCACCAGACAAGACGCTGACACAGTTGTATGAAGAAATGCAGAACGTTTACTTCCACAGCAAAGTAAACAGATTTTTCACAGCAAGTTTCTATGGGTACCTTAATTAGGCACCAGTTCACAAACAGCATGTACACAATCTCAGGCTCCCTGTCTCTAATCCACTGGCCGCCCTCTATCGCCTGGCCACTTGTTGGCATCAGGAGCCCTGAGCCCTTGCCCTAATGAAGTTTATAAAAGTGTGGCACAGGTGTGCCTGATTGCTGGGAGCGCTGGCTCCAATACCTGGACTGGACCTCATATATGAAATTGCAGGGTATTTCTGTGTATCAACAGCAATACAATAACATCATTCATTTCCAACTGCCAGATAAAGAGACAACCTGCTGTATCCCAACAACTCCCTGGGTTTCTTCTTGGTCCAGCCCTAAACCCAGGTCGCCTTACCTCGGGGCACCCGAACTCGAACTGTTGTGCCCTGTCCTGCAAACACCCGGGGTGGCATCCGGACTGGACTGCCACAATATATATATATATATATATATATATATATTTATTTGTAGCGGGCACTCTTGTATAGAACAACCACCGGGGTGCCCTCCTCTGATTGCACAGTAGAAAGCTGGGTTCCCTGAGTCAGAGTAGCTGTGTCTCCCACTATGTAAGGAAACAGGTGGCACTTCACGGCTATCTCATTGTAAAACTCCGATTTTTTTATTTTAAATCATATTGCAAGCATGATGCAAATCAGATGTTTCAACGTCTCACAGGCATTTTTCTCAAGGTGCAAGTGCTCTTAAAATGACAAAACGTTTTAAAAATGCCCTCTCACCAGAGATCACACGACAAGATGAATGCCCAATGGCCAATCAATAAATAACTGCCATTTTTTTTTTTTATAAAAATCAATCTATAATTTATAAAAATCACTTAAAGCATAAAGAAGGTGACAAAGTATCCACAATCCCTATACAGTTGGGGCGATGGTATATTCCTGCCACCACCCTTATGGGTGTGAGCTCAATTGGCAGGATCCCCCTGCTTAGTGTATGGACTTGGCACTAGAAACTCTATGCGTTACCTCTATAAATTAACTTCTTCAGGGGTAAGAAATCTTTAAAAAATTAAAAATTAAAATGCAATACCATACTTGATGTCCTGGAAATTGTTCATAGGTCATTCATACAATAAACTCAAATAGGAAAATTGTGTGGTTGCACAATCACACAAAAATGGGAATTCACATCCAATGGATAAGTGGATCCCAAAAAATGGACTGGATTCAAGAAGTAATTTCAAACATTGTGAACGTGCCCTCCAAACATATAACTGTTCTCCAAGTGCAATGAAAGATCTTTATCTAATTATTTCATCTATATAGCACATACATATACATACATATATACAGGGCTATTTTTGTGCCGGAACACTCCGGAACACCGTTACTGAAGCTCTGTTCTAAAATGATGTCAGCATGAATGGTGTTCCGGAATGTCTATGGCCTGGTCCTGTCTGCCCTGCTGTCCCTGCTGCCTCTGCTTTGGTGCTTCCCCTGTCTGAGCCTGAGGTGAGGAGAGAGCAGCGTGCACCACTCCTTCTCTTCACTGTGTCCCCTCAGGCTCAGATAGTGGAAATGTAAGCGTAGGCAGCAGCAGAGGACAGAGGGGTGAGCACTATTACTGGAGGCAATGTGTAGCTGGCATTACTGAGGGGGGGGCAATGTGTAACTGGCACTACTAGGGGCAATGTGTAACTGACATTACTGGGGACAATGTGTAACCTGCACTACTGGGGCAATGTGTAACTGGCACTACTGGGGCAATGTGTAACTGGCATTAATGGGGCAATGTGTAACTCGTATTACTGGGGATAATGTGTAACTGACACTACTGGGGGCAATGTGTAACTGGCAATACTGGGAGACAATGTGTAACTGGCACTACAGGGGGTAATGTGTAACTGGAATTACTGGGGGCATTATGTGTATATACAGCACTGCTGGGGCATTATGTGTATATACAGCACTGCTAAGGCATTATGTGTATATATGGCACTGCTGAGGGCATTATGTGTATGCATTGCTGAGGGCGTTATATGTATATATGGCACTGCTGGGGGCATTATGTGTATATACGGCACTGCTGGGGGCATTATGTGTTTTAAAAATAAAAAAATAAATTACCATCTGATGAGCCATACCTGGTTGTAAGTGGCTGTAGTTAGCTGGTGGCGTGTGTACAGTCTTCCTGGCCGCAATCTCATAACCTTCTGGCGGCTGCATGCTGGCAGAGCAGCACTGGAGGTTACATATGAAAATAATACATGCATAAATCAGTCAGAAACTATTTGGTAAAAATCTGGACACGACACAGTTCACTGTAGAAATAAAAAATACATTTGTAGAAAAACAGGTGAAATGTGTTTTTTTTTAAATTCTGTTATACTTTGTGTTGAGTAACAGAGAGACAGTGAATTAAATTGAAGGTGACAAAAGACTGAAGATTTCAGCATGATAATAATACAAAACATACTTCAAAATCCTCAATCATGAAGTACTTACTGAAATATAGATTAAGGTTTTAGAATGACTATTAAAATCCCCAGACATAAATACGTATGAAAATTTTTTGAGATCTAAAACATGCAGTTTGTGCAAGAAGACATAAGAATGTAATATATCTAAGCTTTAAAAGTTCTGCAAGAAAGAGTTGGAAAAACATCACATGAATAGAAAGACTATTAGCAGACTACAAGAAACATGTGAAAGCTGTAATTTCTGCCAGTGGCGGTATTACTAAGCATAAAGGGGTCTATTCATGAAGCAGTGAAAAGAGTGGAGAAGTGAACCAGTGAAGAAGTTGCCCATGGCAACCAATCAGCATTGAAGTAACATTTATAATTTGCATACTATACAATTGTACGGAGCAGCTAATAGGTTGCCATGGGCAACTTCTCCACAGGCTCACTTCTCCACTCTTTTCACTACTTCATGAGTAGACCCCTAAGTTACTATGGGTCCGATTCAGACTGGATCGCAATAGGCGATCCAACCGCAAAAATTATGAAAAATATTTGTGCGCATACACAGGGCCCATCCTGCGCATGCTCCCACATTGTCTGCGGGCGCCCGCAGAAAATGCAAATGCATCTGCCTGTCAATCAAGCAGAGGAGTTTGTAGGGCGGGGGGCAGCAACCCTCCGTTTCCTAGGCGGAGAAAGAGCATTGATGGGGCGGCGATGGGAAAACGGAAGAGGCGTCAGCTAAATGGGGGCGTGACATGGGTGTAATCACAGTGGCTGTGTGATGTCACACACAGCCGCCGCGATCAGGAAGATGGTGGCGGGCCTCCTGCAGGCACAGCCAAGCTGCGCCAGCAGAGGCAACCTTCATTTCTGTGATCAAGCAGAAATTGCAGAGCAATCGCAATTTCTGCTTGATCACGGGGGAAGGGGGGCGGAGCGGTGGTCAGCATGCTAGGCTGTCTTGCCCTGTGATGAGCAGCCCCCAGCATACATTCACAGAATTTGCAATACAACCTGAATCAGGCCCTAAGTGGTATTGGCTTGTCCACTCTACACCCTGAGGAAGGAAACATTTCCAAAACGCGTTGGTGATTGAGGTCTTAATAACAGTAATGCACATTACTACTGCCCGTATGGTAATAAGATCTTATTACCTGAACTTTTCTATCTCCCATTTTTTTCCTGGGATCTAATTGGTGAGAGGATTATGTTTGAGGTCCTTATCAAGTAGAGTGAAACAACCGTGTGGTTTTTATGGAATTATCTTTATTGTTTTTTATTCTGCTGTTTTTTAATAAATTGGTGTGGAGGAAAAATCTACCTGAATTATTGCCTTGAGTCGGTACTGTATGGGACACACGCACAGATGAACAGTACAGTCAAAGATACCTTTTGATGAAAATCCTTTTGATGAAAATAGGTCCTTTATATTGGTGACAGGGCTGGCTCTAGCCCTTGTGGTGCCCCAGGCGAAAATAGGGGCATGGCTTCATAAAGGGGCGTGGTCAAATGTAAAAATTTTTTACATTAATACTCACCATCGACCGCTGCTGCCCGCTGCCCCCTGTCTCCGTCTCTTGCCGCCGGCGCCGCTCCTCTGATCTATGGGAGAGATGCCATGACGTCTCTCCCATAGCACCGCATAGACACTAGAGGTCAATCATGACCCCTAGTGTCTATGTGCCATTCCACAATGCCGTGCGGTGCGCAATGATGTCATCGCGCACCGCACAGCAGTGACAGCCAGCACCGGGGGGGCACCACCAGTAGCGGATCTTGCCACGGCGGCGGCGCCCTCCAGATGGCAGCGGCGCCCTCCGGAAGGCAGCGCCCCAGGCAAAAGTCCTGTGTGCCCGTAGCAAGATACGCTACTGATTGGTGAGTGTCATTTCATGTGGAGACTATGGTTTCTGATATGAGTATAAAGTGAAAATCAAAGATACCGTTTGATGAACGCATCTCACTGAGTTTAGTTGAGTCAGAAGTGTCCAGAGACTAAATCTTAATGCGATTGATGCCACTCCTGTGTATCTGATCAAGTCTACCTGACTCTTTATTTGAATGAGAGTACAGGAAATCTCATACAGAAGGAGCTATAGAAATTCTCTACGGAATTTTACACTAACAGCGCTTTTGGACCACTCTCTTTCTTTCTGTGTATAAGCATATTGAGATTTGGTACTCTCATAAGTTGGTACTCAGTGGCAGTTTGTGGGGCGCAGTATACAACCAACTCACATATTGTATACAATGTGTACACACCACGCTCACAATATAATTATTTTACTTATAAATGTGGCAACTGAATAGTAGCCAGCAGCTGGCTAGGTCAGGAGGGCATCTGACCTCAATGTTGGACCACCATTGACATTCTAGGGTTGATTTCCAGCTAGCTGACTGAGTACCAATGATCACGACTTCTGCTGCATTGTCTGTACTCACATCATACTGACACGTGTGGGAAGGGAAAGGGGAAGGGTTAGGGGAAGAGACTAATTGTGCTGTCCATAAGAATGAAAATAAAGTGTAGCAGTTTATTGGCTTTACAAACTCCTACAGTAAATTCACAAGAAACTTTTCGGGAATATCTTCCTCTATTACACAACTCTAAAAACGGAGTTGCATTCACACGGTCACCTAAGGCTCAAGGAGCTTTTATTCAGCAAAAAACTTTTCAGCACAAGAATTAGCATATAGAGACCCTCAACTACTTTTAGTTGTTGAATTTGATGCAGCAATCTCTCTCAACATGTGGATGAGAAGAATATGTTTTTGCATCCATGTTCCTAATGGCAAGAAAGTATCAACAGGGCATGCAATCTGCTTTTTCAGTCCTTACTAAACCACAAATACAGCACTAAATTAATAACGACAATTTATGAGAATTACGCTCACAATGCACAGTTTCATAGAGAAACTGTGGGAGTTTTAACGCCAGAAGCAACTGGAGGTGCCTCATGTGACCGGTCAGGTAAGATGGCCGCAAATGCTGTGCAGAAGGTATTTTGTGTGCTTAAATTAAGTAAAACGGGTTCCAATACAGTTATGCAATTGCATTTTACAATGTGATTTAAGGAATCACCTCCAACTAGAAAATCCATCTATGATTGGCACCATGAAGTTAGAAATGACTGCAGCAAAACACTTCCACAGTGCTGGATTGGCCTTGCAACAGACGGCAATATGTCTTTCCTACATTGGAAACCACAAAGTCCCAATCTATGAACCTTTCATTGTTTTTTATAAGGCTATGCAAAGGACAAGGGGGTCTATTCATGAAGCAGTGAAAAGAGTGGAGAAGTGAGTCAGTGGAAAAGTTGCACATGGCAACCAATCAGCTCCTATGTATAATTTTATAGCGTGCACTTTATAAATGTTACCTCAACACTGATTGGATGCCATGTGCAACTTCTCCACTGGCTCACTTCTCCACTCTTTTCACTGCTTCATGAATAGACCCCTAAACCTGATATCCTTAAGAATTCATGAAATTCTGCTGCTTGTCCTTCTTCCTGATTGATATATTTCTGTTGATCATGCATGCTGTAACTGGGATGCGGTTATGTCACCGGCGGTCTCCCGCCGCAACACCGATGCTGGGATCCAGTACCCTGCATATCCCGCTGGCCAACAGAGATTATTCCAACTCGTGAGTGGGAACATGACACCTATAGAGTGAGAATAGAACCTGCGGCGAGCCACCGAGCCTGCTGTGTGGTGAGTGCAGCTAGCCTGCAAGGGGCTTTGTTCCGCTCGCCCAACTGCCAGCCACAGAACAGCTGGATTCCCAGCATCAGCATGGTGACCAGCTGTCTCCAGACCGCCGGTCACACAAACCCAACCCCTGTAACTAACCATTCCTCTTTTCATTTTGGTATCAAAGCACTTTAATGTGTTCATATTAGACAATTAATTCCTATTTTTATACATTTTAGGTACTGCAAGTTTGGTAATTATAGTTTTTAAAAAAAGCACATTTAGCTAAATGTATTAATTTGAGACTATATAATATTAAACGTGTTAATCTGAAAGTACTCACTCTCAAATCAACAAAGATTTTACCCAGAGTTCTTTTAAGCACAAGCTTCCCTTATTTCAGCATAAATCAGCTGTGGAGGAACTGGGCCTCTTGATTGAGTTGTTTCATTAACGCTATAAGATGAGACAAGGAAAACACTGGGGATAGAAATGAGATTTAGAACCAAAGAGAAAATTCAAAGAGATGATTTGAAGGTTATGTTGTAAAATACTATGTTTCTACAACTAATTAGGGCTGCAGGGACAGTTGGGTAATGCAGTTTCTAGGTCATAATAAGTTTAGAGACTTCATCTCCTTTAACCACTAGCAAAAAGAAAAAAGACTCAACTGCTGTTTTACAATGCACTTATTTCCATCCTAGAATTTGGTTCTTATACTAACCTCATAACCAGTCTATTGGGGCATTAGATTTAATTATATTTCCTGATTGGTAAAGTGACGTAAAATGCAACCTAGGCATGATTACTGAATTGTGCTACTTTGCTTTAATAGGCAGCAGATTTTTTCCTTTAAATAATCTTCAACATTGTGCCATAGCTGAACATCCGGTAACGTATTTAAAGGCAAAACAGAAATCTTGTACAGAATTCACAAAGCTGTTCTCTGCATACTGACCAATGTACTGTAGACATGAAAGAGACCATTTCTATTAAATTGGATTAAGAATATTATGTTCCATACAAGTTTGTGAGAAATATTTGCTCTTTTATTATCTTATGTATTCCTGGATTGGGGACAATTAAGTCAACTAATTTTTTTATCATCGTGTTATACATTATTTAATTGGTGCCTCATTGATTCTGTAGATCTGTACTATGGGGATGGAACATACAGCAAAATGACAATGACAAGTACACAAAATACATTCAATGTAATACACTCAGAGGCAGAGGAGTCACCAGGTGTGGTGACACCGGTGCGCACTCTGGAACTCCCGTGCATCAGATGTGTGCTCGCCGTGAAAAGGGGAGTGGTCACATACAAAGGGGCATGGTCATATAAAGAGGGTCGTGGTCTTGCAAAGATCTTGAGATCATCACTCCGGGGGCGTGCCCAGCATCTCCGGAGTTGTTGGGCTGCCCCCAGAGACAGTCTTACTGTAATGTCGGCACCTCATCTATGCAGGAGACTGTCACACTGCAGCACCTGGCTCCTGTCACTGCGGAGGAGCCTGCATTTTCGTGTCACCCCCTCCAAGGGTGACACCCCCCTTATGAGGACACTGCTCAGAGGTGGTTTAAGAGAGGTTGGGGCCTAAGCGCAGTCTACATGCCGGATCTCCCCTCTCCTGCCAGTGCATGCACTGACTAGACTCTGGCCCCATGCATACGTAGAACTCTGATTACAGCAGCATCGGTGTAGAGGTAAGTATATATTATGGGTGCAGGGTGTGCAGTGTGGGCTCCATGGACACACTATAGATTGGCACTCACTATAGGTTAGCGAGATCCTTGCATGTACATCAGAGCCATGCATTTTTCATTCTACCCAGAGTGCCAGCCAAGGCAGCTATGATGGGCACACTTATGTCCTAATTCATACAGAGATGCAATTGCGATTTCTAGGCTACGGAGCTGCTAATGTTAGCAAGGAAAGCTGCCACCCAGAAATGACAAGAGACGCCCACCGCAGCCATTGTAAACTCATTTGCAATTGTATACATATTTGCAGCCTATACATAAAAATGAGAAACATTGAGGTTAAGGGTAGGTCTATGCTACACAGACTAGACACAGCAGTAGAGGCACAGGCGCCATGTTTTTGAACATATGAACTGTCAGCTGACGGCAGATACACTCCCTGAAAAATGACCATGACATGCCTGGATTTTTCCAACCACTCCCCACTAACACCTCCAAATGGTCACTTCCTGTCAATCACTTCTTCATGAAATCCGCATGTGAGCGAAGCAGCAGCAGCTTGACACATACTTATTGCATTCACAGCACATGCGCAGTTGGCTGATAATTGCTCCATTGTGTGAACTTTGGCCATTGCGTACAAACATGCGTTATACCCATAATTGATTCCAGTGTGCGAATAAGCATTGCATGGACAATAGGACATACAAAGAAAGAATGAACAGTGAACTAATAGGATACCCCCTGCATGACTAATTCCATGGGTTGCTCATCCTGTCCTTGAAGTACCTGGAAAGGCAGCCATCTAGGGTGCACTACATAGGTTACAAGGATGAGCACTCTATAGTAGTTACATACAGTAGGACGTTGTAGACTCAATAATGCGGCAGTATGGAGTGAATGGTAGGTGGGAGCATCAGCCCAGAGCAAGCAAAAATACAATAGCAAGAAATGAGGAGTTCCTGATTAAAAAGAACAGCCGAGGTGGAATATGTTGCAAACGGCAGACCGAACAGTGGGATAAAGTACACTGTGTTTGTGGATAGAGATGAACACCGATCATGTGGCTAATGACAAGTCCGTCACATGACCGGATGCCTAGTAATCACTAGAGTGAGAAATACTCTAGGGACAGAGAAGCCCATTATGTTTGAACTCAGTATGCCATCTAGTGTTGAGAGAAATCATTGTGTGATTATTAATTGCTGAGAATTTTATTGATTTTAAGCGTTCTTTTCACTCGTTTCTTAAGATAAATAATTAGAAATAAATAGTTTTGCCTCATACATCATGAAATGTTAAGATTTATGTATTTTGATCAAATTATATATATATATGAAATTAAAGTGATAGCAGACAGGTGTGATGATTATGCATATTGGACATCCCTATAAAAAGGGGACTATGGAGCTAGGAGCTATACCTTTGATAAAGCTGCCCCTGGTGACAGCGAAACGCGTCAGGACTGACATTGTTGACCACCAAAAGGACTTGACTTGGGACATCCAGAACATCGGACAGTGGACCTCTAAGCCTGGGATTCAACTCATGGTGTGCTATCCTGTTGTCGATCATCCACTTCTTCAATCCCTTCACTTTTTGGCGTTGGAGTCTGTGCCATCTGAACCACCGCTAAGGGAACCATCCATCTTTAAGAGTGGTAATTATTGTGGAACATCTTATCCCATGTAAAAGGCTTTAACATCTTCCATGTCCACCAACCACTGGATACCACTACACAGTCCCATAGGTCCTAATTTACAAGAGACTGGTTTCTATGAACTTTTTATGAATAGCTCCATTTTTTAACATTGTGCTTTACCTTTGGTTTATTGAATAGTTTATGTCCAAATATATTTTATTGTCATTTACACCTGTCTGCTTATACCATTTATAGCGCTATATATTTTATGTACATATATGCTAATCATGTGTGCAAAATACAGTGGGGGGCATAGAGGTGAGTCCAGCATAAAAAGGTCCAAGTCAAACAGTGGGAGCAGATATAGAGGACAAGTGGGCAGTTGGGGGATAAAACATATTTTAAGTAAAGAAAAATAAAAGGCCCTCTGCAACCCCACGAACCTGCTGGTCTGAGGTGTCGCTCACGGGGGATGGGAACATCTGGTCACAGATGGAAAGAGGGCCTACCAATGTCCAGGCAGGGGAAGTGGCCCCAGAGCAGGGAAATGTGTTTCCCTGATAAAATCATGAATACTCTAGTGGACTTACAGTACACGCATAAAAAGCATAAACTGTTGTGATTTGTTGTGATTTGTCTATATAAAATTCAGCAGTTTAACAGGGCGCTAGTGTGCCTAGTGCTGGCCCTGTGCCCTAAGTGCCTGATGTCATGATATAACACAGAGGGGGTGGTATTAGAGATGAGCGCCTGACATTTTTCGGGTTTTGTGTTTTGGTTTTGGGTTCGGTTCCGCGGCCGTGTTTTGGGTTCGACCGCGTTTTGGCAAAACCTCACCGAATTTTTTTTGTCGGATTCGGGTGTGTTTTGGATTCGGGTGTTTTTTTCAAAAAACCCTAAAAAACAGCTTAAATCATAGAATTTGGGGGTCATTTTGATCCCATATTATTATTAACCTCAAAAACCATAATTTCCACTCATTTTCAGTCTATTCTGAATACCTCACACCTCACAATATTATTTTTAGTCCTAAAATTTGCACCGAGGTCGCTGGATGACTAAGCTAAGCGACCCTAGTGGCCGACACAAACACCGGGCCCATTTAGGAGTGGCACTGCAGTGTCACGCAGGATGGCCCTTCCAAAAAACCCTCCCCAAACAGCACATGACGCAAAGAAAAATAAAAGAAAAAAGAGGTGCAAGATGGAATTGTCCTTGGGCCCTCCCACCCACCCTTATGTTGTATAAACAGGACATGCACACTTTAACCAACCCATCATTTCAGTGACAGGGTCTGCCACACGACTGTGACTGATATGACGGGTTGGTTTGGACCCCCACCAAAAAAGAAGCAATTAATCTCTCCTTGCACAAACTGGCTCTACAGAGGCAAGATGTCCACCTCATCATCATCCTCCGATATATCACCGTGTACATCCCCCTCCTCACAGATTATCAATTCGTCCCCACTGGAATCCACCATCTCAGCTCCCTGTGTACTTTGTGGAGGCAATTGCTGCTGGTCAATGTCTCCGCGGAGGAATTGATTATAATTCATTTTAATGAACATCATCTTCTCCACATTTTCTGGATGTAACCTCGTACGCCGATTGCTGACAAGGTGAGCGGCGGCACTAAACACTCTTTCGGAGTACACACTTGTGGGAGGGCAACTTAGGTAGAATAAAGCCAGTTTGTGCAAGGGCCTCCAAATTGCCTCTTTTTCCTGCCAGTATAAGTACGGACTGTGTGACGTGCCTACTTGGATGCGGTCACTCATATAATCCTCCACCATTCTTTCAATGTTGAGAGAATCATATGCAGTGACAGTAGACGACATGTCCGTAATCGTTGTCAGGTCCTTCAGTCCGGACCAGATGTCAGCATCAGCAGTCGCTCCAGACTGCCCTGCATCACCGCCAGCGGGTGGGCTCGGAATTCTGAGCCTTTTCCTCGCACCCCCAGTTGCGGGAGAATGTGAAGGAGGAGATGTTGACAGGTCGCGTTCCGCTTGACTTGACAATTTTGTCACCAGCAGGTCTTTGCACCCCAGCAGACTTGTGTCTGCCGGAAAGAGAGATCCAAGGTAGGTTTTAAATCTAGGATCGAGCACGGTGGCCAAAATGTAGTGCTCTGATTTCAACAGATTGACCACCCGTGAATCCTTGTTAAGCGAATTAAGGGCTGCATCCACAAGTCCCACATGCCTAGCGGAATCGCTCCCTTTTAGCTCCTTCTTCAATGCCTCCAGCTTCTTCTGCAAAAGCCTGATGAGGGGAATGACCTGACTCAGGCTGGCAGTGTCTGAACTGACTTCACGTGTGGCAAGTTCAAAGGGCATCAGAACCTTGCACAACGTTGAAATCATTCTCCACTGCACTTGAGACAGGTGCATTCCACCTCCTATATCGTGCTCAATTGTATAGGCTTGAATGGCCTTTTGCTGCTCCTCCAACCTCTGAAGCATATAGAGGGTTGAATTCCACCTCGTTACCACTTCTTGCTTCAGATGATGGCAGGGCAGGTTCAGTAGTTTTTGGTGGTGCTCCAGTCTTCTGTACGTGGTGCCTGTACGCCGAAAGTGTCCCGCAATTCTTCTGGCCACCGACAGCATCTCTTGCACGCCCCTGTCGTTTTTTAAAAAATTCTGCACCACCAAATTCAAGGTATGTGCAAAACATGGGACGTGCTGGAATTTGCCCATATTTAATGCACACACAATATTGCTGGCGTTGTCCGATGCCACAAATCCACAGGAGAGTCCAATTGGGGTAAGCCATTCTGCGATGATCTTCCTCAGTTGCCGTAAGAGGATTTCAGCTGTGTGCGTATTCTGGAAAGCGGTGATACAAAGCGTAGCCTGCCTAGGAAAGAGTTGGCGTTTGCGAGATGCTGCTACTGGTGCCGCCGCTGCTGTTCTTGCGGCGGGAGTCCATACATCTACCCAGTGGGCTGTCACAGTCATATAGTCCTGACCCTGCCCTGCTCCACTTGTCCACATGTCCGTGGTTAAGTGGACATTGGGTACAACTGCATTTTTTAGGACACTGGTGAGTCTTTTTCTGACGTCCGTGTACATTCTCGGTATCGCCTGCCTACAGAAGTGGAACCTAGATGGTATTTGGTAACGGGGGCACACTGCCTCAATAAATTGTCTAGTTCCCTGTGAACTAACGGCGGATACCGGACGCACGTCTAACACCAACATAGTTGTCAAGGACTCAGTTATCCGCTTTGCAACAGGATGACTGCTGTGATATTTCATCTTCCTCGCAAAGGACTGTTGGACAGTCAATTGCTTACTGGAAGTAGTACAAGTGGGCTTACGACTTCCCCTCTGGGATGACCATCGACTCCCAGCAGCAACAACAGCAGCGCCAGCAGCAGTAGGCGTTACACGCAAGGATGCATCGGAGGAATCCCAGGCAGGAGAGGACTCGTCAGAATTGCCAGTGACATGGCCTGCAGGACTATTGGCATTCCTGGGGAAGGAGGAAATTGACACTGAGGGAGTTGGTGGGGTGGTTTGCGTGAGCTTGGTTACAAGAGGAAGGGATTTACTGGTCAGTGGACTGCTTCCGCTGTCGGCCCAAGTTTTTGAACTTGTCACTGACTTATTATGAATGCGCTGCAGGTGACGTATAAGGGAGGATGTTCCGAGGTGGTTAACGTCCTTACCCCTACTTATTACAGCTTGACAAAGGGAACACACGGCTTGACACCTGTTGTCCGCATTTCTGGTGAAATACTTCCACACCGAAGAGCTGATTTTTTTGGTATTTTCACCAGGCATGTCAACGGCCCTATTCCTCCCACGGACAACAGGTGTCTCCCCGGGTGCCTGACTTAAACAAACCACCTCACCATCAGAATCCTCCTGGTCAATTTCCTCCCCAGCGCCAGCAACACCCATATCCTCCTCATCCTGGTGTACTTCAACACTGACATCTTCAATCTGACTATCAGGAACTGGACTGCGGGTGCTCCTTCCAGCACTTGCAGGGGGCGTGCAAATGGTGGAAGGCGCATGCTCTTCACGTCCAGTGTTGGGAAGGTCAGGCATCGCAACCGACACAATTGGACTCTCCTTGTGGATTTGGGATTTCGAAGAACGCACAGTTCTTTGCGGTGCTACTGCTTTTGCCAGCTTGAGTCTTTTCATTTTTCTAGCGAGAGGCTGAGTGCCTCCATCCTCATGTGAAGCTGAACCACTAGCCATGAACATAGGCCAGGGCCTCAGCCGTTCCTTGCCACTCCGTGTGGTAAATGGCATATTGGCAAGTTTACGCTTCTCCTCCGACAATTTTATTTTAGGTTTTGGAGTCCTTTTTTTACTGATATTTGGTGTTTTGGATTTGACATGCTCTGTACTATGACATTGGGCATCGGCCTTGGCAGACGACGTTGCTGGCATTTCATCGTCTCGGCCATGACTAGTGGCAGCAGCTTCAGCACGAGGTGGAAGTGGATCTTGATCTTTCCCTAATTTTGGAACCTCAACATTTTTGTTCTCCATATTTTAATAGGCACAACTAAAAGGCACCTCAGGTAAACAATGGAGATGGATACTAGTATACAATTATGGATGGACTGCCGAGTGCCGACACAGAGGTAGCTACAGCCGCGGACTACCGTACTGTACTGTGTCTGCTGCTAATATAGACTGGTTGATAAAGAGATGTAGTAGTAGTATGTATGTATAAAGAAGAAAGAAAAAAAAACCACGGGTAGGTGGTATACAATTATGGACGGACTGCCGAGTGCCGACACAGAGGTAGCTACAGCCGTGGACTACCGTACTGTACTGTGTCTGCTGCTAATATAGACTGGTTGATAAAGAGATGTAGTAGTAGTATGTATGTATAAAGAAGAAAGAAAAAAAAACCACGGGTAGGTGGTATACAATTATGGACGGACTGCCCAGTGCCGACACAGAGGTAGCTACAGCCGTGGACTACCGTACTGTACTGTGTCTGCTGCTAATATAGACTGGTTGATAAAGAGATGTAGTAGTAATATGTATGTATAAAGAAGAAAGAAAAAAAAACCACGGGTAGGTGGTATACAATTATGGACGGACTGCCGAGTGCCGACACAGAGGTAGCTACAGCCGTGGACTACCGTACTATACTGTGTCTGCTGCTAATATAGACTGGTTGATAAAGAGATGTAGTAGTAGTATGTATGTATAAAGAAGAAAGAAAAAAAAACCACGGGTAGGTGGTATACAATTATGGACGGACTGCCCAGTGCCGACACAGAGGTAGCTACAGCCGTGGACTACCGTACTGTACTGTGTCTGCTGCTAATATAGACTGGTTGATAAAGAGATGTAGTAGTAGTATGTATGTATAAAGTGTTATGCACACCAGTGCCTGCAAGAAAGTACTGGTGTCAGAACTGTTATGCACTCCAGTGTCTGCAGGAATGTACTGGTGTTTGAACTGTTATGCAAAACAAATGGACTCACAGACAAACTGGGGAATATGACATAACGTACACAGAAGGTGATAGGGTAACAAAATACACACAAAGTGAACAGAGAAGCCCAGAGGCTAAGGAACTGGGTATCTCCCTTGTATTAGAACTGCTCAGATAGAAAAAGCAAGATGTTGTGTTTTAATACGTAAAGAACCCGAAATGCTGTTGCTAAGGGCAACAGCAAAACCCTAAAGGGTTACCAACGGGTGTGGCAGTAAACTCCTTGGTCAGAGATGGAATGATAGACACAAGGAGAGTCTCCACAATCTTAATTCTCACTTGCAGTGCACAGGTTTTAGCTTACTGCCACTAAACTGACCCCTGACACCTAGCACAGTGAGACAGGATTAGACAGGCAAGTCTTAGAATGCAGCCGCAAACTTGCTAAGTTCACAGAGTAGTAACAGAACCCCAGCAAGCTAAACGACTGACTCCAGTCTTACTGCTAGGTCTGGATTGGCAGAGTGTAATACCAAATCCCCAGGCCTATTTGCAGTAAGCAACAAACAAATACAAAGCTACACAGTACTGGCTAACTTTCATGAACTGACTAACCAACAAAGATTCAGCAGCATCTGCTTACTCTGAAAATAGGCCTTATAAAGCAGGTGCTGTCCACGCCCCACTCAGACCTCACAGACTGTGAGCACAAAAACCAGCACCGGATCCCCTGCCGTGCACAGAGCCTATAACCACTGCACAGCAAAAGACCCGAACCGGAGTATCAGCTGCGCTCAGGTTACTCCACTAGCACTTGTCTCCCGGTTGCCATGACGACGTGGCAGCACAGGGCAGGAGACCCTAACAGTACCCCCCCTCTGACGAGGGGTCAAAGAACCCCTACCACCGGGTTTATCGGGGAACTGCGAGAAGAAAGAGCGTATCAGTCTGGGGGCATGAAGATCACAACTGCGCACCCACGACCGCTCCTCCGGGCCATACCCCTTCCAGTGCACCAAAAATGACAGCCGACCCCGAACCACCTTGGAGTCAAGAATCCTTTCAACAACAAACTCCCTCTGGCCACGTATCAGAAGAGGGGAAGGTCTTCCACTGGAAGAAGGATTACTAATCGCCCGTTTTAAAAGGGAACAATGAAATGTTTTATTGATACCCAAAGAACGGGGCAGATCTAACTGAAATGCCACCGGATTGATAACCCTGGTGATCTTATAAGGGCCGATGAACCGGGGGCCTAACTTATGAGATGGCTGTCTCAACTTCAAATTCTTGGTAGACAACCAGACGAAGTCTCCTAATTTGAAGCTGCAGGGTCTTTTCCGCTTATCAAAAACCCTTTTGGTCACTAATGACACAGACACAAGGGCTTTCTTCACTTTCCGCCAAATACCTCTAAGGACCGAAACCACAGAGGAACCACCAGGCGTGGAGTCCAGGGGGTCAAAAGAATTGGCCTTAGGATGATGCCCATACACACAAAGGAAGGGAGAGATCCCTGTAGCAGAGTGAGCCGCGTTGTTATAGGCAAACTCCGCCATGGACAGATGAGCAACCCAGTCAGTCTGACACTTGGAGACATAACACCTGAGGAACTGCTCCAAGGACTGGTTCACCCTTTCAGTCTGCCCATTAGACTGCGGATGGTAGCCTGACGACAAGCTGACAGAAATCTGGAGATCGGAACAAAATGCCCTCCAGAATTTGGCCACAAACTGGGATCCGCGGTCAGAGACCACATCAAGTGGCAACCCGTGGAGACGCACAACATGCAGCATAAATAATTCAGACAGGCGTCTGGCTGATGGCAGCCCAACCAGTGGAACGAAGTGCGCCATCTTCGAAAACCTGTCAACGACAACCCAGATGGCTGTCATCCCCGAGGATTTGGGCAAGTCCACCACAAAATCCATTGAAATGTGGGTCCATGGCTTAGATGGAATAGAGAGTGGATGTAATGGGCCAACAGGAACCCCTCTAGGAGTCTTATTTCGGGCACAGATGTCACATGCCCAAACCCACTGATCCACATCCTTAGCCACCGAGGGCCACCACACCGCCCTAGATAGCAACTCCCGAGTTCTGGCAATACCCGGGTGACCTGCCGACTTCTTGGCATGGAATTCCAGGAACACTCGCTGTCTTAACCTAGGAGGCACAAACAAAAGACCTACCGGAAGGTCTGGAGGAGCCTGCTCCTGTGCTCTAAGGACTAATGATAAGAGGTCCTGGGTAATGCCCACTTTAATACATGATGGGGAAACAATGGGCAACGGCTCCTCGGTGGTCTCCTGGATTGGAGCAAAACTCTGCGAGAGCGCATCAGCCTTGATGTTTTTTGACCCAGGGCGATATGTTATCAAAAAATTAAAGCGAGCAAAAAACAAAGCCCATCGTGCCTGCCTGGCATTGAGACGCTTCGCTGACTCTAAATATGCCAGATTCTTATGGTCAGTGAGAATTGAGACCACAAACTTAGCCCCCTCAAGCCAGTGTCTCCACTCCTCGAGTGCATCCTTAATAGCCAACAATTCCCGGTTACCCACGTCATAATTCATCTCGGCAGGCGAAAATTTACGGGAAAAGTAAGCACAGGGATGAAGGCGATTATCAGACACTCCCATCTGAGAAAGCACTGCCCCAATACCCATCTCAGAGGCATCCACCTCCACCACAAAAGGACGCTCTGGATCTGGGTGTCGCAGCACCTTGGCCGAAACAAATGCCCTTTTGAGACAGGCAAAAGCCGCTTTAGCCTCACAAGACCAGTGAGCAACATCCGCCCCTTTCTTAGTGAGTGCCACCAAGGGCGCCACTATAGACGAAAATCCAGCGATAAATCGTCTATAAAAATTCGCAAAGCCCAGGAAACGCTGAAGCGCCTTCAAACTAGTGGGCTGCACCCAATCCAGGACTGCCTGTACCTTGGAACCCTCCATTTGGAAACCTTCTGGGGAGATAATATATCCTAGAAATGCGATTTGCTGAACTTCAAATTCGCACTTCTCCAGCTTTGCCCCAAGCCGGTGGTCTCTGAGTTTCTGGAGGACTAAGCGTACATGCTTCCGATGTTCCTCCAGGGAATGGGAGAAGATTAGGATGTCATCTAAGTATACAACTAAGAATCTATCCAAATATTCCCTGAGCACATCATTCATGAAATCCTGGAAGACTGCCGGGGCATTACAGAGCCCAAAAGGCATCACCAAATATTCATAATGCCCTGAGTGGGTATTAAAGGCAGTCTTCCATTCATCCCCCTCTCTTATTCGGATTAGATTGTACGCACCGCGTAGGTCAATCTTAGAAAAAATGGTGGCAGTACGAAGCTGGTCAAACAAGACCGAAATGAGAGGCAGTGGGTATGAGTTTTTAATCGTGATACGGTTCAATTCCCTGAAGTCGATGCAGGGTCGCAACGAACCGTCCTTTTTACCCACGAAGAAGAACCCCGACCCAACTGGAGACTGTGAAGGTCTGATAAATCCCTTAGCCAAGTTCTCCTGAATGTACTCTGCCATAGCCTGAGTCTCAGGACGTGACAGGGAGTACAACCTGCTCTTGGGAAGCTTAGCATTTGGCAACAAATCAATGGCACAGTCATAGGGGCGATGGGGAGGTAGTACCTCTGCAACTTTTTTGGAGAACACGTCTGCAAAATCTGCATAACACCCTGGCAATCCTGGCAAACTTAGCTGCGAGAGCCTGACTGGAAGGCTCAAGCAACTCCTGAAACAATCAGTACCCCAACTAAGAATCTCCCCAGAGACCCAGTCAAATTGAGGATTGTGGGCCCTTAACCAGGGTAACCCCAACACCAATGGGGCAAATGTACAGACAGTCACATAAAAGGACAATTTTTCAGAGTATGTGGCTCCAATAAACAAAGAAATCTGGCTAGTGCAAGAGGTAATTTTACCTTGGGATAATGGTTCCCCGTTTAACCCACAAATCTCAATTTCCGATGCCAAGGGTACTAAGGGAACAGAGTGTTTCAGGGCGAATTGGCGGTCCATAAAAACCCCGTCGGCCCCACTGTCCACAAAGGCCTCAGTCTTGACAGTTTGACCGAGGATCTTCAAGGTCACCGGAATGATAAAAGTCTTCTTGGGAAATTCTGACTTCTGGCCTGACAGGATATTTCCCATCACCCTCAGGCCCTGAAGTTTTCCGGCTTTTCTGGGCATGATACTACCACATGACCTTTATTCCCACAGTACAAACACAACCCCTGCTGTCTCCTCCGCGTCTTCTCACGCGAGGAGAGGCGGGTAGCCCCAATCTGCATAGGCTCCTCAGAAAATTCCTCAGAGTCTGAGGTTCCCTTGGGAAGGAAGGAAATCTCAGTCTCCCTTTCAAGCCTACGCTCTCTCAGCCGTCTATCCACCCGGATGGATAACTGCATGAGCTGATCCAAGCTATCAGGCAAGGGATATTGTACCAGTTGGTCCTTTATCTGGTTAGAAAGACCTCTTCGGTACTGGTGTCTCAGGGCTGGGTCATTCCACTGGGTATCATGGGCCAACCTCCGAAACTCCGTACAGTAAACCTCAACTGGCCTTCGCCCTTACTTAAGGATCGAAATCTGAGCCTCGGCTGAAGCCGTCTTGTCAGGGTCATCATACAACATGCCCAGTGCCGTAAAAAAAAGCATCAACACTTTTAAGCGACGGACAGTCAGGCTGCAACCCATATGCCCAGACCTGTGGGTCCCCTTGTAGCAAGGAAATCACTATGCCCACACGCTGAATCTCCGACCCAGAAGACTGAGGCCTAAGCCGGAAGTATAGCTTGCAGCTCTCCTTGAAACAAAAGAACTGCGAGCGATCTCCAGAAAAACGATCCGGGAGATCTACTTTCGGCTCCTTAACCCCTGCAGGTGCTGCTGCTGCGGGAGCTCCGCCAGCAGCCTGGGAGGTGTGCATTTTAATGGACAAATCATTAAATTGTCGAGTCAGGACCTGCACCTGATCGACCACCTGTTGCTACGTATTTTGAGGGGTATGCTCCATATTCCCACAAAATTTCAACAGGAGTATTGGGCTGCTGAATATGTTATGCACACCAGTGCCTGCAAGAAAGTACTGGTGTCAGAACTGTTATGCACTCCAGTGTCTGCAGGAATGTACTGGTGTTTGAACTGTTATGCAAAACAAATGGACTCACAGACAAACTGGGGAATATGACATAACGTACACAGAAGGTGATAGGGTAACAAAATACACACAAAGTGAACAGAGAAGCCCAGAGGCTAAGGAACTGGGTATCTCCCTTGTATTAGAACTGCTCAGATAGAAAAAGCAAGATGTTGTGTTTTAATACGTAAAGAACCCGAAATGCTGTTGCTAAGGGCAACAGCAAAACCCTAAAGGGTTACCAACGGGTGTGGCAGTAAACTCCTTGGTCAGAGATGGAATGATAGACACAAGGAGAGTCTCCACAATCTTAATTCTCACTTGCAGTGCACAGGTTTTAGCTTACTGCCACTAAACTGACCCCTGACACCTAGCACAGTGAGACAGGATTAGACAGGCAAGTCTTAGAATGCAGCCGCAAACTTGCTAAGTTCACAGAGTAGTAACAGAACCCCAGCAAGCTAAACGACTGACTCCAGTCTTACTGCTAGGTCTGGATTGGCAGAGTGTAATACCAAATCCCCAGGCCTATTTGCAGTAAGCAACAAACAAATACAAAGCTACACAGTACTGGCTAACTTTCATGAACTGACTAACCAACAAAGATTCAGCAGCATCTGCTTACTCTGAAAATAGGCCTTATAAAGCAGGTGCTGTCCACGCCCCACTCAGACCTCACAGACTGTGAGCACAAAAACCAGCACCGGATCCCCTGCCGTGCACAGAGCCTATAACCACTGCACAGCAAAAGACCCGAACCGGAGTATCAGCTGCGCTCAGGTTACTCCACTAGCACTTGTCTCCCGGTTGCCATGACGACGTGGCAGCACAGGGCAGGAGACCCTAACATAAAGAAGAAAGAAAAAAAAACCACGGGTAGGTGGTATACAATTATGGACGGACTGCCCAGTGCCGACACAGAGGTAGCTACAGCCGTGGACTACCGTACTGTACTGTGTCTGCTGCTAATATAGACTGGTTGATAAAGAGATGTAGTAGTAGTATGTATGTATAAAGAAGAAAGAAAAAAAAACCACGGGTAGGTGGTATACAATTATGGACGGACTGCCCAGTGCCGACACAGAGGTAGATACAGCCGTGGACTACCATACTGTACTGTGTCTGCTGCTAATATAGACTGGTTGATAAAGAGATGTAGTATGTATGTATAAAGAAGAAAGAAAAAAAAACCACGGGTAGGTGGTATACAATTATGGACGGACTGCCCAGTGCCGACACAGAGGTAGCTACAGCCGTGGACTACCGTACTGTACTGTGTCTGCTGCTAATATAGACTGGTTGATAAAGAGATGTAGTAGTAGTAGTATGTATGTATAAAGAAGAAAGAAAAAAAAACCACGGGTAGGTGGTATACAATTATGGACGGACTGCCGAGTGCCGACACAGAGGTAGCTACAGCCGTGGACTACCGTACTGTACTGTGTCTGCTGCTAATATAGACTGGTTGATAAAGAGATGTAGTAGTAGTATGTATGTATAAAGAAGAAAGAAAAAAAAACCACGGGTAGGTGGTATACAATTATGGACGGACTGCCGAGTGCCGACACAGAGGTAGCTACAGCCGTGAACTACCGTACTGTGTCTGCTGTGACTGGATGATAAATAATGATATAAAAAATATATATATATCACTACTGCAGCCGGACAGGTATATATTATATAATGACGGACCTGCTGGACACTGTCTGTCAGCAGAATGAGTTTTTCATAGAATAAAAAAAAAACACCACACAAGTGAAGTCACACGATGAGTGTTTAACTTTTTCAGGCAATCACAATATAGTATACTATACTACTAACTATACTGGTGGTCAGTGTGGTCAGGTCACTGGTCAGTCACACTGGCAGTGGCACTCCTGCAGCAAAAGTGTGCACTGTTTAATTTTAATAATAATATGTACTCCTGGCTCCTGCTATAACCTATAACTGGCACTGCAGTGCTCCCCAGTCTCCCCCACAATTATAAGATGTGTGAGCTGAGCACAGTCAGATATGAGTGTTTAACTTTTTCAGGCAATCACAATATAGTATACTATACTACTAACTATACTGGTGGTCAGTGTGGTCAGGTCACTGGTCAGTCACACTGGCAGTGGCACTCCTGCAGCAAAAGTGTGCACTGTTTAATTTTAATAATAATATGTACTCCTGGCTCCTGCTATAACCTATAACTGGCACTGCAGTGCTCCCCAGTCTCCCCCACAATTATAAGATGTGTGAGCTGAGCACAGTCAGATATATACATAGATGATGCAGCACACTGGGCTGAGCAGTGCACACAGATATGGTATGTGACTGAGTCACTGTGTATCGTTTTTTTCAGGCAGAGAACGGATATATTAAATAAAACTGCACTGTCTGGTGGTCACTGTGGTCAGTCACTAGTAAACTCTGCACTCTCTACAGTTCTACAGTACTCCTAAGCTCCAGTAAATCAGGTCAATCTCTCTCTCTCTCTCTTCTAATCTAAATGGAGAGGACGCCAGCCACGTCCTCTCCCTATCAATCTCAATGCACGTGTGAAAATGGCGGCGACGCGCGGCTCCTTATATAGAATCCGAGTCTCGCGAGAATCCGACAGCGTCATGATGACGTTCGGGCGCGCTCGGGTTAACCGAGCAAGGCGGGAAGATCCGAGTCGCTCGGACCCGTGAAAAAAAACATGAAGTTCGTGCGGGTTCAGATTCAGAGAAACAGAACCCGCTCATCTCTAGGTGGTATCCCCAGTACTGGGAAATGCAGCACTGCCTGGAGTGTCCAATGGATGCTCTGGGTGGCACTGCAGCAGAGATTCTGTTTGCAGGCTGCCTTCCCAGGCACCCTGATAGCCAGAAGCAAGGGCTGTGGGGCAGTGACGGTGCTGCCCTAAGGGCCTTAAGCTGTGTGCAACGGAACAACTTGCACATCCATAGTTATAGCCCTGATAACATCTATTGCACAGTTACATAGTAAGCTTGATATATCCAACTAAATTCTACCATTCCTCCTTTGACTCATCACATGAGCACTTTTATTGCATTTACTTACGTTGCTTTCTAATTGTAGCAGAATACAAGCAAAACTCAGACAAAACTACAGGAACCAGGACTACTGACCCCAATACCAATACCAGTATCGACCCATATGGTGGTATATTGTGATTACACAATCTTAGATAACTGGATACTCATAAAGTACTTACCTACTTTTCCAGAATGTCCAGGAGACTCCTGAAGTTTTGGGTAGTCCCCCAGACAGTGGAAGAGTGGGTGAATCTCCCATGTCCTACTGAATGGGATGCAGAGAATAAATCTAGTGAGGGGGCACAGCCTTATGACACAATTGTATGAGAATTGTGTCAATTAAGCCTTAGCTCCTCCCCATGGACCTGCGATTTCGGCATTATGCTGCACAAGGAGAAGGTCTAATGACATGAAGAGCAAGGGCTCAACCCATAGTGATCACATGTATCTCCTCTCCGTATGCAAGCATGTATTTACTGATCATGCATGCAAACAGCACGGCATCTGGGGCAGAACAGTACATTGCTGTCCCACCAAATATGGCTAGGGGCCTTGCAATACCACTCTGATCAACTGGCCTTGATCCATCCCCTCTGCTTCGAGCGTGTTTGTAAGCAGCAGCTGTTCTAAAATATGTAAAAGCAGCAGGAGTCATCTTGAGTAGAAAGATGCCTACTGCCAGCTCTTGTGATCTGCTGCTGCATCCAAAGACGCAGCATCAGTCATATGAGTAACCATCATGTTATTTAGCACGGCCAGTGGTTTCATGCTTCTGGGACCAGTGAAGCTGCACCAGAAGACACTGCCCATTGCTGCCTGGTCCATGTCGCCCCAAACGGATGCAGGATGTGACTCATGCTGCGGTTTAGTGGGCACTGCGACTGATTCTTGCAGAACGGGAACTGCACATGCACAGTGCATAAATCTCTGAATTAAGCCCTGAGTTTCTTTATAACATTTTCTGTATCTATGGTGTAACTGGTTGCAGATTATTTTGAAATGGATTGTTGTAGATACACATTTCTGTAGTTTTTCTCTACATGAGTAATTCAATAGGTTGCACAAAGGGTGAATGCTGCCTACAGTGGGTGCAGAAACTATGGTCTCACATCAACAGTGATCTATTCACAAATTAGAAGAACTGGAGCACACATGAAGAAAATGTAATACAGGTTGAGTATCCCATATCCATATATTCCGAAATACGGAATATTCCGAAATACGGACTTTTTTGAGTGAGAGTGAAATAGTGAAACCTTTGTTTTTTGATGTCTCAATGTACACAAACTTTGGGGTAAATTTACTAACATTCGTATTTTCCCGTTTCAGGTCAAAGTTCAATCACGAATGACATCGAAAGTGTAAAACTGCAACTTTTTGAATTTGTTACGACGGATTTACTAAGCTGCCGTATTCGGGTTTTTCTTTTGTTCCGATGTCGATGTCATTCGTGTTTTTATTTTTATTTTTACGGCAGTGATTAGCAAAACACTGCCGACTTTTTTACAATGAATCTCGGCCGGATCTGTGTGATCCGTGCTGGGGTTCTTTTTTTTTTTTTTTTTTTTTAAATTAAACACTGTAAAATCCTTAAAAAAAATTGCGTGGGGTCCCCCCTCCTAAGCATAACCAGCCTCGGGCTCTTTGAGCCGATCCTGGTTGCAGAAATATGGGGAAAAAATTGACAGGGGTTCCCCCATATTTAAGCAACCAGCATCGGGCTCTGCGCCTGGTCCTGGTTCCAAAAATACGGGGGACAAAAAGAGTAGGGGTCCCCCGTATTTTTAAAACCAGCACCGGGCTCCACTAGCTGGACAGATAATGCCACAGCCGGGGGTCACTTTGATATAGTGCCCTGCGGCCGTGGCATCAAAAATCCAACTAGTCACCCCTGGCCGGGGTACCCTGGGGGAGTGGGGACCCCTTCAATCAAGGGGTCCCCCCCCCCAGCCACCCAAGGGCCAGGGGTGAAGCCCGAGGCTGTCCCCCCCCCATCCAATGGGCTGCGGATGGGGAGGCTGATAGCCTTTTGTGATAATGAAAATATATTGTTTTTAGTAGCAGTACTACAAGGCCCAGCAAGCCTCCCCCGCATGCTGGTACTTGGAGAACCACAAGTACCAGCATGCGACGGAAAAACGGGCCCGCTGGTACCTGTAGTACTACTACTAAAAAAATACCCAAAAAAAGACAAGACACACACACCGTGAAAGTAAAGATTTATTACATACATGCACACAAACATACATACATACTTACCTTATGTTCACACGCAGGTCGGTCCTCTTCTCCAGTAGAATCCAAGGGGTACCTGTTGAATAAATTCTACTCACCAGATCGCGGGTCCCAGGGTCCTCGGGGCATCCATTTGTAATCCACGTACTTGCATAAAATAAGAAAACGGAAAGCCGAGCCACGAACTGAAAGGGGCCCCATGTTTTCACATGGGACTCCTTTCCCCGAATGCCAGAAACCCACTCTGACTGATGTCTAAGTGGGTTTCTTCAGCCAATCAGGGAGTGCTACGTTGTAGCACTCTCCTGATCGGCTGTGTGCTCCTGTACTGAGTGACAGGCGGCACACGGCAGTGTTACAATGTAGCGCCTATGCGCTCCATTGTAACCAATGGTGGGAACTTTCTGCTCAGCGGTGACGTCACTTTAGGTCAACCGCAGGGCAGAAAGTTCCCACCATTGGTTACAATGGAGCGCATAGGCGCTACATTGTAACACTGCCGTGTGCCGCCTGTCACTCAGTACAGGAGCACACAGCCGATCAGGAGAGTGCTACAACGTAGCACTCCCTGATTGGCTGAAGAAACCCACTTAGACATCAGTCAGAGTGGGTTTCTGGCATTCGGGGAAAGGAGTCCCATGTGAAAACATGGGGCCCCTTTCAGTTCGTGGCTCGGCTTTCCGTTTTCTTATTTTATGCAAGTACGTGGATTACAAATGGATGCCCCGAGGACCCTGGGACCCGCGATCTGGTGAGTAGAATTTATTCAACAGGTACCCCTTGGATTCTACTGGAGAAGAGGACCGACCTGCGTGTGAACATAAGGTAAGTATGTATGTATGTTTGTGTGCATGTATGTAATAAATCTTTACTTTCACGGTGTGTGTGTCTTGTCTTTTTTTGGGTATTTTTTTAGTAGCAGTACTACAGGTACCAGCGGGCCCGTTTTTCCGTTGCATGCTGGTACTTGTGGTTCTCCAAGTACCAGCATGCGGGGAGGCTTGCTGGGCCTTGTAGTACTGCTACTAAAAACAATATCTTTTCATTATCACAAAAGGCTATCAGCCTCCCCATCCGCAGCCCATTGGATGGGGGGGGACAGCCTCGGGCTTCACCCCTGGCCCTTGGGTGGCTGGGGGGGGGACCCCTTGATTGAAGGGGTCCCCACTCCCCCATGGTACCCCGGCCAGGGGTGACTAGTTGGATTTTTGATGCCACGGCCGCAGGGCACTATATCAAAGTGACCCCCGGCTGTGGCATTATCTGTCCAGCTAGTGGAGCCCGGTGCTGGTTTTAAAAATACGGGGGACCCCTACTCTTTTTGTCCCCCGTATTTTTGGAACCAGGACCAGGCGCAGAGCCCGATGCTGGTTGCTTAAATATGGGGGAACCCCTGTCAATTTTTCCTCCATATTTCTGCAACCAGGATCGGCTCAAAGAGCCCGAGGCTGGTTATGCTTAGGAGGGGGGACCCCACGCAATTTTTTTTAATAAAATAACAACTTTCCCACCCCTTCCCACTGATATACATGCACGGATCTCATGGATCCCTGCATGCCTATCCAATCACGGAAAAAAAAAGCAGGTCTGGTTTTTTTTTAGCACTTTTTTACGAGTTGTAATTTTTCACGGCAGTGTTTGTTTTTTTTTTGCTTTGCACTTCTTAGTAAATTACCGAGATTCATACTTAAACAGCCGCGTTTTGACCGATGGTGTATTCATTCGTAATTTTTTTCTTGGACTTGCAAAAAATTACGAATGCCCTCATCACTGCCGTGATTATTGCTTAGTAAATTACCGAGATGACACTTTGATGAAAAAACGGCATCTCGGTCAAAATCGGGAGCTTAGTAAATTTACCCCTTTGTTTAATACACAAAGTTATTAAAAATATTGTATTAAATTACCTTCAGGCTGTGTGTATAAGGTGTATATGAAACATAAATGAATTGTGTGAATGTAGACACACTTTGTTTAATGCACAGTTATAAAAAATATTGGCTAAAATGACCTTCAGGCTGTGTGTATAAGGTGTATATGTAACATAAATGCATTCTGTGCTTAGATTTAGGTCCCATCACCATGATATCTCACTATGGTATGCAATTATTCCAAAATATGGAAAAATCCCATATCCAAAGTACCTCTGGTCCCAAACATTTTGGATAAGGGAGACTCAACCTGTAATCCCATAAATTCACTTGTGAATATTCCAAATAATGGAGTTCATTTTTCAGCTCTTCATTGCTATTATATTAAAGTACTTTGTGGTGGAGCGTACAATTCAACCCATTGCTGGTGAAATAGGTGTCAAATAGGCATCTCCTAATAAACCACAATTATTACATTGAAATCTCACGCGAGCAAACGCAATCACAGAGTATGGAGACCTCCATGTAGCTTCATGTGGAACCTTTCAAATTGTACAAACAATAGCGGCAGCACATTACTGCAAGCTCATCCACAGAGTGATACCACAGAGAATTCCTTAATATACCCAGTGTATTACCATTGTCTCAGAAATAACAGTAATTACATCTGAGAGTATTCAGGTTACAAATCAGTTAATTGGTTTAACATAATATTTTACAAAAAAATATATGTAAATCAATCAAGTACGTCTCAGTATAATATATTTTGACACCAACAATATATTATTTTAATTTACATTATAGCAGTGAACACGGCTGTGGCACAGTATACATTATACAAAGCTTAGTTTTACTATACTTTATTAGAAAGATTTACTGAGCCATTATCATCGTAATCCTGCTAAAGATTCATAACCATAATTGATTTTATTAAAAGTTTAACTTGCCTCTGCTGAATTAACTTTCTCAAAATCCTGTTCTAGCACGGATTACATTTTTCCTTTTAATAAATTCCTATATTCATACATTTTTTAAGGTTTATTTAAACAGAACCATCTAATTATGCAACACATAAATTGACTTTCAATTTTTGTGTTTAATTTACCTCTTCACTTTTAGCTGCTGAGTATTTGCTTGTTATTTCAATTTATAGTAGTTATTGTAATGGTTCTAATGTTTCTTTAATTGTCAATTTATAAACACTTATATTAAATTGGAATTTTATCTAATATATTACTCACATCAATTTGGTGATCTGTTACAGTAATAAGGATTACATAATAATTTAAAAATATATCTATAGTACATATTTCAGTTACTTTTTCTAATGAAAAGACAACATTTATGCAACCAGTGCCTTGATGAATATATAATTTTTTAATATATTTTTTTGTTAAAATAAGAAGTATATATTTAACAGTTCTCAAAGGTCAAATGTGAGGAACCAGCACTCTTGTAAAAATGGGACTTACTGTATATTACAAAAAAAGGAGGTGGTAGAAAACCATTGAAGGTGGACCATCGATGGTTTATAGCCATTGATGGACACAACTACCTTGAAGCAGTGCCGTAACTAGACATTTTAGCGCTGTGTGCAAGAAATGGCATTGCCCCCCCCCCTTTATAGAAAATAGAGGCAGTGTGCGCCGCAGGCGCACGGCAAAAATATAGGGGCGTGGCTTCATGGGGAAGGAGTGTGGCCACAAAATAATACCAATTCATATTACGGTGCACAGTAGTCTCCATTATTCAAATTACGCTGCACCAGGTAGAGCCCCTTTTACACATTACTGCAGCCAGTCCCCCTTTTTACGCATTACGGCAGACAGCGTCCCCCTTTTTACACATTACGGCAGACAGCGTCCCCTTTTTTACACATTACGGCAGCCAGCATCCCCTTATTACACATTACGGCAGCCAGCGTCCCCTTATTACACATTATGGCAGCCAGTCCCCCTTTTACACATTTGGTAGACAGGCTAGATAGATAGATAGATAGATAGATAGATAGATAGATAGAATAGATGATACTTACCATCTCTCCGCTGGCTCAGGCAGTCAGTCTCCTATGTGCTGGCAGCTCCGGAGGCAGAGGAGAAGGAGGAGGAGGTAGGGGGACTCGGGAGCCGCAGCAGCGCACTGTAATTGGTAGCGGCGCTACATGCAGCTGTCCCTCTCCTTCTGCATAGGCTGGCCGCCGCTGTGAATGCTGGGATGAGGGAAGCGCATCCCAGCATTCACAGCGGTGGCGGCCAGCCTATGTGGAAGGAGAGGGATAGCTGCAGCAGTGCCACTACCAATTACATAGCGCTGCTGCAGCTCCCGAGTCCCCCTCCCTCCTACTCCTTCTCCGCTTCCTCCGGAGCTGCTCCTCTCCTCCTCCGGCGCACACAGGCGGCTTGTAATGAGTCAGTTTGACTCATTACAAGCCGCTGACTTGGAATGTGGGCAGTTGCGCCCACAGATCGACTGCGCTGTGTGCCAGGTACACCTGGCACACACGTAGTTAGAGGAGAAATATCCAATCAGCGTGACACATCATACAAATACTAAATTGGACTGCTTGCTGGTACATTGAAAACTTCCAGTTTGTTCTAGAACCTGACTGTCACATTTGGAACTCTATACTTGATACAAACTGCTACTAATAATAATTACATATGGATATCCTTAAGGACCAATTTACCTGTATAAATCCAATTTTGCGGTAACAAATATCCTTTTGGATTAATCAGGAGCTGCAAACATATATAATGCTACATAGTGTATTTATATGTGTCTGAATGTTTTAAAAGGTGTTAATTTATGCTAGATGTTTATCAGATAATAATAAGAGCCAACTATACATAAAGATTAATAATTTTCATTATCTTATAATTTCGTTTTATGGTGGTCATTCCGAGTTGTTCGCTCGCTAGCAGTTTGTAGCAGTCGTGCAAACACTAAGCCGCCGCCCTCTAAGAAGTGTATTTTAGCTTAGCAGAAGTGCGAATGAAAGGATCGCAGGGCGGCTCTAAAACCTACTCTGCGCTTGCGATCACTTCAGACTATTTAGTTCCTGTTTTGACGTCACGAACACGCCCTGCGTTCGCCCAGCCACTCCTGCGTTTTTCCTGGCACGCCTGCGTTTTTTTGAACACTCCCTGAAAACGGTCAGTTGACACCCAGAAACACCCTCTTCCTGTCAATCACTCTGCGGCCAGCAGTGCGACTGAAATGCCTCGCTAGACCTTGTGTGAAACTGCATCGGCCGTTGTGAAAGAACGTCGCGCATGCACATTGCGCCGCATATGCATGCGCAGAAGTGCCGCTTTTTTGCCTGAACGCTGCGCTGTGACCGAAAACAGCTAGCGGACAATTCGGAATGTCCCCTATGTCCTTGTAAAAGTTCATGTTGTCTTTGTCTCCTTAGCGACTTTTTAGTGACACACGATTAAAAGTTAAGATTGAATAATTGTTCATTTAAACAAAATACATAAGTGCACCAAAAAGGAGTTTTCTACTGTTGACCAATTTTTATAGCGCATGGCCCCATTTTACAGTATACAGTACTTAATTCCATGGTGCACCACCAGCCAGATATACTATTGGGATTAGATTAGCTGAAGGCTGCATAAGCCTGAGGCCATATAAGAGCCCAATTTTTTGTGATTGGTTGTTTATAACTAAGCAGTTGCTAGGTAGTTTATGGTTTTCAGTTGTATTTTTCCTATAGGATTATAGGGCTGTCCATCAAGGGTTTAGGGGTTGGTCTCAGGATAATATATAATCCGTAGTCATGTGCCTCAGACTTCCTCTTGCCATTTTGAATGGCCCAGGAAGGCTGAGTATATTGCCAGTGTTATTTGCCTTGTATTCTGTTACTGTTTTCCTTATTTGTTTTACTTTAGAGATTTAGTTGCTCTGCCTCCCTTGCCTTCCCTCCTCCTGTATTACTGTGCCCTATTGTGCTGTGTTTTTTGAGCTCTCATCATGCCGCGTCCCCGCAGGTCCGCCCCCCCCTCCCGTCGCCTCGTGGAAGCCGCGGTACCCTGCGCCCGCGATCACGGAGAGCACCCTCCCGGAGGTTGCTCCCGGCGTCTGAGGTGTCTCGGCTCCCTCACCCGGTGCGGCGGGCTTAAGTGCGTCTCCCCTTTCCCCCCGCCGGTTGCTGCAGCCAGCGGCGCGGGCGCCCACGTGGTGCCTGGTATCCGTGGGCGGGCTGCGGGGGGTGAGGGGGGGAAATAGCTGCAGGGGGGAACTATCACTGTGGGGCTGCAGGAGTCTCCTGTGCCCTATTTTCCTCTGGCCAGGGCTGCTGCGGATGGGCTCCCCTCTGCGGGGGGGCCGTTTTCACCCGCTTATATTGTTGGGGATGGGGCTGGTAGTGCAGGCCCCGGTATTCTAAGGGGGATGGGGACTCCGCGGAGTGCCGCGTCGGATGCCCCACGGGCAGCTTCGGTGCTGGGGTCCCCGGCTGGGGATCTCTCAGCGGGGGCATTTCCACATGACTCACCCACTGGGTCACCCCCTGGGTATCTGCGCGCGTCTGCATCCCCGGTCGTCGGGCTCCATGCGCTTCCCCCCGGCCCGGTGGGGGCGGTGCAGATGGTGGCGAGGCAGTCGTCCATTGCGGCTGCGTTCCACCTGCCTGGCCCTCCTCTGTCGTTTTCTGCGCCCCCCGGGTTTGCCGGGGGACAGTTTTTCCCCAGTGGCCTTCCCTGGCCAGTTGCGCAGGCGTTTCCCGCGTCCTCCGGAGCGCCTTTCACAGGACTCCCAGTTTCCTCCACACAGCACTTTTCACCGTATTTTGCCAGTTCGGCCGCTGGGGTCCAGCCCACGTGGTCACCCGGCGGCCCTCGGGTTGCACTCCCCCCCTGCTTTTGCGGGGTCATATTTCGGGTCCTCTCCGGCTGGGGCGAACCCTTTGGCCAAATTTTGGCAGCCACCCCCACTCCTGCTCCATTCCATCCTGTTTCGTCAGGATTTCCCGGGTCGGCGGGGTACCTTTCACCTACCACATGGCTTCCTGCCTACGCCGTTAGGGGTGCACCGGTGGTCAGGGCTACCTTCCCTCCCGTCATTACGTTCTCCTTCGTGGGGTGTCCTCCCCTGCCGCTGCCCGCTGGCCCCCCTCCGCCGAGCGAATGTGCTTTGCCCCCACTCCCGCCCGTTCCCCCCATTTCTGTCGATGCGCTGGTTTTTCCTGTGCCTGTTGTCCCTTCTGTTTCCTCCGCTCAGGTGATGGCGAGTTCAGGGACATCGGGGACTTCGTTGCGGAGGGGCCGGAGGTAGGAGAAAGCAGCGCCCGCGGCACCGACAGGAGATGTTCCGCCCCAACCGGAGGCGGGTGAAGTGGATGACACTGTTCCGGGTCCTTCAGGCGCTGGTGAGCATGCTATTCCTTCTCCTTGTTCTTCTAGCACTTCTTCCACCTCTTCTAGTAGTGTTTCTTCAGGTTCTCCTCGGCGCCCGCGTAAACTGGCTAGGCTTATTGTGCGGCGCGTGGCTAAGGATCTCGAAAGGCGACGGCTCCGTCGGCGTCGGTTCCCTCTGATCCCCCCGTTATATGGAAATGGTCCATTGCGCCAATACGGCCGTTACGCGGGGGGTTCGCAAGCGGATGCGGGAGAAAATCAGGAAGAGGAATTACGTTGACATCTTCACCCTTACGGATGAGATGCGGCAGGCTTTTGATGCAGCTAAGAAAACGGGGGGCATTGGGGAAAATGCTTTCCGTAATTTTCATCAGTGGTTGCGGGGTTTCTTGGTTTACATGGCTTGCTACACCGAATCGCGGCCCACAGAGTATCCCAACTTGGTTAAATATCTCTTTCTGGTGCATGACATGTACTTGAAATCCAAGGGCTCCGCTTGGCGAGATTACGACGAGAAATTCCATCGTAATCAGGATGGTAACCCCATTTTGCCCGCGGGTTGCAAGGATGTCGAGGTTTGGTTGGAGGTCACGCAGCAGGTTAAGCCCACTGCGGACGCCACGGGCAAGAAGCCCTTGGCGACCGGTGCTTCGGGTTCCCGCTCCTTGGGTAAGGGCAGGTGTTTCACCTACAACGAAGGCAAATGCACCAGGGGCGTAAATTGACGTCTTCACCACTCATGCAAGTTGTGCGGGGCCGGCCACCCGGCCAAGGACTGCTCCTCGGCGGTGAGCGGTAAGCCCTCCGCTCCTTTCGAGGCCATGGGAGTTAGTAAGTAAGGCTCCCTCCCCCATTCGGGTTCTCGAATTGCGACGCTGGCTTAGTTTATACCCCGATAGGTCGGCAGCGTTATTCCTTTTGGAGGGTTTTAGTCACGGTTTTCGCCTGCCCATTTCGGATTCGGTGCATGTGGTGGCGCGCCAGAATTTGAAGTCGGCTTGCGAATTCCCGCATGAGGTCCGGCGGAAAGGTGGACGCGGAGATTGGCTTGGGGCGCATGTGTAGGCCCTACGCCTTTCCCCCTCTGCCCTCCTTGTGCATCTCCCCCATGGGGGTGGTGCCCAAGAAGGCCCCGGGTAAGTTCCGCCTGATACAGCACTTGTCACATCCTCATGGTGTTTCGGTCAATGACTCCATTCCCGAGGCCGTGTGCAGGGTGCGTTATCAGTCTTTTGATGAGGCTCTGCGCTTGGTTCGGGACTGTGGTCCGGGGGGCCTGTTGGCAAAATTAGACATTGAGTCGGCTTTTCGGCTCCTTCCCCTGCACCCTGATTCCCTGCGGTTCCTGGGTTTCAAATTGGGGGCCGAGTTTTACGTGGATCGGTGTCTCCCCATGGGCTGTTCAGTCTCCTGCACCTATTTTGAGAGATTTAGCACTTTTTTGCATTGGTGCGTCCAGGCCGCCTCCGGCCACCCCGGGGTTGCTCACTACCTGGACGATTTTCTCTTTATGGGCCCAGGAGGCAGTTCTGTCTGTGGCGATATTCTGTCGGTTGCCAGGTCCTTGTTCGAAAGGTTGGGTGTTCCCGTCGCGCCGGACAAGTGTGAGGGCCCCTCTAGTTGTCTTAGCTATCTGGGAATTGAGATAGACACAGTGGCGGGTTGCTGTCGCCACTGATAAAGTGCGTAAACTTTTAGGTTTAATTGACGATTGTTTGGGTAAGCGCAGGGTTCGGCTTAAGCAGGTACAGTCGTTGCTAGGTTCCTTCAACTTTGCGTGCCGGATTATTCCCATGGGGAGGGTTTTCTGTCGCAAACTTGAACGGGACACGGCGGGGACGGTCAGGCAACATCACACAGTGTACCTCTCCCGCGAGATCAGGGATGATTTGTGAGTTTGGGCTTCTTTCCTGGTGTCCTTCAACAGGGAGGTTTTGTGGCCTCCCCCTCGTTGTTCCAACAGTTGGCTCCAGTTGTTCACAGATGCCTCGGGCAGTCATGGCTTTTAGGGCATTTTTTGCCAGGTCCTGGTGCGCTGCTGCTTGGCCGTCCTCTTGGGTGGCACGGGGTTTCACTAGGAACCTCCTTTTGCTGGAATTGTTCCCGATCACTGTTGCTCTGGAGTTGTGGGCCTGCCAGTTCTCGAATCGGGACATCTCGTTCCGTTGCTACAACTTAGGAGTGGTACACGCTATCAATAATCAGCGTTCTTCTTCTCCCCAGGCTTTGTGGCTGTTGCGACATCTTGTGCTTGTCTGCTTGCGACGCAATATTAATTTCAGGGCCCGTCACGTTCCCAGAATCGACAATGGGATTGCGGATGCTTTGTCTCGGTTTCAATTTGATAAATTGCGTGAGTTGGTTCCGGGAGCGGCGGCGGAGGGTTTACCGTGCTTGCCTTCTGTCTGGCAGATTGTCAAGTCGGGTTAGTTGCTCTGGCCAGGTGTGCGTTGGCTCCTTCCACGCTCAGGGCATATGATGCGGCCTGTCATGATTTGTCGGCCTTTCAAAGTAGGTACGGTGTGGCAGGTGAGTCCCCGGTAGACGTTTTGATGGCCTTTGTTTGGGAGCATTATCAAGGGGGTAGGTCAAAAGCGGCCATGCCTTCTGCCCTTGCGGGCATTTCCTTTCACTCTCGGCTCCACGGGATGACGGACCCCACAGGGTCTTTTGTCCTTTCCAGAGCACTTAAGGCATGGGCTAGGGTGCGACCGGCGCCCGCGGACTCCCGTAGACCCGTGACGTTGCAGCTTCTAACGGAGTTGCTGGGTGTGCTGCCTCGAATCGCGGCCTTGGAGTTCGAGGTGGCCCTTTTTAGTTTTTTTCGTTTGCCCTAGCTTTCTTTGGGGCTTTCAGGGTGAGCGAGTTAGTAGCGTGCAGTAAGTCATCTCGTGATTCCGGTATGCTTTACGGGAATGTGCGCCTGCAGGATGGCCTGTTGCTCTGTAGGATTGTGCGGTGCAAGACAGATCAAACGGGTCGGGGTCGCTGGGTGTCCTTGGAGGCCCGGGAGGATGTGAGAGTTTGCCCGCTGCGGCTAGCGCAGGAGTATTTCCGTCTGAGGCCGTCGGGTGGTGACCAGTTGCTAGTGCATGCGCACGCTGGCCCGCTGACTAAGTTCCAATTTGCTTCGGTGTTTAAGAAATGTTTGGAGGCTCTGGGCTTGCGCAGGGTAGACTTCGGTACCCATTCCTTTCGGATTGGGGCGGCTACCCATGCAGCGGCTACGGGCTCCTCCCCGGCGGCTATTCGGGAGCTGGGCCGTTGGAAGTCTGCTTCCTATAAGTCTTATGTTCGTTTTGATAAGATTTAGGTGCGCCTGTTGCGCTAACCCAAAAACTTGTTTACTCGTCGGTTTTTGAACGCTTAGTGTTCAGGAATCGAGGGTGTGAAGTGAATTTTTAAATTTTCCTCCGAGGGGGCCTAAGTTCAGTTGGTTATTCTCTGAAAGTCCATGGGAGGTTTTTTGAGTTTTCTCCTTCACTTGGGTTATTTCTGTTTATTGCATTTATCTAAGTTTTGTGTTTCAAATTTCTGATGTTAGGGTGTATTTCTTTTTCAGCCGTCATTGATTTTGGGGAGCAAGTGTGGCTGGTTGGCAATTCTTACATTTTTTGGGCGGCAAGGCACTTAGGGCAGCTGACGTTTTTGGGACTAGGGAGTTTCGTTGGTTAGGTGTTCGTGGTATGCTTTGGGGTGATTTGTTACGGCTCCTTTTTCACCGTGAGCGCTGCTGGGGTCGCCCAAGCTGTATTGTCCTGCATTTGGGCGGCAATGATTTGGGCCGAGTTAAAGGCATCGACTTAATTTTGTCCATTAAGGCTGATTTGGTGGCGATTCGTTGTCACTGGCCTGGAGTCCGTATTGTGTGGTCTGAGATAGTTCCGCGTTTTCATTGGCGGTGTTCGGTGAGTTTCTTGGCTCTTGAGAAGGCTCGCAAGAAGGTGAATTCGGCGGTGTCGCTGTTTGTTAGGGCCATAGGTGGAGTGGCTGTCAGGCATCCTTTGCTTGTGCTGCGTAATAGGCAGTTCTACAAGGAGGATGGGGTTCAACTTTCTCCGGACGGAGTTCAGGTTTTCCTGGAGGATGTTTATGATCCTTTTCATTAGGGATCTTTAGTTTTATCTTGTTTGCTTGTTTGGATGGCGGTGGCGGTTTGTTAAACCTTTGTGGCGGGAAGTCGCTACCAACCAGCAGTCAAATAGGCATAAGTGGTCATTGTGGGGCACCCTCTTTAGAAGGACGGCAGGTGTGTCCTTCCCTACAATTATAGTTTAAAGAGTTGGTCAGCGATCAATAAATATCGTCTGACCTTTAACTCCAGCTACCGTGTCCGTGTCTTTATTTCAGTGTGTGTCGTTTATTTTAGTGGTAAAATAGCTTAAGAAAGGTTGATGTTAATCGCAATAAAATTATGGGCGCCTTAGATTAGCTGAAGGCTGCATAAGCCTGAGGCCATATAAGAGCCCAATTTTTTGTGATTGGTTGTTTATAACTAAGCAGTTGCTAGGTAGTTTATGGTTTTCGGTTGTATTTTTCCTATAGGATTATAGGGCTGTCCGTCAAGGGTTTAGGGGTTGGTCTCAGGATAATATATAATCCGTTGTCATGTGCCTCAGACTTCCTCTAACCATTTTGAATGCCCTCCCGCCCTCCCTGATTATTTTTCATTTGTTCTTGTCCTCTCCAGTTGGCTCTTGACAGCCAGATTGGCGGGAAGTCGCTACCAACCAGCAGTCAAATAGGCATAAGTGGTCATTATGGGGCACCCTCTTTAGAAGGACGGCAGGTGTGTCCTTCCCTTGCGGGTGGACATTTAGACGTTCCCCTGCGGGAACAGAACGTTTGCCAGAGATAAGAGTGGTGAGGCCAGCACAATGCGGGTTGTGCAGGAAGGAGGCGTTGTTGTTGGTTAACCCCCTCCTTGGTTTGTTGGATTTCATCTAAGTGACTGGAGCTGGTGTCTGGTAGCAGCTTTTCCTTTGCCATCCTCCAATCTAAATTAACTTCACAACCTAAATTAATTTCAATTACAATTATAGTTTAAAGAGTTGGTCAGCGATCAATAAATATCGTCTGACCTTTAACTCCAGCTACCGTGTCCGTGTCTTTATTTCAGTGTGTGTCATTTATTTTAGTGGTAAGATAGCTTAAGAAAGGTTGATGTTAATCGCAATAAAATTATGGGCGCCTTAGATTAGCTGAAGGCTGCATAAGCCTGAGGCCATATAAGAGCCCAATTTTTTGTGATTGGTTGTTTATAACTAAGCAGTTGCTAGGTAGTTTATGGTTTTCGGTTGTATTTTTCCTATAGGATTATAGGGCTGTCTGTCAAGGGTTTAGGGGTTGGTCTCAGGATAATATATAATCCGTAGTCATGTGCCTCAGACTTCCTCTTGCCATTTTGAATGCCCTCCCTGATTATTTTTCATTTGTTCTTGTCCTCTCCAGTTGGCTCTTGACAGCCAGATTGGCGGGAAGTCGCTACCAACCAGCAGTCAAATAGGCATAAGTGGTCATTATGGGGCACCCTCTTTAGAAGGACGGCAGGTGTGTCCTTTCCTTGCGGGTGGACATTTAGACGTTCCCCTGCGGGAACAGAACGTTTGCCAGAGATAAGAGTGGTGAGGCCAGCACAATGCGGGTTATGCAGGAAGGAGGCGGTGTTGTTGGTTAGCCCCCTCCTTGGTTTGTTGGATTTCATCTAAGTGACTGGAGCTGGTGTCTGGTAGCGGCTTTTCCTTTGCCATCCTCCAATCTAAATTAACTTCACAACCTAAATTAATTTCAATTTCAATTACAATTATAGTTTAAAGAGTTGGTCAGCGATCAATAAATATCATCTGACCTTTAACTCCAGCTACCGTGTCCGTGTCTTTATTTCAGTGTGTGTAGTTTTTTTTAGTGGTAAGATAGCTTAAGAAAGGTTGATGTTAATCGCAATAAAATTATGGGCGCCTTAGATTAGCTGAAGGCTGCATAAGCCTGAGGCCATATAAGAGCCCAATTTTTTGTGATTGGTTGTTTATAACTAAGCAGTTGCTAGGTAGTTTATGGTTTTCGGTTGTATTTTTCCTATAGGATTATAGGGCTGTCTGTCAAGGGTTTAGGGGTTGGTCTCAGGATAATATATAATCCGTAGTCATGTGCCTCAGACTTCCTCTTGCCATTTTGAATGCCCTCCCGCCCTCCCTGATTATTTTTCATTTGTTCTTGTCCTCTCCAGTTGGCTCTTGACAGCCAGATTGGCGGGAAGTCGCTACCAACCAGCAGTCAAATAGGCATAAGTGGTCATTATGGGGCACCCTCTTTAGAAGGACGGCAGGTGTGTCCTTCCCTTGCGGGTGGACATTTAGACGTTCCGCTGCGGGAACAGAACGTTTGCCAGAGATAAGAGTGGTGAGGCCAGCACAATGCGGGTTATGCAGGAAGGAGGCGGTGTTGTTGGTTAGCCCCCTCCTTGGTTTGTTGGATTTCATCTAAGTGACTGGAGCTGGTGTCTGGTAGTGGCTTTTCCTTTGCCATCCTACAATCTAAATTAACTTCACAACCTAAATTAATTTCAATTTCAATTACAATTATAGTTTAAAGAGTTGGTCAGCGATCAATAAATATCGTCTGACCTTTAACTCCAGCTACCGTGTCCGTGTCTTTATTTCAGTGTGTGTAGTTTATTTTAGTGGTAAGATAGCTTAAGAAAGGTTGATGTTAATCGCAATAAAATTATGGGCGCCTTAGATTAGCTGAAGGCTGCATAAGCCTGAGGCCATATAAGAGCCCAATTTTTTGTGATTGGTTGTTTATAACTAAGCAGTTGCTAGGTAGTTTATGGTTTTCGGTTGTATTTTTCCTATAGGATTATAGGGCTGTCCGTCAAGGGTTTAGGGGTTGGTCTCAGGATAATATATAATCCGTAGTCATGTGCCTCAGACTTCCTCTTGCCATTTTGAATGCCCTCCCGCCCTCCCTGATTATTTTTCATTTGTTCTTGTCCTCTCCAGTTGGCTCTTGACAGCCAG
Source organism: Pseudophryne corroboree (assembly GCF_028390025.1). Classification (NCBI taxonomy): domain Eukaryota; kingdom Metazoa; phylum Chordata; class Amphibia; order Anura; family Myobatrachidae; genus Pseudophryne; species Pseudophryne corroboree. The sequence goes on from NC_086444.1 coordinate 840,885,370, forward strand.
ATTGGCGGGAAGTCGCTACCAACCAGCAGTCAAATAGGCATAAGTGGTCATTGTGGGGCACCCTCTTTAGAAGGACGGCAGGTGTGTCCTTCCCTTGCGGGTGGACATTTAGACATTCCCCTGCGGGAACAGAATGTTTGCCAGAGATAAGAGTGGTGAGGCCAGCACAATGCGGGTTATGCAGGAAGGAGGCGGTGTTGTTGGTTAGCCCCCTCCTTGGTTTGTTGGATTTCATCTAAGTGACTGGAGCTGGTGTCTGGTAGCGGCTTTTCCTTTGCCATCCTCCAATCTAAATTAACTTCACAACCTAAATTAATTTCAATTACAATTATAGTTTAAAGAGTTGGTCAGCGATCAATAAATATCGTCTGACCTTTAACTCCAGCTACCGTGTCCGTGTCTTTATTTCAGTGTGTGTCGTTTATTTTAGTGGTAAGATAGCTTAAGAAAAGTTGATGTTAATCGCAATAAAATTATGGGCGCCTTAGATTACCTGAAGGCTGCATAAGCCTGAGGCCATATAAGAGCCCAATTTTTTGTGATTGGTTGTTTATAACTAAGCAGTTGCTAGGTAGTTTATGGTTTTCGGTTGTATTTTTCCTATAGGATTATAGGGCTGTTCGTCAAGGGTTTAGGGGTTGGTCTCAGGATAATATATAATCCGTAGTCATGTGCCTCAGACTTCCTCTTGCCATTTTGAATGCCCTCCCGCCCTCCCTGATTATTTTTCATTTGTTCTTGTCCTCTCCAGTTGGCTCTTGACAGCCAGATTTGCGGGAAGTCGCTACCAACCAGCAGTCAAATAGGCATAAGTGGTCATTATGGGGCACCCTCTTTAGAAGGACGGCAGGTGTGTCCTTCCCTTGCGGGTGGACATTTAGACGTTCCCCTGCGGGAACAGAACGTTTGCCAGAGATAAGAGTGGTGAGGCCAGCACAATGCGGGTTATGCAGGAAGGAGGCGGTGTTGTTGGTTAGCCCCCTCCTTGGTTTGTTGGATTTCATCTAAGTGACTGGAGCTGGTGTCTGGTAGCGGCTTTTCCTTTGCCATCCTACAAACTAAATTAACTTCACAACCTAAATTAATTTCAATTTCAATTACAATTATAGTTTAAAGAGTTGGTCAGCGATCAATAAATATCGTCTGACCTTTAACTCCAGCTACCGTGTCCGTGTCTTTATTTCAGTGTGTGTCGTTTATTTTAGTGGTAAGCTAGCTTAAGAAAGGTTGATGTTAATCGCAATAAAATTATGGGCGCCTTATTTGATTCCATATACTAACTTTCATATTAGGTGACTTTGTTATATTGTCCTACTCAATCATTTTTTTCCAGTGCTGATTCTAAAATACTCTTCCTTCTAAGTATTTGCATGCTCTGGAAGCAAGAATACAGCCACACCCCTTTCACAACAAAACCATGCCCCCAGGACAATAGAGAGCCTGGCTGGGCCCAGGTACTTTTCAGGGGGAGTGGCCTAATCATAGGAGGCGTGGCAATGCACCCTAAGAAAAAAATACATCAAAAAAAATATTTTAAGAACTTCCCTGACCACACTGCAGCTCCGGCACACAGTAGCGTGTGCTGGGCTGAGGAGAAAAGCTGCATCTGCTGCTGCCAGGTAAGGGCTGGGGCATTTGTATTTGCACTGGGTGACACCAAACCTAGTGATGCCACTGTACTCATCTATAGAGTCACAGTCATTCGCAAATTTAGCGCATATTGTATTGCCATTTAAGGAGCGTAATTTAAGTGTAATGTCTTTCTTCTTACATAGGCTAATCTCCATGAGGGCATGTCAACCAAATTGCAGGTTTTGCAGACTTGTGTGTATGCATAACTACTAAGCCTGTATTCTAATGGCTCGTTTGCACCTAGAATAGGACTGGTGCATGCACTAACGATGATAATGACAGCCATAAACCAATCACACGGATAGCGGTGGCCACAGAGGTGCTTTCAACTTTGCTTAGTCAATTAGTTCTGTGCATACAATGTGTGAGCATTTTCATCCATCTTGCTTTCAAAACTGCTTCAGCCTCAAAGTATCTCACAGTACATTTTACAGTATCTTTTTCTAAAATTCTTTTAAGTGTTAGAAAACAATTGTCTATTGTTTGATTATACATAGTCGAGCAATCACATGTAAGATGGGTTGGGATGTGGAACAAGATGTACACTTTGTTCATGTGTGTGTTATTTTGTTAATCCGCAGCTTGCAAATCTGTGACTTCACTGCAGTCCCTGGTGCACACTGTCAATTCTATAGAGACACAGCCCACATAGACATAGAACTATTTTTATTTATGGAAATATTGAATGGGGCTCCATCTCTCAAACTAGGACTATTTCATGGCGCTGTCCTATATATGTATTGCTTTATGTGTATATAATGGTCACAAAAAGGCACTTAAATAATATACAGCAACAAAGATTTCTTTCAATAGGAATTCAAACACTTAAAAAAAATGTATTTAGACTCTTAACAAGAATTAGGTCACAGGAGATATAGGCCCTCATTCCGAGTTGTTCGCTCGTTCTTTTTCATCGCATCGCAGTGAAAATCCGCTTAGTACGCATGCGCAATGTTCGCACTGCGACTGCGCCAAGTAACTTTACTATGAAGAAAGTATTTTTACTCACGGCTTTTTCTTCGCTCCGGCGATCGTAATGTGATTGACAGGAAATGGGTGTTACTGGGCGGAAACACGGCGTTTCAGGGGCGTGTGGCTGAAAACGCTACCGTTTCCGGAAAAAACGCAGGAGTGGCCGGGGAAACGGTGGGAGTGCCTGGGCGAACGCTGGGTGTGTTTGTGACGTCAACCAGGAACGACAAGCACTGAACTGATCGCACAGGCAGAGTAAGTCTGGAGCTACTCTGAAACTGCTAAGTAGTTAGTAATCGCAATATTGCGAATACATCGGTCGCAATTTTAAGAAGCTAAGATTCACTCCCAGTAGGCGGCGGCTTAGCGTGTGTAACTCTGCTAAATTCGCCTTGCGACCGATCAACTCGGAATGAGGGCCATAGTGTGTAATAATCACATGCTTTATAAATCCTGCTACTATCATATCGCTAAAACAAATTAAACATTTTTATGTTAACATTAATCATACCGTGTTTGGTGACTACTGTTTATTGTCAAGCTTAATGATACAAATCTACCCTTGTTAATGCAGTCCATCTACTAATTTATCATTCTGGACCATTAACCCATAGAAAATTGTGATTAATGACACTGCAGAGAAATAATGAAAAGGTTTGTAACACTCATGTCATTCTGGTTCACCTAATAATGCAACATAATTAACCGCTATAATGTATGCAAATTTTTCTTTAAATTAAATGTTGACTAGTCACTTGAAGGCGTTTTACTGTATGTCATAAGACGGCAAGAAGAATAATATTACATTTATTTTAAGTTATGTTACTTTATCAAATTTATTTAAATAGAATCAGAGCAGTAGCATAATAATCAAAATAACAGATTGATTTCAACCTTCACAAATGTTTGTAGCTACTCATTGGCCATTTAGGAATAATAACAAGGTAAAGATATAACAAGTTAAAGCTATGGCCAAAGGTAACTAACAGAATCATTATAGTAGTGGATCAAGGGTTGCAGTTGTGGAGGCTTATCAGTTTAGAGGTGAAACTGGCCTGGTGATGTCAGCTCATCAGTTTACAGTGTCCACACTCAGCTATTCTGAGCATACTCGAGGGCCAGCAATTGTACAGTGCTACCCTATTTAACTTCAATACTGAAGACCAAATGGCGCTTCACAAAAGACACCCATTGAGGCTACTTAGAAGAACAGAATGGGGGCCCAGGAACTTTGCAGCCCCTTTACCTCCAAAATAACATTCTATCACCATTAGAATGTAAGCTCTCACGAGTAGGGCCCTCTTCCCTCATGTGCTTATACGTTTCTTACTTTAATAATCCTCAACTGCCCAGATCCCGCAGTTTTTTGGCCACCTGGAACTTATCTCTATGTTTACTGGCGTAGTTATGCTTAGTTGCCCTGTACTTGTCCTATATTGTCTTCAACTGTAAGTCACTGTTTTCCTGTTTTGATTATGTGCATATGTACTCTGTAATTGGGCGCTGCGGAACCCTTGTGGCGCCATATAAATAAAGGATAATAATAATAATAATAATAATCACTGCATTCAATGTGCAATAATAAATGTTCTACAATTGCCATTCTGTTAAGGGGGGTACACACTGAGAGATCCATGCTTAAATTCAAAGAAATCTGACTAGATTGCTTAGAACTGAAGCACAGATCTCTCTGTGTGTATGCCCCACAGCGATAGCAATGCGCGGTCCCGACTGCATGCAGGTTCAATCTAGCACATCGCTCATTTCAGCGCTGGGTGAAATGAGCAGCACCCCCGCCGCCCGCCTTGCTCAGCACACATTGCGCTGTCTGTGATAGATCGCTCAGCACACATCTCTCCCTGTGTGTTCGGGGCTATAGTTGTTTTTGGCCACAGATTTACCTTGTTCTCATTTAGAAACAGCCCTGGGTGCATATTTGTAGCAATTTTATCTAATATTTAGATATTTTTTGCTGTATTGCTAGCATTCAACCATGCACTGTTTGCAAAATTAAAATTTCAGGTCGGACCATGTCCTTATATGATTTTTGACCTAAGTCTCACTGATTTGCACTTGTCCTGCTTTAGCCCAAACCTGTACTTATTTTCATCTCACTTAACTGTTGTATAATACCACTTTCACATCGCAAAAGCGCGTTGCACCTGGGACTTGTACACAGGTCCTTCCCGGATGCGACTCGCTTGAGACCCCTTTCAGTCCGGCGGCACCAACCTGACATATTGCCTGGTTGGTGACGTGTGCAGTAGTGATGTGTGTGGAGACGGCACATGGATATCAGATCATCTCCAGTGCCACCTGTCTCTATAGCACCGCTTCTCCCTGTAGAGTGCACGGGTCCTGGGTTGCCTCAACCCGGCAACCCGTTCACACTGCACTTTAACCAGGGAATAACCCTGCTTTATTCCCGAGTTGAAATACTGGGTCAGTCAACCTGGGAAATTCTAACATACCCCTATCACACAGCACCTTGACCTGCATCGACCCAGCAATATGCCAGGTTATTTGTGCAATGTGAAAGGGGTATTAGTAAAGAATTATTGTGGTTACCTGTTTGTATGTACTTTCTTATTCTGTGTTCTTACTATTCACAATGTCTGGTGCAAATAATTATTTTACATGTAGTGGATATATGTTTGATAATATAATTGATGCAAAATGACCCATTGAAGAAACCAATAATCACCCCACTGATCACTTAGGACTAAGTTGCATCTGTAGGCAGTAGGGTGCACATTTACACACTATTTGTATCTTACAACCTATCATCCCCCTGATCCTCTCTCAAAATTCCTTGACATCCTTGCTTTCTGGCTCTCCCATTTCCTCTTTTCTGACCTTCCTTCCCTCATCTTAGGTGACTTCAATATCCCTATCAATATCTCTACAGAAATCTCTGCCTCTAAACTCCTTACCTTCACATCATCACTTGGTCTCTCACAATGGACCTCTTCACCCTCCCATGTGAGTGAACATTCACTTGATCTGTTCTTTTCTCACTGTTGTTGTATCTCTACACAAATTGACAATTTCCCACCTCTGACCATCACCTTCTCTCTTACCTTATCCCTCACTCCTTCTCCACCACTGTCTTACAAGGCTATAATCACTATGCATTTCATTAAGGCTATGAACACTGTATCCTTATCCTCCCTGCTTGACTCACTCTCTCCATATTATCTCTCCCTCCCCATCCATCTCACCAACTCTTTTGAGATGGAGCTATGGCTCTCATCTGGTCCTTCCCTCTTTCACCTAACCCCCTTGACCCTATCTCCTCCTCCCTCCTCCGCTATCTCCTTCCTTCTGCCTGCATATCTCTACATTCAATTACTGACATCAAGCATAATCCCCCTTATTCTTAAAAAAAACCCCTCCCTTAATTCTAACATTCTCTCAAACTACCAACCCATATCTTTCCTCTCATTTTCCTCCAAACTCCTTGAGCGTATTGTCTACAACCGCCTTACCACTTTTCTGTACTCCCACTCCCTACTTGATCCATTTCAGTCTGGTTTCCATCAGCTCCGCTCCAGTGAAACTTCCCAAAATCAGCAAAGAGCTCTTTGCTGCCAAATCCAGGGGTCACTACTCTGCTCATTCTTCTTGATATTTCTGTTGCTTTTAACACTGTGGACCACCCTCTCCTCCTCCAAATCCTTCTCTCTCTCTCTGTCTGCATGGTACTGCCCTCTCCTGGCTGTCCTCCTACCTCTCTCTCTTTCTACTGTACATCTTTTCTCATGACTATACGCACCCCACCTTCCATTAACGGTATGTCCCCCCCAAGGTTCTGTTCTGGGACCTATTCTCCCTCTATATGTCTTCCCTAGGTGAGCTCATCAGGTCTTTTGGCCTCCAATATGATCTCAATGATGATGACACTCAGATCTACCTTTCCTGCCATGACCTCTCCCCCTCTCTTCTCACTCATATCTCCAACTGTCTCTCTGCTATTTCTTTCTGGATGTCCCAATTATTTCTTAAACTTAACATGTCTAAGACTGAGCTAATCATCTTCCCACCCTCCAATATAACCTCATCTCCCATTTCATTATCTATTGACAGCACAACCATCACCTGTAGCCCCCGAGTGCGCTGTCTTGGAGTTAACCTTTACTCCTCCTTCTCCTTCAAACCACATATCCAGCACCTCTCGTCTTTCCATTTCTATCTCAGAAATATTTCTAGCATCAGACCCTTTCTCACCTTAAAGGCAACTAAGACCCTCATTCACTCAATGGTCACCTCCATATTTAACTACTGTAACCTCCTCCTAGCTGGGCTCCCTGACATATGCCTCTCTCCACTCCAGTCTATCCAGATCCCCACCCCTTTCCACTTCAATCTATCCTTAATGCTGCAACCCAACTCATATTCCTATCCAAATGTGCTACATTTGCCTCCCCTCTCCCATGAGCCCCACACTGGCTCCCAATACCCTTCAGACCCCAATTCAAGCTTCTCACACTCACGTAGAAAGCCCTCACCCAATCCTCTCCTATTTAAATGGGACCTAATCTCCCTTTACACTCCTACCTGCCACTCCACTCCATAAATGCATGCCTCTCCCTATCAGACTCTCCACCTACCTTCAAAACTTCCAACTGAATCTCAAAACCCACTTTTTCATTAATGCATCAATCTCTCATCCTTACCCACTGCTCCTTGCTTCTTTCTCACTGTCTTTGCCATCTGTGCCACTCATGTCTGTCTGCCCCTCCCGTTTAGAATGCAGGCTCTTAATGTGTGTGATGACTGCCTGACCCATGGTGTATCACAGCCACAGCTGCACTGGGGATGCAGCACTAAACTTCTTCATGTATAAGCCCACCCCCAGACTCCTGTGTTACTAGCCAATGGGAGTATGGGGGTTGGCTTAAACAGGAAGGAAAACTGAAGCTGAGTGCTGCATCCCAAGTGCAGCTGCCAGCTGTGATACACAGCATCGCTGACAATACTAGGGGTCAGGCAGCCATCACACATATTACATGTAACATTAAAGTTATGTATATATGTCCTTAAACACCCCCCCCCCCTTCCCATGCTACAGTATGTGTGGAGGCAGCAGGCGCCACTGACCTGGAGAACAACTGCAACTAAGTTACTCTCTTTAGTAATAAATGGTTTTATTACTTCGCTCTCATTGCTCTGTTTCTCTGTTTGGGAATAATATCCATTGTGCAAAAGATAAAGGATGTTATTAATATTATTCTTATAATCATTTACGTATGAATATTATTGTATTTGTTTTCATTTCTGTTTTCTTTAAAATGGATAGGGCTACCTTTCCCAAGAAGATTAATTATCTTTTCTGTAGGGGAGAAAGGCAAAACAGATATAACTTGTATATTGAATCTACCACAATACTTCCAAGTATAAAAGCTTAAAAAAATGTATATTTAACAATTCTTTTTATTAGCCTTGCAATTAAAAGCTTTAGTATGGTGTCCAGCTCCAAGAATATGATGGGCTCCAGTGCAACATAAATGCACAATAACACAATTTAATTACCTGGTGATAATGCGATGTTAATGTATCGCTCATTAAATGATTCTGGACAGGAAATGCTCATTGTAACAGAGAACACAGTATGCTTTCTTTCCTCTCTTCTCATGAGACTAATACCATAATATGGCTTAAATTCTTGTTTATTTTATTTAGTAATTAATTTGGAACTCTCCCGTTGTCACAACTGAGGGCCTGAGCTGACGGGAGGCAGCCTCAGTTGTAGGGGCTGAGATGTACCGGAACCTGGGAGGTTGTATCAGACCCCTGGACATGTAAGTAACATGAATAATAACTGCCCGAAGGCGTGACCACGACAACTTAGATAAAAGTCAATGATGTTTATTATGACAACTCCGCATCACAGCAGCAATAAAAGAAAACGTAAAAGTCAGCAAAGAATAAATACAGTTCCTGAGTACTACAGCATGGCAGGAGCCACAGGGCACTGGTAGTGTGAGATAGTTCTTATGATCTTCTAGATGGAAAGTCCTTACCAGGCCCGGCTGTAGCAATGGAGATAACCCAGGATTATACCAGCTGGTGTTCCAGGAAGAGCTGGGTTGCTGAAGGTAAAACAGCTGCTGTGGATACTGGCTGGAACCAGACTGTTGTTAGCACGGAGTGGATACTGGCTGGAACCAGTTAAATAATAAATGAACTTTGGGAGCGATGAAATGTGAACTGAAATGTAGAACTTGAGAGCGGAGAAATAATAATTCCGGTGGAGAGTGGTAAAGTGTAGAAAGGACACCGGCCCTTTAAGGGAAGCTGTACTCTGCTGGAAGCTGAGGCTGGAAGCAGGTAGTGTTGTAGCTGGAAACAGATGAATCCACAATGGATTGGAGAGTCAGGCTACACCGCAGGTGGAATGCTGGTGCGGGTCTCTATGGTGGAAGTCTTGAGACAGGAGCTGGAACCTGGAAGACAATCATAGAAGAGAGACAAACAGGAACTAGGTTTGACAACCAAAGCACTGACGTCTTCCTTGCTCAGGTACAGCTTACTTATACCTGCAGCAAGGAAGGGGTTGGCTAGGCAATTATGCAAATCAACAACACAGACAGCAGATTGGTGGAAATGATCAGATGACAGAATCCAAGATGGCTGCGCCCATGCAGACACTTGGAGGGAAGTTTGGTTTGTAATCCATGTGGTCTGGGAAACAGTAATGGCGGCGCCGGCCACCGGAGACAGGAGACGCCAGGCTGATAGATGCACATTTAACCACGCGGGCACAGCGGAGGCCGCGGCTGATGAAAAGACCACTCTGTATGTGGAAACTCAGGAACAGCGGAATCCGGTCCTGGAACGCTGAGCCCGCCTTAGGAGGCATCTGAAGGGTAAGTAATGGCGTCCAGATACCCGGATCGTGACAGCACCCCCCCCTTTAGGAGTGGCCCCAGGACACTTCTTAGGCTTTAAAGGAAACTTTGCGTGGAAATTTCGGACCAAGGCAGGAGCATGGACGTCAGAGGCATTGGTCCAAGAGCGTTCTTCAGGACCATAGCCCTTCCAGTCAATGAGATACTGAAGTTGACCGTAACGGTGACGTGAGTCCAGGATCTTGGCCACTTCATACTCAACGCCTCGTTGAGTTTGGACTTTCGGAGTTGGTGGAAGTGAGGAATGAAACCGATTCAAGATTAGCGGTTTCAACAGGGAAACATGGAATGTCCTGGGTATTTTTAAGAAGGGAGGTAACTGGAGTCTGTAAGCAACAGGATTGATGACTTGATCAATTTTGAAAGGACCGATGTAGCGAGGTGCAAACTTCATACTGGGAACTCTTAACCTCAAATTCTTCGTGGATAACCATACCCGATCACCCACCTTGAGAGCAGGAACTGCTCGACGCTTCTTATCCGCAAACTTCTTGTACCTGAACGATGCCTTGAGCAGAGCTGATCGTACGCTCTTCCAGATATTGGCAAACTGATGCAAGGTGATATCCACTGCGGGAACAGAAGTTGCTGGAAGCGGTTGGAACTCAGGGACTTTAGGGTGGAATCCAAAGTTGGTGAAGAATGGTGTTGAAGAAGATGAAGAATGATACTGGTTGTTATGACAGAACTCGGCCCAGGGAAGTAATTGAACCCAGTCATCTTGAGAGGAGGACACATAGATGCGGAGGAAGGCCTCCAAGTCCTGATTCACCCTCTCAGTTTGACCATTGGTCTGAGGATGGTAAGCCGTGGAAAACTTTAACTTGACTTGGAGGACTTGACATAAACTTCGCCAGAATTTGGCTGTGAATTGAACTCCTCGATCTGAGATAATTTCTTCTGGAAGACCGTGGAGTCGGAAGATCTCTTGTATGAATACTTGAGCCAACTTGGAAGCTGACGGAAGACCGGTGAGAGGAATGAAGTGTGCCATCTTGGTGAACCGGTCAACTACCACCCAGATGGTATTGAACTTGTTGCACATGGGCAAATCTGTAATAAAATCCATCGACAAATGGGTCCATGGTCGACGGGGAACAGATAGTGGAACCAGTTGCCCCGCAGGCGACTGGCGGGATACTTTATGTTGAGCACATTTTGGGCAAGATGCAATAAACTCCAAAACGTCCTTTTTCAGAGTTGGCCACCAATAGGACCTAGAGATAAACTCCAGGGTTTTTTGGATACCTGTATGTCCGGCAAAACGGGAAGCATGGGCCCAATGCATGAGCTTCTTCCTTAGTGTCGGCTTCACAAAACTTTTCCCTGATGGGGGCGTAGAGTCCATCCCTACCGTGGAGAATGCCAACGGATTTATAATAGGATGCTTGTCTGAAGACTCTGACTCATTTTCTTGCTCCCATGAGCGGGAAAGGGCATCGGCCTTGCGATTCTGAGAGCCCGGACAGAACTGGAGTTTAAAGTCGAACCTGGAAAAGAAAAGTGCCCATCTGGCCTGACGAGGGTTGAGACATTGTGCGCCTTTTAGATATAGAAGGTTCTTGTGGTCTGTAAGGATGGTGATTGAATGAGAAGCTCCCTCCAACAGATATCTCCACTCCTCTAGAGCGAGCTTGATGGCTAGCAACTCCTGGTCGCCAATGGCATAGTTGCGCTCCGCTGGGGAGAACTTCCGTGAGAAGAAACTGCAAGGATGTAAATGACCATCTTTAGCCCTCTGAGATAACACCGCTCCTACTCCAACGGAGGAGGCATCCACCTCTAAGATGAAAGGAGAGTCGATGTCAGGCTGTTTCAGGACAGGTGCAGAGATGAACCTCTGTTTTAAAAGATGAAAAGCTTGCATGGCTTCTTCAGACCACTTGGACGGGTTAGCACCCTTCTTGGTGAAAGCAGTAATAGGCGCCACAATGGTGGAAAAGTCTCGTATAAACTTTCGGTAATAATTGGCGAACCCTAAGAACCTCTGGACCCCTTTGAGGGTTAAGGGTACCGGCCAATTCTGGATTGCTTGTAGTTTCTCAGGATCCATCTCTAGTCCGGAACCGGACACAATGTACCCTAGAAACGGAATGGACTTGACTTCAAAGACGCATTTCTCTAATTTGCAGTAGAGATGATTGACACGGAGACGGGACAGAACCTCCTTTACCCAGAAACGATGTTCCTCTAAATCGTTGGCAAAAATGAGGATATCATCTAGATAGACCACGACATGACGGTATAGAATGTCTCTGAAGATCTCATTGACGAAATGCTGGAAGACAGCTGGAGCATTGCTCAATCCGAAGGGCATGACGAGGTACTCATAATGTCCGTCACGGGTGTTAAATGCGGTCTTCCACTCGTCACCCTCACGGATCCGGATGAGATTGTATGCACCTCTCAGGTCCAGCTTTGTAAAGATGGTAGCTCCGCTAACTCTGTCAAAGAGCTCAGTAATCAGGGGTAAAGGATAGCGGTTCTTGATGGTAATGTCGTTCAAACCTCTGTAGTCGATGCACGGCCGCAGACCACCATCTTTCTTCTTTACAAAAAAGAAGCCTGCGCCGGCTGGAGAAGAAGAAGGTCGAATGAACCCCTTTGCTAGGTTCTCTTTAATGTATTCCTCCATAGAATGTGTCTCGGGGAGAGACAACGGATAAGTTCGGCCTCGAGGTGGAACCTTCCCTGGAACGAGATCAATCGGGCAGTCCCATTCTCTATGAGGAGGAAGGATATCAGCAGAAGCTTTACTGAACACATCCGTGAAATCTTGATATGGAGGAGGTGGAACATCAGACGACCTGGGGGAGGAAGAACAGACAGGCAACACTTTAAACAAACATGTCTTAGTACAGGAGGAACCCCATGCCAGGATTTGCGTAGTCGTCCAATCAATTGTAGGATTGTGAAGACGGAGCCATGGAAGGCCCAGGACCACAGGATGTGTGGCTCTTGGAATCACTAAAAATGAAATAAGTTCGGAATGAAGAACTCCCACTCTCAGACGAACTGGTAGAGTCCTTAGAGAAATAACTGTATCAAAAATTTTACTGCCATCCACAGCAGTTAAGGAAAAGGACGAAGGAAGTCTCTCGGTGGGTAGGGACCACCGTTTAACATAGGCTTCAGTAATAAAGTTCCCAGCTGCTCCGGAATCCAGGAGGGCAATGACGTTCTGATAACGTTGAGCAACTTGAAGCGAGACTGGGAGGTTACAATCTTGAGGAGATGGAGAGGAGATCATTACTCCTAGCCGGCCCTCTCCTTGGCGAGCTAGGATTTGGAGTTTCCCGGACGTTTGGGACAGGCATTAATGGTGTGAGACGGAGCTGCACAATACAGACAGAGAAACTCGGAGAGGCGTCTTCGGCGCTCAGCAGGAGTTAAACGGGAACGGCCAATTTGCATGGGTTCATCTGTAGTTGGTGACAGTTGGCGAGGAGGAGGAGTAGAAGATTTTGGAGCAGATGATCTTCCACGCTCAGTTGCTCTCTCTCTGAAACGCAAGTCAACTTTCGTACAAAGTGAGATTAGCTCATCTAACTTGGAGGGTAAGTCTCTGGTAGCTAACTCATCTTTAATACGCTCGGATAAACCATGCCAGAATGCAGCATACAGGGCCTCGTCGTTCCATGCCAGTTCGGATGCCAGGATCTGGAACTGTATAAGATATTGTCCTACAGTACGTGATTCCTGGCGTAAACGGAGAATCTCAGACGAAGCTGAAGTTACCCGGCCTGGCTCGTCGAAGATGCGCCTGAATGTTGACACAAATGCAGTGTAAGAAGATAGCAGGGTGTCGGACCTCTCCCATAACGGTGATGCCCAATCAAGGGCTGAGCCACTGAGAAGAGAAATAATGTAGGCAATTTTTGTACGGTCACTGGGAAAATTGCCAGGTTGTAGCTCAAACTGAATCTCACACTGGTTGAGAAATCCCCTGCAGAATCTTGGAGATCCGTCAAATTTTGCTGGCGTTGGAAGATGAAGACGTGGAGCAGAAATGGGTAAGGTGGGTGGGGTTATAGCTGGAGTCACTGTGGTTGACGCACCAGACGCGCCTGATCCACGGAGAGTTGTCTGAATCCCATCCAGCCGAGTAGAGAGATCCTGGAGACAGCGGATGATGTGGCCCTGTGCAGCCTCCTGATGTTCTAGTCGGGCTGCCAGTTCTTGCATCGGCCTGGCCGCTTGATCCTGGTCTCCGGCTGGATTCATTAGGTCAGTGCTTACTGTCACAACTGAGGGCCTGAGCTGACGGGAGGCAGCCTCAGTTGTAGGGGCTGAGATGTACCGGAACCTGGGAGGTTGTATCAGACCCCTGGACATGTAAGTAACATGAATAATAACTGCCCGAAGGCGTGACCACGACAACTTAGATAAAAGTCAATGATGTTTATTATGACAACTCCGCATCACAGCAGCAATAAAAGAAAACGTAAAAGTCAGCAAAGAATAAATACAGTTCCTGAGTACTACAGCATGGCAGGAGCCACAGGGCACTGGTAGTGTGAGATAGTTCTTATGATCTTCTAGATGGAAAGTCCTTACCAGGCCCGGCTGTAGCAATGGAGATAACCCAGGATTATACCAGCTGGTGTTCCAGGAAGAGCTGGGTTGCTGAAGGTAAAACAGCTGCTGTGGATACTGGCTGGAACCAGACTGTTGTTAGCACGGAGTGGATACTGGCTGGAACCAGTTAAATAATAAATGAACTTTGGGAGCGATGAAATGTGAACTGAAATGTCGAACTTGAGAGCGGAGAAATAATAATTCCGGTGGAGAGTGGTAAAGTGTAGAAAGGACACCGGCCCTTTAAGGGAAGCTGTACTCTGCTGGAAGCTGAGGCTGGAAGCAGGTAGTGTTGTAGCTGGAAACAGATGAATCCACAATGGATTGGAGAGTCAGGCTACACCGCAGGTGGAATGCTGGTGCGGGTCTCTATGGTGGAAGTCTTGAGACAGGAGCTGGAACCTGGAAGACAATCATAGAAGAGAGACAAACAGGAACTAGGTTTGACAACCAAAGCACTGACGTCTTCCTTGCTCAGGTACAGCTTACTTATACCTGCAGCAAGGAAGGGGTTGGCTAGGCAATTATGCAAATCAACAACACAGACAGCAGATTGGTGGAAATGATCAGATGACAGAATCCAAGATGGCTGCGCCCATGCAGACACTTGGAGGGAAGTTTGGTTTGTAATCCATGTGGTCTGGGAAACAGTAATGGCGGCGCCGGCCACCGGAGACAGGAGACGCCAGGCTGATAGATGCACATTTAACCACGCGGGCACAGCGGAGGCCGCGGCTGATGAAAAGACCACTCTGTATGTGGAAACTCAGGAACAGCGGAATCCGGTCCTGGAACGCTGAGCCCGCCTTAGGAGGCATCTGAAGGGTAAGTAATGGCGTCCAGATACCCGGATCGTGACACCCGTGTAGACCTAAATTAACAAAGTAACTAACTTTTAATGGCAGTTAATTTAGAAAAGGTTTCTTGCTCCAATAGGAAAAGAAGTAGGAATAATAGGAGCACATCACTGTTTGGCACAGCTCCCTAATAATACACAAACATTAACATTAAATAAATTGGGAATGGAAATAAAATGTAAATAAAAAAAACAAACAAAGACCTGTAAATTGTGATGACAATAAATACAAATAAAGTCTGCAATTGTAAAAGAAGTTTTTTTCTAAAGTATTTCTTTCCGTTTCTTAAAGAGTAGCATGGTGTTAGAACATGGTTTTCCGCCCATAGAGTGAATAAATTCCTCTTCCTCGGCAGACTGATTCTTTTCTTCTGCCAAGCTGTGATAGTTCCATCATGCACTCAATGGCTTCCTTCAAGAGTGATGTTGTATTGAGGGATATACTTTGTAATAGGTCTAAAAGGATTAGAGGAGATATGTGCACATTAGTCATCTATCACATTTCACCATGGGAACTTTCATGAGGCAACCTTGCTGCAAACTCAATCATACCCATTAAATTACAGGCTTGTGGTTACTTTTTTTTTGTTAACAGCTCATTATGCAAATTGTATTACAAATATTAAAACCCCAGGGCTCATTTAATGAAGCAGATTCAAAACTTAGTTGGAAATACCTATCGTATTTTACCTTGAAAACAGATTTGGCTTTCTCAATCTTTCTTTTGCAGGGAGATACAGCAAATATTTTCTTTCATCTTAATGAGGTTACATTAGGTAATTTCTGTGTGGAAGGGAAAGTTTCCATGCTGAGATTGTATCATTTTCTTGTTTTTAAAATTCATAGACACATTTTACTTTGCTTAGATAGGCTAGACTTATTAACCAATTAAAAGGTAATGATCAGTACAAAAAAAGCTGTTCCCTTTTAATATTGTAGCACTATTATAGGCCACTAGGCTCCGGAGAATTATTTCACGAATCCTCTAAAAAAATTTTTTTTTAAATAAATATACAGTAACTGGTAGCTTTATAAGTAGTAGCAGTAGTAAATTATGGGCAAAAGGTGCACTGGATTCTCCATCATCCACTGCTTTCGATTAGTAAGGGGAATTGGTGGCATTGTATGACAGTGCATTGTGGTTAGCATTGTTGCTTGACAGAACTAGAACTTTGGGTTAAATTCCAACACCTGGTTCAGTGTGGAGTTTATGTGTTTGTGTTTCCCAAGGGTGCTCCTGTTTCCTGTCATGATCCTCCTAGTACGATCTGACAATATAGACTTGGGATATGTTGACACATGTAAATAAAAATATATTAAACAATTCCTTCCATTCTATAATTTATATGGATAATAAAAGTTACAAGAAGTTATGTGCCTAGTTACAGTACAGGGGGCATACATACGTTATGTCTGCAGGTAAAATGCGGACATATAATATGTTGACTACATGCAGTGATGTCAACAATGTATGTTGATGGAGTAAATGTCGACATTTTCATCAAAAATGAACTTTCACCATCCTCATTCTCTGAATAATATACTATCAATTATACATATTGGACCCAATTTGGAGATGTACACATATCCAAGGGTGCAGCTACAGTACAATAGGTGCAGGGAGTGCAGCTGCTATGGGCCCGCACCGCCTCCAGAGCCCAGCCCTCCCACTGCAACTACTGTAGTTGTGATGCCAGCAACTTTTTTTTTCTTAGCAGTGTGCTACAGTTATCTGCTGTCCTGGCTGACTCCATCTCTCCTTACTGTCATGGATGCTGGGAGAAGGCATGGCTGAGCCTGCAGGTACCCCCCAGGAACACGGATACGTCTCCTCCCTGAATCAGTAAGTGAGGAGAGACGGAGCAGGCTGGGACAGCAGAGATGTGCCTGCAATGCACATAAATAAAAAGCAGCCAATGGGAATCTGAAGGTGAGCACCCACCTATCCGCTCTGTCCACCGGGGGAAGGGGGGAGGGGTTAGTTAAACTCTATGCTGTGAGTGGGGTTCCATGTAGATTGTGCTCTTGGACCACCAAAGGTATAGCTATGGCCCTGCGCAAACTTGATGGTTTGCACTTTGCATACATCTCACATGGTGGGATGAATGCACATGCGAGGTACCTGTTCTGCACATGTGCAGAACAGGTCCTGTGTCATTGCATACAGTGACCCCTGAGCCGCATGCCTTATGGGGCAATTCCATGAAAATAGGGACATAGAGCCTAAAACATAAACGTCAACACAGGTACAAGATGTTCGCATTATTAATCAGTTGAAGTGCTCTATTTTGCTAATACAGGAAAATAATTTTTGGTATGTGATCTAGTACTCCATATCATATCTCTTTAAACTATCAGTGTTCACTGAATGAAAACAATATTATGGGCAGGCTTTCTTTAATTTACATATAAAGCAATAAAAATATAGGTGTTTGATTATGTTATTATCACATAATCTATACTATTAATAAAATTGTTTGCTGTCAAATTTACTGCATGCCATTGTTCTGTTTTATTGTGGGATTGTCCGGATTTCTAGGACACCCCTTTATATGGTTCTTTGTACCTTACATTTTATGATCTGTTGATATTCTTGCTGGCATGTAGTGTTTTAAAAAATTAATGTTTAAAAAAAAAAAAAATAGTTCTCTTGTATGTATGTTCACGATAAACTAGAGAACTACTGAACTGATTTGGAGATCCTCTGTGTAACATAGGCTTAATCATCTAGCCATCCTGTTTATTGGTTAATAAGCAAACATAATCATCAACGCATTGAATCATCTCTGGTATCATGCCATAAAGTAGGTAATGCAGGATCAGAGCCACACATATATACTGGAGGGGGGTGCAGAGGCAACACATGGGTAATGGGCAGTGCAGAGGCACACATGTATATTGGGGGGTGCAGAGGCACACATGGATACTGGGGGGGGTGGGGTGCAGAGGCACACATGGATGCTGGGGTGGGGTGCAGAGGCACACATGGATACTGGGGGGGTGCAGAGGCACACATGGATACTGGGGGGTGCAGAGGAACACATGGATACTGGGGGGGGGGGTGCAGAGGCACACATGGATACTGGGGGGGTGCAGAGGCACACATGGATACTGGGGGGTGCAGAGGCACACAAGGATACTGGGGGGTGCAGAGGCAATGGATACTGGGGGGTGCAGAGGCACACATGGATACTGGGGGGGTGCAGAGGCACACATGGATACTGGGGGGGGTGCAGAGGCACACATGGATACTGGGGAGTGCAGAGGCACACATGGATACTGGGGGGTGCAGAGGCACACATGGATACTGGGGGGGGTGGGGTGCAGAGGCACACATGGATGCTGGGGTGGGGTGCAGAGGCACACATGGATACTGGGGGGGTGCAGAGGCACACATGGATACTGGGGGGTGCAGAGGCACACATGGATACTGGGGGGGGGGGTGCAGAGGCACACATGGATACTGGGGGGGTGCAGAGGCACACATGGATACTGGGGGGTGCAGAGGCACACAAGGATACTGGGGGGTGCAGAGGCAATGGATACTGGGGGGTGCAGAGGCACACGTGGATACTGGGGGGGTGCAGAGGCACACATGGATACTGGGGGGGGTGCAGAGGCACACATGGATACTGGGGAGTGCAGAGGCACACATGGATACTGGGGGGTGCAGAGGCACACATGGGTAATGGGCGGTGCAGAGGCACACATGTATATTGGGGGGTGCAGAGGCACACATGGATACTGGGGGGGTGGAGAGGCACACATGGATACTGGGGGGTACAGAGGCACACATGGATACTGGGGGGGGGGTGTAGAGGCACACATGGATACTGGGGGGGGGGTGCAGAGGCACACATGGATACTGGGGGGGTGCAGAGGCACACATGGATACTGGGGGGTGCAGAGGCACACATGGATACTGGGGGGGTGCAGAGGCACACATGGATACTGGGGAGTGCAGAGGCACACATGGATACTGGGGGGGTGCAGAGGCACACATGGATACTGGGGAGTGCAGAGGCACACATGGATACTGGGGGGGTGCAGAGGCACACATGGGTAATGGGCGGTGCAGAGGCACACATGTATATTGGGGGGTGCAGAGGCACACATGGATACTGGGGGTGCAGAGGCACACATGTATATTGGGGGTGCAGAGGCACACATGGATACTGGGGGGTGCAGAGGCACACATGGATACTGGGGGGGGTTGCAGAGGCACACATGGATACTGGGGCACGCCATGTCATTGAGGAAAAAGGTTTTTTTATTAAAGTGTTGCAACACAGTATGCAAAGATGCATGCCAGTACAGGTGAGGAGGTGGTGAATGAAATTAATGATCACTCTACATCATTGAATAAAATTAATAATATTGACTCGGCAATGATGGATAGCCACTCCCAGTATCTCAATATCAGGGTTAATATAAGGGAAGAAGGCAATATAACAGCCATAAAGAAGTCTCTCTCTCCATGATATGGTTAAATTAATATGTACAATTGTAATGGTTATTCCATGACTGAAAAAAGTAAAAAAGTTAGATTATTTATTCAGATTTTCATATATTACCTGAAAATTCAGATTTAGATTAAAGTTTCTAAATACAAGCTGATTTTTAAAAGGAAATGTTTCTAGCATTTTTATCCATGTTGTAATTTGCGGTAACGGAATTGCCATATTTTTGGTAACAAAATCATATTACAAATGTGTCCTCAAATGCCATGGGGTAAATGTATTGGGCCTGGAGAAGTGATAAGTGCAAGTTGATAACGCACAATCAGCTCCTAAATGTCATTTTTCAAACTCATTAAGATTGGCTGGTGTGTTATCACCTTCCACTTATCAGTGCTTTATCACTTCTCCAGGCCTAATACATCTGCCCCCATATGACATGAGACCTGACACAAGACACTTGGCGCGAGTCAACTGCCAAGTCCCATATGACTCTGTGCTAGTACTGGGTGTGGATTTTTGTGTATTTTTTTTTATCTAACAATGCATCTTCGTCATAATGTAATGCAACTAGGATGCCCCAGGAGACTGTACTGATTAAGTTGGTATGCAACACTTGTATATCTGTTTGCAACTGAGTCTGTACATGTTGCACAATGAAACTTGCCATGGAAAAATGCCACGGCCACTGCATCAAAGCAATTTGTATACAGGTTCAGACTCCGATATATGTGTCGCATATCACATTAGTAAGATTCAGTCTCCTGGTACGTCCTAGGGCATCACATTGTGACTAAGATGTATTTTGGCAAAAAGGATGCGCAAGAAGAAGAGTCACACAGGAAATAGTGCACCGAAAGTAGCTGTTTGGCGCAACTATATCAATAATGTATGGGGATACATAGATCACAAAAGCGGTACCGCCAACCATGCCATACCGTTTTTGTGATCTATGTATCAGCCACTTATGGAGTTATCGTTTAACTAATTTTCTATGTATTTATGGCTATATAGTTTAAATATCTTAAGGTCATTTACTTGGAGACATATTTACTGTAATATTTTGTTAGGTTCTAGTTCTCTGCATGGCTGTATATGGCTGGTTGGCGGAAGTCATTCACTGGTTAGCGGAACTATTGGTGTGTATAGTGCTGGCGCGGGGGGCATGTTCGCTGTCCGGTGGGGCGGCTTTGGACGATTTGCTCTGTAGGATTTTGGTCAGCGACACAGAGCATGAGACTTTTTATCTATGTGGTTGTTCACGAGAGGACTGTCATTATGTTATTTTATATTGTAATAATTCATATCCGGCCATGGTTGGCTGGTTGGCGGAAGTAGACCGATACCGGAAGTAAGGGCCGCAGGTTAATCGCGTCCGGAAGTGTCGCTTAGTTACTATGAGATAAAGGTAACTTCAGTCAGTAGTGCTCTTTAACCTTGAAAAAGACTTAATTTACAGTTGAAACATGTTGGTCCAGGAGCACTGCTGATTCACTATTTTAAATATGTGGGATTAGGACGTATGGGCATTTCCTGAGAGGCATCCAAACGGCCATGTTTTGCCATTCAGGTACTGTATACCCATTTTTTTCATCTGATGTCATTATCCCATTTTTTGTTTTTACTGTTTTGTATATTAAACTTTTTAAGCATACTAAAGTCCTTTTCTGGTCCTTTTACTTTTGTGTGCATCATAACTTGGAGAGTGAGTGTTAAGTCACTATTTCCACAAAAAGCACACATCTGGAGGACGCAGTAAAGAAACCGCTATAAGAGCAAAGTCGCTATGTGCTATGTGAGTATGGTACGTCCCAAAAGAGGGATCACTGTGTGAAGGTGTGTCTATATTCTGATTACCTACACGTCTGATGACTGGTGGTGAGATACCTTTATAGGAGTTATTCACCGCTTTATAGTGTGAGTTTGGTACGCAGATCTTCTGTCACACCGACTTTTTCCAGCTCACGTTGGTGTAATTGTTAAATCACAAACGTACTACACTATGTATTATGTATTATGTTTGTTTAGGTATATCTCTTACTGAAGGAATTACATGGTGAAACGAATAGAAGTTAACAAGTTTTTTACAAGCTGTTCATTGACTGTAAAGATCACATTTTGCAAAGGTCTTATTTGGACGTTTATCTATGTTGGAATGGGACTGAGCACTGATCTATACTCTATTTTGTTTTCTATTTGTACCTACAGGGATTTGGTGGCCCCTTTTTGCATATAGGGCTGCATAGGTCTTTCATTGCGCCTTGAGACTGTTTATTTTCTGTTTTCTAGTAGTAGTTGTAGTAGGTAGCAAACATATTGTAATCAGTACACTTTATATTACCCACTTGGTGATTCAATTACCATAGCATGGTGATTCCATTACTTTATTAAAAAATGTGCCCAGGTTACACAAATTGTCATACTTTTAGAAAATTTATGTAGAAATATCCCCAGGATGTCTCCATCGTGCAATACAACTCTAGAGTTAATTATGGAAGCTGAATTTATCAATGTTGTGTACACACTCAAGGTAACATGTCCAATGAATGGTGATTCCATTACCGACTTTAAAAATAGGCTGATTTATCAGGGAGCACTTACACAAGACAGCACTTAAGCTATTTTGAAAATATTTTATATGGGGATTACTGTGGGGTACTGGGTTAGGATGGATTTGTTAACATTAGTGGGGCAGCTATATGATGAATAGTTTATCACTATAAAGGGGTGTATTCAATAAGAGTCTGATCCATTCTGACATGCATTTGTCGGAATGGATCCGACAACCCCTATTCAAAGAGCGGCCAAATCCGACTGTCGGATTTGGCCGCTGCTGCTCACCTCCCCTCTCTCCTCGCTCCAGCGCCGCTCCCTTCACCCTTGTTGCTCGCTTCACTCTCGTTGCTCCCCTCACCCCGGCAGCGCTCCCCTCACCATGGAGCCTCCCCTCACCTCAGCGCTGCTCCTCACCCCAGCGCCACACACTTCACCCCGGCGCCGCTCCCCTCACCCCGGTGCTACTTCCCACAGGGTGGATGGAGGAGGAGGCGGCAATGTCAATCCGACTTTTTACAAAGTTGGATTGACATTGTCGGAAACGGGACCAAAACTTGTCGGATTTGGTCCCTTTTCCGACTGAAGCACGCGGTCCACATGCTTCCCAACAGCTTTCTGATAAGTCGGATTTCCCGACTTGTCAGAAAAAATGAGGCCAGATTGAATAGGTCGGAACCCCTTCCGACCTATTCTAGTTGGTAACTGCCGTCTTCCTGACAAGACGGCAGTTTCCGACTGTAATTGAATATACCCCAAAAAGGTGATTCTATTACCGGCGGAAATGCCCCATGGCCGTTTGGGGGTGAAAAGTGGACGGGGCTGCACAGCGCTCCTGAACATGTCAACATTCTGCACAAAGTGGCTGACATTCTGAATGTCAACATTCAGAACCATTCAACATTGCAGTGAATGTTGGCAATAAGACTGCATACCAATATAGCCACTTCAGGGCTGAATTTGATGCGTTTTGTGCCCAAAATGTAGGCATTAAATGCACATGAAATAATATATATCATGTGCAGATTACATTGATGTATGATTCTGAAGATCTGCAAGCATAACAAAAGCACCAGGAGAAAACTGTAGTACATGTACGTAGGCTAGGAAAAAGCAGTAGTAAATGCTGCTACATTATTCCATATGTTACTTGATAGTGTTAGTAGTAAATGCTAAGGTTTCAGTAACTGATTTGTACACAATATACTGTAGTACTACTGTATGATCTGAAGGGTCTTATACTGTACATAGGACACTCTCTTTCATACTTACCTACTCTCCCAAAACATCCGGGAAACTCCTGATAATTCAAGAGTAGGTGGTCCTCCAACATCTTACCCAGTTCCTAATGAAGTTAACAGGATAGGGAGAAGAATACCGGGAATTGCACATCTATGCAATTTGCAGCATTTTTATGTGGGGACGGGACATAATTACTGGAATAGTCCAGCCGACCCCATCAGATACCACTTGCATCTCCTGTTTGTTCTTTCCCAAGATGAGTATGGTCTCTCTGTATCTGGTATTCATAAATGCTAAAGTTGCATTTACCATATAAAATTCAGATGTAATATAAAATAAAAGCTCTAAGTTTAATAAAAAAAACTAATATTCCTTGTCTTTTCTATAAAAAAAATGTAAATCTTATTTAGCCTGATTGCATACAGTATATGAAATATATAATGTTAATATATTGCTGCAGTCACATTAACTGTTGTAGGGATCAAGGGCATGTAGTTACTATCCCGGCGGTCAGGAGCCCAGTGGTCAGAATACTGATGCTGGGATCCTGACCCCCAAGAACGCCAACAGCTGCGCCAAGACAATTCCCACTCGTGGGTGTCCATGACACCCATAGAGTGGGAATGGAACCTGCGGCGAGTGGAAGGAGCCCGCCAAATGTGGCTTTCTAGTGCTCACCCGCTGCTGGCATTCTAGCGGCCAGGATCACACGGTTGGTATTCTGACTTTCGGGATTCCATACCCAACCCGGGATCAAGATGCACTCAATCAATTAGAAAGTGCCGTGGATCGCCATAATCATTAGTGTATTTTGCACCAGTAGTTGAGCAGTTAGAAGTATCTACTGTATATTGCATTGGATGTGTTTGTGTGAACTGCCTCCTATATTCCTCCCTTTTATGTGTAAGGCATTGGAATCTACATACAAAATATTACAAATGAATGTGTAAGAATTGTTTGTGCATTTGCACAGTAAAAAAACAACAGAAAGTCTACATTAAGTTTTATTTCAGCCTTTACTAACTAAGCAGAGGTGTCACTCACAGTACACCGGATGCGTCCGCGGCTGCAAACGGGGCATCACTTTGTGGGAGGGGGCACGGCTAAACATCCCGACCCCTGTTTTCGTCTCTGCGGGGGTTAGGGAGATGCGGGCTTTTCCTGGATACTGGCATGCCTGCAGTACTGGCTTCTGCAGGGTGCTGCACATAATTTTACATCCGTGCCATCTGGGTGCGGGCTGCATCCCCTGCACCTCCCTTGTGATGCCACTGTAACTAAGCAGTATAGGCCTTGAAATATCCAACAGAATCCAAGGGGTTTCCAAAAATATTCAAGTTATAATTTATATGAATATTTTAGAAGCACAATAAAAGACATGATATGGAGCAAACCTGACGATCCATACAATACACCTAGGTTTTGCTTCTACTGTAGATGGTCTTCCCAGTACACATCAAGATCTACCCTCTCCCCCGCCCTATCTGCACTTGGGCACCTGGGTACTGACAATGCTCCTCAACGTGTGGAGGCAGACAAATGTACAATAATGACATCCAATCAGTTACCCTTTACACGCCAGGCTGCTGATTGGCTTGTATGGGTTGAAATAGAGAGTACTTCCATCGGTTCCCCATCACCTTGAAAAAAAGGTTCTTCGAAAAGCGTTAGTGAATAAAGAGGCATTTTGATCAGCTTATACTTCCTGAACTCTGCCACTATGAAGGGCTTTACAGCAGGACAGTGCTCCTGTGACTTTACGAAGGACTGCATTTTATGATAAGCTCTATTCAGTGTAATTCTGGTAGGAAGTTGGCTACTCTCTATTAGAGATGAGCAGGTTCGGTTCCTCGGGATCCGAACCCCCCGAACTTCACCTATTTTACACGGGTCCGAGGCAGCCTCGGATCTTCCCGCCTTGCTCGGTTAACCCGAGCGCGCCCGAACTTCATCATCCCGCTGTCGTATTCTCGCGAGATTCGTATTGCATATAAAGAGCTGCACGTCGCCGCCATTTTCACTTGTGCATTGGAGATGATAGCGAGAGGACGTGGCTGCGTTCTCTCAGTTTCTGTGTTCAGTGTGCTGCAAATATCTGTGCTCAGTGTGCTGCAAATATCTGTGTTCAGTGTGCTGCAAATATCTACGTTCTCTGCCTG